>NW_027040794.1:697231-1394462 GCF_037179485.1 Ochlerotatus camptorhynchus | reverse complement strand
TTGGTGTCCATTGAGACGTAACTTTTGGTTTTGGCACTACTGCCATACTATTGCAATTGGGAGACAAAACTTTCAATGTCTTTATTAAGTCCATACCAATACACCGTACGTCTAGCGAGTTGCTTCATCCTTACTATTCCTGAAAATTCTTTAAATCGGGTAAAAAATCCGACATACGTAATTATCGTGGTATAGCTATTATCTCTTGCATTCCGAAACTTTTCGAGGCGATTGTAAATGAAAAACTCTTTCTTCAAATTAAAAACAGAATAACTACTATGCAACATGGCTTCTTTAAAGGCCGTTCAACAACTACGAATTTGCTCGAATTAATTAATTATTCCTTGAATGCAATGGATAACGGAAACCATGTAGAAGTGTTGTATACAGATTTCAGCAAAGCGTTTGATCGAATTGACATACCCATGCTTCTTTTTAAACTTCAAAAAATGGTAATTCATTACGCACTCCTCAAGTGGCTTGAATCATATTTAACTGACCGTCATCAAATAGTAAAATACAAAGGAAAGATATCAAATCCCGTTGATGTCACTTCAGGAGTTCCTCAAGGCTCCCATTTAGGACCACTTTTATTTATTCTCTTCGTCAATGACATATCTTTCATTATTAAGAAATTGAAAGTTTTAATATATGCTGACGACATTAAACTTTTTTTGGAAATAAAAGATGCCAAAGACATTATCACATTCAAAGAGGAAATTCAAATATTCCATACTTGGTGTCAAAAAAGCCTGCTACAATTAAATATAAAAAAATGTAACTCCATTACCATTAGTAGAAAACAAAAGCTACCTGATATAACAGTCACTTTAGGAAACCAGATCGTAGAAAAATGTGATAGAGTCAGGGATCTAGGTGTTATTTTGGACTCAAAACTTACTTTCACCGATCATTATAACACAATTATTAACAGAGCTAACAACATGCTTGGTTTCATAAAACGTTTCTGCTATAACTTTCACGATCCGTATACGATTAAAACATTGTACATTGCTTATGTAAGATCGATATTAGAATATTGCAGCATAGTTTGGTCACCTTTTTCAATCACACACGAAGAAAGAATAGAGTCCGTTCAAAAGCAGTTTCTATTGTATGCACTCCGCAAGTTAGGTTGGACTGTATTTCCTCTGCCATCTTACACAGCTCGGTGTATGCTCATAAATATCCACACATTAAAAGAACGTCGTGAATTTGCTATGATTTCTTTCGTAAACGATATCGTATCACATCGAATTGATTCAATAGAACTATTGTCATCCTTAAATTTATATACACCATCTAGGCATTTACGAAACAGAAATATATTTGCTACAAATCGTCATCGTACGAATTATGCCAAATTTGGACCAAATGATGGATACATATAATAAGCACTGCGATAACATTGACTTTACAATGACAAAAACTAAATTTAAGCAATATTTTAATTCGTCGCATAACGTCAACTAGAAGTAATGTTTTAACTTTTTCTTAAGACATATTATACAAAATATAAACAAAGACAAAATTGTAAAAATAGCACTTAAGACAACAATTGTAAAACGGTCTACACTGATTGACGACAAATAAATAAATAAATAAATAAATAAATAAATAAATGAATGGTTTGCATGTAACAATTTCAAAATCTCGCCTTGCATTTGTTTTGGTATAATAACTCTGTCCTGGTAAAGCAGGCACTCATCTACTATTTCCAGATCCTGTTGATTTGAAAAAAACATCAATAAAATGTTTATCCACCCGTTTTGGCCATCCTTCTTTCAAGTATGATATTATATCTTGTAGGAATGAATCGACCTTTGTCAAATCAGCAATCCTTCTATAATCAATTGGAACTTCTTTTCCAAAGTTAATGCTCCTAACAACTTCAACATCATAATCAGCAGGTACTAATTGTTCTAGAGGAAACCTAGAACAGAAATCAGCATTCCCCATCTTAGCTGAAGGCCTATATAGGATTTCATAGTCATAGATAGCCAACTCAAGAATATATCTTTGAAGTCGTGTTACAAATAACGAATTCCAAAAATACCTACTAATGGCTTATGGTCAGTAAAAACTTTAAATTTCTGGCCATATAGGTATTTATGAAACTTTTTTATTGTGCATACGAGAGCTAGTGCTTCAAGATGGAGAATGGGGTAGGATTTCTGCGCGTCATTTAACGTAAAAGAAGTAAAACTTATAGGTTTTTCCATCTCGTCCACCATATGAGCAATTACTCCTCCCAAGCCATATCCCGAAGCATCTGTAACAACAATTATCGGCTTTTTTGGGTCGTAAAACTCTAAAAACTTTGTTTCCAATAAAGCAGATTTGCTTTCTTCGAATGCTTTTTGGCAATTTTCATCCCACGTATACTTTACATAGTTTCTCAAAAGATTATACAAGAAATAAAGTTTAGATGACAAATGTGGTATAAATTTGTTATAATAATTTATCAACCCTAAAAAGGATTTTAATTCGGTAACAGTTTTTGGTACTTTTGCATCTTTTATGGTAGAAATTTTGTCCTGACAGGGCAATAAACCCTTGTCACTTATAATATGTCCCAAATATGTAAGTTCAGTCACAAATAAATTACATTTCTCCCAATTTACCTTGATATTTGCCTCCGATAGCCGTTTTAATACCAAGTATAGTTTTTTCTTACAGTCATCTAAATTCTTTCCTGCAATAAGTACATCGTCTAAATAACAATACACAAAATCAATTCCTTCTAAAATTTGGTCCATAATCTGTTGGAATATAGATGCACTCGAGGATGCCCCCTGGGGTAGTCTGTTATAGGTATACAACCCTTTTATTGTGTTAATAACCATAAAACGTTTGGACCTTTCCGAAAGTGCCAACTGCGTATATGCACCTTCCAGATCTAAGGCACAAAATATCTTACAACCTGCCAATCCTGCAAACAAGTCTTGAGCAACAGGTAAGGGGTAAGTATTTGGAATGATTACTTTGTTTATAGACACTTTACAGTCAATTACCAACCGAATTTCATTATTCTTTTTCATGACAATTATTACTGGAGATGCCCATTTGCTAGTCTTGACCGGAGTTATAACTTTTTCTTTCTCTAATCTACCTAAATAATCAATAACTTTATCTTTTAAGCGATAAGGTACATCGTAAGCTTTTTTGAAGATAGGCTCGTCCGATTTTAAAACTAAATCGGCTTGAAAACCCTTAATAGGTGTAGAAAAATCTTTCACAAATACATCCGGAAATCTCCTTTTAATTTCTCGGGTCTCTTCACTCTGACCTTCTGCCAACATGTTATTGACTGTAAAAGAATTTGAAAAAAAAAATGTCTCCAATTATAGAAGAAAACATCTTACCAAGTTCTACCCATTAGTGGGATAAACTCATTGCTACAGTCAAGTACCAATAATTGCAATTGAGCCTTCAATCAATTAAATGCAACAGAGACCTTTGCCTCTCCTTCAATCTTTAGCTTTTCTCCATTAACTACGATCAGCTGTTTATCATACTTTTTTAATGCGTTTTTGAAATAAGACAAATATTTATTTTTGCTTATTACTGATACCGACGACCCACAGTCGATTTCCATCAACAGAGGCTTATTCTCTACCATTACTTCAACCATACACGGATCGTTTATTTTGTTAATTGAAGAAACCATCATGCATTGTAAATCACCTGTATTGTTTTCGTCGCTATCTGAATCCTCTGTTCTCATGCGATTCATCAGTTGACTTATTTGTCCCTCTTCGTTAGATCCTGAATTGAAAGTGTCCACCAGATTGACAGTGTCTCTCCTCATATTTTTGAGCTTGAAGCATTTTCTCTTAAGATGCCCTTTGACACCACAGAAATCGCAAATAAAATCTGCATAATTCGGACGCTGCCTATATTCCTCTTTCCTCCAATCCCTGGGCCTATATTTATCAGCCTTATACGTATTAAATTTCCTGTCATTATTTCTCTCCCGTGAAACTTCCCTAACACTTGGTCTGTATCCAAGCCTGTTTTTTACTGGTCCTCTAAAAGAAGAAGTATTAACACCACTACCATTTGCTATTTGGAATGTATTAGCCAACTTATTGAGACTGTGCCCTACTGGTCCTTGCCCATGGTTCCTCAAATAAGCAATCTGATCTAGGCTCACGGTTCCTGTTCCTGCAATACTTTTATTATTAGCTCCTGCCATCTCCCATGTTGCAATGATCCTTTCTGCTGATTCAAGAGTCAAATTTTCTTCGCTCAAAAGTCTTTGACGCAAAGAATTATCACGCAGTCCCGCCAAAATTCGATCACGAATAGCAACATTTTTAAAATTAGCAAAGGTACAGTATTCTGCCTGTAATTTTACAGATAAAATAAAGTCCTCCACTGTCTCATCTGGTTGCTGAATCCTATTATTGAATTTTAAGCGTTGGATCAGATCACTCTCCGTTTTATCTAGCCTAGCTTTGAGCTTTCTTGTCATATCCTCGTATGCAATCTCCTTTACGCTGGTAGTAGGAAACAGCAACTTTATCTCAGAAAAGATTACTGGCCCCCCGAGGGTTACAAAGTATCCTTTCTTCATGTCTGCCTGCACATTATTTACAGTGAAAAACAGCTCTATACGTTCAAACCAGTCCGAAAAAGATGTTCCCTTGCGATAAGGCTCAATGGTTGTAGTAATGTTTGACTGGGTCGAGGACTGTGCCGTGGGCTGTGCCATTATAACGTGCTAAACACAAAATATATTCAAGGAAAGGCCCCGATTAACAAAACTTGTCTAATATTATAAAAGAGAGTCTCAATAGTGTAGGGAATAAAAGGAATCAAATGACTCACCCAGAAAATTCAATCTCACCGATTTACTAGCAAACGAATGCGTAAGCAGATACTCCAACCTCCAACCGGTGAGCAGCAAGTAGCAAGCAGCAACCGAAATACTCAAACGGTTCTATCACCAATCGTCCCCGATGTTTCTCCAGAAGAAAGAATCCGTGATCTGTCGTAATCTCCGTTGGTTTCACGGTTGCCAATCCAAGAATGATCCACCACTACGATCCTGATAAATCCGTCAAAAATCCCCAGTGCCGATAATCAGGAACTTTTCGTTTCAAGCTGTTGAAGTGCTGGTTATTGCAAACGGTTGTGCCAGCTAAAACTCCGTATCCGGTATCTGAATCAACCACTCGCGTTCTCCTCGCGAAGAAAAAATAAAACAGATCGTTGCAGCAATCACCAGTCGAAGTAAAATTGCCCTATATCACCTCACTTTAATTTCTATGATCACTTTTTCTCGGCGCCAAACTATTATGTTTTAACTGTAAGACAACTTTCGGATTTATAAAGGTTTAAAATACTTGTATTCCGCTTGCAAGTCAAGAGTAGAATGATCTTATCTACTGGTTTATTTTGCTTTTATCATATGCATGCGTTACGTGTATTACGAGTTTACCTCAGTGGGTAATATAACAAATCTCAGAGCGAACGTTTCATTTAGTTACATTTGTCATTTGACAAATACACTTCAGATTTGACGCAGTTTGACTGTTCTTGATTAGTCCTTATGAATCTCAGCCTGGTTATCGCTGACGAATTACGCCTCAAGTGGACTCAATCTGATAAACATAGAATGTCTGATGGCCTTTTGAACGCCATGAACAATTAGCTTGTAGTAAAGGATATTGTTCTTCTTCTTACTGAATTTGTCGGTCTTACACGAGCTTTCGCCAACTTTCTACATAGTGTTGTTTATGAAACATTCCATGACTGGACCGGGAATCAAACCCACCACCCCCATATTTGTAATACCATGTCTTGCCTAACTAGGATAACTGAGCCCCTCATTTATCCCAAGATAAGTAATCTTATATACCAATCTTAAAATGCATCCCCATCGGGCAAACACAAAGCACTATGCACAATACGAAGTCTCATTTTTTTTTCTACTCAGCATATCAAAAACTGCTATGCACCATTATCGTCTTCTAAGCTCTATTCACATATTCATCATTTCAAACTGTCACTCCCCGCCTCGTCCAAAACTAAAACAGTCCTTGTCTGACCCGATTTGAATTGTTTATATCCTATTTTGAGCAGTAAAGCGGTTTAGTGCCGTTTTCCATCGTGTTGAGCGGCATTATTCCGAATTCCTGCTAAAGCGCCACTGCTCACCCGACATCCACTCTGCTGGTTGAGAAATAACCTCCGCCTTCAGGATCGGACGACTACTCACCTACTTTCCTACGTACCGAAATGCTAAAGCTATTACTTTTTCGCCTTTTGCACGGCAGACAGCCATTCCAAGACCACGCGCGCGCCCTCCAGCAGGGCTCAGGCAGGCTGTAAGACCGTCGTCATCGTCTCCGGTGTCGTTGCATACCTCTACGTACACCACAAGGCAAAGGCACTTATGCCACACGGTTGTTGACTCAGCGTAACAGATCCATTGGTGCTTCTGTTGTCAGCCACTTTCACTTCGTTTGCCCAGCCAGCCGGTCCACTCGTACCTCTATACCAACAGTCAGCCCACAAAGGCTACAAACGAGTGAAAATAAAATAAACAATAAAAGGTAAATAAATTTCTACGAGAATTCAGATTGCCTTTTTGACTCGATCTCTCCCCGGGTAGAAAATTTTCTATTGATACCTTAAGAAAAATTATATGCCGAACACCATTTTTAATGTTTGCATACCAAACAAAGATCTATACTTTAGAATTCTGATGTAATTTCTTAATTTGGTATTGAAACGATATGCGGAAGCAATTTTTGATACTTTACCTGTTATGTCATGCTCAACCATATACTGTTTTAGGTATCATGATTATAATGTTGTATCACTGAGATATTTTCTTCTACCCGGGACGCTGTGGGTGGGTAGCTAACTCAACTTCCCTTTCTCGTTCTGGTTTACCCATGCTTTCCGTGTTGGTAGGTACCTACTATTGCGGGAACGCCCGGCAATCAGGCAATGCTACACATATTTACTTTTCATAGCTTTATTCGTAGCTCGGGAAAACAGCTTTTCTGCATTTGAAAATGACTGTGTGCAATCAAAACGAACATTCCCAGAACCCCTTCGTGGCCGGGTTGGATGGTAGATGCGAGGTGTCTGGTGTAATGGAATTTACTGATGAAATAATGACAGTATTTTACGAATCAGGACGAGACTGAAATTTGGCTGATGCACTTCTGCTGCAAACCATGTTGTTTGCAAATTTAGTTTGTTAGTTCTGCCACTGCCATCAGATTAAATGACGGTGTTTAGGATTTTCTTTAAAATCTCATTTATTTCACTAACAATACTCAGCAAAAATTTAATTTAAATATCCATCAAAGTGGATGCTTTTCAATCGTGTCGTAAATATGGTGTAATATTACTTGTCAAAAAGGATAAAATTATTAAAACAGTGCTTGAACTGCAATTACGCTGCTTTTACTGCATTTGTTTATTGTTGTGGCCATAAAAATTACATGAGATTTTCGACATACTTGAAGTGCATCCTCTTGGATGAAATATTAAAGTTTATTTTTTGCTGTGTACCATTGTATGGAATTGCAAATGCTTATCACTGTTATATGCACCACGATGTTTTCTTATATCTAATGTTGGATTTATTAAATCCTCTGCATATGTTTCATACAACAAATGTTATGGCAGTTCTTGTAATGGATTGCAGCGTAAAAGCAAGTTTTCCAGAATGCATATGTTTGTATAAAACCTTCACGAAACAAACTTTATTCAAATAATAACCTAACACAAACATTACATAATTATTTTAAAAACCGTCCGATGACCACACTATAGATTAGTCACATTAGCACCTCCAAATGAGTGACCAAAGTAGAATTGTGAATAGCACCGTGTATTGTCAAGATTTTGCGGAAAATGTGTTTTGCGTGTATTGTCAAGATTTTACGGAAAACAAAATCAACGGAAAACAAATCAAGGAAAACAAAAATCAGAGAAAACTCTCTTCGTGAGGATCGGATCGCAACTAGTCCTGAGCACCGATTAAAATTATGTCGGCGGCGACATGACATGTTATTAACTGGTAAAATAAAACCCTACTATTTAGGGTTTTTGAACTAATTTCCATCCTTCTAAGCACAACCTGCGCTTCAACTTTAAAAGAGTATTTCTCTACTATAGCGGAATTTCAAATATATTTACCCTTCCATACGTGTACCGTTGGATTTGAAGAAAGGGTCACAAATTGTAGAGATATTGTTAAAAATCGAACTCTGCTTTTTGATTCCAATTCCGTCCTACGAGTTTCAATTCCGTTCTAACGCATTGAAACGCCATTGGATTTTCTTCGTCCCACAGATGAAGGCAGAAAGAATGGATTCTTTACTTTATAAGAACAAGGGGGGTGTTATTTCCGGTAGGACCAGCAGATTGTGAGGAGTTTGTAGCTTGGTTACCTCTGTTGAGATGATGGTCAGCTACTCCAACCGGCATCCATGATCCTTGTCTCCAAGGGGGAAATGGGTGCTCCTTTAAATCCACCGATATGTGAACGAAGACGTTACGCAGATCCGTAGCTTGGCGTACCTCCTCAAATTCTATCCGACGGAGTAGGGTCTGTATGACCGACGTTCCGCACGCTCGCAAACGGGGCAGTAGAACATTTTTTTTTATACAGGGGGGAATCTGCTCCCAGACAGCTGAGAAGATAACTCAGGGTGTGGGAATGGGAGAGGTAGCGCTCCCAACCCACTAAACCTTACCCTGTGCTCTAGGCCCTTGCCCTCCCCGGAACCGCCCGAAAGCATTACATCATGGGAGGGGGCCGGTTGCGCTATGGCGCACCACTAGTGGTGTGTCAGACGTGACACTCGCTACTGCACAGTGAGCAGCTGTGCAGGGCCTTCCTCTTGTTCTAGAGCAGACGTGATAGCCATCCAACTATCCAGGGCCAAACAGGACAGATGTGACAGCTTACCAGCTGCGTGTGCTAAGCACTCTAAGAACCCGGTGTCACTTCTGCCTTTGCACAACGAGGGTTTGTGCAGGGCTTATCGACCTCCTGGGACGAGCTGGATGGGGCTCCAGCGTCCTTACTCTGCTGTAGTTCGTTTAGCCGCAATATCTCTCCCTTGGGTTCAATAATTAACGTTTCCAGGTCACACCACGAGGAGGCGAACTACTTCATGCCACGGGCAGTAGCACCTTGGATTTTGGTTACTGGTAAGCAGGGGTGGACCCGCCAGACCTTACCAGACTGTCACCGCCACAACTTGGGCTACTGCAGTCCGTTGTGTGTGCTTTAGCAATGGAGGATACTCGTTAGACACCAGCTTGGGACTCGCCTATACCACCAACAAAACTCCTGTGGTCGTCTTCGGTCATCGATAGATAAGAGGGCTCGATTCCATCCAAATTCAACGTTAGGCTACAGCCGGGAATCACCAGTGGTGGCGTTCAGTGCGACCAAACTTTTCACACAGTCTTGGTATCTTTGGCCAAAACGTGAATTTTTTTCTCAAGTTTAAAATTGTTTTGCTCTTTCTCAGTTGATTCCCACCAAAAGCTCTAAGCCGGGAATGCGCGAGCCCCCATGACTTGTTTACATACATGTATCGCCAAAGTATGTTTTACTGCAATTGAAAACTCAGCCGAGGCACAAAAACTATGCTGCTTTTATTACTTTCATCACGATGCCGGCTGGTTTTTGTCTTTGAGCTTATCATTAAGAATGCGTTTTGAAAAATTGAGAATTGTTTTTATGAGATTACAATGCTTGGCGGTAGATAAGAACAGTAACTGCATGTGTTGCTTCTGAAGAACGACGTTCAGAATTGAGGTCAAATTAGACCAAAACAATTGTTAATTGTAGTGTTTTCTTCACAACTTTTTCCATGGATGTCAAATCCACTTAGATCTTGAAACAGCTTCAAAAAATATTTTACAATGTGTTAAAAAAACTATTCAAAATTTATAAAAATACCAAAATCTAACATCATTAAAATACCTAAAAGAATTGTTTTTTTTTGTTTTTTTTGTTTGAGGAGTTAACTTTTTAAGAAGGACATGACATAAATAAATGAAGCGTATTTATTCATTTTAAAATAATTTTTTTTTTACTTTGACTATATGTTTTTAGTATTACTTCTACGTGAAGTCAACGATTTACATAGTTGAAGATGCTAATTTCAAATAACAGACTGTAGTGGTAATTTTTATACGATAGATGGAGAAGATGAAAGCATAGAGTTGATAGTTCCGTTAGAGTACGGCAGTGTGAAGATTGTATATAGATATTAGACAAGCGAGCTAGGACAACTTTTAAAGAAGGGACAAATCGGTTTTTTCAACAATAGTTGCAATTTCCAAACCTACGACTGGATGCCTTCCTTCAAATAACAACTGAAGTGCGATAAAAAATCGGTAGAACTGTTTCAAACACACAGTTGGTACATGAGCGGGTCGGTTTTCATCTCTTTTTGCCAGTGGTGGCGGGGGGGGGGGGGCACCCCTCACCATCCCTCTCCAAAGGGGGAGTTTGGTAAAGAGAGATGAAAAAACCGATTTGCACCATTGGTGAATACAAAATAAATCTGGTGTAATTTTTTTTTTCAAGGTTGCTCATGGAGGGTAAAAATAAAAGGGTAAATTTAAGGTTAAAAAAAATCACCTTCATGGTTGTAAATCGAAGAAAAAGCTTTTTATAGAATATTTCTGGTGTAACAATATCATCAAGGAGGTGCATGGAGGGACTAATTAAATGAATAATTCTGGTGGTGAAAATTTCTGGTGGAAAGTTCGCAACACTGTGGTGAATGTAAATGCAAGGTTTATTAATTTTTCTAATGCATAATTTGCATCGTTCTGATGCAAGCTTCATTGAAAATTTATGGTGGGAAATTGCAGAGGCAAAGTCTGAATATTGCACCACAAAGGTGCATGGTGAAACAAACTTCACTGACAATTTTTGGTGCACCGTTCTGGTGAATGGAGGAGCATGCTCTGATGAAAATTTCTGGTGTGAAATTTGCATCGTTTTGATAAATGAAATGAACAGACAATTTCTGGCACTAGTCTGGTAAATGAAGGCACAAGCTTTATTTAAAATTAAGCTAAATTTAAAATTTCTTGTGGAAAATCTGCACCGTTCTGGTGAACGGATTGGCAAGCTTTTCGGAAAATTTTTGGTCTTAAATTTGCTAGATAGAGAAACAAATTTTAATGCTAATTTCTGGTGTAAAATTTGCACCGTTTTGATAATTGGAGAGAAGCTGCTTTACTGAAAATTTGTGATGAAAAATATGAAAATAGGGGCAAGCTTTATTTGAAAATGTCTGGTGGAAAATGGAAAAAGGAAATTGGCACTAATCAGAAGATTCGAGAAGCAATTTTAATTGAACATTAACGGTGAAAAATTTGCATCGTTCTGGTCAATTCAAATTTTCTGGTGTAAAATTATCTGGGGGCAAGTTTGTATTGAAAATTTCCTGATTTAAAAATTTCACAGTTCTGGTGAATGGAGAGGCAAGCTTTATTGAACATTTCTGGTAGAAAAACTACAATATTTTGGTGAATGGACAGACAAATTAAACTTGATTTCCGAGAAGAACGTAAAGGGTATTGAATTCTGAGGACAGTTCGGAATTCTAAGGATTCTAAGAATACCAAGAGAATCAAATTTTGTATGAAATTGCAAAGGATATGTTGAGGAAAATTTCAAGGGAATTCCGAAGATAATTTTAAGCTCATTCTGGGAAGAGTTTCTGGAGAATACAGAGGAAATTCTTCTGAAACTTTAGGGGAATTTCAGTCCCAAAACGTTCTGAAAAAAAAAAGTTCTAAAATATACCAAGAAGAACCTCAAAGATATTGAATTCTTAGGACAGTTCCAAAATATTTCTGTGGAGAATTACAAGAAAATTCTACGGATATTTCTAGTGCATCCTGCGGATAGTTCCAAGATAATTTCGAAATGAATACCGAGAAAATCAAATTTTGAGTGAAATTCCAAAGGGATTTTAAACAAAATTTCAAGTGAATTCCGAGAATAATGCCCAATGGCTGGCAGCACTGCTGGAGTACAAGCCAAGTGCAAAGACGAAAACACCAATATACTTTTATTAAGAGCTTTGAGTGTGCTGGTTTATTTTCTTTTGACAGATACACGTATTTCGTCTACTACTTGCAGACTTCATCAGTACCAAGTACTCAACACAACTGATCAAGATTGGATTGATCAAGACCAATATACAGTTTGTTCACTGCTATGCGCACTGTTTGAACCTTGTACTTGTCGACGCAATGTGCATGCGAATGGAGAATGCGATTCTTATTGGTCATTCATGTCGGTTTGTCGGTGCTATCACCACCATCTGAAGTGACTTCAGCTGAATCCAGCCACCAAGGCAACAACATTGCAGGAAATGTATCATTTCGGTTAAAGCCCTACTATTGCAACCATTTGACGAACTGATCATCATCGACATTGTCGATAGGATTAAATTGCCAATTCCATTGGTTGTCTGAAAGCTGTTTCCATTGAAGAAAATGAACCACCACCGGAGTAAAAAATAAATTAAATTAGCTTAATTGAACAGAAGGGAAACAGTGGTGGGTGGACATCACCATCTCCCACGCACTTTGGAGTACTCCCCATCCCTAGATTGAATGCACCATAGAAAAAAACAATTGCCCCTCCTTCACAAGATTCCTGTGCACGCTAGTGGGAACGGTACATTTTGGGGAATGATTTTCTGGGGAATGGTTTTCTGGGGAATGTTATAGAATCTAATGGCCATTCGGGGTAGTAGGGTATTCGGGGTAATGGCCATTCGGGGTAACGGCGTTCGGGGTTATGGCGTTCGGGGTAGTGACATTCGGGGTAGTGTCATAGAATCGACATCCACACCTGGAACCTATCAAACCATCAAACATTTGGGTCGGGACCAACGAAATTACTTTTCTCCGAAGGAACACATGACCTGATATTGTTTCGCCTCAGAAATATCCCAACGACCTCGGATGAGATTGAAATCAGACACACTAGAGTGAGAAAACAGTCATGCTTACCACTTAACAACTGGTGCTGTAAAGGGCTACTTTTGTAAACAATGACCATTCACCGCCGATTTATTCCGAATAAAAGCTCAATTTCGCAAACAAACTATACCAACTTGATGAAGAATAATTCCCGGTACTCGCATATCAGTCCCGTTTGTAAAATCACCATATATAGAAAATGACGATTAAATAGTTATATTTGTATAAGTAGAGCGCTACTTCGTCGTAATCGCCCATTGCCGTTCTATTGATCAGAAAAGATAATATCAATGCGTATGATCAGCGCATTGTATGAATATTTACGAGCATTGTTCTCAAAACAAAAGAAACGCTCCTAGTGAATCCCCTTTTCCTACGTTTATCCGTAGGACGAAGAAAATCTAATGGCGTTTCCATGCGTTAGGACGGAATTGAAACTCGTAGAACGAATTTAGAATCAAGAAGCAGTATAAGATTTTAAACTGTATGTCAACAATTTTTGACTCTTTATCAAACCCAACGTATGGAAAGGTGAATAAATTTAGGAATATTCAATTTTTTTGTTTAAACTAGTTCAGAAAAGAGAGGTAAAGCGTGGGTTGTGCTTAGTAGGACGGAAATTAGATCAAAAACCCTACTAATGGTCAAAATAGTTTCGTTGCAACATAAATTTATCGTTGGTTACTTGAATACAATCACAGCAGTGGTATTGTGTTAGGATACATACAAGGGCGTAGCCAGTTTTCGAGCTAGGGAGGGGTGAAAAAATAGTTTACTATGGACAATTTGGCCGAATGCCTTTGAGTTGTTGCGTTTAGGGGGAGGGGGGGCAGTTGCCCTCTGCCCCCTCTGGCTACACCTATGGATACGTAGAATGAAATCAGATGGTACACATATGCGTGTACATTTTGAGGCGAGGGGAAAAGTACTCGCATATCAACCCCATTACACACTGTCGGTTGTTTTATCATTTTGAACGTAAAACCTTCGATAGCCATGATTGGATTCCAGTTGTACCAACCAGTGGAAACTAACGATTTTACATTGGCTCACTACTTGACTAGCCTATTGGTCCCAAGCAAATCGATTATCGTATCCCATTTCAGTCGAAATTCTAGTGCTACACTATGTTGATTGATTGATTTATCTTTATTTAGGAGGCTTTCAGCCTGAGGCTGGTTCGCCTCCAATGCTACACTATGTTTGATTTGATTCGCTATGAAAGTTTGACAGATAAAATGAGGGATTAGTGGATTTTCTTATGTTTCGAGAGGTGCATCGATTAGCTTGGGACCGAAGAGCATACCAGAGCTGGGCCAAAAAGTTGAGCGCGTTTCTTCGCGACCTTCTGGTCTTAGAGTTACCTCTATGGTTGTACTACTGTGATCTAGTACATCGATTGTAATACTAATTTAATGGTACTAGATTAAAGTAGTACAGCGTTAGTTTAATCATATTTGTCACAGCTGAAGAAAATATGTTCTGGCAGTCTTTTGTTGAACCAATCGACTTAAGGAGGACACCTGTTGAGATCTCTAATTTTTTTTGTATTATTTGTTAACTTTTTTAAAACATTATAATAAATGCAACCACTTCGCTGCCGTGAGATGTTAATCCATTTTATGACTTGTGCAGAAAACACATATTTTTGTTTAACCCCGTAATGATTAGGATAATTTGCAAAAAATATTCCTGGATCTGTTCAATGTGCTCTCAACGATACAAATATGAACCTTGATTTTAAACAAAGCTTTTAATTTATCAGTACTTATGTATGGCGGACGTCACTTATGTGTAGACACGGTGAACATTTTTCACTGATTCTCCGAAAATGTATGGCCTACGTCACTTTGTCTCCATGCTTCAAAATCAAATGTTGTACAAGTTTGTAGTGTTTTTGGGTGTAATTTAGGATGCAGGATATGGTGAAAAGTGAAAGTTCACCATGATGGCGTTTACGTCACTTTGTCATATCACGGCAGTTCAGTATGTTATTAAGCAACATTTCAGCTTTATCTTCGAACATTTTCGTCCCAAAATATTATTTTTTCTGTTGGCAGCCCTTGTCTTGAAATCACATTTTTTACCTTGCGAGACAAGGATCTATACGATGAATTTAGCTGATTCTTCTGCCCGCGATTTAAAAATGAATTAAAACATGGCACACTTAATAATGGAACAAGATCATTTGTGTCTATTTCACATTTGAATTAACGGATTAGAAAACTGTTTTCACTCATGCGCATACTATTCCTTATCTTCCACTGTTTTAGTGATTTTATAGCAACAATTCGCTTCTGGAGACATTCAGTTTTGTAAAGCTCCGAGATCATTATTTTCTCAGTCACGACATCCTTTGTCTTCTGGCCGCAGCTGCAAATTTCCTGCCAGATCATATATTTGCAGTGCTCACTCGGCTGTCAACAAATGGTCACACAGGCCACTCTCGATGTGTGCCACGCGATCGTCTGTTTTCTCGGCAGCAACCATAGTGTGGTCCTCCTCATTGTTCTTCATCAGCAGTTTTTTCGGTCGATGTCTTTGGAAAGCAACCGTTTAGTGATGAATGTGTGAGTGTTGACCACGTTTTGCCTCCATTGCTGCAATGGAAGCGCTCTGACCCCTGTTGGCGTAACTGCCATACAATGCAACCACTGGAAGCGGATCCCGTTCTGATGGAGAAGGCTTTTTAGATAGCGGAAGATAAAGAGTTTATTGTGTTGTACCTTTTGACTATAGTTTTAAGATGTATTGTATAGGGACCAAGAATCCTTGGCTCTGTAAAGTTAATTCGTTTGAGCCTTATCAAATAAATCAATAAACATCATATATTTGAGTCCGAATTCATCCGCAAAAAAACAAACTTGAATCTGCCAGGGACACCTCCTTGAGCCTTCGCCTTGTAAAAATTTGGTACTGGAAGCTGTACGAAACCGGCCTTCACAAAGGTTTTAACATCCATAAGTATGCACCCTCCGGACTTGGTCAGCAGGTTTTCATCTAGATTTCGAGCACGAGTTCTACTACGGGCATCATACTTCTTACTCAAATCACGATCCGACATACCTGGGTTGCTTCTGATGGACCTCACGAGCTGACGGTTGACAGTTCCACTCCGACGTTTACTTTGAGGCTTCCGATTCGTCGTCATGGTTTCCCTGCTCGTTTTGAGCACGTGGCATACGGTGTTTCTAGAAAATTCAACACTTTAGCCAGGTTGGACGCGGACCACTCAATCCTCTGCCAAGAAGGAGGGTTGCTGAAGCCACCACCATTGGTGATGTCAGCACTGTAGTCTACAGGTTTTATGCTATTTTTATATACGCATTGAAGACAGGTATGCGTTAAAAAATCTGATGTGAATAATCATTAATGAAACTTGTATTTTTCATGATTAACTTGCTTAATTTAAAAATTATTATAATTTAATCCCTTCATGTACGCGCTAGTTGAACATTTATCATGTTTATTTTGCCGCGCAACAAATGAAACATTTATGTGGACAGACCATAATTTCTCAATGTTTATACAAAGTTGCGTCCCTGTCCTTCATGTATACGTCAGTTATTTAAATAAGGCCCGTGAACTTGCCTACTGTCAAACGCAAAGAATTGATATGGGGTTGCCAGTACCCTGCAAAGAACCAACTATTTTGGCTTCAAACAAAATGTTGATGGACGACGTTTCTGCCACCGGAGTGGGACAACTACGGATTTTCCAGGTGACTGAGCACAATTTTTTTTTACAGCCTTCTTGCATGGTGACAAGAGCCTTGTGTGAACTGAAAAAAGTCTTATTGTTATGGTTCTTGTCAACAAATAGATGTCAAAAGCTTCCGAAAACGTCCACTAGAAACGCTGTAATAAGCAAAGAGTTTGTTCCATTGCTAAGTGGGCCATGTTTATCTAAACTCTCCAAGTTTTCGATTTTTTCAACTGAATTGTTGCTTAATAACATACTGAAAACCAGAAGTGATTGCATTTATTCTAATGTTCTAAAGAATTTACAAAATCTAATTTTTAGAGATCTCTCTCGCTTAAAGTTGACATATTTCTGGAAAGTTTACATGGGAAAAACGAAGATTTATCTAATTGCAATCCTCTAAATCAATTTTGCAAAACATAGGTCACTCATAGGGGAAGTAGTGGTAAAACGAACACTTGACAATTTAAGGGTTTATTCATCAAAATATCAACGGATTTTGAATACAGATAATTCATTCTTCTACCCTTTCAATTGTTCATATTCACATATTTTTTTATGATTTCACTGTTGAAAATGTCAAGTGTTCCTGCTATGTTTATTTTAGCCACATTTCCCTTAGACAATTTGCCCCAAATGCGTGGAAATTTGCGAAGAATTTTACTCAATCTTCGAGTACAATTGGGCCCGATTTTGTTCATACTCGAGCAGGTTTTTGAAGAAAATCGTGGAAAATTTACTCAGTCTACGAGTAATCTGCGTTTCCGCGAATTTGAGTCAGAATCAACGGCTGACTGTATAGACACGATATTTTGAGTGCAGTGAAAATTATGAGGGGTGTTAATTAGAAAATACAGTTAATCTATCAAAGTAGATTGGATCGAAAAGGGGGGAGAGGTAGCTCATCGATTCTTCCGGTTTGCCTCCTAGCATCGTGCTATAAGGTACCAGGCGATAACCAGGGTAGTTGATCGATAGCTCGATGACGTCATTTCGTTGGCGTCTGCAATGGGAAATTCTCATAGCAGGCGTTGACGATGGGACGTTGTCGAGTTGTTGAATAGCAACTATCGTGGTAACTCACCGATTACCTGTCGATCTGCCAAATTTGGAAAGACGTCTGCATTGAATTGTCTCAAATAATAATATTCCGCCCACTATATCACAAGAAATTGCGAGTAGCTGAGTGGAATGGAGATAAGTTAAGCATTGGGTACAGGACCAAGTCTCCCCTGGGTGGTGCCAGAAGATGAGCGCAATAGAATCATCAAGTTGCCATAAGGCACGGAATGAGACTATTGCATGGCTGGGTAGTCAAAGTCTTCCATTCGTTAGTCATTTCAGGTGGATTAGAACAGGTTTAGGTTTAGGGTGGGCGTTGGCCAGATTTGGATTGTTCAGATGTAATCCTGGATAGGACCCTGTCATTGAACATCGCGTGAAAGTGGAACTTAATGAAGGCCTAAGTACTTTTTCGTAGTTGTTAGTTTTTGGATTTGAAAGATCGTCGGTTACAGTGGCCTGCTTACTGAACAGAAAAACGCGGTCCCAGGTCCTTACATATCAAAGAGATTTATGGTAAAATCGCTTGTGTATCGTGTATTTTGCGAAACTCGTTGTTGTCGTTGGTTCCGGGTTTGAATGGATACAACAATTTGAGCAACGGTATTATGTGATATGAGGGGCTCGGTGGCCTTAGAGCAACCGTTTTTGCTTACTGAGCAGAACATCATGAGTCTAATCTCAGCCCTATCCACATTCAAGATTCGTCAATCGTTTTATTTGTTAATATGACTACATGGTAATAACAGCAACTCGGTGATTAAAAAGGTGCTCGTCTGCCTTGTGGCAAGCGTTTTTGCTTACTGAGCAGAAGACCGTGAGTTTAGTCCCAAGCTCCTTCGCGTTATATGATCGTTAGGACATCAATTCAGCTTATCGTTTACCAAAACGAACCCTGCTGCAAACCCAACCCTCTTATCCAACATCCCAGTGATTTCTCGTGGAAGTGCAGAGGTGTTCTCGGCTTCCTCAGAGGTGTTCTCGGCTCATTCCTTTTTTGACCTGTGTTCGGGCGCGGCCGGCGCTGGTACTGCCTAATTTAAGATCACCAGTTTTTACACATTGATGATGATTGCTAGTCCCAAGCATCGTCTATTGGTTCTCTGTGTAATTACAGCTGATCTGATAATAACAGAGTAGCAACCGTGGGCGGTCAATCAAGCTCAAGCTCAAGCTCAAAGTAGATTGGATCGAAAAGAACAGAAAATGAAAGCTATAATTGAGTTCAAGCTTAAGCCTGATGGAAGCGTTGGTCCTGAAGGATTAGTTGATGTAGAACAAACTGGACAAAGTGGATAGCAGTTCCAATTCCAGTATTGTTTTCAACTTCGAAAGAGGCTCAATCAACTATATCGCTAGAAAACAGCAATATTGCTATCAATAGATGCAGGGTTTTCCAAGTCCAATCTCATCCAGCTACGATACACGAAGACAACCATTGATATGCTGTCATGTAAAGCAACTAGTCAACGGAACCATACATCGATACTCGGTTCAACTTTGAGCGAGAACTGGTGTAATAGAAGACAAGTTCTGAAAGATGAAATCAATTACCCTCATAAGAACAAAAACACAAAACTCCATAATCAATTCCTTCACAACAATCACAGGCGTTTTCATGGCAACCACACAATTTTGACAGCACTCTGACGATTGAACCAAAGATAGAGCGATATAAGAGAAATTACAAAATATCTCAAAGTAGTTAGCTAAAAATTTAGTGCTATGAATTAAACTGGAGGGTGGTCTTAATGATTTCGAATATTTTAGTTCTTTAAAAATTGGACGCACATGATTTGGTATTTTTTCACGTTTTCGCCATATAAAACTGTAATTTTCAGTGTGATTTTCTAAAGTACGATAAAAACAAACACTATTCCTGAGATTTTCTCAAAACTGATGAAAAACCAAATGGGACTGATAAGTTTTCGTGAGCTTTTAATTGTGAGGAATCGGCGATTGGCCTTGTTTACAAAAGCAGATTCACCCTAATCTTGAACCATTAATTGAAGATTTTGCTGCAGCCAATGCGGATATCAGTTTATTTTAATAACAGGGTAATGCTTTGCATTAGATATACTAATGTTGTTTTGCTAGATGCATGACGTGCATTGGCAAAAATGTTTATTCAAATTATACTTATATCAAAAAAATTAAAAGTAAATACATAATCTTCTTCATCCAAACCTCAATATACATTCATTAAAACTAAGCTACTTTCAAATGAAAAACGAGCTCATGAGATCCCAAATGTACCCTTTCATGGTACATGCTCCATATCCACAAACATCGTTTAAAGAAACTGAAAAAAATCAATTCTCCCTCGAGCACAAAACCCGTGAAAACCACAGAAGCCCCAATTTGAAAAAAAAACGATGGCAAAGCTTGCGGCTTATTATTGAATCATAAAATTTGATACCAATTTTCAATAACAGCCCTCCACACTATCCCTGCCATTGCGAATCAGTAGAAAAACCACAAAGAAAAAGAACCCCTAAACACATAACCACCCGAGGAACCCGTTCTTGTGCAGTTGGTGAAAAGTCGCCCGGAAGAAAAATGTCTTTTTCAGAATCGGTTTTTCCCGCGCCCTCAGTCTACGGAAAGGATAAGTTTTCCTTTGTGTTCAACTTTAATGCAGAGAGGATACGACCGGTTTGCCGGTACAATTCGAGAACTGAGTTCAGCCGGGAGGTCACACTGCTGGAAGAGCTTTGATGCATATAGAGCACTTATTTAAATGGGGTCACTTAATGCTGTTTGCAGTTGACAGGCAACTGAAAAGCCAAGTGAATGAATAAATCTTGTTCGATTTCTTGCTTCAGGGTTTTAACGGCCTTGCCTAGTACCGATATATTTTATTGACCAACCAGCGGGTCATATTCCATAAACCATATTTTTACTGATGATTTTTCTTCTCCTTTCGTTTCGTTGCAGATAATAAATAAAAAATGGTAGACGATCTGAGTTGATAAACATGGATTTCAAGGAAATAATACTGCTGCTAGTAAGTACTCGAGTTTGATTGGATTGATTTTATTTTTTTTCTTGGCGTGGACAAATAACGTTGTGGATGGCGTTCAAGGTAAGAGCAGGCGTTGTTCGGTGATTGAATCAAGGCTTCATATAAATTACAGTAGATTTAGAACAGTGGTTGCCAACCAGTAGTGGCTCACGGGTTACAAACGACCATGTCATCAATTGCGACCGGATAGTTTGAAGTCGTTTTTAGGGTTTACAATATTCCCAGAGCTTCAGAGTTGAAAACAAAGTGTATATTTTTTTAAATTCCATGACTTCATGTTTCTATCAATGTGTTTCAAATATGATTTAAAAAATACACTGTGATTTATGCTGAAAATATTTGCGGACAGGAAGAAGACACGATAACTTTCAGTTGAAGTTGGCAGGAATGTTTTGAGATTATAGAGTCGTTGCTTTAAATCCTGTGTCAGTATCTCGTAAAGTTCCAAAAGCTCTTTCTACCTTAATTTACTCATTGAAGATTTAAGTTACAATTCGAGAGTTGGTTCCAATGGATTCAGTTGTAGCAGTAGGTTTATTAAAATAAAAATATTGTAGGTCAACACAAGTGGTAGGTCCCTCCGCACACCAATATTGGGTCAACCTTTTTCTCAGTGTGCCGTAGGAATGCAATTTATATAAATTCTGAGCCAAAGTGCTTTTTGGTGTTAGTGAAATGAGCAAATTTTTAGAGGTGTTCGTATTTCATTGCAATGTTTATCTTTTTACACGAAACAGCTGTTGGCAGTGACGTATTTTTATCTGTTCGCAGTATGTTCAGCAATGTTTACAATATTTTTACTTCATTGGAAGGAATGTGCCGGCAATGCCGGTCATACACGCTTAGTTCAGTTCACCCATAAATAGGTAGTAGATTCACCCATATTTGGGTTTCTGATACAATACCTACAATATGGGTAAATAATACTGACAAAAATCGGTGAAATTTACTTACATTGTGAGTAAAACGACTTAACCCAAATATGGGTTATTAAACTTTACCCATATTTGGATGAAAAACTAAACATTTTCAAAACCGTTAACTTTCGCTTCATGTGCGATGCAATATTAATAATTAATTATTATCCGTCGTGTTTGCTGCTTACATTCAAAGTGCCGTAATTCGTAAGTAGCTTGGTGGAAATTCTACATTATTTGGAGAAACAAACTTACCTCGCCGTGTCATCCACCGTTTCCATTGCTGGCTGGATAGTAATTTTAAGGAAGTAATAGTAATTATTTTCAATTTTCCCTTCTTGGTTCTGTGCTGCTCCGTAAGACTCCCTTTGATAGATAAGTATTTTGCATGATAGTTGATTGACTGCTATTTACATTATTTTTCCACTTTTTAAAGATCTGAGCCTTTTACTGAATTGCATACAATCATGAGCAACAAACAAATGTCATCACTACATCGATTATGCTACTATATGTGGCCATTAAACGATCCTCTGGAATTCCGGAATCACGTGAAAAATGGTCACTTCCCTATACTGGGTCTATAGATCCACGATTTGCCAAATGAAAAAAAAACACACAAAAATGTAAACAAGAAGCAAAGAGGAGCAACTGGTATTTTCAACGTATTTTTCATAGGAATAGTAAAAAAAATCTTGCGACTACTAAAGTTTGCGGTAGCTATTTTTTACTTTTGTTTTTAAAAAATAGAAGAAAAAAAAACTATGATAAAAATATATTGAATTTGGGGTCATAGGCGTGTGCTTCTTACATCCTTAAATTTTGCCAAAACGTACCGAGACGATTCGACGCAAAATCACAGTTATTTGATCGTTTCCGCTTTTTTTTAATCTTTGAAATAGTCCAGTTCGGTGGTACATGTGTAATATTTGATACAAATAAAGTACAATTTAAACAAGGTATTTTTATTTTTTATTTATTCCGTTAAAATTTCAGAAGAAAAATGAAAATATTCACCCAAATATGAGATAAATTCACCCAAAATCAATAACCTATAAATAGGTAAAAATTACCTAAATTATTCGTAAGGTGCATGTATTCATATATGGGTAAATCAACTTTACCCATAAAATGGGTATGTGCACTTTTGCGCGATTATGGGTGTTCTTCACCCATATTTGGGTGAACTGAACTAAGCGTGTAGAGTATGAACATTAGACTGATGCAAAATTCGAAATTTTCGCTCCACAGTGCTTAAACGGTTCCAAATTGGGTCCTGCTTAGCCTCCTAAAATTTGAACTACTTTAGTAAGAAACTGGCTTGGCACAAACCATTTCAAGTTTGTATGGGAATTACTATGGAAAAACTAATGTTTTTGTTCATATCTATCTAACAATTCACCACATCATGTTTATGGCGCATAAAATAGAGGACAAATATCATGGCTACTATGTCACACTGCAGAATACAGTGTTGCCCATAGAACAGCTGCTTGATCATGCCATAAGCTTATCAATCTCTTAAACAATTAATAACAATTTAATTGGACATTTGGCTGAAAAACAATTTCCGGCAAAGTTGTAGCTAAGAAAATTTCCCGTAAAAATAGTTATAGAAATTTTTGAAAAAGCAAAACGGAAAATGGGTAGAAGACAATGAACAAAAAGTTTGGTTTTCCCATAGTAATTTCCATATAAACTTCGAATAGTTTGTGCCAAGTCAGTTTCCTACAAAATTAGTTTATTTTTGGGAGTCTAATCAGGACCTGATTTGAAACCGTTTGAGCACTGTGGAGCGAAAATTTAAAATTTTGCATCAGTCTAATGAACATTTTGGTGGGATTGATTTGCTTTGAATTCGAAATAGGAGACTTCTTGAAACTACTATTTACAACTACAACTAATCTATAACTACTATATACACCTAACCTACTACATATAAACAAATTGCTTATCAAAGCATGTTATGATGCATTGCATTTCTGCACAAACCTAGTCTTAATGTCAGCAATTTTGAAATCTAATTTTGGAACGTTCGCCTCTTTGGTGGAGGTCTGAAATTTTTGTGTCAAAGGGACGATCAAGGATCATCCTAAGCACTCTGTTCTGAGCGATCGGGATTTTGTTCCTGTGAGTTTGTGCACATGATTACAACACCGGAGCTGCGTAGAGGATCGCAGGTGCTATAATTTGTTTGTAGACGGCCAGTTTGTGCACCCTTCCTTGGATTACTCAAAAATCCTGTTCCTCTAGTTTGAAGTAGTCAGGACTAGGAATCGGTGGTAGATCTTACATCCCGCAGCGTACCATGAAAAGGTGATCTACCCACGTTACGGTCCCCATTATCATCCTTCTGGAATTAATCGGGTAAATTATGCCTAACGTCCATTATACCTATCGTACTTTATGCCTAACGTCCGTATGCCTATCGTCCGTATGTCTAACGTCCGTATGCCTAACGTCCGTATGCCTAACGACCGTATGCCTAAAGACCGTATGCCTAACGACCGTATGCCTAACGTAGTGTACCCATACCAACAAAATACCGGTATTTAAGGGTTTTAAACCCAGCATTTAGGTTTTGGGTTTAAGGCCGGTATTTTGCGTATCGATATTAAAGGTATTGAAAACCCTAATACATATGTCCGTTAACGTCTCTATAATGCATCGTTACTTTTATTGACACTGATTAGTGCACATGAGTTCAAACATACCGCTGAAGATTGTCGTTGATCTACCGACCTTGTCCGCAATCAGAATCAGTCATTAGTTTCCCATTAGCAATGAATAATACAGACAGTTTATGGTTACCCACCTTCCATTAAACATGCCCGAACTAACAGCTCGATAGCATCAGCACTTTCCCGAGCACTTGGGGTTTTCGGTTCTGGAAATTACCCCACAAAAGGGCATTAATTAATTCGACAAACATCAGCAATTACATCGAACGATCGTTTCCATATTCCTCCATCAATAAGTGAATCTGAAAATTTGGATAGAGAGCATTGCTTCCTGCCATTTATGGGCGTCCCATCCCACTTCATCCCGCGTGCGCACTCCCAGTCATCCACCCTGGTTTATTTATATTCAATCAGATAAAGCCGTCAAATATTTACATAACTTTGATTAATCTGCTCTCGTTTGCCTCCGGCACTATGGAGTAAGAATTATGACGCAGTCAATCGGTGTAAATGACTTCACCCATCGCAGGCTTCAAGCCAGGCAAAATCAAATCGTGCTGCCACTCTATACTCGTTTGGTAGAGCGCGCAGACTTTTGTTGGATGGGAGATTGAGATTTTTTCTTGTGTCAACTGTTAACTTTGACGGTATGTAGAAGTAATGCCACTGGTGTTTAGAAGTATTTTAAAAGCATTGCGTCTAGAAAGTTTAATTCCAAGAAGCATTTTTCTTTACGGCTTTATCTGAATCTATCGTTCGTTATCCAACTTTTACTTAGAAAGGTGAGTGCCATTATAAGTTTAAACATTTCATGACAAAATCTGATTTATATAATTTTAAAACAGTTTTTCACTTACCACGGCAGCTTAATTGATATGAAAATTCTACGTGTACAATGCACAGACATCAGTGCACAAATTTGTCTCCGCAAGCGATATCTTGCTAGTTTTTTTTTTTTAAATTGTCATCACCAGACATTAGCATGTTTACTCAAATTTCCAGCTGCTCTCCCGGCTACCACCTTGAGACCAGCTTTAAACTCGACTTCATCCCGTCGTGGTCTGAAATTAGCTAATCTGATTACGTGAAAAGTTCACCCTCAGCACAGACACCGACAAACATCGACTTTGTTGCACCCAACAACAACCCAACTGTAACCGAATAATGAAAAGCTTGTTGTTGCAAAACTTTCCAAACTGTGTGGCATCTGGTGAACCGCACGGCTACAAAGCTACCCAATGTTGAACTCTATAATGCAAAAGTAAGTTGAAAGCATGCATTCTGTTGGCTTTCGTCACCCTTTCGGCATCGGTCGGTGCAACCTGACTGGAGATAGAAGTCCCCCTTGAAAAGTCCTTCTGCTTTGTGGCTCTTTTGTGTGTAATACCTGTGCTGGGTTTAGTGGTGCCCGGCGTTGTTCCGGACCCTCCGGCGGAGACGACAACGACGGCACTTGGCGTGCTAAGAAGTGCTATCTATATCTGAGCTTATCCTGCAGGAACACTTCATCATTTTCAGCTTCTTTGTTGAACGGTAGATAAGAACACTTGTCCTTTTAATGGTTGCCCTTTTCCTCGATGCATGCCGCTCACTCGTCCAAGGATAGAACCTTTAATTTTATTCATAGCCAAAGTCTGCCGCTCGGTGCTAAGCTGGGAGGATTTCTAGTTTCCCTAGCAGTTGAGATGGAAAACTATATCGTAGCATACCTACTCGAACGGTGAAAGTTGGACGAACTCCTTCTTGGAGGGTTCCTCGAGCACTGTTGAACCAGAAAGATGTATGCGATGCTGGTTGGGTTATGTGCTTATACGTTCAGCTGAGAAAGTTTTACGGCCGTTTTTATTCACTTTAGGCTTGTTCAACTCAGAAACGGTATAGGGCAGATGTAATCTGTGGTGAGAACTGTTTTCAATATTGAATTCCTAGCCATACGATAACAAACTTCAACCATTTGATACATCAACTATTGTTGTTTGTTTTTGTTTAGTGTGTAAATTTCATATTATTGCAATGTAGATAAAATTATAATCATTTGCTTTGATCTTGATTTGTGGCAATTGAGCGCTGCACCTGGAATTGTGGAATGAATAAAGGTGTTAAATTCTTCCCTAGCGTATTGTTCACGTATATTGCGTCAAGGAGATTTACTGTCAGGATTATAATAGTAGCTACAAGGGATTGTTTGGCACCACTAAATGGTAGCAATAATGGTTTTGATAGTTTGGCCGGCGTGAACTTAGTTACACATTGTCAAGTACTAGCAAGAGACCAGGGTGTTTCGAACGAAATTTAAGTTTAATATCGCAAATATCTATAATTCTGGAAAAATGCCGTATGAAAAGTATCTTATACTAGATGAATAATGCTATGCTTCTAAAGATTTTCAATCGATTTGAAAGAGGAAGTGACTTTCACAGATATAATACTTTGAACGCGGTTGAAATAAGAACACTACATTCTTGACATGTGCTTCAGAAAATTCATTATATATTAAAGGAATAAATGTTTTCAATTCGATGCCTAGCGTGACTGCTTTCTCACCCCAATGGGTCTGAGTTCAATCCCAGCCGAGGTCGGTGGGATTTTTCTGAGGCATAAAAATCTCTGGTCACGCCTTCCTGCGGAAGGGAAGTAAAGCCGTTGGTCCCTGCCCATGTGTGTTGATGAATGGGTGCGATATCCTACGCAGGTGTGGAATCTGCCTTCCTGCACATTCGATTGGAATGTCAGTGATTGGCACTAGGTTGCGGAACAGAGACCGACGCTAAATAAAACAAATTCGATGCCTAGATACATACATCAATCGTTCAGCAACACTTACAGAATTTAAGAGACACTGCATGTTTTACATTAAAACTGTGATTTTAAAAGTTATCCAGGATTTTTTTTTATGAATTGACAAATTTTGTATCTTGACGAAATGATGTGATGTGGTGTGAATGGAACCCACCATCAGTGCAAGGATTTCCAATGTCTGCAGATATTTTACCGGTTGTAAAGTTCTGACTGATGGTTTGTTGCAGCAGGGTGAATCAGCTTCATTGAAGACCTTTGGAAGACAAAATGACCAGATGGCCATCTGTAATCACGTGACAAGGGACTGGCAAATCCACGAACCTTCGTCCAGTCAACAAATCTTTTGGTTCCCTTTGGCTGCCCCCCAACCCAGTATATTATATAATAGTTTAACATATTTACAACATGATTTACAGTAAAGTTCCACCACATGCTGAAAAATGTGCAGACAATCCATTTGGCGTTCAATGATGATTTCAAAGACACACAAAATAGGATGGGTGGAGAAAACTCCATTAAAAATTTGTCAAATTAAAAGAACCATGTAAATATAGTTTAAATAGATACAATCAGATACGATCTTACCAAGTTAGTCCAAATGAATCCACAGGAAGCATCCGTGCTATTTTTGCATTGTAGTTCCAATCAAAGACGGTTCGCTTGATGAGGATCATCATAAACTAGTCCCGTCCTATGTAGAACCAGTTTTAAGTGTCCAAATGTAGTGATCCTCCGGCTTGGGATAAAAGATAATTGGCTGAAGTCGATTGCTGGATCTTAGTGAAGGAGCCAAATATCAGTTCCAGGAACTTGCAATTTCTTGACGCGAATACGACGAACAATGCACAGTGGTTCAGAATGCAGATTTAGGTGGAATGATATGTTTTGAGCCTGAAATTGAAACTTAAGACTAAAAGTCTCTTCTACAAAGTTGTTTCTTATAGTTAGGCCCTCATTTTTATGAAAATGGATTCTAGAGTGGTTCCTGTTATCATTAAAATAAAAAATCTAACTTTTTTGTTTGAATAAATTAAGGTTTACATTCTTGGGCAAAGTTATAGCTGAGCTAATTTCAAGTAAATTTATTGAAAAAACTTTTTTTGTATCTCTTAAATTGGCCACTTTAGAGCTATTTTCTTAAATTGAGTTAGGGTGGCTCTAAAAAAAAACACTTGTTTTGCTCTAGTTTTCTTATTTCGAATTTCTCTGCAAAGGTATTTTGAATTAACTTTTAGATCTTAAGAAGGCGCAAATTTTTACTGCACAAAGCTTGTCAATATCTTTCGTCGATCAAGAGCTATTGACGTTTTTATACTAAAAATATGCACTTTTAAAATGTTAATATCTCTGGTTGAGGCGAGCAAAAAATAATTTTTTTACGGCATTTGAAAGGGCGTATGTTATTCTCAATAATATGAACAAATTGGAGGTATGGTATTTTTAAAACTCGTATAAAATCAATTTGAATTTATTCATATATTTTTACTATATTTGGGTACATCTTTTTTATTAGAAGAGATACAGGCAAGAAATTTGGCTATAAAACATTCGTCTTAAAGAGTTTTAAAAGTCTCTACAAGAAGACTTTCATGATAAATTTCAAATAAATACTAGGAACCACCCTAGAATTCATTGTCATAAAAATGAGGGCCTAACTATAAGGAACAACTTTGTAGGAGAGACGTTTAGTCTTAAGTTTCAATCTCAGGCTCAAAACATATTATACCACCTAAATCTGCATTCTGGACCACTGTGCAATGAAATATAATGGTTCCAATAAAGGTTTCTCTTCGTTTTCGAAACCGTATGTCAGCTGCAAATCACAGTCAGTACAGCAGCATAACATACAGCCAATATCTCTTGGGGATGGGATGCAGTTCTCGCAGGTCTTCTTCTGCATAGATGGTTTGATTATTTTTGAAACGGATAATCGCGTTCTTGGTCATCTTAGAAAATGTTAACCGGATTAATAACCATATAATACTCTGAAATTTTGTATCTTGAGGAAGTTATGTCAACATATCATTTTGTATAAATAGCTGTCATAATGACTTTTTAATCATTACTGTAGCACTGCAAAAATTATTTTATTCACCACGATGGTGATGATGGATTTTTGATATTTGATTTAATATTAGAAGTTAATAAAACTACAAGGGACAGCCTTATGGGGTTGTTCGCAATGGTGACGAAGAACTACGTGGTCAAATATAATAAATGTTATTTGTTAATTGCAGCAAGAGCTCGTATTTTGTGTAGCAATTGAAATTTGATCAGGGTTCTCCCTGTTTTTACTCTTTAATATGGATATGATTGCCCTCAAAAGAACCTTTTGATATGAATTTTAGTTGGGGCATGATAAGAAATTTAACTCGTTTGGAAAATCTTGGTGGAGCTCAAAAGGGTCGATGGTAGTACAGGCTTAAAGCCTTTAGAAGATGATGATGACGTGTAGGGAGCTGGAGCAAATCGGACCGGACAATGCCATATTCTTCGGTTCAATGATTGGGCACTCGCAAGAGTCTCGGCCCTCCTGCTGCTGGACAGAGGTTGAACTGGTGTCTGCGACAGATTCGAAGGCCACATAATATCCCACCCAGCTAAAGCTCCTTCCCTTTTTAGTTTTTCTCGTTAAACTCCTTCCCTCAATAAGTTGGTAAATCTTAGTGTTTAACAGAATAACGCTTCACACTTTTTTCGGCTAATTTTTGATCCTGTTTCACGTCATGGTTCTTCTCTATGCCTGTTCAGATAAATTAGCACTTTTATTTATTTTCTCTACTGCGCTAAATAAAAAAACGAGTAGAAATAAGATCAGATGTCGGTTATGCGCTCAAATAATTGAAAAAAAAAATAAATATTTAATCGAACAGCTGGAAAAATCTATACGAATTATCGTTAATCACGTAATTGGACTTTTAGGCATTCCTAGAAAATAGTGTAATTTCATGATTTTTGGTGGTCCTTCGAAAATGTCAAACAACAGAATTGCACCCAGCAAGTTTAACCCAAGAACCAAAAGCGGTGCGATGCTAGTTTTCAATTTCTATGACGACAACTGAATTAAGGGGCTTGTAGGACAAAATTGTAAGTAGTCTACAAAGGTTTGAGCCTCGTGCGTATTACATATATAGAAGACCGATTTTAACATTGATTAAAAAAAATGTTTTAAGCTTATTTGTGCACTTAGAAATACCTAATCTTACACGTGACGGAATCCATCGTTGACATAAAGGATGAGACGTAAACAAACATGTCATGTAAAATTAAGTGCTCCGAGACTGAAAAGTTGTGTATGTGTAAGTGTATGAGTGTATTATGGAAAAAAATTGGCTTACAACAATCCTTGATGTAATAATTTGAAGCAAGTTTAGTCCGGGAGTTACAAAGCGATAGCTCTACTGCAGATGTAGCAACCCATTTCGAGGTTACTTGCACATACAATAAGCCATGTAAACACTACCGTTATCGTATGAACAATGGTACTGCAAACATACTTCCAGATTTAGAAATGTAATGTTTCGAAATCTGGCTCGTATTTAGTGATGTATGGAAATATGCATTTATAATTGATTTATAATCAGATGGATCGCACCAAATTCTGCCTCCAAAAAAGCACCGGTTTGTTCACTCGTGGTAATCGAAAAAATCTTCCGCGTTGTTTTTTCAACCGAACACAACATTTTGAATGTTTGCCTAACACCTCATTCGTGTTCATCCTCCGGAAGGCAGAACGCCAGCACCAAGAAAAAAAAATACCCGTTAAAACTCTTCTTGGGAGGGAGGCAAAGCACCAAAAGCAAGCGAAAAGAAAAACCGACCAACGCGACACCACAGAAACACAGCTACTCGAAACAAATTCTTGTCCTAGAGTTTTCGTGATAGATCTTAATTTACTCTTATCCACACGCGAAAACTAATATTTTTTTGACTTGGTACAATTAAAACATATACTGAAAACAGATTAAATCAGCGCCAGCAAAAACAAAACCAAGCGTTCGCGGGCAGAGCCTACTGCGTTTATGATCAACCCGATTCGTACCTTCCTCAAAATTGATCTTTCCTCGCTTTCTTCTCTCTACTGCAGTATTCAATTTACGACTCTCTTGTTTCGAAGTAAACCCCAAATAATTGTGAAATACCCCATGGGTATTATTGGAATCTAAGGGACCTGAAATCCACGTTTGACGCCATTTTGAAATCCAATATGGCGGCTTCTGGTTACAGAAAAACTTGGAAATTCTGTCAAATACTCCACAATATGTGTATTTTTGGAATCGGTAGCTTCCGGTTACAAAGAAACTTGGAAATTTTATCAAATACCCTACAATATGGGTATTTTTGGAATCGGAGTGACGTGTAAATACCGGAGATTCATGTCTGTCACCATTTTTATATCCAATATGGCGGCTTCCGGTTACAGAAAATCTTGGACATTCTGTCAAATATCCCACAATATGTTTTTTTTTTGGAATCGGATTGACGTGGACAAGAAATTGATATATGACGCCATTTTGAAATCCAATATGACCGCCAGTGTGCAAAACAGTCAGGTTTAATGAGTCATTTTCATAAGAATATGAACTGCCATCTGCCTCATCATTCACTGCATTGTGATAGTCTGAATGATTGAGAGGTAAACGAGTCACTGACAACCGAGCACTCAGTTAGTAGCTCAGTCAGCACGTTTATTCTTCCGTGGTGGTACCCAATCCTTGTTTTGAATTACTGAGCGTACATTTTCTATGGAAAAATTCCTCAATTCAGTGCCAACATTTCAAAGGGGTGTATTTGCTTTTGTAAACAATGGCTTTAGCCGTCAATTTCTCGCGAATGACTCACCCCTCCAAATTAACAATGCTAGCTGCTAGAGGAAACATTTCTCTACCTGTTATTTTTCATGTGTGAGCTTTAATTCGCGAGAAATCGACGGCTAAAGCCACTGTTTACAAATGCAATTACGCCCCTTTGAAATGTTGGCACTGAATTACATGCTGTGTGAGCGAAGGCAAGCAGGGTGAGTCGCCTGTTTGTGAGTGACTGAATGTTTTTGTTGACTCTTTCATTGCCTCGTCCTTTACCGTTTGGTACAAACGGTCTCGACAGAGCAATGGATTGAATAGTGCCGTGTGCCGTGCTTTCACACTCAGTCTAAGCAGTCAATTTTTTTACGCTCTGATGGCCGCTTCCCGTTAGATAAAATCTGGGAAAATTCTATCAGGGTGTCCATCCAACCGGGAAAACCGGGAAAGATCATATGTACTCATCCCAAGTAACAACTTCGATTTTATATTAGTCTTGTAGGCCATAATTTGGTATTGAAGAATCTTTTAAACCTTTAAACTTGTAATGTTACTTGGAATCAATCAACTTTATAGCACATACATCATTATATTCTCTTGCTTACAACTTTCATAAAGGGCGAACACGAAATTATTGCGACACCGAAAATGTCATGCCAATTTTCTTATAATGTTTAGAATCAAACCAAAATTTTAGGGTAGTTTTATACATATATTTACTTCAAACATCAAAAGAAAAGTTAATCGATGGAGCCTTGAGTGTAAAATTGAACGCATTTTCGCTTGATGCCCTCCATCAAAGTCTTTACAGTGTCATCCGGTACCAGTTTCTCAGTTTTTTTTTCCATTTTCTTAACATGTTCTTCTCGTCTTTGACTGTCTTCTTGCTCTTCCGAAGTTCCCGCTTCATTATTGCCCAGTAGTGCTCCACCGGGCTCAGCTCCGGACAGTTTGGCGGATTCATGTCCTTTGGAACAAAATGGACAGAATTGGCCTCATACCACTCCAGGACACTTTTAGAATAGTGGCATGATGCCAAATCTGGCCAAAATAGCGGAGCTTCGTCGTGCTGCTGCAAGAACGGAAAAAGACGCTTCTCGAGGCACTCAGATTTGTAGATCTCGCCATTTACTGTGCCCTTTGTCACGAAAGGCTCACTCCTCAGTCCGCAAGAGCAGATGGCCTGCCAAATGAGATATTTGGAGGCTAACTTCGACATTTTCTTCTTCTTAAATTTGTCGTCCATATCGAACTTGCTCTTGCCGGTGAAAAACTCCAACCCCGGAATTTGCTTAAAATCGGCTTTTATATACGTTTCGTCGTCCATCACACAGCAGCCATATTTTGTCAGCATCTTCTCGTAGAGCTTCCGTGCCCGAGTTTTAGCCGTCGATTGTTGCCGCTCATCGTGGTTTGGGAAGTTCTGTACCTTGTATGTATGTAGTCGTGCTCTATTCTTTGCATTCTGGACGTAGCTCTGCGACATGCCGATCTTTTTAGCCAAATCACGGCTTGAGACGTTGGTATTTGCTTCAATCATCCGCTTCACATTTCCCTCCGTCTTTTTGTTCTCCGGTCCCGGTTTTCTTCCAGCTCCTTTGCCGTGGTCCAACGTCAACCGCTCCTGGAACCGCTTCAACACTCTGGAGACGGTTTAATGGTGAATGTTCAACATTTTTCCCAACTGCCGGTGCGACAGGTCAGGAAATTCCAGGTGTTTGGAAAGAATTTGTTCTCTCAACTCACGTTGGTTCACCTCCATTTTCGTTGAATCGAAAAACACGACTTCGAGTTTGACAGCATGTACACAATACACATCAATGAGAAAGTGTGCAAAATTTGGTTGATTTTTACCCAATGGTAAAAAAGTTATGCCCTGTTGAATGTGTCGCAATAATTTCGTGTTCGCCCTTTATTATTCTTTTTTCTCACTCGCAATCGGTTCGCGCCCGGATCAAACGGTGATTTTGTCGTTGTTCCTAATACGATAGCTAAATTTATAGAATTTTATATGATGTCATTGGAATGCATATGGTGTCATTGCTTGAATTCTTTTGCCACAGTTTTCCGAGTGAAGTAGTTCTAGTATAAAGGCTGAGCGAGACATATCCTGTTACGAAACTACTTCAAGATAGAGAAGCAGATTCATGCCGTCTCAAACTCCTTGCAAACTCCGATCATGCTTAGCATGCAAATGTTTGACACCGGACATAGAGATAAATTAAACATTAACTTCTGAACTTTGTGCTAACCAGATACCAAGATTAGGACATCTTTGAATACCAAGGATAGTCTGTAAAACATAAAGATCTGAATCCATATCTCTCACTCCAAAATCATGAGTTCAATTCTCACCCGGATAAAGCACGTGTGTGTAAAAATTACTATAAATAAAAAAAAATACTTTCTTTGAAATTTTGCCAAGCATTCTCAAATCATCCTCTTGGAATCCTGTTAATATTATATTAAGATTATTTCAAAAATCATCATTGGAATTTCCTTGCATTTCTCTTCTCAATTCCAATCCCCAATTGAGAATAACGTATTTTGACCTTACTACATATTACTATATACATACTTTACTGTATTCTTTAGGGTCAACAGTTAAGCGAAATAATAATCTATGCTTCAAGTAAGGATTTGGGTTTTATCATGTGATAAAACTTGTGATGGTACTTGGGGTATTTTACCATATTTAATTGTTTCAATTAAACTGGGAAAAGTAGGTTGGACAACTTGAAAAAACCAAAAAAGATTTCGAAAAAAAAACGCTGGTTCCGATATCTCTTCGTCATCTTGAAAGTTTTCCAAGCCTAAGATGTTGAAAAATGATCTAGGAAACTTTCCAAGCGCTGGAGATTTTTTCAAAGACCTGAATTTCGATAAATCTTTGAAGGCCAGAAGCTTTAGTATCGGCAAACATCGAAAAATCATATAGTAGAATCTTCTTTTTTCAGAAGTTCTTTTCCAAGCCCATCAAATTGTAATTTCTACAAGTCCGGAATCAACAAATTTCCAATCCCAGATTTTAGATAAATTCTTTGTTTAAAATCATGAAATCTTTCTATATTTTAGACGAATTAAATTTTTCTCGGACTGTGAACTTATATTCTAACATATCGTAAATTATTCTATGCTTTCTTAATTTGTTTGAATTAAAGATCGCGAATTACTAAGTACCAGCATTAAACAAAAAAACTTCCAATTCCTCTTAAATGTAGACCAGAATCTTACAACTTTTTTGAAGATCAAGATTTTTCGGGAAAATTATCCTCGTTCCAGAATAATGATAATTATTGATACGATCCAGAACACTTGTCTAGGTTCCAGCGATATGAAAATTTGTCTATGTTTGAAGTTTTACAGAAGCTTCTATATTCGAGATCTTTAACGGTTTGCTTGTCTCAAAATTGACAAATTTGAGGAAGACGTTGAACATTTTTCTCTGTGCCTCAATGCATAATAAATTTCTATGTCCATTCTTTGACATCCCCAAATTCAACCAATTAGCAATCTGAATCTTAATTCAACTTATTCAACGGTTGGTTTCAAAAAATCGTGGCAGAAAAATGAGTACTGTGTGGAATGTGGAGGTTACAAATTAACCTATTGATTTTCCAATTAATACTGATTTTACGAAAACAAATTTATAAGATGCTTCAACCATTTGTTTTATTTACAAAAAGCTTGCAAAATGCTCATAATGGTTTAGGAATTTATAATATTTGTCAAAGCGGATCTCATTCAATGACAGATTAGATCCATATCTTTAATATCTTACCGATCAATAAATATCACTATTGGTCACATTTTTATTGTTTTAGAGTCACTATTTGGTCTAATTTTTCGTTATTGTAGTCAATACTATTGTATTAAATACCCACGACCAGCCCTGCATATTGTAGAGGAATTGTGCTCACAAAATCTTATCATTATCCCTAAAGGGCTATTTTTGAACGCCTTTTTTGTTGAGGGTAGTGTTTTTTTTTTAAATAACCGAGATAAAACCAGGAATTGAAAAAATAAATTTGAATGGACACCCTGTGTTTTGACCAGGATGTCTTTCCCTACGTTGTGTATTTGTATAATCGTAATTTCACCACTTTAATTCTGTTTATTGCCTCCGAGAGGCATCCTGCCTGCTCGGAGGTAGTACGAACACTTAACTTATTACATTGATATATTGTTTTCTCATAGATACTGCGGCATAAAGCAATTCAATGTTGATCATATATCATATATTCTACTTTTCAAAACATAAACAAAATATTGAAAACATACAAAAACATCTACAGATGGAATGACGGATAAAACTATACTACTGAAGAACAGATCGCTACCAGGGGTTTGTTGCTGCCGCTTTAAATTTTTAAATGTGACAGAGCCCGAAGCCGATGGAGTGATCGAACACCCTGTTCTATCAAATACTCCACAATGTGCGTATTTTTGGAACCGGATTGACGTGTAGAAACCGGAAATCAAAGTATAACGACATTTTGATTCAACATGTTGGCTGGATACCACCATCTTAGAATTCATCGTCAGATATGTATTTTCGGTCCCTACACGTCACTCCGATTAAAAAAATACCAATATAGTTGGTATTTGCAGCATTTCCCGGTTTTTCTTTAACCGAATGCCGTTATCTTGGATTTCAAGATGGCATTATAAATGTCACTCCGATTCCAAAAATACCAATATTGTGGGGGTATTTGACAGTATTTTCAAAAACCTCTTTTCACGAAGTAAATCCCAAATAACGAGTTTTTTTTCGCACTAATTCGATTTATGAACCCCCGGTTTGGTTCGTAAATGGAGGTTCAACTGCAGTGTACTATTTTTTATGAATATAATTCCGAATAATTCTTGATCAATATGAAGTCTTGAAAGGATCCCCACAGGACTTTGCTTAAATTTCTTATCGACTGGAAATCTTTTGAATAATTACTGTTAATTCTGCCGCCTTGAAAGAATATTAGTTAGAAATGTAATTTGTTAAACACTTCTATTTTCTATGAGTTGTCGTTATCATGGAGACCAGCAAATCCCAATAATGAATTTCCCGTATTTTCACTGTTAGTTTTACCGGAAATTTTGAAATTTTCCCGGTTGTGGGATATAAATTTAAAGTAAGCATTAAGCCGAATGTGATTGATCTGAAGTAGTGACTAGGTTAAATTGGTAATTATTAAGACACCAGTATTTTTCAGAGATCTTGAAGTGAATGTTGCGTTCGAAGTCTTTAAAATCTATCTATGAAAAATCCCAAGATGTTATTTGATTGTTGTCAAGCATTTCCTCTAAAATAATCTCCCTGCACAGAGTCCTTTTCAGAATTCTTCTGAAATATACGACAATAATTTAAAAAAATATAGAAAGAATTAGCTTTAACTCTCCATAAAATGTTCACCCCAAATTCACATCAGAATTGTCTTAAAATCATGAAAATTTAGAAAAATTGTCAAGGTCCAAAATCTTTTTTTTTGTTTTAGAAGAGGATGAAGTTTATTTTTTCCCGATTTTTCATCGTGGTTCAAGGATTTTCTTGGTTTTTCCCCCGATGAGTTCGAATTTTTGACATTTTCCCAGTTTTCCCGATTTCCCGGTTCACGGGTCACCCTGCGTTATTACGAATCGTTCAAGAAGGTCATTGAACTACTTCACTATTTTTTTTTTAGTAATCGATAAATAATCGACATCAATTAATCGATTACTCGATTTAACGTAATAATCGATAATTTAACGACATCCCTAGCTATCAGTTCCAGATTGGAAGTGAGTGCAATCTAAATCGATTCTTTTGGACATTAAGGTGTGACATCCTTATTCTCGAAACCACTGCGAATCTTTAAGTGCACAAATATCAGCTTCTACGAAACGTGCAAAATTCAAATGCACTGCAGCATACATGAAGGAGCAATTTCAGATGAAATGGAGCACCGATATCCGAGATTTGTGTAGTTGAAAATTCGAAGTGGAAGGGCATTCCAGTGACTCCGGAAAGGTCAATGTGGTCAATGTTCTATAGAAAGAATATTCATGAAAATCCATGAAGAAAGAGCTATCGCACGGCATGTTTTTGAGTAAAAACGCAATTGCCCTCTACTATAGGCTCCCCCCGGGGATATCCCGTGATCCCAAAAGCTGTAAATGTGGTCACTGATCCATTTGAAGTTTAATGAATGCCTATTCATGAAAAACCATGAAGAATGAGCTATCGCACGGCATGTTTTGGTGTAAAAATGCAATTGTCCTCTGTTCCAGGTTTCCCCGGAGGTTCCGAGAGCGGCCAATGTGGTAAATGATTCACTTTTAGTCTATAGAAAGAATATTCATGAAAATCTATGAAGAAAGAGCTGTCGCACGGCATGTATTGGTGTAAAAACGCAATTGACCCCTGCTACAGGATCCCTCGGGGGTATCCCGTAATTCCAACAGCAGCCAATGTGGTCAATGATTCATTTGAAGTTTATGGAAAGCCTATTCTTGAAAAACCACGAAGAATGAGCTGTCGCACGGCATGTTTTCGTGTAAAAATGCAATTGTCCCCTGCTCCAGGTTCCCCCGGGGGCGTACTGGATGTTCCGAGAGTGGCCAATGTGGTCAATGATGTATTTAAAGTTTATCGAAAGTATATTGACGAGAAACCATGAAGAAAGAGCTGTCGCACGGCATGTTTTGAGTGATTAAATGATCTGCCCGCATTCAGAACCCTCCACCAGAACCGATTCCAGAGAAATGGTCATATCTCGGGTGATTATAGGCCGATTTTAGTTCTTGGCATATGATTCGCTTTAGAAATGGTTCTTCTTTCGTTGTATTTATTAAAAATATATATATTTAACCAGCATCATATATAAAATGTCACCAAAAATTTAGCAAGTTAGACAAGCCCTCCGGAAACCCAGTATATCTCCGGTATCCGGTGATCAGGATTATTTTCGTGGCTACACCGTAGAACAATATTAGTTTTCCAGTCAAATGCTCTTGGAAGATCGGATCATATTTGACGAAGTTACAACACTCCAAAGTTGACCAAAAATTTGCCTATCCTAGTTATTTTGAGTAACCCCTGTATACCCTACGTGGCCATTTGTGGACTCTACAACCAAAGTTACAATTTTGGTGTTATGAGGGTTCTGTAGACCATGATTTAAACTTGTAGAATGCTATAAAACCGCGATAAAACCTGCAATGAAACTTGGGAAGGAATCATTTTGAACTAGGTGATCGCTTATTATTTTTGTGCGCGCGGCACAGAGACCGATGTTACATAAGGGAAACAAGTAGAAGACAAAAAGTCTAAACATGTGACAATGACAAGATAAAAGATCAATGATGTTTCTACCCCTAACTTGTATCAATTTTTCAGTAAAATAGCTCGTGTGCAATTTCATTTCCATCTATTTTTCTGAACTTGTACTTCTGCATAACATATTTCCTTTATAAGATGGAAATCTATACCCAAGTGACCAATAGTACCAGAAGCGAAGGCGTTGAGCCAATTCCACTAGAGTGCGTATATGTAATCCCCTACAAGCGGACCACTCCAATAGTACATATACTATGCTTCTATTCTAGTCCAACCCCGTGGGAACCTTCGAAGAAAATTGAACTTTCCATTATTGATGGAAACGAATCTGCAGGTGCGGCCTAGGCAAATTGGATGGCCGGTGCGAAAATTGAAATTGTGCTGGGATTTGTAGCTGGTGGCCTGTCGTGCTGTCTGCTTCTTCCGCTTAGGTGAGGAAACTAATCAGAATCTAATTTCCATATCGGGAAGCATGAAAACCTCATCACACCTGCCCATCTGGTCGGGGAATGGCATGTTCGTGTCCTGTTTTGAATGCGGTGTCATCTTGAGGGAAAAAAAGTTATGGTTCCTGATCGGTCCATGAGAGTTCCATTGTTTGATAAACATAAACCATGCCAACGAGCACAGATTAACTGCAGTCGGGACAACACAGCAGAGTAAACTTGCTCCGTCGAAGGGTAATATTGCCGATAAGCCAGTGACAGTGTGTTGAAACTTGTGCCGATAAAAATCTCCATCCTTCCACTTCGTTATGCTTTCTGAATAGACAAACTTTATCCCTGTGAAAAACAGACACACGGCGTAAGCTGGAAAAGAGCAAAGATGAGGAGATGAAAAAAAGTCCATACAGATAAATTGTCGACTATCAAGGACCGTTAAGCAAGGGATTAAATTTTTCGGAACCAGTCGAAAATCCTACTCAAATTTAAAGTTCTGCCCGACACTTCTGAGTTCATGTTCTCGACGGTTTATTCGCATTTTCCATGCAATACATGGGATTTGAATAATCGCTTCTCGGAACGATGACAACGGCGACAATCGATGCAACTGGAATGGTGGGGGGGAAATACTGGTTATGTAAAGTAAGGCAAAGTTTCGTGATGGCTTTCCGGAGTTTGCGTTCGATCTTGTCTTAAAACTAGATTATGGCAGGAAATTGGAAGACACAAGGCAGGGAAAACTTTCAGCACGCTTTCTTCCGGTGAATTGAACGAAACTTGGCATGTTTCGATAAAGTTGGACTGACGCAGGAGCAGTGAATTTTGTCGACTGGCCACTAGCAGTATCGGATGGAGCCATGTGGCTGGACAAGCCTTGTAAGGAGATTATTGGTGATAAATTGTTATTCTTTCTCGAAGAGATGCTTTGCTTGGGAACAGAGGCTTTACGTTGGCTTCTACACGTATTCCCGTTCGTGGAACAGGTAACATAAGATTCGCATTAATCCACTTTGCGGCACGATTTAACTTGAGCTGGCCATGTATGCTTCGGAAATACGGAGAAGTGACCCCGAAAGCACGAACTATTGGATTCGGTTCACGGGAATATTATGCGTTGAAAATATATTTAGTATCCGATTTTCTTGAAGTTATCTTAAAAAGTGGTCCGACATATATTTTTGAAGAGGAAGACGGAGTAAGCTTAAAGTACAATTTCACTATCTATATGGGTCATTCCGCGCCAAATGACCGAGAAAAAATACAAAATTGTAATTGACATCTTCCAATGTAGACCAAATTTGGAGAAGATGTTTCTTTTAATCTATGTGTTAATAATCCAAAAATTTTTGGAGCGATCGTGGAAGCCATGGGAGCATTTTCTATTTTTCATGAATTTCAAGAAAGCACTACATTCTTTTATCAACATCTCCGGAACATAGAAAGCTACAACTGATATGAATATGAAACCTGAATATGAATGTATAATTTTTGTATAGTGTTGCCATATATATAACATTTGTTTAAAAATTTAAAACGCAAATTTCTCAGAATGGGTAGATTTAGTTTTCCAATCTAGCAGCATCGTCGTGTTTTCCATTCTTTTTCACATAAGAAACTCTTATCTGATAAAAAAAAGTATGCGCATTTCCTGAGATAGCACATTTTGAAGCAAAGAATGCTTAAAATTACCAGAAAAAAAAAATTATTTTCAATTTTCTTTCGTCCAGTCTTCTGAAAAAAAAAATTATTGATCGCCAACTGTTTTTTAAGCAATAAAACATGAAATTTAAGAATAAATTGTTTAAATTATAACCAAGTTTTAGGGTTAATTTTCCATCTAAAAAAATAATGTTTTTTTTTTGAGGACATAGGTATTTTATTTAAATATTTGGTTTGATATGTTTATATGTTTTGAATTTTTTTTTCATATAAACCATATTAAATAAAATAAGCACTACTTTTACAGTTGCTGTGTCGTACTAGGGGAACGCAATAACCTTTAACTCCAACGCAGGCAACGGCTGTAATTAAATTAATTCCATTAACTTCTACTTTAATTACATTAATTACACAATGTAGAACATTAACTACTTTTTAACTCCATTAATTACAGTTGTAATTTCATAATAAAAGTACATTAATAACATTTTCAATACTTTTAATTGCATTAATTACGGATAGATAATTTTAATCACCGTCAGTACTACTTTAAAACGCATTAATTACTTTAAGTACTTTTGATTGCAATTTAACTTTAACGCACCGGTTCTTTGTATTGCGTACCTCTCAGTGTCATAGAGTTTTGGAAGATAAGTTTAAAACATGACAGGAAGAAGTTGTTTTTTTTTAATCCAAAATAATTTAGTTCTATCCGTTTGATACACGCTTAATCTAGCTCGGTGAAATCTCAGCCGATTACCTCGGAATTTGCTTTTGCTGATATCTCTGCAAAATATCTGTTTGTTATATCCCAGCAAAATGTAATTTGTTAGCTGAGTCTCTGCAATTGTTTTACTGAATCTCATAAAAATAAATTGCAGAATCACTCAATTGTTTATAAACTCAATTTTCAAAAACAAACGGACAGAATGCCTTACAAAATGATTGTCATGATTGTCTTCACTCAACGATAGTTTTTTGTTTGTTTCTAAAGTTAACGATTGAAAGTCATGTAACTAGGTGTTGTAGCGAGGCACACATGATCGAAAGGGCACACACACTTAGATTTTTTCGCCGAGCTCGGCAAAAAAAATGTGCCGAGAATCCAACAGCCGAGCCTTCAGCAAACATCTCGGTAAACCTGAGGCATAACATCTCTGATCACGCCTTCCTTCGGAAGGGAAGTAAAGCCGTTGGTCCCCGGTTCATGAGTTGATGGGTCGATAGCTAGGGTCCAGGAGTGGGAGCTGCCTCTCTGGCGTCGATAGCATTGGTACACTGTATCAACGTTAGTGTTAAGGAACAGTTAATGAATGCTATTAAGGAGCGTCCATTTACCTGTGAAGAGAAAGATCTAGGCTTGAAGCAACAGTTCTATTTTAATCACCATCTAACACCAATCAACCAGCGTATTTTGGGTACTGCGAGGAAGTTTTGGAAAGATCATAATTATTGCTTTGTGTGGTTTTCGCATGGATCTGTATTTATTCGGAAAGATGAAAACTCAAAGATAACCAGAGTGAACTATATTCAAGATCTGCCTACAGTGTAAGACAATGTGAAATGGCTGAAAGTGAAAATTTAAATAAAGAACTTACTATCAAATACGCAACAGAATGTAATTTATCAGATAAATGTTTGAATGTATAACACTTGAATACAAGAAGTTGTAGACATTAAATGGAAGAATAAAGACCATTAATAAATGATCTACGAGGAGTATATGTCGTTGTTTTCTCTGAGGCTTGGTTATATGAAAATGAAATTTGATATATGCCTGGTTACGATGCTTTTCATTGTTGCAGAAGTGGTCGTGGTGGAGGCGTATCCATATTAGTTTTATCTGGCTTGAGAAGCCAATTAGTTCTAACTAGATGTGAAAATGAATGCAACTACTTAATGGTAGAGTTAATCGATTATAATGTTAAAATTCTTGGAATTTATACTCCGGGAAGGAATCCCTTATTATTTATTAATGAATTAGAGCACATTATATCAAATCATAAAAAGCTATGTATTTGTGGTGATTTTAATATTAACCTACTTGTTATTCAATCCTTGAAAACTAAATTGAGAGTATCCAAAGCATTGGATTTATAATACTAAATAGCTTGAATCCACTTTATGCTACTAGGAAGTCGAATACTATTGCAACAACTATAGATCATTTTCTTACAAATATGTTTAATTACAAAATGGAACTAGTGGTAATGGATACAGAATGCAATTTATCAGATCATAAAACTAGTGTGTTGTCGTTTAAACTGCAGCCGGCAAATGTCGATAGAAAAGAACCGTAATTAGGTATGATAATATACAAAACTCAGTATAAGCAATGCTTTTGGATACATCGGAAAGTTTTGATGATTTAAGTATGATAATAAACAAAAAAGGGAATTGATGATAATAAACATACAGTTAGTTATAAAAGGAAAACTGTTATTCGTAAGTCGTATATTTCTCCTCAACTTTTAAATGCCATTAATCATAAATTTGAATTGTTCAAAAAATATAAGAGCGGCCCAAATGGGCCAAGTAATGCATTCAGAGATTATGTAACGGAAAGAAACAGATTAAGTAATCGAATAAAATTGGCTAAAGAAAAATACTACTCGGACAAAATCAATGAAAACCAAGCAAATTACAAGAAAACATGGAGTATTTTAAGAGAAATAATTTTTCAAAACCATCCAACGAAAAAAAGTAATCAGAAAATATCATTAAAGGAAAATGGTGCAGTATTATCAAAAGATAAAGATGTTGTAAATTGTTTGAATAATTATTTTGCAAATGTTGGTTTAACTAGTATCTCTATTCTTGATTATGTGAATAATTTCAAAAGATATATGTCTCACTATACAGCACATTCATTTTCATTTTCACCTATTGATGATGGTGTGTTAAAGGTTGAAATATTGGAAGTGATAAAATATCTGTAAGGTTTTTAAAGAATTATAGAGATGTGATAGCTCCAAAATTGTCAGAGTTAACTAGCTGTATTATTGAAACGTCCAGTTTTGATGATTGTTTAAAAGCAGCAAAAATATTACCCTTGTATAAGTCAGGAGATAAATTGTCAAAAATTACTATAGACCTATTTCAATTCTGCCAGCGTTATCAAAAATTCCAGAAAAAATACTCAACCAACAATTTGAAATCGTTCATGATCCAAAACCAATTGATAATAGACAATTTGGTTTCATGCCAAAATGTAGTACAGAATCAGCATCATTAGAGCTTGCAAACTACGTTATAAGAGGTCTAGATGAAAGTGATTATGTGGCTTGTATCTTTATTGACCTGTCTAAGGCTTTCGATTGTATTCCACAAGTAATTCTTCAGAAAAAGTTGAGTTTTTTCGGTATTTCAGCTTCAGCAGAAAATTTAATAAAATCGTACCTGTCTAATCGTCAGCAGTCGTGCAATATTGGTGAAATATTAAGTTATTCAACTGTCAAACGTGCAAGGATCAATTTTGGGACCTCTTTTGTTTAATATTTTTCTAAATGATATTTTTAACCTGCCACTCAAAGGTGAGCTTCAATGTTATGCAGATGATGCAGTCTGGAAATATAGAGCAAACAATATCCCTGCATTGCTTATCATGAAGCAAAAGGACTGGGAAATTATTCCCAAATGGTTTTCTGTAAATTTGATGAAAATGAATACCGAAAAATCAAACTTTATTATTTTTCCAAGAGGGAACGTAACCCCTAGATTGAATCTGTCTATTGATGAAAGAGAATTAAAACAAGTTTTGGTAGTTGATTATTTGGGCACCCTAAATGCTGGTTGCCAGTTTTCCTGCATTTTTGATTGAAAAACACGCAAAACTTGCTCTTTTCGGTCATATAGCTATAATTGATAGTTGCCGCCAGGGTTGCTTTTGTAAACAAAACTTTGAAAGCCCTTTCCTCGACAAGCGTAGGCCACCCGCGCAAACCATCAGCATCATCGTGTAATCTCTGCAAGTAACAGGGAAGTCTGTAAACAAAAAAAAAAAATTAAATTTCATAGAAAATTGTGAACTTCCGTAACTTTCTACAAACATTCGAAAAACTCTGCAAACTCCAGAAATATTCTACGAAATTCTGGAAAATTATGAGCACAACATGAAGGTTTAGTACCCTTCAGGGAACTTTTCTTAACTTTAGTAAAATTCTATGCACTTGAGTAGATGTTATATTTAGGAAAGTCTATGACCGTAAACAAAATTCTGCGAGATTCAAGGAAGCCTGTAGATTTATGAAAATTTCAACAAAATTCAAAGAAGACTACAAATTATAAAATTGATCTGCCAACAATTCTTTTAAGAAATTCTGTGAATTTCCTACAGTACACATACAACTACGACTACAACTACAAGAAAGCTATAATAAAAAAATTCAAACTTCAGAAATATTCTGCAAATTTCAAAAAGGGCCATCTAATTTTTGAAGAAATTCTGCGAACTCCAAGGAATTTTTTAAACTTTCACGAGAATGCTGTGAAATAAAAAAAAATTATGAGATCAACATGTGTGAACTTCAAGAAAATTCTACGAAGTTCAGAAACTTTAGAAAAATTTAGCAAGTTTCAGGTATATTCTGAAACATTAGAAAATTTTAGAAAACTGCTGTAAAGTTTTAAAAATTCAGAAAACTTTTACTAACTCGAAGCTTCAGGAAAGTTCAGCACAGTTTGGGGAACATCTGAGACTTCAGAAATGTCTATAAACTTGAAGGAAGTCAGTTAACCTTATGATACTTCAGAGATTTTACTAAATTCAATAAAGTCTGCATTCAAACCGCATTCCGTGTATTTCTGGAAAATTCTGCGGCCTTCAGAAGTATGCTGAAAAATTCAGTGAAGTCGGTGAGTTTCAGGAAAAGCCTGAGGATTTAAAAAAAAAATCAACGAACTTCTGGATAGTTTTGAAAAGTTCAGAAGAATGTCAAGAACTCAAGAATTCAGCTAATTTTTGGAATAATCTGCAAACTTCAAGAAAAGTCAGCAAATTTCAGGAAAATATGAGAACTTCAGGGAAGTCTGTTTACTTCAAGTTAGTCTACGAACTTCAGGAAAATTCTACTCAATTAAATAAAGTCTGCAAATTTCTGGAAAGTTCTGCGAATTTCTAAAATATTTTGCCAACTTCATTAAAAGTGGCGGTTTTCAGTAAAAGCACCCATAATTTAATGTAAAAACAACATTTAAAGGCCCTTTATAACGTGAATTAAACTACTCCCAAGCAAAGCACGACCACTATTGGCCACTACCCTTTGGAGATGTTCGTTTGTGTGAGCATACTTTGTTTCGCGTGGAAGAGGCTTTGTAATTTTTTTATTATAAACGTTTATAGGTCTTTTTAAAATGTTACGTGAGAAGTATTTATATGCCAAAATATGTGACGATCAAGTGTCACTCATATTATGCAGTGCTCGTTATGTTTTTATTATAGAAACTTTCAGCCTTTGGCTGGTTCGTCTCTGCTGTGCTCGTTATATAAACAATGTTAAATGAGTATAAACCTATGATAAACTATAAAAATTTAACCAGTTTGTAGCAAACTAATTTTTTCGTCGTCAAAATTTCACGCAAGAATTGTGCTTTTGGCAATGATCAATTATTGCACGACACCAGTATTTTGGATGTTAAAAGGTTAACCCTAACTGGCTGGCAAAAATGTACGAAAGGGAGCAAGGACTGTCGAAGATGCAGTTCACATTCCGGAAAGGGAGATCAGCGGTGGATGCAATTCGGACAGTGATCAAGAGAGTCAAGGAGTCGTCCAAACAGAAACGGAGGAGAAATCGTTATTGCGCTGTCATAACGATAGATGTCAAGAACGCATTCAATAGCGCTAGTTGGGAGGCCATCGCCGAAAGGCTGTACAGAATGAGGGTCCCTTACTACCTGTACTGGATTCTGAGGAGTTATTTCCAGAACAAGCTTGTTTTTTACGAGATAGACATGGGACAAAGATCGATTAGGATCACAGCGGGAGTCGCACAAAGTTCCACTATTGGTCCAACTCTCTGGAATGGGATGTTCAACGGCGTGCTGATGCCCAAGCTGCCTAAATATGTTGAGATCTTTGGCTTTGCGGACGACGTTGTCTTAATGGTGGAAGAGGTGGAAATGTTGGCGACCGAGGCAATCGATACGATTGTAAACTAGATGACAGGCGTGAAGCTGCCGATAGTCTACTACAAAATAGTCAGTAGGGTCAGTAGGGTAGAACTGGGGACAAATGCACACCGGGCGAAACGATCGATTTGGGTTTTCATAGCTATTCCACTATTTATTCTGGGATTTTTTGAGTAGAAATGCTAAATTAAGTACTTAACTACTAATGGGGCTTGTCAAATTTATTAATTAAAATCGGAAATGCTATGAAAAATCGCTTCGTGTGTTTTGCCCCGGGGTGCATTTTGAACTATTTTTTCCCTAACTGTAAAGCGGTGCAGTGGGCAAATCACCATTAGGGAGCATGCCAGAGCCTGGAAGCGCGTGCTGAAATAACGGGGAGTTTTGATCGACGACCGGCTAAACTTGAACAGCCTCGTCGACTATGCCTACGGAAAGGTGGCGAAGGCCATCAACGCGGTAGCTAGAGTCATGCCAAACGACCGACCAAGCAGTAACAACCCAAGTAACAATTTTGGTTTTATGAGGGTTCTGTAGACCATGATTTAGACTAGTAGCATACTATACCACTATAAAACTTGCAATGTTACTTGGGAAGAGGCGTCTTCTGGTTAGTATATCTTCGTCGATACTAAGGTACGGAGCTACAGCCTTGGTTTTAGCGCTGCAAACCAAGCAGAATCAAGCGAAGTTGAACAGTACGTTCAGGCTCATGGCCATGTGAGTCATGAGCTCGTATAGAACCATCTCGTCGGTACCAGTATGCGTAATCGCCGGAATGATCCCTATCGGCATCACTTTAGCGGATGACATCATGTGCTTCAATCGGAGAGAAACATGAGGAACACGGGAAATGGTGAGAGTAGCAGCAGCAATGAAACCCGGCAGAGAATGGTAGATAAACCCACAGGCTAATACCGATTATTTCGAGCTGGGTGAACAGAAATCATGGAGAGGTAAACTTCCACCTGACGTAATTTGTATCTTGTAATAACAGCTTCAGATAGTACCTACAGCGGGACACGCAAGGAATGTGGAAATGGCGAGGAAACACCGGAACACTTGGTCTTTCACTGTCTAAGATTCGAGACAGTTCTAAGGGGGATGCCTGCCCTTAACGCAGTGAATGTCGTTGATGAAATGCGTCAAGATGAGGGCATCTGGAATGCCGCACGCTAACTTGAAAGTTCCAAATAATGGGTAAAAAATACACATTTTGAAGAAAAGTGGCTTATCTCATTGATGAGTAAATTTTGACCCATTAATGAGTATCTGTTGCCTATTAATGAGTAACTGTTACTCATTAATGGGGTAATAAATACTCATGAATGGGTAACAGATACTCATGAAGGAGTAAAACCTTTACTCATCAATGAGTTAAGCCACTTTTCCTCAAAATGGGTATTTTTTACTCATTAATGGGTACTTTTAAGTTAGCGTGCGTCAGCAGGGCGGTAACGCAAATTCTTTCGAAGCTGCAACGTAAATGGAGCATGAACAGTAGACTGATGCAAAAGTTGACTTTTTCGCTCCAAAGTGCTTAAATAGTTTCAAATCGGGTCCTGATTAGCCTCTCAAATTTACAACTCATTTGGTTAGAAACATACTTCGCACAAGCCATTTGAAGTTTACATGTAAATTACTATGGGAAATCTCAACTTTTTGTTCATTGCCTTCTAGTCTTTTTCCATATTGAGCTGCAGAACAGTTCGATAGCCATTCTTATAGAAAATTTTCTCAGCTACAACTTTGCCCAAGATTATTTCTATGTAAAACGAAACAGGAAAAAGTAATTATTTATTATAGAGATTGGTAAACTTATGACATGATCAAGCAGCTGCTCTGTAGGCAACACTGTATTTTGCAGTGTGACATAGTAGCCATGATTTTTGCGTCCTATTCAACACCCCAGAAACACCAATGTTGCCTGCTGAGCAGTTGATTGAGCATGATCATAAGACATCAGCGCATTGAACCATTGATAACTTTCGATCCTTGCTTTTAATTAAAAAGTGGGTTTGAGCAAAGTAGTAGCTGGAAAAATTTCCTACAAGTTGAATTGAAAACTTTTGAAGCAGACCGATATGCTGAATTATTGGATAGACATGAACAAAAATCTTGGTTTTATCATAGTAATTCCCATACAAACTTCAAATGGTTTGTGCCACCAAATTGGTTAAAATTTTGAGAGGTTATTCAAGATCCGATTTGGAATCGTTTAAATAGTGTGGAGCTATAATTTCAAATTTTGCATCACTCTAAAGAACAGCGATCTAGCAACGCCAACTAGCGCCTTCGAATCCGAGCCAAACTCCGATCCGGTGAGATTCCTAGCAATTACGATTTGCTTTGAGGATAATGTTAATTAACTTGCCTCTTTTTTTTCATAAATTCACTCACTTCTTCTAAGACACGTAAAGATTAAGAAGATATGAGCACAGACAAATACACATAATTTATGGAATATAAAACTACTGCCATCTGTTGAGTACACTGTGACGGGCAGTACGATCAACAGATGGCGGTAGTGCAAAAATGGCAAACGCAAGGAAATTGACTATACGCGTTACAGTTGCCGGTACTACCAAGTAAGAAACTTTAAATTGACCGCTAAGTGTGTGTTCGATGAACAACTGTGTTATGTCTGTTTGCCTGTGGCTAAGGTGTAAGAAGAGTAAAATATGTAGAACACTCAATAATTAGGAAAGGTGCGAAAAGTCCTCTATCAAAATTGACCAAATGACTTAAATAACAAAATCATATTACCACTGTCAAGATCAGATTTATGTATGCCTTTAGCTGGTTCATCTCTACTTACTGCTGTCATGAAACAACCCCAACCGCAGCTAACTAGCTAAATTTAAACCATCCCTCATTGCAACTGTTTAAATATGAAGTTGAAATTTCATTATTATTACATTAACCTGATTCCTCAGACATAGCCGCTCTATCTCTCTCTCTGGTCCAGCTGGGGTTCCATAGTACGATGACCAAATACAATTATCCACTATTATCGTTGTAAATTTACTATCCTTCTCAAGTGGAATCGGTCAAATCCCTCCTTCCATTAATACCTATAACAATCAACATTGAGTAACGAAGCTCTTCACCACCGCAGACCACTGCACTGCACTGGTGGTAGGCTGGGAAAATTGGTTAAATTGTTTTCAACGGAAACAAATTCCAAACTTTCGTGACCCGTAGGGAACAATGGTACATAACGCATCCCCAGCACCAGCTGACTTTCATTTGCGTTTTTCATTGCTTTTTTTTACAACAGCAAGTCTTATCAAGCAGCGCTTCTAGCATAGCATCTGAACTCGAAATGCTGCATGACAAATCCTAGAATTGGATTAAAAATGTCAATAAATACACAAAACAAAAATAAAAAGTGCATTCTACCCCAGGGGTGCATTTTGAACCATTCTCCCCTACACGTGGTTACGGTTTAACATCAGCACTCAGTTGTCTCTGCTTATTTCTACCCTTTTCTCAAGTCGAACGCCATGTGCCGACGTTGATGACGGGGAAAATTTACACTTCTTTTTTAGACACGGGTTCAGCTTATCAAGATTTTCCGGGAAATGGGACTTGAATAATTTGGCGATATAATCCACTGATTGTGACCCAATTTTGGAGCGGTGTGCATCAAAGCCGAAGAAGCCGACCGCAGAAATCATTCATCCGGTTACCCCCGTTCCCATGGTGGAAAATCGATCTCCTATCGTCGCCATGTCTTTTCCAATGCTGGCATTTACGAGACCAAGCGATCCGAGACGCCAACAGAAAAGACGACACGACACAACTGCGGGATCGATTGGAATATAAACGATGTAGAAGACGACCACGGGAATAAGTGCCACCGAAGACGGAAACCGGGGACGGGACCAAGAAGGACGCCGTTCTTTTTTGCGAGAGAGTTCGCGTGTGTGTGGTGTAAAAAGATGTCGTAGTACAGACATTGTGGCGTCTTTAATGTTTTATTATGAATTTATGTAAGCACCACTATTTCTTCGCTTCTCGTCTAGCTGGTGGTCTAGCTAGTGTTTGTATGTACAATAGCCGGTTTTCTGCAAGCGGCTCTGGGGCAGAAAGCAAATGCTTTTAGAGGTTTCGTCTTCGCCTAGTATGTGCTGCGGAGGTTTGAGACCACCCATGGGTGTACACAGGCATGGGCGTGAGACATGGGGTATGTAGTTTTTTTTAATATGATAGGGCTATACATGTAAGACCTAGGGCCTGAGATGGACTAGTACGTAAAGGTATTAGCAAGTCGGAGGTGGCGGGTTCGATTCCTGATCCGGTCGAAGAAATCTTTCGCGTTGGAAATTGTCTCGACTTTCCTGGGCATAGAGTATCATTTTTCATAAAAAGATTAATAACTGACAATTTTGTCTTTGTAAAGCCTGAATCATACCAGTCTTGAGGACTCTTGAAATTAATTATTTTCAAAGTTCATATCGATGCAACTTGAGGAACTGAAGTTTGTATCAGTGAGTTTGACCGTTTTGAGGATATACCAATCGGATATACACACTAAGAAAAAAGTATGCATTAATGTTTAAAGTTCAACCAGTTTCGAGAAAATCCGCACATATTCATAAAATGAATAAATGCTAATTACTCATCGGCTGAATAAACGCTTTTTTCTCGAAAGAGATTAAATTTTAATCAAACGTTTTTCTCAAAAGTGGATAAATTTTATACACCGGAACGATTTTAAATGGATGGTTTCGAATGTTTTCAAAATATTTGATTAAAACTTTCAATAAAATAAAAACCAATAACAAGTTATGTTTATTTCTGGATTATTATTGTTTATTAATTTATTTAATAAGGCTCAAACGAATTAAATTTACAGAGCCGAGGACTATTGGTCACTTTACTTAACTGAAAACTATAGTCAAAAGGTACAACACAATAAACACTTTATCTTCCGCTATCCAAAAAGCATCCTCCATCAGAACGGGAGCCGCTTTCAGTGCACAGTGGTCCAGAGCGGAAAATACATGGTAATTGGGTTTTCCGCAAAATCTACTGGTTGTAGCGTTTTTGATGTCTTCTAAAGAGTTGTTGGTAAAAAAAGCGCATCTTTTCATTGGATCATTCATTAGGATGATTCAGTTTTAGGGTGACTTCAACAATCTAACTCATCAGGGAAATTCTTGGGAACTTTTTTTACTTCTCCAAAGTTGTAGAGGATGCAAAACCAAGCAACTTTGTCGAAGACGTCAAATTTTTATCTCATCATCAACGCATTCTACGAACTGAAACAACTAGTAGGTTAGGGTGATTCATGAAAAAACAGTCTTTTGACCATAACCTTTTTTGCTTTGTATTAAGAAAAAACTATTCTTGAAAACACTTTTAGAACTTTAAAAAATACACATTTTGATCACCTAATTATGACGTTTGGACTATTGAATCAGAAGATATAGTCATTTTAAGGTTAGAAACAAGTATTTTTCAAACTAATATAACTGCTAAAAGCTATTGTAAAATAATAGTGACAATAAATCTAAGCTGTTTGCTCACAAAAAATGCTTTGACAACTCGTTCTGAGCTGAAATTTTGGATACAAACAAATTAGATGGAATTAGTTGCTGTGATTGAGCAATTATTTAATGTTTATTTTTTTTTGTAACGATCAAGGATATCAAAAAAATGAACTAAAACAAAATTGAACGTGGACCGATCGTACAAGCCTGCAGTTTTCCCAGCTCGTCTTGGAACGAGTGCTAGAAGCGAGCTCGAAAATCACCCGATTTTAACCATCATCTCCAGCAGCATCAACCCCTCAGAAGCTTGATTCCAACGTCGCCGGCCGGCCCCCTCACACTACACACCCACATCACACACTGTAAGTAGGGTCGGGTGGGGCAACAGTGCCATATGGGGCAAGAGTGCCATCCCCTATAATTTTGAAAATAATCATGTTTTCAATGCTAATTCACCCATGAAACTATGAATGGTTCCTATGCAGCAATAAAGAAAGTTCTGTCCAAAATGAAGTATTACAAAAATTGCAAAACAACATTTTGTGCTGATGTGTCAAAAATAGAAATAACTTATAATAATTAGACATCATAAAATAAGGATTTTGGAATTTCCCAATATTGTTTCCTACAATTCCTGCAAATGAGGCATCACTTATAATGAAATATTGAAACACCAATAAGAAAGAATATATAACTATTCCCTATAATTGACCAAAACTAATTTTCTTAAAAACTCACACGGGGCAAGAGTGCTACCCTTATTTTTATGAATAAAATTATACAAAAATGTAAAAGAAATTGCTTCATTGCCCATTAAAGTCTTCGTTAAGCTTGTTTTCACCAAATTTGACGAAACCAGCTACATAAAATATCAACAACAATAGTTTTCATTTGATTTCATTGGTAAACATTGTCCATTTGTTATGCACACTAATCCAGGCCTCTACCGATCGGTAAACTTTGAACTACAGAACTGTTCGATAAAAGTTTGAAAATTTTTTAAAAATCCAATAATTAGTAAATGTATTCCGAACTTGTACAGACTTCGTTTAGCTTACCCCATTTAGCTATAAAAATTAAATTTGTCAAATTTATTGATTTATCACGTTTAGCGGTCATTGGAAAATTTTACCGACTTGATCTGCTGTTCAAAAACCCGGTAAAACTCTATTGACTTCGGTGAATGACCGGTTATTGCCACTTTTATTCATGTTCTATGGCTTTTTTCTTTAAAAGATGACAATTTTCTAATTCAAATATCTCTAGTTAAAAAAATATTACCTCTGCCATTTTTTTCAGCAAACATAGAACCAAATTTCTTCTTTCCATTACTTTCAATAGATTTGCAATTGGCTTGCTCGATTTTGAGTTATATTAGATTGACTATATCTTTTGATTCAGTGGTCCAAACGTCATAATTAGGTGATCAAAATGTGTATTTTTTAAAGTTCTAAAAGTGTTTTGAAGAACAGTTTTCTCTTAATACAAAGCAAAAAAGGTTATGGTCAAAAAACTGTTTTGTCATGAATCACCCTAACCTTCTAGTTGTTTCAGTTCATAGAATGCGTAGATGATGAGATAAAAATTTGACGTCTTCGACAAAGTTGCTTGGTTTTGCATCCTCTACAACTTTGAAGAATTGAAAAAAGTTCCCAAAAATTTCCCAGAAGAGTTAGATTGTTGAAGTCACCCTAAAACTGAATCACCCTAATGAATGATCCAATGAAAAGGTGCGCTTTTTTATTACCAACAACTCTTTAGAAGACTCAAAACGATACAACCAGTAGATTTTGAGGAAAACCCTATTTCCATGTATTTTCCCGCTCAGGACCACTGTGCAGTGGTTTCATTGAATGGCAGTTACGCCAACGGGTGTCAGAGCGCTTCCATTGCAGCAATGAACGCAAAACGGGGTCAGCACTCCCACACTCATCGCTAAACGGTTGCTTTCCAAAGTCGACGACGCATCGACCGAAAGAACTGCTAATGAAGAACAATGAGGAGGACCACACAATGGTTGCTGCCGAGAAAACAGACGATCGCGTGGCACACATCGAGGCCTGCTTTTGTCGACAGCCGAGTGAACACTGATTATTTCTTGATTAATAACCCCCTAATAAACACAGTTATCAGGTGCACAATTTATATTGAAATCTGATGATCGTTGGAATACGGCAATACTATGATTTCCATTGGCCGGAACCATTTGCGCCATGACGTTCTGCAGCATATCGATGAACTGGATCATGCTCTGTATCACAGATGATCCCGCAGTCAGCCAAACCCGCGGCAGGGTGTAGAAAATCATCGAGGTCTTGTTGATTGTATTGGTCGGCGCTCCGTCAGTGGTCCATCCGTGATGATACCTTGCCAGCAGGTGATGTTGCAAAGCCGTTTTAACCCGCTTCAGAACTGCCACTGGAAGGAGGACGATTTGCCCAAGCAGCACACTTTCATCGAAATAAGTAGCTGCAACTTGATTGTGGCTGTAATAAGTCACACACAAGTAACCACAATTGTTCAGTGACAAGTGCGCTGCTATGGTGGTCTGATTCAGTCTATAAGCGAAGTGTGGTGTTAATACTATGGAAAGAGGAATATTTACAGTAATACTTACTGCTTGGGAAAGACTGGAATGAACCGGAAATCATCTTGGGAAAGGTCATTTTAGTGATTGATTTTCCATTGAAAGTGGTTTCCATCTCTCCAAAGTTGGAAACGGAATCGGAGGAAAACTTCATTTTCGGTCCGCCATTCGATTGCGAAGGAAGTAGCAATTCCTTATTCCCACTACTGGCGACGATGATGGCTTCTTCTGGGAGTTCTCACCACGCTCTGGAAATAAAAAGAGAATTATAAATTACTACTAAATTGTATCTATAATACTATAAACAAGCTATATACCTGCGAAAAAGTTGATAAATGATAGGTGCCGTGTTTTCGGAAAATAATTGTTGCCAAGTTTTTTATGCCACTAGTGAATAAAATTTAAACACTTCTGTTGAAAAATGTTTTTTTTTCTGGAAATGTCTCAACTGTATACACTTTTTCGCACTCTATGACAGCTCGAACAAGCTCCCAAAAGTGGTTGAAAATATGCATTAATGCATATACTCGTTTTTCCGTGTATCAACATTGCTGGCTGACTAGAAGCTTACTCGTGAAGTTCCTTGAGGTACAGTTTACTACTGAGCGAATTCCAAACACATACGAAAAATAAGTTTGTTTTGAAGATGATATTGGATAAGGAACTGGAAGAGAGGTATTATACTGTCCATTCAACGTTGTAGTGAGGACATACTACGTCCTTGACAAACACCAGCGTGCGCTAAAGATGAGGCAAACAACTTTCAAACTGGAACCGTCAGCCATTTGGTTCATTTGAGAGCTGATGCTAGGTCTTTGGGAATAATAAGCGTAACACGTAGCTTTTATTAGTCTAAGTAAACGTAATTTAAAGTGAAACTGCTCCGTAAATTCTCCTTAGGGTTCCTCGAATTTAAATTTACTTTTATTCCTTTTCAAAATTCATTTTAATTTCAGGTCTTGGATTATGTCTCAATTATTTTTAACGTAGGACTACGTCTTTCGGGAAGATGGGGGTACAATTTATGAAAAACGAAAAATGAAATTATGAAAGATTTTGAACGTTAATAACTTAGCTGCCCCTGGATCAATTTCAATTATTTTATCATCAATCGATCAGAAACATTCCTACGCATCGATACTGTTGATACATTGACTGTTGATTTTCAAATTGAAACTATTGAAAAAGTGGTAAATGTCAAGCATTGTCCAAAAGCTTCAAAATAACTAACAAATCCACCAATTACGTACATGCATGTGCTGCTTCCCCAACACAGTCATCAGAGAATGGTTCCTAGATGAAACAAGTCGAAGTGACATTCGCCTCCGATCTTCGGGCGTGTACGAATAGGGAACATTTTGTTGCCAATTTATAACCACACGCCCCAAACGACTACACAAAATGCTGTTTTTTTCCTTGGATTTGTTTTCCATGCACCTATGCTACCCACACCTATGCTTGGCATACACAGTTTTGGTCACGAACTGCTCATTTGCTTATAACTTTACACACAGTTAACGGAACATAGTTCTTTTTGAAGCAGTAGATATAATACAGTGTAAGCTTGTTATAGATATGTAAAATAAAGTAGATTTTAATGCTAGTAGTAAACTGTATTTGTTTTTGCGCTGTAAAAATGAGGTGAGAAATGCTCACTACACATCTCGGAATTTAAGTGTTAAATTGATTAGTGTTGATTCAAATGTTAATGTTAATGATTAATCTTCGCATATCTATAGCCTAATCTATCAATTACTTTAAATAAAAATAAATTTCAACATCTGAGTGAAAAGTTATTACCAAATGAGCAGTTGGTGTGTACAACTGTGCATGTCCACACCTGGACCCTACCTATCGACCCATCAACTCATAAACCGGGGACCCCGAAGGAAGGCGTGATCAGAGATGTTATGCCTCAGAACTTCCCGGCAGCGTTGACTGGGATTGAGCCCAGGCCTGCTGGGACGCTTACCACTACACCACGGGTGCCGCTGCTCTCTAGAGTTGTAATCTTGGGTCTGGCTCGACGTGGTTGTGTCAAGCGTCTCCGGTCTGATCTTCGAGGAAACCCGAGATGTGCTGAAGGTGTTCCTAGAAAATATGCGTGATGCCGCCACCTACACTGAACACGCTAAGCGCAAAACCGTCACTGCCATGGATGTCGTCTACGCTCTGAAGCGATAGGGACGCACTCACGGTTTCGGAGGTTTCAACTTATCACCAACGTAACAATAACGGCCCTTTTCAGGGCCACCAAGTTCATTTCAGTAAAGAGTTAGAATAGAATTTATATAGAGTAACCCATGATTCACCCATTTAATTTGTCACTAAATACATCAAAATGATTCACATATCAAATAATTTGTTAGGGAAATAAATTATGTTCTATCTTATCGGTGGGTTAATATTTTTCCGTTTCACTTTCATTAACTGAGAAACCCTCATCGTATGCATTCTCCTGCTGCGCGACATCTTCTAAAACGTCCGAACCGTAAAAAAATTCGTAGTCCTACGTCAACAATGCGGTTGTGACTTGTACACCACCCTCCAACTTTTTTTCATTTTCCTTACTACGAAGACAGTTTAGCAACTATCCACGGCCCATACGAATTAAAAAAAATGCATGGACAATTGTCTACGCAGAGGGGGGGGGGGTGTCAATAATCCCAAAAAACTGTCTACAGCTTCTTAGGATTCTACAAAACATTCCTATGGTTCTCTCCTCAGAAGTTCTGAGTCAGAACTAACTATGAATTCAACTTTAAACTACTACTTCTCTCCTCAGCATTCCCTAAGCATTGTACGTCTCCTTGCAGCTTAAATATTACAATCTTCTATTTAATTACAGTTTGATTCGCTTGGAACTTACATCTCAAATTCTCTTGGAAAATGTGTCATAATTCCTTTGGAATGTTTGTCAGTATTTTGTTGGAATTTTGGTCTGAATTAACTTAGAATAGTAACTGAAATTTCTTCGTCATTTCCCTAAGATTTCATTAGATAATCTTCTTAAAATTTGTCTGAACTTTTACTCACAATCCCTTCGGATTTGTTTTCAGAATTATGTAATTCTACTCACTATTTTGGAATCATACAACATATAATTCTCCTCAGAATATTCAAGGCCGGTTGCGATACTGTTTACAGTGAAGAGCTATGGAAGAGTATGGACGAAAACGGTTTTATCGGTAAACTTACAGCGAGTACAATATTATGAATTTGATTTTCAACCATATTTTAATTTATCACAAGTTTTCAACTAAATCTTTTAAATTATCGCAACCACCAACAGTCGAGTGAATTCGAGAGTAAATAAGTAGTCCACTTCGGCCAGTGAATTCATTCCCGTTTGCAACAAATAAAGACCTGCCAATTTAGAATTGGTACTCTTTCAATCGGATGTATCTCGAAATCTGTTTGGTTTCGAATAAAACGTTTTTATCTTCCTTGATTTGTTTTGCGTTGCTCTTGTTTCCCGTGCTGAGCACCAATGCTACCAACGCCAGGAAGGCAGCTCCCACACCTGGACCCTACCTATCGACTCACGACTTTACTTCCCTTCCGAAGGAAGGCGTGATCAGAGATGTTATGCCTCAGAATGATATACAACTTTGCTCAAGACAAAAACCAGTCTTATGCATGTTTCAAAAATTGTAATTTTCCTGTACCTATCTACTATTTTTTTCTTGATTTTTTTTCCGTACTGAGTACCAATGCTATTGATGCTAGGAAGGCAGCTCCCACACCTGGACCCTACCTATCGACCCATCAACTTATGGACTCTGAAAATCCCGACGGTGCCGATTGGGTTTGAACCCATGACCTTTGCATCACGCTTAACACTACACCACCGACGCCGCTGTGGATAAATTGTTGTTTTACTAAATTCAGAAGAAAGCTTATGTAGAATCTACCAACTTCTCTATATAATCTACCCTTCTTAAATAACGTTTACACACCTCAAATAAAAAAAAAACGCACGATTTTTGTAGGTTTGACCCACTGTGCAACGTACTATCATCGAGACAACCCACGGCAAAACTAGATCTTCATCATGCATACCAACAACACACTCTACACATATTCGTTGCGTTGTAGTTTTACGTCCGTCGTAGTGTGGTGTTATTTTATGTTGCTATATTGTGGCTGCCACCCTTCTCACCCTTCGAATAAGGAATAGATACATGGAAGAAGAATACCCTCTGCTTTGCCGTTGGGAAGATTGGATCACGGCTGGTGTAGAGTAAAACGGTATAATACGCCACCCCACCCCCCTTGATGTAAAATGGCCCCACGTGGTTTTCAACGCCTTTTAGCTCTTCATTGTGGGAAAGTATATGTAGAAATGGCAGTTGTCATACTGAGCTAGCAATGCTGCTCGTCGCATTCACGAATTTTGAACTTTAATGCGCTGAAAAACGGCGAGGGGCCATTTTACCCCAACTGGAGCGTATTATTCCATTCTATCCTATTATTTTCCGAGCAAATCGAAAACTTTTCCAAGTTGACGAAAATAATGGTGGCTCAGCCGGCTTCCCACTAAGGTCTAGGCTCCAAGGAAAGGGAACTGGATTCATGATTGTCATCGCTCGTACAACAAGGTGAAGCTAAAAAGTAGTCCCCCTCGTTGGAACCAGTGGTGTAGGCGAAAGTGATCAAAATTGTAAGTATGGGGAAATTTATTCGTAGAAGGATGGAAAAATACTGCAATGCCCGGGATGCTATCGTCATTGGCAGACCGAGAGACACCACAACAGCATTTAATTTCCCGCCTTGAATCAGGTCTAGGAAAAACGACGATAACGAGGACGCTACTTTCACTTCATAACATATTAGGTGCTACAACGGTTTCATAACCATAGAAAGGTGTGTGCTATGACTAGTAAGCATTGTGATCTATATCCTTAGAACCGTTTCATTGGCTCCTGACTGATTATAAAAAAAATCTCTGTAGTTGGAAATAGGCAGATAATAAACTTTTTACGCTGTTCAGGTGGACTAGTTCAAAATGTTGATGATCCAATTCACGAGCATTGCTTTACAAGGTTCTTTACACTATTTTGGTCTAATAATTATAATTTTTCCACTACTGAAAGTAATTCCAGTAGAAAATTACAAACTTTGCTGTTTGGAACTAGCACTTTATAGTCTATTTACAATTCTCAATTCAAAAACGTCGTTTGATGCCCTCCTTAAGGAAAAACAATTATATTTGTATCGGTTTCACTTCAATTAACGGAGTAATCACGCTGATCCGTTGCTTTGGAAGTTATGAATAACTTGTAATATTTTTTCCTTGAGTGACAAATTACTTAGAAGAAAAGCAACATATTTCGTTAACTCCCAAAATCCTAGGTTCTTCAACTACACAATATGCTCCATCTATTATAAAATTCGCTTCTACGACAAAATGACCGTATGTACGATATGTATGTCACACAACGAAGATGTGACATGCTCCAAAGCGTCAATATTAGATGCCACAAAGATGGACCAGAATGAAGTTAAACATTGCAGCACTTGACAGCTGTCAAACTTTCACAGTAGAGTGTTTGTCCATCAATTTTGCATTTTTTGTTAATCCTGGATTCGATGATAAATAATAGGGACATGTCGACCCGTTGAAAGTGTTGCATATTACCCGTCGGTAAACCGAAGAAATGAATTTATCATTTTACAGAAAATGTAACATTTCCTGCCATTTTTCAAATGAGGCTTCACCTTTTGGATTACAATAGAACAACTCTAGCTGACTAGCTTTTTTTCTCGCTTGAATGCTTATCGTAACACGCAAAAAATACATCCGAATGAAGCTTTCCAGAATTTTGATAGCTATTAAACTTGCATAGTAGAATGCTCTCATTAATTACTTGAACTACCCATCATTGTTGCATTTGAATAACCGTTATATTCATAGAAATGCACTGGGGCGTTTTGCTCCAGTGGGACGACTTATACACTCCTACCCTATGTAAACCATGGCAATATGTCATAAAGCATTGTAAAACAAGTTGCATTCCTCCAACAAACCATTTGTTGATAGAAAATCCTCCATCGGATGAACTTTTTTTTTAAAATCTCGATCGAAAATAAAAAGCGCAACTGATCCACATTTCACCTGTCATATCCACTCTCAAACCGTTCAATTCCAATTACTGACTACAAATACTGAAAATATGGCTACATCTGCCAAATTCCTCTGCGAACCGATTCGCTATGTTCCAATCAACTAGGACCGAATCCATAGCAATTGTACATGTTTCAATTTTTCCTAGCACGGACGAGCGAAGCGCGACGGTTCGAAAGTTGATTGATTTACTTCAATCTACATCGACAGCAGCTTAGTACAATAGCTAGAATGTTGCTCCACCATACACATAACCGAGGTTCTTCCACTTTGGAAATATGAGTTATTCACTGTACATTCCCCCTTTCTAGCACCGGGTCCACCCCTTTGAAGTTCACTGATCGATGCATGTGGCATGGCATGCCGTTGTCGATGTGATGATGGATTTGGGAACGGGGCGGTGCGATGAGGGGATTGAGACCAAGAAAGGACAAAGTGCTCGTAACCCATCGCGTCATTCCACCCCTGTTGGGAAATTTTCGGGTGGTACACTTTGGACAGACGGATGGAATGGATTGCTTCGCTGAAAGACGATAATATCGCAAACCATTTATCAAAACAGATTTGATTGACGGCGGAGCGACGCGAATCTTGTGCCACAAGGATAAAATAGCGCGGATTTGTTCAGCGGTTCGCTTACAGTCGAACTTACGAGACTCATTCCGAAGTTTAAGTTTTGTTGAATGTTTGGGCGTTAGCAACGATAAATCATCGAATTGTATCAAATGATGCCATTTGTTTAAGTGTTATATGTTTGATGATGTATAAAGTTCGATCTGAACACAACAAGCATGACAGTTCCATGTTGGAACAGCTAGGTGGCTAGTAGCCTAATCTTCATTTGTATTAATTGAACATTCCGATCTAGACGGCACCATTGGTTGAGTGGTAAGCGTGACTGCTTTATCACCCCAGTATGTCTGAGTTCAAACCCAGCCGAGGTCAAAACATCTCTGGTCACGTCTTCCTTCGGAAGGGAAGTTAAGCCGTTGGTCCCGGCTCATGTGTTGATCGTTTCAAAAGATTCCAGGTGTACCAGATTCCTCCCTGGTGGTCTCTTGCCGTCGGGGTATGGCATTACATTGAGGAACAGAGATCGACGTTAAATAAAGATGAAAAAAAAATATTCTGATCGGAATGATCCGGATAAATTGACTGATTTATAATTATCTTAACCGTTAAACTTTACTGTAAATGCGAACCATGATAAAATAGCCAATGGATATGGAATAAAATCACTAACTAACAAACATAAAAAACTCATAACTAGTACTATAACATTTTTTTTAACTCTTTATTTGTTCCAAATTCAAAATAAATTACATTTCATTTTAACCTAGGAGCTCCAGTTACTACAGTAACTTACCAGCCTTAATTGTTATGATATATAGCTAAGTGTTTTTACATTGTTCCTGTCTTGGCAATTCAGTATTTTAAACAGGTTTTTTAAACCTGCATGTCAGTAACACAATTGATATCTTAAAACTAAAAACTAAAACTAAATCTTATCTAAGTATAAAGGGAATTAATCGTTGCAATTGATGATTGCAACGATTTTTGCCTGAAATTATTAATTATTTTGTTGGACATTTGTTCTAAAGTCTCAACATTCGAAATTCTATGTACTTCGGTAGTATTGTACCAGGGAGGCAACTTCAAAATCATTTTCAGAACTTTGTTCTGAATCCTTTGAAGTGCTTTTTTCCTGGTAGTGCAACAACTAGACCATATTGGCACAGCGTAAAGCATGGCCGGTCTAAAAACTTGTTTAAATATTAGAAGTTTATTCGTCAGGCAAAGTTTGGATTTCCTGTTTATAAGAGGATACAAACATTTAATATATTTGTTACATTTGGCTTGAATGCCCTCAATGTGATCTTTAAAAGTTAATTTATGGTCAAGTATTAATCCAAGATATTTCACTTGGTTTGACCAGGAAATTGGAACTCCGTTCATAGTGACTATGTGACTACTACTAGGTTTCAAAAAGGAAGCTCTAGGCTTATGTGGAAATATTATAAGTTGAGTTTTGGAAGCGTTGGGAGAAATCTTCCATTTTTGTAAACAAGAAGAGAAAATATATAAACTTTTCTGCAGTCTGCTGCAAATAACACGAAGACTTCTTCCTTTAGCGGAAATGCCTGTGTCATCAGCGAACAAAGATTTGTGGCAACCCTGAGGCAAATCAGGGAGGTCCGAAGTGAAAATGTTATACAATATAGGCCCAAGAATGCTACCTTGAGGAACTCCTGCTCTAACAGGTAGTCGATTAGATTTGGAATTTTGATAATTTACCTGCAGAGTTCTGTCAGTTAAATAATTTTGAACTAATTTCATAATATAAAGTGGAAAATTAAACTTTTTCAATTTAGCAATCAAACCTTCATGCCAAACACTGTCGAATGCTTTTTCTATGTATAGAAGAGCAACTCCAGTTGAGTGGCCTTCAGATTTGTTTGAACGAATTAAATTGGTAACTCTTAAGAGTTGATGAGTAGTTGAATGCCCATGGCGAAATCCAAACTGCTCATCTGCAAAAATTGAGTTCGTATTGATGTGAAGCATCATTCTATTTAAAATTATCTTTTCAAAAAGTTTACTTATTGAAGAAAGCAAACTTATTGGGCGGTAGCTAGAAGCTTCAGCTGGATTTTTATCCGGCTTCAAAATTGGAACAACTTTTGCATTTTTCCATTTATCAGGAAAGTATGCCAAATGGAAACATCTGTTGAATAATGTTATCAAGAAAGACAAGGTACTCTCTGGGAGTTTTTTGATGAGGATAAAGAAAATTCCATCATCACCTGGAGTTTTCATATTTTGAAACTTTTTAGTTATAGACCTTACTTCGTCCAAATCAGTTCCCCGGGAATCATCAAAAATATTTTCCCGAGAGAAAATATTCAGAAAATCCCGAGCAACCTGATTCTCAATAGGACTAGTAAGACCCAAACTGAAATTATGGGAACTCTCGAATTGCTTAGCAAGTTTCTGAGCTTTTTCCAAATTTGTGATCAAAATTTTACCACCTTCTTTAAGCGCTGAAATTGGCTTTTGAGGTTTTTTCAAATTTTTTGTGAGTTTCCAAAAGAGTTTGGAACTTGGGTCTAATTTAGAAACATTATTTTCAAAAGTTTTGTTCCTCAGGGCAGATAAACGCTTTTTAATTTGTTTTTGCAAATCCCGCTAGATAACTTTCATGGCAGGATCACGTGTTCTTTGATATTGTCTCCTACGGACATTTTTAAGACGGATCAAGAGCTGGAGATCGTCGTCTATTATAATTGAATCGTGCTTCAACTATAGAAGTAGTCAAAGATTCAAGAGCATAATTAATTTCATCTTTGGTTTGCAAAGGAATGTTTGGATCGAAGTTATATGCCATAAATGTTCGATATTGCTCCCAATCAGCTCTATGGTAATTGAAAGTAGAGCTGTTGGGATTAGAAATTATTTCTTGGGATATTTCAAAAGTTACTGGAAGGTGATCAGAACCGAAGTCAGCATGGGTAACCAATTGGCTACAAAGTTGACATGAATCAGTTAAGACCAAATCAATAGTGGAGGGATTTCTTGCAGAAGAAAAGCATGTTGGGCTGTTTGGATATTGAATAGTGTAATAACCTGCAGAACAATCATCAAACAGAATATTACCATTGGAATTGCTTTGAGCATTATTCCATGAGCGGTGTTTTGCATTAAAATCACCAATAATGAAGAATTTAGACCTATGACGGGTAAGTTTCTGAAGGTCACCCTTGAGAAAATTCTTTTGCTGGCCTACGCATTGGAATGGCAAATAGGCAGCTATAAACTTAAGTTGTCCAAATTTTGTTTCAACAGAAACACCCAAAGTTTCAAAAACTTTGGTTTCAAATGAAGAAAGAATTTTATGTTTGATTCGTCTATGAACAATGAAGGCAACGCCCCCACAGGGTCCATCAAGACGATCATTTCTATAATCCAAATAATTTGCGTCCTTCTTAACCTTATGGTCAGGTTTTAGGAACGTTTCAGTTATAACGGCAATATGCACGATATGAACTCTCAAAAAGTTAAATAGCTCGTCTTCATTATCTTTTAGAGATCGAGCATTCCAATTTAAAATATTTATTGCTTTAAAATCCATTACTGAATTTTAAAGTCATGACAATATTATTTGCAAATTTTACTCCAGTTTGAATAGCATCAAACATGAAGTTAGATTTAAGCATATCTGAAATCATGTCAATTAATGATGTCTGTAAAAATTCCATTTTAGCGGCAGTAATGCTTCCTAAGTCAAAATTGTCAATTTCTACCCGGTGCAATAGCAGCATAGGTAGCTCCATTAACTCGCTGAACATTGTTAGCAGCGAGGGGAGTAGGTACAGATGAAAAATTTGAAGCAGGGGTGATATTTGTACCTACGGGTACGAAGGTAGAATTTGTTCCTCGCTGACCGTTGTTAACAGCAGAGGAATTTGTACCTGGTCGGAAACGTGGAGCGTTTCCTACCTGTCGCTTAGAACGAGATTGTAGGATCGCTTTGCGAGTCTTACATTCCCAAAAATTGGATTTGTGATTTTCACCACAATTTGAACATTTATTTATTTATTTTTTGATTTACGGTTTAGCGACTTTGCAGTCAATTTAATTGTTTATAGGAAAGTTTGAACATACTGAGAGGTAAGCACATATCATCGGTAAGAGACGTGTGTGTGAGAAAATTTGCGAAAAAATCTAAGGGCACCGGTGGGATTCGAACCCACAATTCCCATTCAGTACACGGGTGCATTGCCAATTATACAACGGTGGACCTATGGTCTACGGATGTATTTGGCTAATGACATTTGAGTTTCGAATCCGTTCCCCCACCCTAGTCTTTTTGCGCAAGCGTTCTCTGATACACAACAATCGTCTATTATCGACGATATGTGCTTGTACCGCAACCACTCAGTATCAGTCGATGTGAACAAACACAGCTCATTTTTGTTGTAAGCACATATCATCGGAATGATACCTCTCAGTATGTTCAAACTTTCCTATAAACAATTAAATTGACTGCAAAGTCGCTAAACCGTAAATCAAAAAAGTAAAAGTAATTGATATTCATCAACTACGGCCCGGTGGTCGGAGGTGAGGCCGGCAGCTCAAAAAATGTTATAGTCAATACTGTACTGGACATATTTCAGCATGTAATGGCGCCGTCAATGTTTACGTCAATCTGGAAAGTTCAGAATCTCTTCAAGAACTTTTTAAATTCAACTAAGATTGATTTTGTTTGCGACAAGTTTTATAGTGGTATTAAAACAGTAAGATGCACGTTTAAATAGCATTAAAAGATAAAAGCAAAAGAAAAATATTTTGGAAAATGTTGAATCTAGGAAGTACGAAGAAAACATCTATAACCTCATATATAACGTGGGATGTTTTCTGCATCACTTATAATACATTTATGTAACAAGCCGTTCTAATTATTTTTCAAAAAGATGTTTTATGTGTTTATCGTAACTTAAAGCTTATCCTAGAAACCATCCTATCCATTGTCCACAAATTAAACTGAACAAGACATTAGATCCTAAGTAACAGATTTTCTTAGTTGACTTTACTTTTGAATCCTTACGGCCATGTTAAAAAATTACCAGCTGTTTTCAGCACATAGATCGATGAAAGAAGCTGTTATCTTGATTCTAATATGACAAACACGAAAATTAGCGTTTCTGTACCCAAGTTATTAACGAAAGAGAAGATCGATGAAGATAATCGATCTATGTTACTTAGAACCTAATGCATTGTTCAGCTTGAAATGAGAGAGCGAGATAAATATAGCAAACCACCAGTCAGATCGGATGATATCGGGTAGGTGCGGTGTAAAATGTAACGGGTCGGCAGTTGTTTTATCGAGAGAGGAAAATCACGGCCTTCACTTAAGCGCCAGGTAACACTAGGTAACCGTGAAGGGGCAGGTTCTCAGAAACCGAATTCCGTTCCGGCTATACTTTGTCGAACTAAGAACTCGCGATCAAAAGCACTAAAATTCAACCTTTTCTAAACTATGCGACTCCCAAGACCCCTAGGACATCAGAAGGTTTATAGGAATTGTCAGTTTGTACAAGCAATTTGTGGAAAAGTTCAGCGATTTGACTGCACCTATTATTGACCCTTTAAAAAAGGAAAAAGAAAACTAATATGGACACAACAGGCAGAAGAATCATTTCTAAGAATTAAATCTACACTTACCTCGTCGAAAGTACTAGCCAATCCGGATTTCACGCTTCCGTTCATTGCCTTTTTCTCCAGGAAATTATTGACATCACAGAAGAAGTATGCGCCCACGGCAAAAGAGTGCCTGGGTATCCTCATGGCCATAGAGAAATTTTGACACTTCGTGGAGGGCTCCAAGTTTACAGTCATCACGGACGCGCAAAGTCTAATCTGACTTAGTAGAATCAGTACCGAGGGTGGGTCAGCAAAGCTCATACGATGGGCCCTAAAATTACAACAGTATGACTTTAATTTGCAGTACCAGAAGGGTTCACTGAATATAAGGGCAGATGCATTATCCAGATCGATAAACAACATCTCAATTAAATCCATTGACTACGAAGCTCTAAAAAATAGCATCTTGAACAACAGTATTAAATTCAAGGAATTTAAGGTTGTTAACGGAAAAATCTACAAATACGTCTCTTCAAAACTAGGTGATTCTAATTATGAATGGAAGTATACACCTCAGGTTTAGAAACGAGTCCATTTTCTTCAGGAAGCTCACCCAAGTAACAATTAGGGTTTTATGGGGGTTCTGTAGACTATGAATTAGACTTGTAGCATGCTTTAAAACCGTGATAAAACTTGCAATTTTACTTGGGCATGATACAGCTTATTTTCGTCAGTACGGTAAGAAAGCTGCAGGAGCGATATTACTGGCCTCAAATGCAGGATGACGTCCGGAAGTACTGCCTCGGGTGTGACGTCTGAAAGCACATCAAATATCCAAATTCGAATCGGCAACCACTGATGGGACGGCAAAAGTGTGTATCATTGCCTTGGCAGGTTGTTTCCGTGGATTTTGTTGGTCCCTTTTCTCCGGAAACACCTTGTTGTTAGTTGCTACGGATTGGTTTTCGAAGTTTGTGATTATTCAACCTCTGAGGGAAGCCATAACTGCTCCGATGGTTGCTTTCCTAGAAAATATGATATTTTTCAGAGTTGGTTGGAAATTCTAACATGAAGCTTTAGTGTGATGATTTATTAGCTAGAGAATGATCTTTAGAAGAGGGTAGGTGGATAGTTAGAGTACGGCAGTATGAAAATTGAATAGAAGTTGAAAATGAGCGAAGGGCCATTAAAGCGACAGTTTTTCATGAAAATCGTTAACTTCGCGTATGAAGTAACATAAAAAACACTTTGAATGTAACAACTCAAGGCGGGAGTAGCCGTCAACAATGCTGATGATGGTACAGCACGCAACAACCACCCTACTGCTTTCTCTCTGAGATGATCACGTTGGTCATGACGAGAGGAGCAACACAATAGTTGGGTAAAGAAGAACTGCATTATAACACACCATCGACTGGAAATGCTCTCGCAACGTGGGGCTTTAGGTAGTGATGAAAACGTCGCTAGAACTATTCCACAGCCGCAGTCAGTTTATGAGCAACAAGAGGGACGCACATTTTTGCCTGTGGACTTGGAGACATACTTCAAGTCCCCGCGTACATCGTACGGGTTAGGCAAAAATGTGCGTCTATCTTGAAAAACTGTCGCTTTAATGGCCCTTCGCTCATTTTCAACTTCTATTCAATTTTCATACTGCCGTACTCTAACGGAACTATCCACCTACCCTCTTCTAAAGATCATTCTCTAGCTAATAAATCATCACACTAAAGCTTCATGTTAGCATTTCCAACCAACTCTGAAAATCGTTAACTTCGCGTATGAAGTAACATAAAAACACTTTGAATGATATTTTTATTATTTGGTATATCAGAGGTAATCATATCGGATAATAGGGTCCAGTTCAAGACAAAGGAGTTCGAACGGCTTCTAAAAAAGTATCATGTAAACCATTGGAGGAACGCGATTTATCATCCAACGAATAACCCAACTGAAAGGGTAAATAGGGTGAAAGGGTGATAGTAGCAACAATTCAAGCCCACTTGAACGGAGATCACCAAGAGTGGGATAAGGAAATTCAAGAATTAGCTACAGCTTTCCCCCGAAGAACGCGTTACCCACTGAGTTGCACCCACCGCTTTTTCTCGGTGGATTTTCAACCAAGCGCTCTGATTTTCTGCGAGTACTTGTTCTCCATTGACCCTACTCACATGAAAAAATCATACCGACTGGTTGAAACCCCGCGCTTCCACGAGGAATCACTGGGATATTATGTAAGAGGGTTGGGATTGCAACAGGGTTCGTTTTGGTAAACGATAAGCTGAATTGATGTCCTAACGATCATGTAACACGAAGGAGCTTGGGATTGAAACCACGATCTTCTGCTCAGTAAGCAAACAAGTTTTACTGGCCAAACAAGCTCCTTTGAAATCATTGAGTTGCTGTTATTACCATGTAGCCATATTAACAAATAAAGCGATTGACGAATCTTGAATGGGGATGGGCCTGAGATTAGACTCATGATGTTCAACTCAGTAGCAAAAACGATCACTCTAAGGCCACCGAGCCCCTCATATCACATAAAATATTTACTCAAATTGTTGTAACCATTCAAAACCGGCACCGACGGCAACAAGTTTTGCAAAATACACGATATCCAAGCGATTACACCATAAATTTCTTTAATATGAAAGAACCTGGGACCTCGTTTTCCTGCTCAGTAAGCAAACCACTGCAACAAACGATCTTTCAACTCTGAAAACTAAAAGCTACAAAAAAGCACTTTCATTGAGTTCCACTTTCACGCGACGTTCAATGTTTTGATTTACTCTTTACGCAGTCTATCGTGCCTCTTACATCATAAAAAGCTTTGACCGACGTAATCATTTTTAAAGCTCACCAAACATGTACACAAAGGTCACCGGTAAAACTATGATCGATTTACGGTGCTGTAAGATTGGTGCCCCGATTATGCGTCAAACTACCGCATGAAAACCACCAAACCACAAAATCAAACACAACCCGCCGTGACTACCGTCAGTCTTCAATCACCCTCATTATCGTGTTAAGGACACATCTAAGAACACATAAAAAACTAATTATCGAGTGCCAAGCTTGCATGTTCGATCGCGACATTTATTTTCTTAACGAATCATGCTTCAACATGAAAAAAAAATCATTATTCATTATTCGTAGGAACGTAACCGTAAAAACCGAGGAGCAAGCCTCATGCGATCGAGGTCTACCAAATGGGAAACAATGATAATAAATCTCGATTACTCTCCCGAAGGGACGCATCCGCTCCCGGAAACAATGTATCCGATCCCCAATCCGGCGCAACCGGCATCCCACCCACGCATGCCAACACCCCCCCCCCCCCCCCATTTTCCCTACCTGTTAGCGGCGCCAGCACGTGCAGGCGAGCCACTAGTCACACCAAACCGACCATCAAACGCGCTGCCCACAAAAGCAGACACGTCCCCTCAAAAATTGCTGTAAAATATATAACACACTATTATGCCCTTTTACAAGTATGCAGGCTCGCGGCATAATCAAGGAATGAATGCGGTGTCCTCATCTGTTTATCCCAAAGGGCAGAAGAGGATCGCAGAACCTTGGGGAATTTCTTTTCCAATAAGCGGTGTCCCAACCTGTGTATCCCAAGTTGGGCAGGAGAGGATCGCAATCCAAAGTGATTCTTTGATCGAAAGTACCTGCCTTTATTAATGAGCTGCTGGGTTTATATACGGAATTATTGTCATAATACATTTTACAAATTTTTGCATTGGTATGGTGTGATTAACATTTAATTACTGTAAGCAAAGTGTGATGTCTATTTCGGCATGTTAATTATATATATGTTCCATTGGTGTCATTGTGCTTGCTAGGCTATTAGCGTATTGAAAGATGTAACATGATCCGTGCATTCGGGTTCACTGTTCTGGGCTTAGGAAAGGTAAATGAATAATTCTGTTTGGCAAGGCTATGGTAGAAGTGAACGCTACTGACGTTAGTGCAATTGCATGATATGCATTTTTCTGTCTTATCGGCAAATTTAGTAAGTTCAATTCTTACAGTGGCGTAAATGATTTTAGCTACATATGACAACACTTAGTTTTTTTCCGGCTGTGCAAATCTTGGCAAAAAAAGTTTTACTAAGATCTCAGCAAAAATTTAACTAAAATTTTGTTTGCTAAAATTCAACTAAGGATTATCCGAGACTCAGCAATCATATGTCACTTTTGCTGAGATCCCAGTGAAATATATTTTTGCACAGCCGGAAAAAAAACTAAGTGTGGTAGAAAAAACTTAGTGTGAAGAACAATATTCAACTGGAACGTACTCACCAAATCAATACATCCGGGGGCGCATTCCCGATGCTTCCACGAATATTTTCCTCTAGTCATTATAAACAATTGGTTCTCCAGCGATTCCAACCACACAACAACTAGATATCACTTTTCTTTTTAAAATCACTCTGTGCACACAGCCAACAAAGGGAAGCAAGAGCACACCAAGCACCTAAGCAACCGGGGGAAACATCAGCACAAACTTTTCCAGATCAAATTATCGAACCCGGGACACAAAACTATTCAAATGCGAGCACCGTCCACAGTGCTCAACCGGTTCCAAATCGGGTCCTGATTAGCTTTCCAAAATTGGAACTCATTTGGTAAGAAACTGATTTGGCACGAACCATTTGAAGTTTATATGGAAATTACTTACAAACTTGTTGTTCATTTTCTTCTAAACTTTTCCATTATGTACTGTTAAAAGATTCTATAGCTATTCTTATGGTACATTTTCTCTCAGCTACAACGTTGCGGAAGATTGTTGTTCCGCCAAACGTTAAATTAAATAAATAGTTATTAAATGTTTAAGAGATTGATAATCTTATGGCATGATCAAGCAGATGTTTTGTGGGAAACACTGTATTCTGCAGTGTGACATAGTAGCTCTGATTTTGTGATCTATTCTTCGTGCCAGAAACACCAATGTTGCTTGCTGAACAGTTGATTTAGCATGATCATAAGACATATGTGGTTTGATTTTTTTTGATCGAACAGTGGTCTTGATCAAAGTTGTAGCTCAGAAGAGAGTACAGTTATAATTTTTTTAAGCACAGCTATGGTGAATTTTTACATAGATATGAACAACAAATTTGGTATTCCCATAGTAATTTCCATATAAACTTCAAATGGTTTGTGCCAAGCAGGGCCCCACAAAGTCACTTTCAATCGAAAATCATCAAGTGGCGATGAAGCTGTAAGCCATCACTTTCAATTGAAAGTCATTCTGTCTTCTCTCCGAGCAGATCCCCGTCAACATCAACAGAATCACTTTCGATCAGTTTTCATGCTGTTTGTTTTGGCTTAACTCGTGTTCATTTCTTCTTTCATTGTCAAATGAACTTACTTTTGCATTGAAGCGAAGCTGTTCGATCCAAATTCACGCAGTTTTGATGACTTTTGTTGATTGTTCACTCGTATGCGTATGCGTATGCGCATAGATCTGTGCACGTGGATGTCAAATTTATCATTGTGGGGTGGTTTGTTTACCCATCAATATGGGTATTTTTTGAATCGGGATGACGTCTAGAGATCGAAAATTGATATGCGACGCCATTTTTAAATCCTAGGTGGCAGCTTCCAGTTTAATAAACAGTGGGAAATACTGTCAAATACCTATCAAAAAAGGTATTTTTGGAATCGGGATGATGTCTAGAGGATGAAAATCGATATCTGACGCCATTTTTAAATCGAAGATGGTGGCTTCCGACTTCAGAAAAAGAGGAAATACAGACAAATATACATCATTATTGACATTTTTGTAATCAGTATCAAGGCTGCAGATCGAAAATTGATATGCGACGCCATTTAGCAATCCAAGATGGCGGCTTCCGATTTCAGAACAAACGGGAAATATTGTCAAATACCCACCAATATAGGTATTTTTGGAATCAGGACGGCATCTAGAGACTGGAAATCGATATCTGACGCCATTTTGAAATCCAAGACGATCTTTAAGCCCAAGATGGCGGCTTTGGTTCAGAGAAACTGTGGAATACTGTCGAATACCGATCAATGTGGGTTTTTTGAATCGGGGTGACATCTAGACGCCAGAAATCGATGTCCGACGCCATCTTGAAATTCAAGATGGCTTCCGATTCCAGAAGAAGTGTTAAATGGCCTGCGAATGGCATCGAATATCGATTTTCAGCATCTACGCGTCGTGGGAATCGGAAAGGTCCCCGTTCCGAAAAATACCCTGATATTAGGGTATTTGACACTTTTTATGAAACCTGATGGCCGCCACGTTGTTCCCGTTCCAAAAATACCCATATTGTAGGGTATTTGACGCTTTCTGAACCCTGATAGGCGCCATATTGGATTCCAAAATGGTATCTGATACCAATTTTCGGCATCTACACGTTGTCCCCGTTCCGAGAATAACCATATTGTAGGGTATTTGACACTTTCTGAATCTTGGCCACCATCTTGGATTCCAAAATGGCGTCTGATATCGATTTTTGACAACTACGCGTTGTTCCCGTTCCCAGAATACCTTTATCTTAGGGTATTTGACATCAATTGTCACTATTTTGAATTCCAAATTGGTGTTGGATATCGATTTTCAGCATCTACGCCATACCAGTTCCGAAAATATCGAGGAAAATATCCTATTGTAGGGTATTTGACACTTTTTCTGAAAACCGATGGCTGCCATTTTGGATTCCAAAATGGCATCGGATATCGATTATGAGCACCTTCGCGTCGTCCCCGTTCCGAAAATACCCATATTTTTCTTCACCCCAATGGCCGCCATCTTGGGCTCCAGAATAGCCTCGTTGATTTAATTTTCGTTTTACTTAAAATAATATATTATTACTACGGATGCCATCCCTATCGGCAACCGATATTGCGCGGATACTATATTTTTATGCTTGACGACGCGATGCGTGACAAGTCGAATGAGCCCGAATTGAAGTAAAACCTGAAAAAAAACGAAGGAAGCAGTTTTCGAGTCACTCATTGCGTCAATTGAAACAAGTCTTTGCTTCAAATGAAATGAGCTGAAGCAATTGACGAACGAAACAAGCGATAGTCTAGTCATGTTTGAAAGGATGAATGTTTTTTTTTTTTTTTTTGTTTTATTATTATTATAGTCACTTTAACGCTCTTGGGTCATTCGTGACTTGTCCGGGGGTGAGATTTGAACTCGCGACTTTGGCGTGAGAGGCATGGATGCTAACCACTACGCCGGGGTCGCCCCCTAAGGATGAATGTTCATCGTGACTCGATAACAAGAAACACAATGACTTACACGAAAATGATATTGCTCTAATTTAAGCGATTTTGCGGAGAGTTCATTTTCTTTTCTTTGTTTCGAAAATGCAAAGCCCTGGTGCCAAGTCGTTTTCGTACTAAATTAGTTCAAATTTTTGGAGTCTAATTAAAACCTGAATAAGAACCGTTTGAGCACTGTGGAGCAAAAATTAAATTTTTGCATCAGTCTAATGCACATCCTAGTGAATATTGAAAAAGTGCGTCTAATGCACATTCTAGTGAATAATGAAAAAGTGCGATTTTTTTTTTAAGTTTGAGCTAGAAAACAGTAGCATTACGATGGATTAACTGAAAACCATATTGGGATTAACATTAGCTTTCTATATAAAATAGTGATGAACGATGCTCCAAGAGCGATACATCCCTGATTGTAATTTTGTAAAATATGTAATTTACAGCGTATTAAAAACCAATGCACTTCTAATCTATCTGTTGTGAACAGTAGTGCAATTCAATGTGCGAAACACTTAGAGTGATGAATGATTACTATCACTAGAAAGTTTGCAATACTAGAAAAAAACATGTAATCTAGTGTGCAATGCACTTAAGGGGTTGCCCAAGTAACCAACAAGACCGCTAATTCGCCTTTTTGCAATATAAAGCTGATACATGGCTGAAATAGGACATGCTAAGCATTATATCAGCCGCATATTAGCCTTATATTGCAAAAAGGCGATTTAGCGGGCTTGTTGGTTACTTGGGTAGGTACGTGTAGAAACCGAAAAAAGGGTCAATCTTGCGATTTTTTTTTGCACTTTAAAAGAATGAGGTTTTCAGCATTTCATTGAAAATATTTTAAATAAAATTTTCCCAAATTTTGGTTTTTGAAATGTGCAGCGAGGTGGTGCTGCAGTCGTCTAAGTGATGGCATCCCCGGTGTGAAGCGGAGGTAGTCCTAGAACGAAATGGATAAAATTTTCATAAACTAGAATTTTTAAACTTGTGAAGTAGTGAAAATGGCTTTAATGTTGGCCTATGGATCTAAGATTGGGTCCATCGCTAAAAAGCTGCTATTTATCAATTTTATGTAGATATTGGGACGTTACTAATGGATATTTTTGGTAGCTATTGAAAATTTAGTCGATTGTTAAATTTATGTTTGGACCCAAATTAGGGGAATTTAGGCCGATATTACATCCATTCCCCTACCTAACCGGTTGTAAAAATATTGACTTTGACAAAATAACACGCGTTTGAAGAAAGTGGTGCAATTTTCAGGCAAAAATATCAAATAGAATCGTTCATTACCAAAGAACGTTTAAAGATAAAGATAAAACTCATGTACTTCACAAGAAAAAAGTATGTCGAAAAAGCTACAAAAAAAAAACAAGCTGAATAATCAATTAGAAATAGGGGAATTTACGTATTCTCGGCAACCTAAGCAGCGACCTTCTTTCTATAGCCTTTTTCTCTAAGGAACGCACACATATGCAGTATTGGTTTGTTTACAATCTTTTGCTGCCAGCTGCTCTAACAATTTCAGTCGAATGAATTGTCAAAAACTGTTTTGAAACGCTTTTACAAAGCTCCAATCTTCTCTAGTGAGAGCGAGTATTGTCGGCAACCAGTTTTTCTTCGGCAACCGTTCCATTTGAACTGCATGTAAATCTGCTGTTCTATTATCGGCAACTCGAAATCAGCTACAATTTGTAGTGCGTGTGTTTCATTTCAAGAAAACCCTGCTAGATTGCTTTTTCTTAGTGGTAAAAATATAGTCAAATTGAAGCTGAAAGCATAAAAAATCGTTTGCATGCATTCAGCGAAGTGTTTTCGTAAGAAAATCCAGTGAAAATAGTGTTTCAATTTGTGTTGCCGAAAATAGTCTGTCATGCCGAAGCCGTCATTTCCCCTATGACTTTCGTTTTCGCCCGACTTGAAAAACATGGTATCGAGAAAAACGCGATTGCAGATAGATTTCATGCCGGAAGCGCACAGGTAGTTCCATAGTCTCCGCCTTAAAATAATGCGAAAGAATGTGTTCTCTGGTGGAAAACCAACTGTCCCTTATTCTGTAGACTCTTGAATATAATTTAAGACCAAAAAAATCAATTTTTTAAACCCGCCACAGTGGCCTAACCCCTTAAAATAAATGAGAATTTGAAAGTCTAAAAAGTCACTTTGATCAATCGCGTGAATTTTTAAGCGTGTAATGATTTGAATCTAAATGAAAGGAATTTAATAATACAAATCGCTGCTTGCCATCCCCTTCCTAATTACTATCACACGCATCAGCTAACCTCGTAGCCACATCAAAATACGTGTGTACATTGTTATTATTTAATTTTGATAATCACCACTTGCGTACTCAACAGTAATCACAGCTTGAGGACTTTCACCCTCTTCGCTTTTCTCTTCGGTTACAACTTATGATCCTATGGTTTCCGATGTCGAGGCGGGTTTTCATTAACGATTCATTTTCTCAGCAAACAAAAAACAAAACTCATTAAACAGTGGAGTCAACTTGCCTTTGCCATTTTCAACATACACTCGTTTATTTTTTTTTTCTTTTGAAAAAATGCTTCCTTACCGACTTAGCGTGTTGTTTTCATTTCATTGTTTCGTTTGCTATAATTTTTCGGGTTTTAATTTCGATCGGAAAAGACCCCTATTGTGCATGTGAATACAAAAACGACCCGGGGTTTCCCTTTACAACGATAGGAATTAAAAATCTGCACACAAAAAACGATTCCAACGAAACGTTGACTTTTCAGGAAAATGTCTTCAAGAAATAGAGGCTTCCATCCTGGTAATGCTGGAGCCAGCCAATCCTTACATTGTAAACGTTAATGAATATTTTATCAATTATTAAAGGTTATTATGATTTGATTAACCACATTCTGATGAATATTTAATTTCACCCGAGCCGCTTCGCTTTGCCATCGAGCGCTAGAGAGTTTTTCTTCTTCACGCTACTTCCATGCCTCATCCAGAATCCATCCATGCTTTCACTCTTCCCGTTTCCTATTGGGTTTTTATTCAAGCCGTCCTTTATTGTTTTTCAAGAGCTTCACATCCCAGTTCCCCCTTTTTTCTTTGAGTGCATTTTTTTTTTTCTGTGCGCTCGAATAAAACGGGCGTAACAAGCGGAAACAAAACCACTCTAAAATGAAGGTTTTCACTCATTGCTTGGATACGAAGTGGTTCTTTGTAAAAACAGAAAAATCTCGGCAAACGTGCATACCAAACTAACCTCACCAAGTGGGCTGCTTTGTTGGGAAGGCGATAACAAGAAAGGATACCTGGCGGCAGGCATGGAATCGTTTGCGAATGTAAACAAGCCGAAAGCCAGAAAATTTAATCAGCATCTATTTGGTAGCTTAATGGGGTGTTTAAACTTGTGCTGATTCACGTGTTAGTGAGCCTGTCATTCGCAATGTTTTATCTTTGATTTGCTTTCCGTCGATCTTGTTTGCCGTACTGAGCATCAATGGAACCGACGCCAGTAAGGCAACTCCCACGTCTGGACCCTACATATCGACTCATGGACCGGGGACCAAAGTCTTTACTTACTTTCCCAAGGAAGACGTGATCAGAGATTTTATGCCTCAGAAAATTCCGGCGGTGCCGATTGGGAATGGTTATTAGCATGATGTAAACAGTTTATCGGTTCTGATTAACATTGGCGCATATATTTGTGACACAAACATGATCGGTTTATACCAATGTCAGCAACTCAACGAAACAAATCCCTTCGCTCTTTTGTCAGATGACGAGTCTGGCTCTGACTTGGCTGAGGAGGGAGTTTCTTTCAGTTTTCCGGAAGGTTCTGCCCGGAAACGAAAACGCATCCGTTCGCGGAAAGTTGCAGATCAAGAACACCAAATCAGCTTGCCCAAATCAAGGAGTGGCGGAAAAAAGGAGATTTCTACTCCTCCTGGATTCCGCAGAACTGATTATACCCAGGATTTTCCACCTCTCCCGGGGACATCCAAAACCCCCGATGCCCCAATTTTCAGAACACAAGCCCCTTCTTCATCTGGGTTGTTCTCATTTGATAACATTGTGTACAGTATCCTCAATTACCTCGATATTTCTGATCCTCTGAAAAGCATTGTTCTGGCAATGCTTCCTACTGTGAAAACCCTCTTGAAGCAGTTGACATTGAAGTGGCCCCTCCTTGCAGCAATCATCTCCTTCGATGGATAATTTTCCAAGCGAGGTCGGGGATTTGATCACTGTTCTACAGTGGAATTGTCGAAGTCTTATTCCTAAGATAGAATCGTTTAAGTTTTTGGTTCACAATAATGATTGTGATGCATTTGCTCTGTGTGAAACTTGGCTCTCTTCAGATATCGATCGTGAGGATTCGCGTCCCAAGCAACACGGGATGTTATGCAAAAGTTGAAAATACATCTTCAATACAAACTGTAGGTATTATTTCCAAAAGGAATAACTTAAATACTTACATCTACACAACCAAAAAAGCGCAAGGGATTGAGTCATATAAAACAAGTTTTGGTAATATAAGATGTTATTTCAAAACATCTATAGCACCACTGGATAAGTTCTGTAAATATTATTAGCTACATCGTTAAGACTAATGAGCTTCAACTATCTCAATGTATTACTTATTAAAGGTTTAAAAATCTGTCAGAAACACATTTATAAAACTGAATGTATGTTGGCTATAGCTGAAAAAATCATACACTCAATATTTTTAACAGCAAAACAAAAAATCTGTTTTCTTGTTTTTTTTTTCAACTGATCATAAATTAGTGCTGATAAGTTCTTAAATTTCTGGATCGTTAAGAACTGTCTTCTACGTGATAATTACATTTTAAATAATTAAATGTGTTTTTATCTTGGCATTTATGCCCGAATCTTAGGTGCACTTTGAAATTAATCGTGAAATGTGTTGTTTTGCTTCCAAAACTAAAGTGGGCCTGCTGTATTTTACAATATTTGAGAAATTATCTATGTGATTCATCTAGAAATAACGCTCAATATGAAAAATTATAAAAAGAAGATCGACGGGAGCAAAAATGACACATGGCGCCATGAAAATAAAAAAATAAACTGTCGATTGAAAATATTGATCATACCCCAAACACGACAGTCTTTCACATTAAAAAGTTTTAATTTAAATGACAAACTTGTCGAAGACTATATATTATTGTTTTACCGTTCATTATTGTGCTATTCACATGATTTACTGAGGAATTTATACAGATATTTTGATAATTTGAAGCTGATGAAGTTTGGTTTCAATAGAAAATGATCAAATTTCTTAGTATACATTCAAAGACTATGAATAGCTTATTGGGTTATTTCCCTTTAATTCCGATATAATTAATTATATTTGACAGATAGGCGTATTTCGTCTACTACTTGCAGACTTCCTCAGTTCCCAGTATTCAAATAGTACAATGAGCGGTGCTTGAGTACTTGGCACTGAGGAAGTGGATGAAATACGCGTATCTGACAAAAGATAAACAATTATAACGGAATTAAAAGAAAACAACTCAACCCACTCAAAAGCTCCTCATCGTTTCATTAATCATGTTACGCATCATGCGAAAGATTGATTAAGACTCTTTGACATCTTTTTGGGACACCCACATACTGACACAAAGCGTCTACTATTTATTTGACCGAAGCAGAAAGAAACAATGACTAATCCAATAAATTGTTCACCTTCCCTTGGAATTGTTTAGTGCGATACAATTTTACATGAATCAGAACGGTACATTGTACAGCTTGAAAACACTTAAATAAATCCCGCTCTTTACTGCATAATCATACGGCATGATAGCGTATACATCGCTTCATTTTATGTTAAAAATATATGAATACGTTGGATTTCTTAAAAGTATTAAAAATTGTTTAGCTGGCAATGTGAATGGCTGTTCTGACATCCTTCAAGCGAAACTTTTCAATCCGACGTAACTGCTTGTAAACAATGACTTCGCATATCGATTTTTCGTAACTCGTAACTCACCCATGCAAACTAACACCACGATCTTGTAGGGGAAATTTTTATAGAACTGTTGGTGATGTTAGTTGGGCGTTTGCGTGAGAAGTAACGACAAATAGACGTTCGAAACCAGTGTTAACCAAATCAGTTGCGTCTATTTGAAATGTTGCACTTGAAATACTGTATGAGTAGGAAGTTCTGATTTGGTACTATGCCATTGAAAAAAACATTTGGATTGGACAACACCGAATTGAAAAACAAAATCCACCAATAGGAACAGTTCTGTCAGTATGAAGTATTAAGGGTGTGAAATAAACATGTATAATACTTCCATACAACTAACAATAGAAAACATCTATGAGTAGTTATGGTGTGGTATTAACGACATCATTATAACCTTTTAAGAACATTCGAATCAGACAGTACTAAATCATAAATGAACAATTTCATTAGTTTGCTTGAAGAGTTCACGGTTAGCAGTAAAGTGTAGCTTATTTGCTCGTGTTGTTTTATAAAATAATAAAAATGACCTTTGCTGTCGTCCAAACAAGGAAAACAAAAAAATCGAAACCTATTCTCACAATTGTCCCGTCAAGATGGGTAAAAGATGGCCATGTTCTGTGGCCACCAAACAATTTTATTTCCCTTTCAACGGATGCGAATAGTGCTCGAAATGTGGTTACGTGGAAAAATCAGAACTGTAAAGTTGTCGGTCGAGCCGGAAGCTATCGTAGAGCAGAAGACGTGGTATCCAGACTCAAAACAATAACGGATTCCAAAGATGCTGTTCAGCTACAACTAGGAACTCGCGGACGGCCTTAAAAAAGAAAGCGAAATTTAAAGTAAAGACGTACAGTTTAAAATCTCCTCAAAAACAGTTAATCGTGGTAAGTTGAGTAAACAAAAAATTCAATCGCCTATTTCTTGCGAATAAACGCCCTAGCAAACAAACTATACCAATAGGTAGATGCAAGTCAATAAGGAATGAAATTATACGACATTTATAGAACATGATCTGTCCAGTAATTTCAGAAAATTAGCTGCAGAAATATTGTTTTTAAAAAACATCGTTATAGCTTTTAAAATACCAAAGAAGTTTTTTGTTACTTCTATGTAACTTTTATACAACAATAGTTTTTATTTTTTTATTCGAAAACATGTTTTCTGTGTTACTTGGGGTGAAGGAGGAGTACTTTTGGGGATCAAAAAGTGCCATTCCTTCTATAGAGTGAATCTTCCACAATTTCCAGGTATTGAAGTTGTCGCATGTCAGGCTTTTTTTAAAGGCTAGAGCCTTTGTATTGCTTCTGTGTATATTCCTCCCCGAGTTTCGATTAGTCAAAAACAACTTTCAGATATCTGTTCAGTTCTTCCTACTCCACGGTTGGGGGGAACTGTATGATGACAACCGTTCTACTTTGATATATGACCTCTGTGATAACTTCAATATGACAATTCTTAACAATGGAGAAGTAACACGTCTGGCTGGTCCATCCTCAAATGGAAGTAGATTAGACCTAACACTGTGCTCTAATTCATTATCGTTGGATTGCACGTGGAATGTGATCCAGGATCCCCACGGTAGTGATCACTTGCCGATCGGCATTTCGATTGCCAGTGGGTTCAATTCGTCGGAATCCGTTAACGTCGCGTACGACCTCACCCGTAATATCGATTGGACAACGTTCAAGACCGCGATAGATGAAGCCGTGTCGTCGGTAGAAGAGCTTCCACCGTTGGAGGAATATAACTTCCTCTCCAATCTGATCTTGGACAGTGCGCTTCGAGCTCAAACTCGGTCGGTTCCAGGAACGTCTTTTCGTAGGAAACCTCCTACCCCTTGCTGGGACCACTGCACTGAGGTTTATCGTAAAAAGTCCGACGCGTTTAAGCTTTTCCGGAAACGCGGAACACCCGAGTATTTCGAAGCGTACTCGACTCTTGAACACGAACTCAAGAGCCTCATCAAAGCCAAGAAACGCGGATACTGGCGGCAATCCGTGGACGGTTTATCGCGCGAAACGTCGATGAATACGCTTTGGAACACGGCGCGAAGGATGCGTAACCGGTCTTCAAACAACGAGAGCGAGGAGTACTCGGATCGGTGGATTCTCAAGTTCGCGCGAAAAGTATGTCCTGATTCCGTGCCGGCACAGATGATTCCTCGCGAAACGACGAATTCGGTAGACGAGATCAGCCAGCCTTTTTCAATGCTGGAGCTCTCACTCGCGCTCCTTTCGTGTCGCAATTCGGCTCCGGGGGCTGATAGGATCAAGTTCGACTTGTTGAAGAACCTCCCAGACGTCACTAAGAGGCGCATGTTGAACTTGTTTTGCCAGTTCCTGGAGTTCAATATTGTTCCAGATGATTGGAGGCGAGTGAGAGTTATAGCCATTAAAAAGCCTGGAAAACCCGCTTTAGATCATAACTCGTATCGTCCCATCGCGATGTTATAGTGCATTCGAAAATTGTTGGAGAAAATGATCCTTTTTCGCTTCGACAAATGGGTTGAGACGAACCACCTACTCTCAGATACTCAATTTGGTTTCCGTAGGGGTAAGGGAACGAACGACTGTCTCGCGTTGCTTTCCACAGAAATCCAGTTGGCTTTTGCTAAAAAAGACCAAATGGCGTCTGTGTTCTTGGATGTTAAGGGGGCTTTTGATTCAGTATCGGTTGAAGTCCTTTCAGACAAACTCCACGCTTGTGGCCTTTCCCCATTAATTAATAACTTTTTGTACAATTTGCTGTCAGAGAAACATATGAGCTTTTCTCATGGAAACTCTACAGCTTCTCGATTTAGTTACATGGGTCTCCCCCAAGGCTTATGTTTAAGCCCCCTTTTGTACAATTTCTATGTCAGAGAAATTGACAATTGTCTAAGTGACAGCTGCACGTTGAGACAACTTGCAGATGATGGCGTAGTATCTATGACAGGGCCCAAAGGGGTCAACCTGCAAGGACCCTTACAGGATACCTTAGACAATTTGTCTATTTGGGCTATCCAGCTAGGTATCGAATTCTCCACAAAGGAAACTGGTCGTTTTTTCTAGCATTTTTCTAGCTCAAACTCGTTTTATGTCATTGTACTACGTGTACATAACTCAGGATGTCAGCCCTTCACAGCATAATCCCCATTGTGTATGCTTCTCCGACTTCGGCAATTCAGTTAGTTTTGATTTATCCATGACGCGGGAGATTCGTGGAATCCCAGAACATCATCGTTCCATGATTGTTCCGTCAATTTACGCTGCAAAGTTTGGCCAAGTTGATTCCGCAAGATCGTTCTTCACAGATGGATCACTAATAGTGTCGTCCGCTGGTTTTGGTATTTTTAACGAATTTCATAGCGCCTCTCGAATGCTTCAAGCTCCTTGTTCCGTATATGAACTGGCGGCAATACACTACACGCTAGAAACGATCGCCTCACTTGCACCAGATCACTATTTTATTTTTACGGATAGTCTCAGTTCTGTCGAGGCTATTCGATCCATGAGGCCGGTAAAGCACTCCTAAGCTTCTAAGTGCTTTATCTTTAAGATATTTTGTCATCACCTTTGCATGGGTCCCATCTCATTGCTCGATTCCGGGCAATGAGAAGGCGGACTCACTTGCTAAGGTGGGCGCTATGCAAGGCGATATTTACGATCGACAAATCGCCTACAATGAATTTTTCTTCATTTATCGTCAACAGTCGCTCGCCAGCTGGCAAAATAAATGGAGTGAAGGAAGTTTGGGACGATGGCTATTCTCAATCATCCCTAAGGTGTCGAAGAGTCCTTGGTTCAAGGGGTTGGATGTGGGTCGAGACTTCATTCGTCTGATGTCTCGCCTCGTGTCCAATCACTATTCGTTAAACGCTCACTTGTTTCGTGTTGGGCTGGGAGACAGCAATCTCTGTGAATGTGGACAAGGTTACCAAGACGCCGATCACATCCTTTGGTCTTGTGCTGAGCATCGTGGAGTCAGATCTGAGCTGTGCGATTCCCTTCGGGCTCGAGGTAGACAACCTAATGTTCCAGTTCGGGATATTTTGGCTAGACGTGATCTGGAGTTAATGAAACTCATATATGTTTACTTTAAGAATACTAACCTTAGATTGTTAGTTTGATTAACCTTGTGTTTAGTTTGTGTATTGTGCATGTAGTTTTTTTTTAATGTTTGTTTTCAAGATGAATAGAAATAAGTTCATGTTTTAGGATTAATTAAATATTTGTATAATAAATCATATTTCAAACCTCCTTCTCCCTTTCCCCATCCAAAAAATTGTAAATGTTCACTAACCTCGAGACGACCGCGAGTAATCGGTTCAATTCCTTTAATTCTAGATTTAACACATTAATCATGTATAATGCAAATGATAACTCGGCTCTGTAAAGTTTATTCGATTGAGCCTGTACAAATAAATTAATAAAAAAAAAATGTCAACAACTGATTTTTTATCAGCACTTTAGTATTGAGCACTCCTGAATTTGCAAGCTGACAGACATTTTTATTTTCAGCATGGTCAGCTTTCCTGCATAACATCCACGCTTACTTTATGCGGATGGTAATTTTTGCAAGTAGAAAAATATCAGCGCTAGTGAATCAGCATAAGTGTAAACCGAGCATAAAGGTTTTAGTAGCTGCTGGGTTCTTTCAACGGTAGAGGATAAAAGGAAAGAAATCGGGAGGGAATTGTGGCTGACCGTCATGAAGATGGGAAATATGGATGGGATAGATTGGATAGAAAATGGTTTAAAAGATTACGGCCAGACAAGAGCACGTAGCAGTGTGCGGCTGCCACAGATAAGGACAGGTGGTTTTGGTAGATTGGCGATTTTAAGAGGAGGACTTGAAATTTAATTTCAGGACGCCTAGGCGTGCGATTGTCGTAATTGTTTTGGACTCTTCAGTTTTCTGTGCGTTTGGCTTTACAATGAGGTCAAATTAGTAGGATTTCCATGCTAACATCATAGTGCTATATGCATGCCACACAGGAATCATCATTTTGGCTATATAGGGGCAGCGTTAAGACGGAAACGTACAGAGTAAGGCTATTTCACAGATTTCTATGAAAATTTACCGAAATCTCACCAGCTGAACGTTTGGTAAACAGTTTGGTGATTTTTCACAGTTTTCTTGTAATTGTTAACTTTCAAATTACAGAAAAACTGCGAAGAGTTACCAAACTATTTACCGTTCAGCTGTTGAGTATTCGGTAAAATTTAACAGAAATCTGTTAAATAATCTTAGTGGGTATAGAATTTATTGATAAAATTCGTCTTCAAAATTCATCAGAAAATGGTTTTACTGTGAAATTCTCGTTACTACTTTTAAAAACTTTAAGAACAAAAGCTTAAACTATAAGAAACAACTTTTCTGAAGACTGCTTCGTGATTCAAATTGGTGTTATTGATATAGTTGCATTTGAATGTAGGTTTATTAAATTAGTGTTCTCTCATACATTAAAAAGCAAAAATCCCAATAAACTACCCAAGCAACAATTTTTGTTTTATTGAAGTTCTATAGCAGTTGATACAACCAAATTATAAAACCTTCACTGACGACCACATTGCTTTAACAACCTCCTGAGAACCGCTATACAGCCATGTCATGGCCAATTGGCCCAGTTTTAATGCATTCATTATAACTTGATATGCGAACTACCTTAGGAGCAAAGGTTTTATGTTAGTTTTATCACACTCTACACGTGGTTGTCAAAAATGCAAACATAAAACCTCCTCCAGGTCAGAAAGTTTTAACAACCTTTTGATGACTACCATAAAACTATATTACAACCGCATAAATCGCTCCTGAAGAAGTTGATAAAACATGATACGCAAAACATTTTGACAACCTTGAAGGTTTTAAGTTGGGGTTTTTGGATGATAGTTAATATTGAGAAATATTTTATTGTGGTTTTATTCTTTCGATGTTTGATGTGGAATCATGATCCTTGTCAGTTGGTAATAATACCTGATATTATTGTATATTGAAAATAAAACAACTTTATTACAATTTTAAACCAATCTGTATATGCTTCACAGCATGCCGTGCAATATTTGTGGTGATTATTATACGAAATAGGAGCATAAATTCAGTGCGCCATATGAATACTAAAAAATAGGGATATTTTTAATTTGTCTGCATTTGCACCATGCATTAAAGAGTCATTAAAAGATTATCTATTTAGTACAAAACTGTTACTACTGTTGAGCAATAACCAGTCATTTATTATTTAATTATACATAGATGTGTGAAAGTGTTTTATCGCCTATCAATTAAAGCGTAATTATTCATACTGTGTTAAATTTGTTCATACGGCGACATTTTTTTCGTTATAACTTGCTACTCCTTAAAAATACCTCAATATAACATATTCTCCTAGATTGGAATTCTATAGCATAACATAAACCTAATGGTTGTATCTTAGCATTTCGTAGCACGAATTGAGAACGTTAAGTTATATCTAAGCTCTATAATAGCTTGCTGGTTTTATTCGGTACAGCGAATCAAAACAAAACAAAAACCATGGCAACCTGTCAAAAAGTCAACATTCCAAGCGATCCTCCTATTTTCTCTTGTAATCAAGATGTAAGAAATGCTTATTGGATCTTTTAAAAGCTTTTACAATACAAGGTGTGAAGCCGTGATGCAAATACTGACCATCTCCAACCGGATTTAGTGAAACTGTCTGCGTTGTTTTAAGAAGGGTTCGTGGATCTGTCGGAAGTGTATCGGAAAGCCGCTTATTCAATATTTTTAAAAGCTCATTCACCACACTGTGCCTTATGTTGAATGAGGGAGCCCATAACTGTAGATACTCCAGGAGTTTCATAATGGCGATTGTCTCATTTTCATCGTGTTTAAAAACACTGAAGGGGTTTTCATTTCATGTATCTCAATAGATTTGTTTTTTTTTATATTGGTAACAATTTTCAGAGTATTTTTTGTTATTGTTGTAGTATATTTCTTATCTGTAAATCTTAGGCCTCTGATAAAGATGATGGTTGTAATGAGGTTTTGATGAAGGTCTAAGACTGCTTCAAGTTTTATATCGGTCATAAAAAGTATGCCATAGAACATAATTGTATGTTTTGTTTTGGTTTTATTCTGCAGTTATAAGCAGTGATATAGAGCCACCTTACAGCTACCATTAAAACTATGAAGTCTGAGTTTTAATTTAGTAGTCATAAAACAGTTTTATATTCGACTTGACGGCCTGATTTTATGACAAGCACACAAAACCGTAATACAACCACAGGCTGCAAGGGATGCTATGATAAAACAATGATAAAATAAGAATAAATCTTCCAAGCATTTAGATTGTTACTTGGGTACACTAATAAATTGTGATGTTTATTTTAGATTTCTAAGGGTCCAGCTATCCCCGTAACGTGGGAAGATCACCATTTCGTGGTACGTTACGAGATGTAAGATCTACTACCGATAGGAAAACATGATTTTTCAGTAATCAATCTTAGTCCTTGTTACTTTTTATGACTTGTTGATAGTGACAAGACTTGGCTTTATCCACAGAGGATTATCTTGAAACAAGGAGAAAATGAGTTAGTCTTCATATATGTGATTCCTAATCTTCTATTCATTGTTCTCTAATTTTAAGTGGTTAAGACTAGGGTTCAGATGCATGTTTATTATCGGTGTCATTGCGTGATTTTGATGTTAACCCGCATGAAAAATAACCATAAGAAGTGCCTAACCACCAATTCGGTGCACCATCCCAACTTTATGTGGTATCGTCGTACCATCTATGATATCTTTTGTGTATGGTACCCGTTCATTAAGGAAGGAATCCAATTTTGATTAACAAAGGGGCGCGCCTTTAGAAGTTGCTATCACTCTTCGAAGGGTATAAATAGCGGGGCTGTATCAAAACCGAATACACAGATAAAAATTCTGAATTTTGATTGTGATGTAAACATTCATTCACGTAAACTTGTATTTCATTTCACGCAACCGAGCAACTTGCAAACAATGTTGTTTACAAATATGGGTTTTTGTATACAATATTTGCTGCATTGCATGAAATGTGTCAGAACTTTACATGATATATAATGTAAACTTATATGATATGTGACGCTCCATTTATGTGCATCATATTGAACAGAAATTTACACTACTTTTTCGAACTGTGTACTTCATCTCAAAAGTGATGAAGCAATACTTAAGTAACCAACAAGCCCGCTAATTAGCCTTTTTGCAATGCATGCCCTATGTTAGCCATGTATCGTGTGTGTGTGTGTGTGTGTGTGTGTATTCTCTCTAACCCCACTCGCCGGCAGTGTTATTATGGAAGAACTCTCTCTACAATGTCGCATTAATGGTCATTGTAGATAGCATTACTCCGGAAGTTAGAAGGTGATAGCTCTATTGCAGATCCAGCAACCCATTTCAGAATGTCTGGAGAGTCACACCCATTCCGAGGTTACTTTCATTTACAATAAGCCCCGCATGCATGCATCACCATTATCAAATGGATATTGGTATTACATACACACTTCCACGTTCGAAATTATTCTTTTCAAACCTGGCACGTATTTAGTTTATGTTTTTTTTTTTATTTTTAATTGGTCTCACCATGTTAATTTGATCCTCCAATCCAAGGGTAATTTTGTTTTTCTCTACGCTTTCGTGATTCACCTTTGTCGTAATACTTCCTTCAACGAACACAAATTGTCTTGCATTGCCATGGTCATCTGGAAGGTGGTTCGCGTCTAGTGCTTTCCCCAGGAACCTTTCGTGACCACCAGCTGTCACCCGTCCAGTCTTGGGCGTATCCAGCGAGGCATCTTTCATATTGCTCGCAATCTCCGATACCGGCGAGAAACCAGCAGTCGTGCACTTTTGCAAGCGGAAAACTTGCTGATTCACGGCAGAGTCGGCCACCGAATCACCACCAAAACTCGCGACGGACACTTTATCAACACGTTCCCGGGCTAATTCAGCGAAGCGGGCAATGAAAATCGACACCGAACAATGGAACTGAATCTGCGTTGTATATTTTGGTCAAGGATTTTTTCAAGGTCAACCGAGCCACTCAAGGCAGACACAGGCAAAACACGATATATCATGATAACTGTATGAACACTTGAAACTAAATTTTAGCACACAAATTAACAAATTTAAAGCCAAAATGTGTTTAATTTGCTTTCGAAAAATACGCAGCAAAATAAAAACACGTCAGCTTACAAGCGCCGCCTACTCTGGGGCCCCGCTGTTGTGTCATTTTTTTTTTTCAGTAGATGAACAAAAGTTCACCCGTGCACTCGTCTATGGTAGCCCTGTGTCAGCCTTACATTGCAAAAAGGCGAATTAGCGGGCTTGTTGGTTACTTGGATGACATGCACTAAGCTAAGGACACGGGATATACTACAATAGATCAAATTACTGGTCGAAGTGGTTTTATGTCCCGAACAGAGGAAAAAAAGGGCCCAACAATCGATGTTCTATGATATTTTGAAAACCATTTGTTTGTATACTAAGACGTACTTGTCTTTACGAAAACATGGCTCCGTGCAGATATGATAGCTCACAGCAAAAAAATAATTTTAATATCACATCAAAGTGGATGCGCTTCAATCGTGTCGAAAATATGATATTATATTACTTACCAAAAAGGGCAAAACTATCATTAATACAGTGGATGAATTGACATTACGCTGCTTTTACTGCATTTGTTTATTGTTGTGGCCATACAAATTACATGAGATTTTCGCCATGGTTGAAATGCATCCTCTTGGATGTAATATTAAAACTAATTTATTGCTGTGCTGGAAAATCTCGTCTGATTACGTTTTTTTCCGTTGTGATCGCAATGAATTGACCAGTTGTGGAGTGCGGATTGCGGTTAAGAACACATGTTCATGTAATGAACTACACAGCAAAAAAATAATTTTGATATCACATCAAAGTGGATGCACTACAATCATGTCGAAAATTTCATGTAATTTTTATGACCACATAAATAAACAAATGCAGTAAAAGCAGCGTAATGTCAGTTCATGCATTGTATTAATGATAATTTTGTCCTTTTTAGCAAGTAATATTACACCATATTTTCGACATGATTGTAGTGCATCCACTTTGACGTGATATCAAAATTATTTTTTTGCTGTGTAGAACAAATCGCAGTTTGCATAAAGTCACAACTTTGTTCGATCTACGTAGTTACTATCTATCTCCCACCTAATTCGAATACAGAGTTATATATTGCTCATACTAATGCAATACAACTTGTTGCAGATCGTCGATCGGAGTCTGACATAATCTTGTCGGCTGGCGATTTCGATCTTCCTAATTTGCGATGGCATCTTGACGAGGACATAATTTATTCATTCCTTCGAATGTCTCTACTGATACTGAGATGAACTTTACAGAAGCAATGTTTGCCAACGACTTGAGGCAGATTAATAGTTTCGTCAACACAAATGGAAGACTGCTGGACCTTGTATTTACCAATCTACTGGAATATCTTGACCTGATTGCACGGTCTTCTCCGCTGCTACCTGAAGATAACCATCACACACCCGTCATTTTACTACTTGACGATCATGATCAATGTTTCAAATTTGAATATTCGGCATGTGACTTTGACTTGTTGAACTCTATTTTTATGGATATTGATTATAAAAAATCAATATCTGTTTTCAACCAATTGAGGTGGACTCCTGAGCTACGGTATTTTGTAATCGTAGAATTGAACATATTTGTAGTTCTGTGGCGAAAGTTTCAGCTCAATTGATCATAATTTAACAAAGTTACATCATGTAAGTGTTGACCATTTTGTATGGAAATCGGCATGCGCTGCCATTATATTGAACACAACTGTAAGTGCAACGAAAAGTGCGAAAACGCTAAAGAAAGTGCGCTTGTATGCTTAATAATGTTGGTGTCTTCGGCGTACTTTTTCTATGGTTCATAAGGAATAAGTGCGCAGAAGACCCCACGGCACTTTTATTAGCAATTCCGTTTTTTTAAGAGTTCAGTTAGAAATGATATATCGGCTTCGAATTTATTTGATATCTTATTTCCAAGACTTTAAATAAAAATTTGTCTTAAGCAAGCCATCACGTTAATCATTTGGACACAATGTTAGAGCAATGGGAATACAAAGTTCACTTTTGCCTAACAATCCATTTATTTTTTTAAATTAACGGACAGGATTGGGCCAAAGCTTCTTAGAATGTTATGGAACTTTGCACACAGGTATATTTTATGTTCATTTCAACGAAATAAGCATTAAAAAAATTAGTGGTAAAACTTTAGTGGAAGTTGTTGAATTTTCCATGACATCACGTACTTTGAAAATTCATATCTCCTGTACCAATTATCGTAACAACAAAATGTTTTACACTGAAATTATAAGAAAATTATCTCAGAAAAACCATATTGAATATATTCTGTAAAATATTTTCCATGACAAATAAAAATAAAAATTGCTTTCCTTAGCTGTGGCAATTTAAAGGGAAAATGGACGAATCGATCATCGCAGTTAGGCTCTTATACATGCTCACTGACGATATTAACTTCAAAGCGTCTGTGCAGTATGAGTCGCAACCAAATGAGCACAATTTATTTCAAGATAGATTCAGCTAGAAATAGCTTATAAATCATGCAGCTATATTTGGAAGGTGTTTAATTTCGTCTTTAGTGAATCAAACATTTCCAGAGTCAGAATTAAGCTAGAAAATGAAACATCTCAGAATGAAATTTCAACCTACACCATTCAATGACTCCGACAGAGGGACATGTACATTTCCTAATTTCACGTTCAACCTCCGATTAAATCTGATCGTTGTTCACGTGGAAGAATCAGAAATCCAATGACAAGGAAATGCCCACGCTGGTAAGGTAGGTATGTAGGAGCCAGCGGAAGAGCCATACGCTTGACTGGAGACGAAAATCATCGACTGAAAATATTCTTGTCTACTACTATCCCCCATCCCGAACACGGTTGATCCTCGGGCAGAACGAAAATTTAGACGGTAACGATAAATTGAGTTCCTAGAATGGGATGCCTCGGGATTCATGAGATCTAGCAGCAGACGTTTCGTAACATATAACTTATCTGTAGCTAAATTTTCCAGAGCCAGACAGCAGTCTCAGCGGTAATTCCATCCTAATGAAATACCTTTCAAACATCTTTATCCAAGCTACAGTAGCTTTTGCCTTCAAAATTTAGAGATCATAGAATCATTATCATTAGTAAGACACGTTATTGTGTTTTACGTTTTTACGTTCCAACTGAAGCTTATCGTCTACTCTCAACATTTGATTTGTTTTCACGTCGTTATTGAGGAAGCTCTATTAACCATAACTATATGAAAAGTGACCCTTTAACTCAATTCATTTTCCTTGAATTTGATTTGTATGGGTGAACAAATTCAATTCTGCAATTTAAAATAGCAGCAAACCTTTAATGAACGCTCTAACCTAATTTTATCACACTGCTGTTCATGGCATTGAACCCAAGAACACAGACATCGTGAACACTCTGCTAATGTATACCTAGATACTGGATGTACAAGATGTACACAGTAGACAAGATTCCAACTCGTCTTCTACGATGTGATGAGACTGTGCATTCTTCAATAGAGTAGGATTTAGTGTGGGACGAATGCTGTGCAGCAATCAGTGGATCTACTAGGATGGCAAGCAGCAGGCACACGAATGATAAATAATTCAATCTTACTGTCAGCCTCCGTCAGTCAATTATATGGGAAAGGTTTGTTGCAGAGTTTGGGGACAAACACGGCACAGGAATTTCAGCTGCCGCCGGAAAGACCGCTTAGTATGGATAGTGTTGCCAGATGTTGATTGTTGATCATCGAGAACTTTTTTGAGATACGCTTTGGTAGCACTACATAATTCGTTTGCAGATAAATAATCGAATTTGGCGAAAATAAACATCCCTAGTAAAGAGAACAAAAATTGTTCGTTGAGGGCGTATGGTTGGCTGAAAAGACACATTATAGGTAATCAAAAAGCCCGGAAAATGTACGCTTATCGAACGTTTAGAAATATAAGACTAACATCCATCCGAACCTAGAAGCTCCAGCTACTACAAAAAATTACCAGCCTTAAATGTTATGATATATCTAAATGTTTTAACATTATTCCTTCCTTAGCAATTCAGTATTTTAAACAGGTTTTTTAAACCTGCATGTAAGTATGACAATTGACATCTTAAAACTAAAAACGAAAACTAAATCTTATCTAAGTATAAAGGGAATTAATTGTTGCGATTGAGGATTCCACCAGGATTGCCAGAAATTATTAATTATTTTGTTGGACATTTGTTCTAATACCTCAACATTCGAAATTCTATGTAGTACTATACCAGGGAGGCAACTTCAAAATCATCTTGAGAACTTTGTTCTGAATCCTTTGAAGTGCTTTTTTCTTGGTAGTGCAACAACTAGACCATATTAGTACAGCAATCCGAAGTGAACATTTTATACAATATAGGCCCAAGAATGCTCCAGCTCTAGCTCTAAGTGGTAGTCGTTCAGATTTGGAAATTTGATAAATTACCTGCAGAGTTCTGTCACTCAAATCATTTTGAACTAATTTCATAATAAAGAGTGGAAAATTAAACTTTTTCAATTTGGCAATCAAAACTTCTTGCCAAACACTGTCGAATGCTTTTTTCTATGTCTAGAAGAGCAACTCCAGTTGAGTAGCCTTCAGATTTGTTTGAACGAATTAAATTGGTAGCTCTTAAGAGTTGATGAGTAGTTGAATGCACACGGCGAAATTCAAACTGCTCATCTGCAAAAATTGAGTTAGTATATAAGCATCATCTTTTCAAAAAGTTTGCTTTTTGACGAGAGCAAACTTATTGTGCGGTAGCTAGAAGCTTCACCTGCATTTTATCCGGCTTCAAAATAAGAACAGCTTTTGCATTTTTCCATTTATCAGAAAAGTATGCCAAATGGAAACATCTGTTAAATAGTTTTACCAAGAAATACAAGGTACTCTCTGTGAGTTTTTTGATGAGGGTATAGAAAATTCCCTCATCACCTGGAACTTTCATATTCTGAAAATTTATAGTTACAGATCTTAATTTGTCCAAATCAGTCACCTAGGAATATTCAACAATATTTTCCCGAGAGAAAATGTCAAAATAATCCCGAGCAACATGATTTTCAGTTGGACTAGTAAGACCCAAACTGAAATTATGGGAACTCTTGAATTGCTTAGCAAGTTTCTGAGCTTTTTCCTAATATGTGATCAAAACTTTACCACCTTTTTAAGCGCTGGAATAGGATTTGATGTTTTTTTTTCAAAATTTTTATGAGCTTCCAAAAGTGTTTAGAACTTGGATCTAATGTCGAAACATTATATTCATTTTTTTTTCCTCAGGGCAGCGAATCGCTTTTAAACTTAATTAGATAACTTTGACGGCACGCAGGGCTGTCATCTGATCACTTAATGCGTGCAATGTACTGATTTTCTGAAATAAACAAAGTGAGAATCAAGCAAATACAAAGTTTGCTTGTCTTTCACCATGCACAAGTTTAAAGTAGTAGAGAATAGAAGGCAGACACACATCACATAACATATGTGGAACTTCATCCAAAATAACTGACTAAAAGTGGGCCCCTTTTTTTTGTGTTGCCTCAGTGGTTTAACTGGTATAGTTGGCCATCGATCTGTCAACATAAAATTTTTATGATATCGACTCTACGGAGATGAAAAACTACCCAAAATTTAGTACTTTTCCCTCAATTCCGGGTTTCAGCCCAATAACCCAAATTTGAGTAAATCGCAAAAAGTAGTTTCCATTTAACACCAGCAAAAAAAAATACCTACTCTTAAGTATATTCTGCCCAACATTAAGTTTAATTTACGTAAATTTGTGAATAAACAATTTACTCAAAAGTAACTTATTGGGCTGAACTTTATCGTTGAGTCGAATCTCTTGTTCCTTTTTTGACAACAATAACGAGTGCAAGTGAGTGGCTAAACTCAATATTAAGTAAAAAAAACTTAAATTTTGGGTAGTATTTTTTCTCGACGAATGTCAAAAACGTAACAATGGCTTCATTCGTAAATTTCTCGTAGTTCAAAGTCAATCTATGTAAGTTAACAACTCTATCAGATAAGAGGACTCTCCCTCTACATAATCATTGTGGTGGTTTACTTTATAGATACTATAGATTCCATCGATGAGCGGAGGCACAAAAAGTTGTTTTGGCAACCATGAAAAATAAATGATCTTACTGGCATCCGTGAAAAAAGTTCATGCCATCATAGAGCTCTTCGTTGTGCAGTTTCGTTTTGATTCGTGCGTAAACATTCAAAATGAAGTGAAAAGCAAATCATTGCAAAAATGAGTCGAGGAATGGTTTGCTTTATCTTTTCTTCTTCCGTTGTCCGCGAAATAAATCGGAATGTGGAGAGTAGAAAGCGTTTTGTGCTCATAATATTACAATTTTTCTCCCTCAAACAACACCATGATGACGTCATGCTCGTTTGGCTACACTAACTGACAGTTCGTTTGGCTACATTATACTTTGCCTCCGCTTATCTATGGAATCTATAGTATCTATAGTTTACTTGAGTGGTTTTACATTCTCGAAAAATTCGCGTAAATAGTCATTGTTTACGTTTGCGACATTGGCTCTTATGAAAGAGAAGCAGATATATGGTTGCATGCTCAGTAAGAATTAATGTTTTTCGATTACTCTGCATTGCAACTCTTTACTCCTATGGTAAAACTCCATAAACATCTGACAATCTGTGTATGAAATCTAGCGAACTTTGTCTTATCTCTTCACTCCACAATGGTACCAGTGAGGCGCCGTCTTTTCACGCAAAGCTTGAAAGTATCTTATAAGATTTTCAAAGGGGTAAGGAAATGTCCACTATTGTTTACGCCTAGACTTACGTTTGCTGTGAAATTTACCATAGGAGTATAGAGTTACAGAGTGGCCGAAAAGACAATTTGTGTATTATCAATGTAATGCGGCCATTTTTTTCCCTCCCCATGGACATGGAGGTTGACGGTACTGAAGCAAAGGGTTATGTTTAATTTCTTTATATTTGCAACGATGATGATTTCCTATAGTGGCACATATCACCTTCTTAATGCTTCAGTATACCTCAAACGATTAATTCTTGGTTGTTAATAGAACTTCCTTGATGAAATCGGCTGCTTCATGCAGACTGAGCAATTGATTAGAGTATCAGATTTGTTCTGTATACAGAGGAACTGGGAGGGCTTATTAAAAACTTCTCACCAATAAAGTAATGATCTTTTTGTAAATTTTGCATATAATTTAATTAATATTTTATTTTATTTAAGCATATTATTTTTGTTACAGTCAATTTGCATTAGCATATGATACAAGAGATTTAATATTACTTGCTCGTTTTGCGTAAAATAATCAATGTTTATTTTACTTGTAATTACCTTTGAAAGTTCTTTTTTATGACCTGAAAATTTACCCAGTTTGGTTAGAAGTTTCGAAGCTAACGCATGTCCACAGGCCTAATAGAAAGATAGGCAGAAAAAGTGTATCATGAAGAATGGTTGCATGCAGGGTTGCTTCCACTCACTTGCTATAGATGAGTGATTTTTGGAGTTTTGAATTCGTTAGATGCTGTAATGGAGATTTGTGCTGTTGGATGCGGGAGGAGATTGGAGGGCGGGTGTTTGACGCATAGAGCCTGTCAATTTCGCTTTCAGAGTGTCGCAGTCAGCGGTTTTATGATTCGTGAGCGCTCGCGATTCGTAGAATCGTTGATTGTGACTGCAAGTGGATTTGACGGGTTTTGTGTGTCGGACGCTTTCTTTTTGGCCTCTTCTTGTGTCTAACATGTGCAGAGTATCATTATAACGTCTAATGGTTTTGAGATTCCTGGTGGCGAAAAATATATTTGTAAGAATATCTATTTGAGATTTTAGCAGTCACGTTTTGTTTGTAGTTTATATTTTATTTATTTCATGTAATTATCGTAAATAATAGTTATTCAATAATAGATAGTTCATCCATATATTCGTACTTTGACGCGAAGCACTGTGGATTATAAGATGCTCGATGACCCTCGAGGGATCGATTTTGCTTACTGAGTAGAAAATCATGGATTTAACCCCAAGCTCTTCCACAGCACAATAAATCGCCACCATCATTATTTTTTATATTTTTTATATTTGATATTGAACGTAGTCCTGTATTGTCGCGAAGCGTTATGGTTCTGAGATGCTCGATGACCCTGGAGGGATCGTTTTTGCTTACTGAGCAGAAAATCATGGGTTTAATCCCAAGCTCTCCGTCACGACTCTTAAAATTCATTATCACTAAACAAAATTAATATGTTCTTTCGATAGCCGGCTATCGAGAGATTAAAAAACAACAAATAAACAATACATACTTTTGGTTGCATCACCTACTTGAGGTGAATCCTAACCGAATACCCTACCCAAGTAAGTACTACATCAACATTTCCTTCCTATCCCTATCATGGTAAAGATGGGCGTGGCCAGGAATAGCGACAGTCATGCTTCTGTTACTCTTGTTTAGATTGGAACCAATGTTTACTCCTCAGCATTATTCCTGAAAGTAGTCTAACTGAGAATTTCAGAAGAGACGTGAGTGTCGCTAGTATCCAATCTACGAAGTATATCATAACAACGCTAACGCTAACGCTAATGTAATGCGGCCATTTGTTTCGACTTGCTCTACAGGGAGCTTATCAAAGGATTTTTATGGCCTTAGTGCTGCTCGAATGGGCCCTTACCTAAATTACCACATTCATCAGGTTTAAATTAAACATTTTTTGCATTATTTTCAATTTGTTTACGATACAAGGTTCGAACATATGTTTAGTTTGAAAATATATTTCAAATTTGAATAAGGCCCTAGGACAAAAAACTGGACCACAAGTGTCAAAACTAGTAAACTAACCCTACGTAAAGTAGATCCAAACGATTAGTACTTAATCTTGATAGGAAAAATAGCCGTTCCTGATAACTTTTTAGACAGCTAGCTGGGAGTCTTAACCTGGGACCTTAGCCATAGTAGTCGAACAAAGTTTGTTAGGATCCTGTTTCGCCCCTCGTTTCCACGTCCATTAATCATTCCACGTTTTTAGTACAAAGTAATTGAAGAAGATCTTTGTGTTGGGGTTTGAGCAAAGTTTGCAATTGGGTATTACAGGTATCGAAGCGCTCGATTTGATGTATCGTCCTGCTTGCGAAATTCTTGCGAATGGAACGATGGTCACCTCAAAACATTGCATATTTTCAACTTAAACCGGGCCACTTATTGCAAAATTATGCTGCTTCTCTCTGGACTTCAAAATGTATGCAGTAAACTACTAATTTACGCAGTTATATTTTTCATCCTATGAATTCAAAGGTTGATGCAATTGGTTTCAAACAATTAGAAAAAGTTTAACGAAAAAACTGGATGGGGAAAGGGATGTAATGTTGGCCTAAATGCTTCTAATTTGGGTCCATACATAAATTCAGCAATCGACTAAATTTTCAATAGCGACATTAAACAAGTATTTGCGTAAAGTTTCCCCACATTTTTGCCATAACTACAGAAAAACAATACGTATCGCTTTCAAAATTTGACTGTAAACAGTTAACATATGGTAGCTTACAATAACATTTCAGGATTAATAGTTGGGTGGCAGGTAATTGCATAAAATATAGTTGAAAAATGTCTACTTTTTTAAATGCAAACGTTAATATACGTTTTTCTGTGTGAAGCAAGGTGATGAATTTGTTAGATCCAGCTATACAGTTATAAATAAAGGACGTTAATAGTTAACGATGAACAAAGACATAAGTTCAAAACTGCTAGTCATAGAATCAGTCTTGCTTCCACTCATTTGCTATAAAAAAAATATTTTCGGAATTTTGAAAGCATAAGATATTATAATAATATTTTGTACTTGTTAGATACAAGAAGAGGTTGGAAAACAAGTGTTTGACACATAAAACCTGTCAAATTCGCTTTCAGATAGTCACAATCAGCGATTTAACGACTCGCGAAATTGACAGGTTCTATCCGGATATACAGCAAATCAGCATAACAACAGCTGCATGAATGAATTTGGATTTGAAACCAGTATGTGCACTCTGGTGGCCATGGAACGGTTCTTCGAAAGATCCGGAACATCCGTAAAGGAGGCCAATTCATAGAAAAGATCCTAGAGCTCTGTATTTTTAAATCACTTATTTTGATGCTACATTAATGAATTTGGATCTGGGACCAGCATGTGAACTCTGTTGGTCACAATCTGATCTTTCGGGAGGTCCGGACCACGCGTAAAAGTGATCAATTTATAAAAAAGATTCAAGAGCTTCACGATTCACTTATTCAAAAGGTAGATGTATGAATTAGGATCTAGGACTAGCATATGCAAACAGGTAGCGGTGTGGTTCTCTGGAAGATTTTGAACATCCACAAAAGTAGACAATTCGCGTAAAAATCCTAGTTTTATTTGGACTTCCGTGAGGTTTTGAATCTTTCCTGAAGTTCATTAATTTTTCTATTGTTCCGGAAATTTTAATCATAGGGGAAATGTAGGTATTGTCGGCCTACATGTCCCTAATTTGGGCCCATCGCTAAAAGTCTGCTATTTATCAATTTTATCTAGATGAACGCGTCATTAGGCCGGTACTAATGGATATTTTTGGTCGCTATTGAAAATTTAGTCGATTGCTGAATTTATGTATGGGCCCAAATTAGGGACATGTAGGCCGACATTACCTGCATTTCCCCTATTTATAAAATTTCCTGAAGACCTCGCATTGTTTCTGAAGCATCGCAAAATACATGAAGTTCTTGAAATTTCCCATAATTCTTTTGAATTTCTTGAAATATCCTGCAATTTTCCTCAAAGAAATGCAACTGATATGAAGATCTCTAATCATATACGAAGTTCCAAGTACTACCCAACATATAATAAAACTACCAAAAAATCTATATACTTCTCTGAAGGTCTCTATACGTTCATGACAATTTCTGAACCTTTTAAAAGATCTCGCGATTTTCTTGAACATAATCTGATCGTCACTGAAGTTCCTTTATTTTTTGCAGTTCCTTAAACTGCATTGAAAACCATGGAACTACCTTAAAAAGATCTCACATTTTCCTGATGCTTATGTAACATCTCTTATGATTCTGAAATTTAAATAAAGTTTCTTGGAACTTCTTAAACATTCTTCAATTTCTATGAAATTAGTTTATTTATATTTTTTCATTCCTGAAGTACTCTCTATTCTATTAAAGTTCTCGGTACTACCCTGAACTAAATAGAACTGTCGAAAAAAAAATCTCGAAGTATTTCTAATTTTTTTTTAATTGACTGGAATGTACCGGAGCTAACGCAATTGGAATTTCTTGAATTTCTCGAAGGTATGAAGTTAATATCTCTTAAATTCCCTAAAGCTCTCTAGCTTAACTTCTTTGAGGTACTTGGAACTTCTTTAAAATGTCAATTTTCCTCAAGTTACCTCTCCACATCTCTGAAATTATTTTGACTTCTCTAAAGTTCGCTAGATATCCCAGAATTTATCAAATTTTCTTAAAAAATCCTGGAGTTTCCTGAAGTTGTTGGAACCACTTTGAATCCTGAAGTTTGCCTGAATTTCGCCAAAATTTCCAAAAGTTTTTGGAACGCAGTTTGCCTATAAAACTTCCTGAAATGCTCAGTACTTCTTTTCATTCTTCAGACTTTCCTGAAGATTTCTATTGTTTCCTGAAGCTTGCTGAAATTAGTGGAACTGCCCAGAAGATCTTTAAACTTTCCTTTAAACATAGATCTTCTGTGTAGCTTTCTTAATGTTTCAAATTCATTCTCTGAAATTTTTTTACTATTCTTAAATTTTCGGAACTTCTTGATGGTTTCCTTTATTTTACTGAAATAAATGGAACTGAGATAAAGTTCTAGAAACGAACCTAAAGTTTTAGGAACGTTCCTCAAGTTCTCACAGTTTTCCTGATATTCATGGAACTGCCCTAACATTTTCAGAACCTACCCGAAGTTCACGTAACTTACTCATAGGTCATTAAGATTAAATTTTCCTGAATTTAATGGAACTGCCCTGAAGCTCTTGATCTTCGCTGAAGTAAATTTTCCTGAAATCTATTAGATTGCACTGGATCTGCCGAAACTTACTCTTAATGATCTTTTAACTTCTCCACATTTCTATCAATCAGAACTTCTTAAAGGTTTCATCTTTTTGTTTCTGATGTTAATAGATCTACCGTATCAAATTCGACCAACCGAGCTTGATACATTCCCAAGCGAAAATATTTAATCTAGTTAGCCAGATGGGCATCCGAAAATGCCTTTATGCTAACTTTTATAAGATGAGCATACGAAGATCGATATTTCGATCATTTTTACGAATTGATCACTTTTATTGATGTTCCGGATCTTCCAGAGGACAGTTTCATGATCACCAGTGTGCGCATGCTAGTCCCAGATTCAAATTCATTCATGTAGCATCACAACAAGTGATTTTAAAAAAAAATCGCTGGGCTATTCGGATCTTCCGGAGGACCGTTTCTTGAGTACCTGGGTCTGTAGTTGGATCTTAACCTTCAATTTTCAGTCTCCGTGGTTAGGTATATCAATATTGACGACAAAAAAAAACAATCATGAAACTCTGTGAACGTAAATTCACAATCGTGAAAGCAACGACCGGTGCGTAAACAAGTTGCCAACCAAAATAGCAATGGCTAAACTTATCAAACTAGCAGCCCGAATAGTAACGCATTGGTGTGGGTGCTCTAAGCGACACATATGCCCCCCGGCGTGATACTGCGATGCCGTTCGCATTAGTGAAATTGATATTGTATTCGTTTTACTGTTTGTGTATTCTTTGAAATTGTAATTGTTTTCGTTTTGGAAAGTAGTATTTTTCTGTGATTCAAAATTAATTATAAGTGTATAAAGCATTTGTGTTAAAGGAAGTAATAATATGTAATTATTGTTATAAAGGTTTCGATCTATCTCCGAACAGGCAGGATTTCACTCAGAGGCAATAAATAGTACATGTTAACAGTTTTAAAGTGATTATAATTGGTCCTTTGGAACGTCCAACAAACCAATTAAACCGATCTCCTCCACATGAACACTACGTAGAAACGGATATCTTGGCCGAAACAGGAAGTTATGCAAAGGCACGCTTTTCTTTGGAGATAAGATTATTGGACCACAAAACCAATTTTCAGATAATATGTCTTAAAAACCAAGGTTGCAAATACTTATTTCAGCCAGAACAATGCTTTCTGGAATAATAAAACCAAAAGATGGTATGATGGCATGTTTTACCTTGATGATATGTTTTAACTTACAAGAAGACGTTACAAAGTATGCTTTTGAAACATAAAACCTGTAAATTTTGCTTTCTATGAGTCATAATCAGCGATTTCCTGATCGCTGAGTGAGTGAGTGAGTAAGTGTGTGAAAAATCGCTGATTGTGACTCTCATGAAGTGAAATAAACAGGTTTGATATGTCAACACACACTCTTTGCAACCTCTTCTTGTATTCTACCAATACCAGGCGTGATAATTTGATTCGGAATGGTTTGTGCTGATGTTTTCGCTCTCGCTTCCCTTTGTTGCTGGTGTGACTCGACCGCGCTGATCTATTGTTAGGTTTTTGCGATGTACATTGCTTTTGGGCACAGAGTGACTTGAAAGAGGATTGCGAAGAAAAGTGATATTTGGTTGTTGTGTGGTTGGAGTCGCTGCAGGAGGAATTGTGGATGACTAGAGAAAGATATGCGTGGAAGCATCGGGAATGCGCTCCCGGGTGTAATGATTTGGTGAGTACGTTCCAGTTGAAGATTGTTGAAAAGTTTATTTGTGGTGATGCAAATTATGGTTTTGATAACGCATGACTTCAAACATTTTTTGTATCCAAATAAAAAATATTACATGGTAAATATGCACAGGGCATTGTCTGCTGACCATTGCCGCGGGTATATCGTGGGTGTCCAAGGTACCCGGTTCAAGCTTTAGTGGGCGGCGGTGGCTCTTCTTGACCTTCTATCCCCTGAGTAGTAAGTGTGAATAAGGGCGTCTATGTGATGTTTTGCTGTACCTGTTGTGGATATCTAGTGCATCCTGTTCTCTTAACTTGATGAGGACACCCTATCTTTTTTTTTTCCTCTGTTCGGGACATAACACCACTGCGACCAGTAATTTGATCTATTGTAGTATATCCCGTGTCCTTAGTTTAGTGCATGTCGTATTACTCCATCACTATTGAGAAATGATGAAGTATTCGGTTTTGATACAGTTGTCATTCTTGCCTTCATCGCAAGGAATCGATTCTAACTGAAAGGTTCCGCTATTTATACCCTTCGGAGTTGGAACACCCTCCAAAGGCGCGCCCCTTTGTCAGTCAAAATTGGATTCCTTAACAACAAAAACAAGCTATGACACCGATAATGACCATGCATCAGAACCCTAGTTTTAACCACTTCAAACTAGGGAACAACGATTAGAAGATTAGGAATCACATAGGTGAAGACTAACTAACTCATTTTTTCCTTGTTTCAAGATCATCCTCGGTCCAGGCAACCCGAGGACTTATCACTATCAACAAGGCATAAAAAGTAACAAGGACTAAGATGTGTTCCTTTGATTACTGAAAAATCCTGTTCCCCTAGTTTGAAGAAGTTAGGACTAGGAATCGGTGGTAGATCTTACATCCCGTAACGTACCACGAAAAGGTGATCTACCCACGTTACGGGATACCCTATCTTACCTCAAAAGTTGCCCTTTTTGAAGTTCTAGTCTTCACAACATAAAGGGCAACATTACGGAGCATGAGATTTGATCAAATTATTCGCAGTTCTACTTGTATAACGCCCGCGACTGGGTGAGGGATAGAGGATGACACACACACACACATATACATGGATTTGAAGACGGTTTTCACTCAAGTGCACACTATTCCTTATGTTTTAAGAAAAAAAGTAAGAGGTTGTATCCAAGACTCGACCGTAAATTTGACGTAGGATTACGTGCTTGGTATCAATATTTGGCGACTATGTTAGGGAAACCACTTTTTGCAGGCAATCGGTGATAATTTTGATAACCATTTCAACAGTTGGACATTTGTGTAATTTCCAATTTAGCAGCTTTCAAGAAAAATTACCAATCGATCGGCTTGTTTAGAGTTAAAATCCATTCGTTATTGACAGAGTTAAAAGTGGTCAAAACCTAACTTAGACGTAAAATAAAGGAAAGTAAAGTAAGTATACTCTTTAACAAATTTGTGGTGGTCCTGAAAAGTCATGATGCTGAGCTATTAGGGTGAGGCTGGCGAGCTGTTAAACGCTTGGCATAGATGACCCACAGCTACTCACGAGGAAACTGATTTCGATCCAGCGGCTTCTTCCTCCTTCTATGGGTGCTCATGTGGGCTCTGCAGCTCACTGCTTGCAGGCTGCCTTTCGTGGTGTACTGGAGAACAATGTTAACGCCACACATTGAAAGCAATGCTGCTGCTGATGCTGCTGCTGCTGACGTTGACGACCGGACACCACCACACACGGTGAGTACCGTTTAGTGAGACAGGATTGAATTCGATTTTTAAATCTGTATTAGGGAATGCGCTGTTTGCAGGTAATCGGTGATAATTTTGATCACCATTGCAACAATTGGACATTTGTGTATTTTTCAATAGTGAAGTTTTGAAAATTAATAAAGTGTTCGATTTAGCAGATTGGTAGATAAATTCCCAATTCTTTGGCATGTTTAGAATTAAAATTCATCTGCTATTGACAGAGGTATATGTGGTCAAAACCTGACCTATTTTCGTCCTGCGGTCGATTTTGGTTTTTTTAATTGCACCCCCAATATGTTGCCGAAAGACGTAATCCTACGTCAAAAAATTAAACAAATAATTCATCGCGGTTTCGAAGAAATTCTCGAGCGGCGCACAACGGTCTCTTCCAATGTTTTGGTGATTATATCCAACCAATTTTACATCTTCAGTTTCCTCGTCACAATTGCCCAGTACCCAAGTAAAACAAATTCAAAGAATTAAGTTGAATAAACTACTATACAACTAAAACCAGTCATACAAAAGTTATATAAACTGTTATAGAACATGTGTGTTGTTTGGGTAGTTTTCAATGGGCTGGATTGAGGGTTTTCGGAACAAACTGGACTCCATTCTCACTATACCATTGTTGTACTTTCCGGCTGTAGTGACAACTCGCAAGAACCGGCCAAAATGTCACCGGACCATCACGTGACTGTTCGCCTTGTAAAATCTTGGTCCTGGAAGCTGTCCGAAGTCGACCTTTACGTAGGTTTCATTGTCCATAAGTATGCACCCACCGGATTTGGTCAGCAGCTACAGCAGGTACAGCTTTCGAGCACAGATTCTAGCTACGGTATTCTGCTTGAATGATCGATTTAGTTGCCTACTGGTGCGATATGCTTGTATGCCTTCGCGGTAGTGAATGCGGGGCACATTATACGAGCGGCATCATATTTTTTACTCAAGTCGCTATCGGACATACCTGGGTTGCTTCTAATAGACCTTACGACTTTTCCATGGAGTTGACGGTTGGCAGTTCCATTCCGGTGTTTACTTTGAGGCTTCTGAGGTTTCTAGAAAAAAAATCAATGCTTTAGGCAGCTTGAACGTGGACCACGATGGAATTTCCAGGTGACTGTGCACGATTTTTTTTTTCAACGCTTCTTCCGCCCCCATGTTTCCAAAACAAGTGCGTTTTATGAACTGAAAAAATACACTGCTATTGTTATTGTTGTTTTCAGCAAATAGACGTCAAAAGCTTCCAAAAAAAGTCCACTAGGAGCACTTTAATAAGCGAAATAGTTTGTTCCATTACTAAGTGGCCCATCGACTTTCAAAAGTGCCCGGATGTATGGACTGGCTTTCGGTGCATTACGGTACAGATTTTTTAAACTGATAATCGATAAATATTTGCAGAGTTTAAAATACAGATGGAAAATATGGCATCACTGCTTCCATATACCAATAGCAAAAAATGGTGTCTTGCCATGACGGTTTGCTGTTATTTTTATCCCTTAATCATCTCCTTCGCCATCGTTGACTTCTATTTCCGAAAATTCGCAATCGTATTGTTGTCGGAAATCGGAATTCCTCCGAGTCTTTTTTTTCTCCTAGGTAATGGATCTTTCGCTCCACGTGTCTGTCCTCCGTTCAACAGAATCCTGGCCCGATGTATAATGTATGATGTTTTACCCCGCCAGGTGGGATCACCTTCTTCATCCCGCATGTGTCGTCTGTCTGTAGTAGTAAGTACAGGGGAAATTTTGGGTCGGAGGGCAAAAGTCACAAATTCGCGACCGAAGCTTGGAACGAGTGGGCGGAATCACAACCCACTTTGGTTGACTCTGGTTCGGCCCAATCTGATTTCGGCTGAGCACAGGTGGGTTTTAAATTTTCAGCCTTCACGAGTTGTTTTCCGATTCGAAGCTACCGTTGTTGGCAGAGCAGAGGAAACCATCCGAGACACGCTTTTGAATTCCATTAAATATTTAAAATCAATACTGTCGGCCATGTAAAGGACATCATATGCACGGTCCGTGCAACGTATGCAGTGGAAATTGGTAGCCATTTGTCTGGTAAATCCCAACCGGGGAAAGGCATGACTTGATTTTGTCACATTTTATTTTATCGAAGCCGAGGTGCTCAATTTGTGTGTGGTCTAGCTAATAAACTGAAGGATTGTATTCGGTGCATTTTACATGGATGCAAAGTTTAATTCATTTAGAGTAGTGGATGGGGTTATTTTATTATTATTTTTAAATCTCTTATATAAGGTTTTGATGATGTTTTGTGCGTGCGTTTGCTTTCATAGTTTTCGTGTGTGATTTGTGGTTTTCTCGCTTTCTGCGAAGTTTTACAATCGAGAAAGAAAACGTGATTCATCATGTTTGTTTGCAAGCATCAGAAGAGATGTAGCTCTGCATTGTTTGTTTTTTTTTCGCTTGTGCTCCCGGTCCAGATATTTCTGTCATCGCGAGTGACATCTTTATGGTTCCTCTACTAGAAGTGTTGAGTGTTTAGTTAAATGTGAAAAATCAGTGAAAATCAATCAAAAAATTGTGTGGTGGAAATGATGACCATTTTGCTTTGATTCCCTTAAACTCACGCAAACATATAGGGGAAATTGATGTAACGTTGGCCTAAATACCCCCAATTTAGGCCCATACATAAATTCAGCAATCGGCTAAATTTTCAATAGTGACCAAAAATATCCATTAGTACCGTCCCAATGACGCGATCATCTAGATAAAATTGATAAATAACAGATTTTTAGCGATGGGCCCAATCTTAGATCCATAGGCCAACATATAAGCCATTTCCCATACCTAAATGCATGTAGAAGAGCAGTGCCTGAGATCGAAAGAGTGCGATGTTTTTCCTTTCTTTTTATTCTATCCGTCGGTGTCGGTGACGTCGATTTTTGTTCTTGGTGTTTTATTCCATGCTGCCGCTCAATTTCATACCTATACATTTTGTGAAAAAATCAGATCAGCGGAATGGATGACGTCGGGTGAGCGTTTCATTGTACTAGTGTACACGGAGATGAAAAACTACCCAAAATTTAGTACTTTTCCCTCAATTCCGGGGCTCAGCCCAATAACCCAAATTTGAGTAAATCGCATATAGTAGCTTCCATTTAACACCAGCAAACAAAATTACCTACCCAAAATTAAGTTAATTCACGAAAATTTGAGAATATGCAATTTACTAAATAGTAACTTATTGGGTTGAACTAAATCGTTGGGTCGAATCTCTCGTTCCTTTTTAGACAACAATAAAGAGTGCAAGTGAGAGGCTGAACTCAATATTAAGTAAAAAGAACTTAAATTTTGGGTAGTATTTTTTCTCCGTGTAGAAGAGAAAAAGCGAGAGAGTGAACCGAGTGAACACCATCCGAAATGTGTTCACGGCGAATGAGAACAACTCAGATTTGAGTTTAGTTTACTCATAATCGCCAAAAGTGCAGGAACTCAGCGATGATGTGATGTTGTGATGCAGTGATGTTGATGCGAATAACATCGAAGCAATGAAAAGAGTATTTCAAGAGCAAATTTTCATTATGTCGTAAGTAACATTTGCACCGATCCGAGAAAAATAAAGTTTTGTTTTGATGACCGAAAAGTTATTCCAATTTCCAATTAAACACATATAATCTCATAGTGATAGCAATGTTTAACATATTCAGACGGGTTTTAATCATACAAAGGCAAATCGCTAGCTTTCATGCTAAGAAATACTGGTTTTTGAGTCAAAAGTTATTATACGTCTTTTGGTGGCCCCTATTGTTACTTAAGTCAAAGTGTATTTACCAGGATATTCGGGAGAAATATCAATTACGTCTCCTTACGTGCAGCCCATTCATCATTTTAGGACCACCGAAATCATGTAAGTAACAAACAGTTCGATTTATTCACTTTAATAATGAGAAAGCGAAACGACGAAAGTAAGGGAGAACAGCCCATAATGCACCCCTGGGGTAAAATGCCCACTTATTGAAAAACATCGATAACTTTTCCTCAAATGCGTTTTCCGGATAACGGTTTGTGATTGTTTTCAACTGGAGGTTTCACAAATAATTCTTGATCATAAAATCATATATTGACCTATTGATTCCTTTAAAAAAATAGCATTTTGTGCAAAACAGGACACAGTTGTTAAAATCATCGACTGAAAATTAAGGTTTTAACATCATATATCACAAAAAAAATTTAACGAATTTACTTTTTGTATATTTTTTAGATATTTTACTTGATGAATCATAGTTTAATATTCTATTGAGATTTTGAGACCTTATTTCTGATGTAACATAAAGAAATAATCATTTGAAGCATCCCTTTGCATTATCTACTTGCAGGGGTTATGGTTTGTCTACCATGGGGTGCATTTTACCCCAATGTTGTGTTGCGTTTTGGCCATTGTTGTCGTGCGTCTTGCCCCAATGTTGTGGTGCATATTGCATCATGAATCAGGCGTTTTGCCCCGCTATAATTTTGGAAACAATTTATAAAATACCTTGAAAGTCATGGAAAATCATACTTTTGTAGTTCTAAATCACTCGATCTTCGTAGAAAACATGGTAATGAACCAAACGCCATTACTTTTTTCTTGATTTTAGCTTCCATTCGCCAGCAATTGACGATTTTGCTTAAACGGTGCGTTTTGCACCATCCTACCCTATACTTTTCACGGGTTTCTCAGTGCTGTTACTTAAGGCAAACGGCATCTCCATAGAAATCGGGTGACTTAAGTAACATCGAAAACTATTTTGATCGGAAGGTGATTACGTCAAAATGCAATTCGACTGGTAAATAAATTTAAAAATGGGATGTGATCCTATATTCGGACAGTATATAGTGTAATAGCAGGAGCATCGATTGACACTGATAGCTCGACTTTGTTTACCTTTGTTACATTCGACGTAATGAAAATTTGCTCTTGATTTGTGGTGATGGAAATTATGGTTTTGATGACGCATGGCTTCAAACATGTTGTCTATCAAAATAATACATATTAGGGGAAATGGCTCTAATGTTGGCATATGGATCTAAGATTGGGCCCATCGCTAAAAATCTTCTATTTATCAATTTTATCTAGATGAACGCGTCATTTGGGCGGTACTAATGGATATGTTTGGTCGCTATTGAAAATTTAGTCGATTGTTGAATTTATGTATGGGGCCAAATTAGGGGCAATTAGGCCGACATCACATCCATTTCCCCTACATACTAAATATGCACAGGGCATTGTCTGGATGTTCAACTCTTATTTCAACTCAATCAAGTTAGAGATTTAGGTGTTATACTAGATTCTTAATAAGCTGACCATTAATATAGATAATAACATTATTTTTATGTCAAGCAACCTGCTGGGGATTATTAAAAGGCTACGTTTTCATGTCAATGGTCCATACACAATCAAAACATTAACGGTAGCATATGTTAGGCCCCTCCTTGAGTACTGTAGTACATTCTCGGCTGTATATCAAGATACTCATATAAACCGTATTGAATCAGTTCAAAAGCAGTTTCTATTATTTGCTCTAAGAAAGTAAGGATGAACTAGTTTACCATTACCATCTTTTGAGTTTCGATTTTTGTTGGTCAATTTAGATGATCCGTAAAACGAAGTAAAATTGATAGTTTTTTAAAGTATATTCAAAACATTTTTAACGGCAATGAATGCTTTTCAAATTTTGTTTTTTAAAACAAGTAGGGGAAAAGTTGGCTTCGGCAATGCCTTAACCTATTATCGTCAGGAGGTAAACAAAGTCCTAGAGCACTTAAATTTGACCAATAGTTGCTCTGAAACACAATCTCAACAAACAATTGAGAGCTCTTATAAAACACCTGAGTTGATCAAACGTTGAATAATAGCTTCCAGAGTTGAACAAGAATGTAGTTGTATTGCCATTTGATTAAAAGTTTTAAAAGCTGTTGGAGCACTCTTAAATGATTGTTTACGTTCGGTTTAACTATATGCTTTATAAGACCTACGATAACTTTTATAGCACCTTAGTTAAACTGATCCACAAGAGCTATACAGAACGTGGAATAAACGCATCAAAACAAACAATTGGGAGCTCTTATAAAACACCTGAGTTGATCAAACGTTGAATAATAGCTTCCAGAGTTGAACAAGAATGTAGTTGTATTGCCATTTGGTTAAAAGCTTCAAAAACTGCTTGGAGCACTCTTAAATGATTGTTTACGTTCGGTTAAACTGTTTGACAGGAGCCATATAGGATGTGGAATAAACGCATCAAAACAAACCATTGGGAGCTCTTACAAAACACCTGAGTTGATCAAACGTTAAATAATAGCTTCCAGAGTTGAACAAGAATGTAGTTGTATTGCCAATTGGTTAGAAGCTTCAAAAGCTGCTTGGAGCACTCTTAAATGATTGTTTACGTTCGGTTTAACTATATGCTTTATAAGACCTACGATAACTTTTATAGCACCTTTGTTAAACTGATTGACAAGAGCTATATAGAAGTTCTTACAAAACACCTGAGTTGATCAAACGTTAAATAATAGCTTCCAGAGTTGAACAAGAATGTAGTTGTATTGCCAATTGGTTAGAAGCTTCAAAAGCTGCTTGGAGCACTCTTAAATGATTGTTTACGTTCGGTTTAACTATATGCTTTATAAGACCTACGATAACTTTTATAGCACCTTTGTTAAACTGATTGACAAGAGCTATATAGAAGTTCTCTCCAAACCAGTGTAAACAAGAGCTTTACAGAAGTTGTAATAAACAAATTGTACAGTTATTATTCAGCATGCAGTTGAATAAAATCACAATGGAAGCGTTTCTTCAACAAGAAATTGATTTTGGATAAACGTTTTACTGAATACGTTAGACAAAACCTTTGTGTTGCAGTTGTATAGGTTCTCCAAACCAGTGTAAACAAGGGTTTTATAAAAGTTGTGGTGAACACATTGTGCAATTATTATTCAACATGCAGCTGAACAAAATCAAAACGAAAGCGTTTCTTCAACTGGAAATTGTTACTTGGGATGTATCCACATGCCGAAATTGAGCTCTCAAGGACGTTGTTTACCCCCCTGACGATAATAGGTTTAGGTATTGCCGTAGTCAACTTTACCCCTACAAAGGATCCTAGAGTCAAATCATAAGTAATATTTTCAACGGAAATTAAAGCATTGCTCTATTTTTTAGTTCGGTGCCAAACATCAATATTTTGATTTGAGATTAATTTGATAATGCTCGATGAATGTAGATAATTGTTTTTTAATATGTTTGCAAAATATGTAACACATATTTAAAAAATAAACAAACTATATTAAATATCAACGAAAATACCATAAACAGCAAAATGGAACTAATGTGTCCAATTAGGAAAAAGCGCAGAGATTAAATTTAATCATTATATTCTACTTTCAAAGTTACCCACATTATCAAAGATACCCCGCTTTACGGTACTTGAAAAGCAAAGGCAGTTCGCAATGATAGCATTTATACACAAAGAGTGAATGTCACAGAGATTTTAGTAAATCTAAACTTTTATGCTCCCACTCGTTACTTAAGAAACAACTATATTAACAACCAAAGAACAAAATATGCCTGGAACGTGCCTTTAAATATAATGATGTCTAGTTATAATGAACATTATCAATCCTTTATTTACCGTCGGTCTCTGTTCCGCAGTCTAGTGCCAATCACCGATGGACATCAATTGCCAAACATTGACGGCAATATAATGTGCAGGAAGGCAACTTCAACACCTGCGTAGGATATCGCCCCCATTCAAACACACGTGGGCCGGGACCAACGGCTTTACTTCCCTTCCGAAGGAAGACGTAACCAGAGATGTTTATGCCTCAGCGTCATCAGAAACAGAAACATCAGAAACATCTCACCGGCCTCGGCTGGAATTGAACCCAGACCCATTGGGGTGAGTAAGCAGTCACGTTTACCACTAAACCACCGGCGCCGGCATAGTGAACATTACGAAACAATTGATTTGACAATGAACAACAATGCTCTTAAAAATGTTTATTTTCAAGATTAGTTAGAAATTAAAAATTAAAATAAATGTTAAATGTTACTGTCACTTTAATTGGTCTACATTTCATTTACGACGAATAAATGAAAAAAAATCTCAATGATAAAAAAAACTGATTAGACTTTATGATGATATTTTTTAATTGCACATACATTGACTTGACATACATACTTCAAGTCTCCGCGTACATCGTACGGGTTAGGCAAAAGGTGTGCGTTTGACTTTATACTGTCGCATTGATGGCCCTTCGCTCATTTTCAACTTCTATTTAATTTTCATACTGCCTTACTCTAACGGAACTATCCACCTAAACTCTTCTAAAGATCATTCTCTAGCTAATACATTATCACACTAAAGCTTCATGTTAGCATTTCCAACCAACTCTGAAAATCGCAAACTTTGCGAATGAAGTACAACCTTACTTTACAACCTCCTCTTGTAACTTACAATTACAAAATATAATTATAAAGTCTACTTATTCCATAACCCAGAAAAAAATATGTGTATCGGGTTCAAAATATTCAAAACGGAACAGTGTTCACTCGGCTGTTGACAGATGCAGGCTACTCTCGATGTTTGTCACGCGATCGTCTGTTTACTTGGCAGCAACTATTGTGTGGTATTCTTTATTGTTCATCATCAGCAGTTCTTTCGGTCGATGCGCCGTCGACTTTGGAAAGCAACCGTTTCGTGATGAGTGTGTAAGTGCTGACCATGTTTTGCGACCATTGCTACAATGGAAGTGCTCTGCCCGTTGGCAATACTGCCATACAATTAAACCACTGGAAGCGGATCCTATTCTGCCTAGGAGCCTAGGAGGCTTATTGTGGTGTACCTTTAGACTCTAGTTTAACGATGTTTTGTATAGTGAACAGGAATCATCGGCTCTGTAAAATTAATTTGGTTGAGCTGAGCATCTTTGCCAAAATCATCAAATAACAATGACGTCACCCGAGGAATTATTAATTATATCCAGGTATATTTGATATCTAGCCTACTGACTGTGGATTAGACTGATGCATAATTTGAATTTTTCGCTCCACGGTTCCAAAATGGATCCTGAATAGCATCCCAACATTCGAACTAATTTATTAAGATACTGACTTGGCACAAACCTTATGAAGTTTATATGGAAATTATAAGGGATCTAAAAAGCTATCTAAAATTCACCATTTTGCTCTGCTGGCTACAACTTTCGATCAAATGTAAGAAACAAAAGTTATTAATGATTCTATTCACTGATGTCATATGATAATGCTCAATCTACTGCTAAGCAGGTAAAATGGTGTAGAATAGAGCACAAAAATCAAGGCTACTATGTCACACTGCAGAATACAGTGTTGCCCATAAAACAGCTGCTTGATCGTGCCAAAAGATTATCAATCTCTTAAGCAATTGATAACTATTTAATTAGATGTTTGATTGAAAAAACGAGCTTATGTAAGAGCCGTAAAACCCTTTAATAAATCCCTATAACACACCTGTCGCAAGCTCTCAAATTTTCGTAAAGTTGTAGCTGAGAAAATGTGTCATTAGAATAGCGATAGCAAAAGGCTATAGTACAATGAATAAAAAGTTTGGTTCCCCATGCCAATTTCCATATAAATTTCAAATTGTTTGTGCCAAGTCAGTTTCTTTCCAAATGAGCCTAAATTTTGAGACGTTAATCAGGACCCGATTTGGAACCAATTGAGCACTGTGAAGCGAAATTTTAAAATGTTGCATCAGTCTACTGGGCATTGTGTATTATTTTAAATTAAAAAAAAACTGATATACAGTTATGTACGAAATCTCCTCTACGCATCAAACATCATGAAACGTAAGCAATGCAAAACTCTGACGAACAATCAATCCCACGCGACATCAGATGGACAATCATCGCTTCAGTAGTACGCAACTTCTAAGTAAGCTACGAAACACGGATGGACCACAGATGCAACCTGAATCCTGCCACGAGACTTTTTTGGCTGCGAACCTTTTCATCGTTCCCAGTTGATCGGAGCAATTGATGAAGCTAGAGAGGTTTGCTCAAAAGTAGTCTTCGATGTGGAGTGGAAATAGTGCTAGAGGCAAACAGTAAAAGTGGCTAATTGTACTGAAAGCACCGTGAATACACGTGATTGAGCCAAATCTATTATAATCTAAAGTAATTTAATTTAACACCAACTCAGTAACCCGAGTAGCACACTTTCATCACAATAAGTTACAGCAACTTGTTTATGACTGAAATAAGTCGTATATAAGTTTCTACAATTGATTTGTGATAAGCGTGCTACTAGGAAAGTTGCATAGGAGTATTGAGCCTAAACTCAAAACTTGATAACTTCAAAAAATATAAAACTGAAAAACTGAATAAGCTGCTTCCAATGTTTGTTGGGAATTTGGTTAACTGAATGTTCTTCTTTCTTTTCAATCTGATAGCCTTCGATCCTATGACCAGTCTATCTGAAAACCCAATGTCTCACTTAAAACCTGATGTCGGGTCAAGCAAATCATTTCTTACTCGTTATTTTTTAAAAGCCATTGCTTTTTACGACAAAAACCAGCACGTTTCCTTTGGCATTAACTATCATTCTTCCATGAGCTCAATTGAGAAAGCAGCTTCTGAAAGAGATAGGTATAATCCATCTAACATCATAAACGAGGTGTTCCTAATACCTGATCTCGAACCAAACCAGTGCCGTTTACGTGGTATTTTTGGATGTAAATGCCGCAATGGGACCCATTTTGCCTATCTTAAAATCTGAGCCTTGAACCGTCAAATATTGAATAAAATATTCATGCCTCGTTATACAGCCATCATCGTCAGAAAACAGCTAACAATCTGTTCTAATGGGATAAGGGCATTCCCCGTAAAGTACCACTTTCATTCCTCATTTCCTAATTTATCCTTCAAAATGAACCAGTAATGACTCTCTGCACAGCGATAACGATGACGAATTTTTTTTTCGACGGTCTACTCATCTAGTCTCACTTTAGTAAAAAATCCCTATAAAATCCCATCATTTGGCTATCCAACCATCACATTCTGGCTTCAGCGTGATCCATAGCAAGCAGCATAATTCGTTATACCTCTTTCTTCCGCGTTGTCTACCCAGGAGGTTCCGAGAGTCTGCTGCCGCACAAGTACGGAAACGGTATTTGCATAAAAACTGTTTGCTCACAACCAGAGCAGGAGGCAGCGGAAGAGACTGGATGGCTTTCGTAGAGCATTGACTAACTCGGGCACTCGAAAAAGCACTTATCTACCTTTTCGACGGATTTATTTCCCATCAATTTTCCTCTCGCTTCATGGCCCTGCGCTGGATGATCTGGTGATGAATTATTAGAATTCTTTACCGAAGTGGTCTTACCGGAATGGATGATACGATTTACATAGTGCAGGTCAAATAGAATGCATGCATTGAGTTTGAATGCTGAATTGCTAGAGTATTTTGAGTGCATCATTCTACTCGTAGGGTATTTATTCATATAAGAATAGTAATCGAATATGCAAAAATCATAATGACATCCTTGTGCATACGCAAAAGGCAATGGAATTTGCTTTCAGATTAATTATGCAAATAGAACGTACGGTAATCCTTTTATCTCCAGGAATCGACTGCGAATGTGGCGTTCATCGGTGCGAAAGTGTTATTCTGCACAAAACTCAAACACGCACGTTCATTCGTTTTCAATTTGATTATCAATCTTAAACCCCTCTGCGGAATCCCGGAGGCACAAAGTTCAATCCTCGAAGGTACGGTCGAGAATTCGTTTGTGTGACTCGCCGAAAGTCATCGTCACCGCGTTCGATAGTCAAATCATATCGCTTCTGGAGGTGGTCCTAGAGCAAGTAGACAGCATTGATGTGGGGTGATGATGCCAATATTCCCCACCAGCCTCTCTGTAGGACCCAAACTAGGAACAAGAAAGGATTCGAACACACAACGGATGGACAATTCAATCCAGAGCGGCGTTGCTAGGCTATCCTTGGCAAAGTGTGATGGTGCAGTTTTTGCCGTACCTGTTTTACTGATGATAGTTTCCGGGCTTAACAAAAGCTATTTCCACTGTCATCGTCACACTAACGGTATCATCGTCAAGCAGGAATAACCTATACATAAGAGAATGGGATGTACACAAGATGACGGCCACAACAGCAGCTGTGTAGCAACCATCAAAGAGGATCATATAGCGTCAGGTCTGTGCCATAAAAAGGGAGGATCATATAGCGGTCTGGTCCTATTGTTTGGGGGTGGTTCCATGATTACTTTGAAAAAAAGCTTTGTTGAAGAAATACGAAGCAAAACTTTACTATATTTTTGATCACATCGTAAATAACTTTCTTAAGCACGCCGTCGTTTATTGGCAATATGGTTGAAAGTTTTAAGACTATAGCATTCCAGAAATTTTCGAATTATAAATGTGCTAATTGGTTAGCAATTTTCAACCAGGCCGTCAATTTCCGGCAATCGCTTCCAATTATTTGATATTACGTACACTCAAAATTCAACATATTTTTAGTTCTGTGTCAAAATTTCATAACAAAACTCAGTTGCAACATGCAAAATCTGGCTAGTTTGTATGAAAATCGGCCTGTTGTGCTAATTTAAAGGCCACCACTGTATATTCAAATTTTCAACATAATTACTGATTTACTTACTCGATAATTTTCCCGAATAAGTCATATCTATTGACCGTTTATGTATGACATTGCAAATATATAAGATTTTGATAGGAAATAGGCAAAAATATTACTATCCTTTCTCCAGAAAATCATAATTAACGATTAAGTGGTGCCGGTGGTGCAGTGCTAAGCGTGACTTCCTCTCACTCCAAAGGGCCTGGGTTCAATCCTAGTCGGCACCGTCGGCATTTTCTGATATAATGAAATGATATGGAACTACCACTCACTATAGCAAGACAGCTGTCGGTATACTGTGGACTATCCTCGCTGTTCGAGTTGATCAAGTTTAATAACCTTTAATTGTACTCAACCTGCCATTGTATGAAGGACTAAAAATGGTTTGGGTGAATCCGTGGGCAACATCGCAATGAGAATCTCCTTCCAATAACAGGTTCATACAAGCGGTCAAAAAACAGGCCATCCAAAAGGAGGATGTCCCAAAGAGAGCGGAGAAGAGCCCGCGCTCTACCACAAATTGTTAAAGACATGGAGTTGGCATTTTCACTCTCCCCATCAGTGATTTGTTTTCATCGGGAAAATTTTCCGCTATGAAGTATTTTTTCCCGATGAAAACATTTTGCGTATACGTATACGTGACGTAGTGTGCGTACGATAAACATCAGCAATCTCTACACGCAAACCAAAAATTTATTACAATAAATGTTAGTTCCACTTCCTATCATCCTCTGTTCATGAACATCGCAGCGAATGTTAGAAGTTGACCTTACAGGCGTGTTCTATCTACGCTTTCAACTATACCAGTAAGCTTTTTATGTATAACATTGTAGAATGACGCACACACTTGCCTCAAATCTCTCCAGCAGAAAAAGCATGCGAAACCGATTATGCGAGGAAATGAGCGCTTCTTGTTTGGTTTTAGGCTAACCATACTCAGAAGCATGGAGAGAGCAGTTGAGAAAGCACAGGTCTGATAATCGCAACGTTCGTGGTTCGAGTCCAGTCGACAACCTTTTTCCAATTTTTTTTTCGACATAGTTCATTTCACTCACTAATACACTCCACATTTTCGGTCTCCAATTTACTTGCATTGGACCGCAGCTAGCTATATCGCATCCTCGGTTCATGCGGTCTCCACTAACATCCTCTGATGATGAATCCCACATAATTTTAAGCGAATCTTACATCCCTCGGTTGAGTGAATAATGTTTCATATAATAATGGAATGAAAGTTAAGAGAGAAAAACTAAAAATAAAGGAAAATGTCACCCGATGTGTTGCAAAGGAATAAATGACATCACGATGATTCCAAAGAGCTCCCATAGATATGCTGCCGATACATTTTATTTGTACCAAAGCTTTACTCAAACCTAATTTTTTTTGATTTAAAATGTTAATTTATTTTTCAATATTTATCAAAAAATCATATTAGTATGGGATACCTCTTAAAAATGTTTCTATTCATAATTTTCATACATTCAACATTTAAAAGTGGGGAATTTTTTTTAAATAAATAAAATTAAAAAAAAAAATACGTATTCGAAATATTTTTTTAACATCTTTATTAAGGAGACTTTTAGCCCTGGGCTGGTTCGTCTCCGGCCAATCGAAATAAATGAATACCTTGGCTAAATTGATATCCCATTCCATGCATGTAACATTTAACTGCTTTACCAAGTGATCTTTAGTATGAGAACCCTCAAAGGAGCGTGTGACAAGAGCGTTGGATTTCATAGCTTTTTGGTCGTCATGGAGAAAATGTAAGGTCATGCCCAAATAACTCTTATTGTTTCTAGTTTCTGTTCACAAATCTGCTGTCATACTATATTTGTCAAAGCCTTTGATTTTCGATTTGATTATTTCGCTCAATTACTATGACAATGTCAATGGCAGTAAGATATTTGGAATTAAATTAAGTTGAAATTTGCATCTAGAGAATCGATTTAAAAAATATTCAGGTGTATCGATATAATATTGGGATAAAAGTATCGATACACAGAAATATCTTTCTTTGTAGTATCGATACAAAATATCGAAATATCGACTCAAAAGTATCTTTCTTTCCTTTATTTAACGTCGGTCTCTGTTCCGCAATCTAGTGCCAATCACCGACGGACATCGATTTCCATCCATTGACGGCAATCGAATGTGGAGGAAGGTAGCTTCCACACCTGCGTAGGATATTGCACCCATTCAACACACATGGGCCGGGACCAACGGCTTTACTTCCCTTCCGAAGGAAGACGTGACTAGAGATTTTTATGCCTCAGAAAAATCCCACCGACCTCGGCTGGGATTGAACCCAGACCCATCGGGGTGTTAGAAAGCAGTCACGCTTACCACTACACCACCGGCGCCGGCTGACTCAAAAGTATCGATAGTATTGATATTGATACAGTATCGCCCATTGCTAGTGGGAACCCAACGTTGGGTATAAAAATATTTACCTACTGTTGGGTACAACTAACTTACTTTTGGTTTAAAAGCTAGTGGAAAATTCCATACGAACTGCACACAAGTAAATGAAAATTACTTTGACCCGTTTTACCTACTTTTGGGTTCCTGCACTATAGTGCCGAGATGAGTGAAAAGAACTTAATGTTGGGTACTTTTTTCTAACCGTGTGGTAACGTTGACAGCCAAACGCGAACTCCGTTATTAATGAAAGTTCTAATTGTGTGTGTGTGTACAATCTAACCCCCACTGTCCGGCAGTGTTATTATGGAAGAAAACTGCTTTTTATTACCCTTAAATTAAAGCAGGTTTAGTCCGGGAGTTAGAAGGTGTTAGCTCTATTGCAGCTCCAGTGACCCATTTCAGAATGCCTGGTAATTCACGACCACTCTTAGGTCACTTTTACTTACAATAAGCTCCGCATGTTCACTCTACCTTTATCAAATGGATAATGGTATCATAAACACACTTCCAGATTCAAAAAATATTATTTCCAAATCTGGCACGTATATAGTTTTGAAATTTGTTCAACTGTATTAAATCGATTTGAATGGACATTTCTTATCAATTTTGTATCGAATACCTCTTGATTAATCTGCTGGCAGCACTTACTGGCCCTTACCGGCGACCAACTCATCTGCCCGCAAAAGCAACAACGCCTAAATCTCAAAGCTCTCCGAACGCCCTTCGAAAATGCAATCGAAATATGTATAAGAACAATCTTCAACTGGAACGTACTCACCAAATCAATACATCCGGGAGCACATTCCCGATGCTTATTTTTCTCTCGCAAACCCGTCGTTGTCGAACGGAAAAAAAGGAAACTCGGTGAGCAATTCAGTGACACGGAATTTTCACTGAACATAAACCGCAAATTCACGAATTTCACCACACCCAACTGCGAAACACGTTCAGAAGCACTTTTGGTACAATTTCGATCAATTTCTTTCGAAAACACACAAAAAAAAGTTGCAAGCGAGCCAACATCAACACTGATTGTGCCGAGCTCTTTCACGCACCTTGCAGCGCGTAAATAAACTGAAATTAAAAATTATCACTCGCGATGACACTAATTTCTGGTCCGGGAGAAAATCAGACAACGCAGATCGCGACATCTCTTCTGATGCTTGCAAACATGTTGAATCACGTTTTATTTCTCTATTCTAAAACTTCCCGGACGCACACACAAAACAGAGAACAAACTTAAAACACAACCGTATCCAAAGGCGTTCGAAACAGCACCCGCACTTTAGGTGAATCATCCTGTCGCAAAAAAGCCATGCAGGAGATGGATTCTTCATCGCCTTTAACTGGTTTAGCGCATTGGTCACAGGCGGAAGTCATGCTGACTCAGTTTTCAAAAGTGTTTTAGAAACAGCGGTGGAGATGCTCTAATACGCAAAGAGGAATTGGATTCTCAAGATCGCCCAATGCTATGTCTGATTGGATAACTTTTTCACTGTTTTCACAACACAAAATATGCTCTAATTAGACGATTATCGCAACGAACTGCACTTTCCACTAACAACCAGTACAATATTACAGGTATACCGAACGGAAAAAAACGAATAACGATAGCCCGTGTGATAAAAAAACGACAAATTTAGCAGCGCACAATCACGACGATGTGAATAACAACAACTGTCAACGTGTCACCTCTTAATGAAAGTTCTTATCGGACCTAAAACAAGTGCATTTACCAAATTCGATATAAATCAAATAACTAGACAAGTAAAAGAGGATGGTCAACAATGAGACGTCAAGAACAGTGAGCAACTGGGTTCTTTAATTTTGAAAAATATGTCGGTTTTCATACATCATCTGAAAGGGCGTTATTTTCTGAGTACAATGGTATTTTTTTCGATTCCATTTACTTACATCTCAATTTTTAAATCAAGATTTAAAGCAAAATAATCACTTCAGTAGTATCTATCCCAACCACACTAACTATCTCTCAATATATTCACCTTGATCTTAATTTACCTTACCTACTAGCTTGTGGATATATCAGGCATAACATTTGATAACGGAACAAAAGCATTTGTAAGCAAACTTTCTAACGCCCGTTACACGCGAACCAAAGTACACCTAGGCAAATCAATACCACTTTCGGAAAGGTGAGAGTTGCCCTTATCCGATGATGTTATTGGTTTGCGTGAGCGTACTTCGGTTCACGTGTAAAGTGCCATCGAGGGGTGCTAAGATCGTGATTTTTGCTAATGTAATCACACTTATTTAAAATAGTTCCAGTGCTCCAAAATTGATGAAATTTTTTTATTTCGATTCCATTCGTAATGCAGATTACGAATATGCAATTACCTCAATAATTTTTAGGCATAAAATCTCTGATCACGCGGGAAGTGAAGGCGTTGGTCCCCGGTCCATAAGTTTATGGGTCGATATGTACAGTTGAGGTGAGGGCGCTGCCTCCCTACCGTCGGTAGCATTGGTACTCAATACGGAAAACAAATCAAGGAAAAAAATTAACAAAAGGCGGAAATTTTCTAGGGGAAAGTTGTTTGTCATCAACTTTCCAATCTCTAAGGTGTAAAGGAGCTAAAGGTTTTATTTTGAAACCAACTTTTGATGATATCACGGGGAGGACATTAGAAGTAATCAAGTGCCGTCTGCTTCACCCGTCGAATGTCGCAGGTGTTATGTCTATATTAAAAATGCTGTACGGCATCCCAGAATCAATCATGCAAGCAATTGTCAATAATATGCGGGCTTTACCATCGCCAAACACCGCTAGGTTAGAGACGTTGGTCAACTATGCGCTCATCATAGAGAACTTGGTGGCAACAATCCAAGCATCTCGTCTATAGCGCTTCGCTACGGTACGAACTGGTGGAGCGATTACCTTCGACGTTGAAAGTAGATTGGGGGATAAGCCCAACCCAAATTTGCTTGATTTCAGGTCGTTTCTGTATTCAACAGCAGAGGACGCTAATGCGTTGATGGCATCGGTAAGTAAATATTGTACTCGGAAAAAAAAATGCAACACTTTCTTTTGTGTATCACTAGGTTGAAATTGTTGAAATTTTGAGTAAAAATAGATAAGAGTGAAACGTTTACATGTGCAAAAACTCACCAACCCAGTGGCGAGCTGGCAGTGGAAGAACAATGAAGACGCCTGACCCCGTGAACGCAAGGAAGGTGAGGGATTACTTCAAGCGCAATCCGAACCTGTCCATACAGAACGTGGCCAAGAACGTCAATTCTTCCGTCTGGTTCGTCGAGCAAACAATCAAGCAGGCCGGACTTCATATCTTCAAAGCGCCTAACCGACCGATAAACAGAATACGGTGGTGAAATCCCGCGCTAGGAAGCTGTATCGCGAGTGGTTGGTGCAGCTGAAATGCATCGTAATGGACGACGAGACGTACATTAAAGCGGACGCCAAGCAGATCCCCGGCCTGGAGTTTTTCGTCGACAAGCCCCGCCTGGATGTTCCGGAGAAGTTCCGGAAGAAGAAGGTCGACAATTTTGCCAAGAAGTACTTAGTGGGGCTTTAGGTAGTGATGAAACGTCGCTAGAACTATTCCACAGCCGCAGGCAGTATTTGAGCAAAGTCAGGCGTACACTTTTTGTCTGTAGATTTTTTAGACATACTTCAAATCAGCGCGTACATCGTACGGGTTAGGCAAAGAGTTTGCGTTTAACTTGCCCGGTCGCATTAATGGCCCTTTGCTCATTTTCAACTTCTTTTCAATGTTCATACTGCCGTACTCTAACGGAACTATCTACCTACCTTCTTCTAAAACCATTCTCTAGCTAATACATTATCACATTAAAGCTTCATCTCTGAAAATCGCGTAATCGAGTAATATAAAAACACTTTGAACCGTAAAAATCAATTTTTGCTAGACTGCCTCGATGTTGTAAGGCCACACAGACTTCTACAGTGTCAAAACGATCAGCGTGCACAAATGCTTCTTGAAACGCTAACGAAGCCTCGAAATGGACGATATGAATCCGGATTTTTTTGAAAGTATGCTATCGGAGGATGAAACATGGCCCAGTATTAGCAGAAGCAGTAAAGGTGAATATTGAAGACCACATCGCGACAGGTTACATCCGAAAGTTGACCGATGAGGAGGTTTATGCGGAATATCTACGTGTCTGGTACCTCCCGATGATCCCAGTGGAAAAACCCAAACAAACCCGGAAAGGGCTCGTGTGCGCCAGCAACCGGAACAATTAACGTCGCTGCCATCAGTGTTGACTCAGTTCCGAATTGCAGTTTCCGGTGCCATCCGGGAGGTGTATCAGCAGGTCTATATGCGAAAAGATGAGCAACCTTACAAGCTCTTTTTGTATAAGGACAACGAAACAAATCCAAGCACTTACATCATACTGGTGCTTACCTTTGGAGCCTGCTGGTCACCGAGTATTGCACAGTAGGGCTACGGGATGCAATGTCAGCCTAGCCCTTCAATTCGGTCAATTAAGCCTTTAAATCATTAATTGTGCAATAGTTCACAGTAGTTATGAAAAACTAATACCACATATGCTGCAAAATTTAAATCCCTAATGTCTAGTTTTGTGAAAAATTATGTGCATTTATTGGCCTTTTTTATCGAAAAAGTAGTTGAGAGAAAATTTCTAGGCGTCATGCTCTTGCCGTATTATTGCACTAACGAAAATCTACACTGCGGTGGCAATCAAAAATCCTGAAAATTGCATTTATTTAATGGACTTCCCCTTTTGTAACATGCCAGCGTAATAAATAAATATCATAGTTTTCACTTTAGTTGTTCATTTAGAAAAAAAAATTTCCTTGATTTGTTTTCCGTCGATCTTGCTTTTCGTACTGAGTACCAATGCTACCGACGGCGCCAGAGAGGCAGCTCCCACAACTGAACCCTAGCTATCGACCTAACAACTCATAGACCGGAGACCCGCGGCTTTACTCCCCGTGATCAGAGATTTTATGCCTCAGAAAATCCTGACGGCGCCGACTGGGATTGAACCCAGGCCAGCTGAGGTGAGAGGTAATCATGTTTAACACTATACCACCGGTGCCGCTATTTTGAAGATTCAATGCTATTTGCTCTTTATATTTATGGGGCGAACGTTAGGGATGTTATTTTGAGACGTGTTCTTAATTAAAACCTACAAACTTTATTTCATAACTTTGTATTGGTATTGTTGAAACCATTAACATTGACGACAACTCTACAGCTCTTTACTCATATAAGAAAACCCAATAAGTAAATGTCAGTTTCGTGAAACATAGCCGATCGTTTCAATTTTCTTCTTTATAAAGGATGGGTTGAAGCGGTACACATGCTATTTCCAAACAACCCAAATTTGAGTAGGATCTACTCATATCCGTTAAAAGTAGAGTAAACAAGATGACGAATGGTCAACATCGACCTGAATTCGAGTGATGTCATCTTTTTTTTTTTTTGTTTATTAATTTATTTGATAAGGCTCAACCGAATTAAGTTTACAGAGCCGAGGATTCTTGTTCACTATACCAAACATCTTAAAACTATAGTCAAAAGGTACAACACAATAAACACTTTATCTTCCGCTATCCAAAAAGCCTCCTCCAACAGAACTGGAGCCGCTTCCAGTGGTTTCATTGTATGGCAAATTGTTGTACGCCAACGAGGGTCAGAGCGCGTCCATTGCAGCAATGGACGCAAAACGTGGTCAGCACTCACACACTCATCACGAAACGGTTGCTTTCCAAAGTCGACGACGCATCGACCGAAAGAACTGCTGATGAAGAACAATGAGGAGGACCACACAATGGTTGCTGCCGAGAAAACAGACGATCGCGCAGCACACATCGAGAGTGGCCTGCTTTTGTCGACAGCCGAGTGAACACTGTGATGTCATCTTGTCAGTTCCAACTTTGTTTACTCAATTTTGGGTAGCCCTACTTTTTACGTACCTATATGAGTAGATCCTACTCAAATTTGGGTTGTTTAAAAATAGCGTCCAATCAATTCTGCCGTCAAAACAAAATTCACGGCATATTATTCTACTCATATTCAGTCCCTAACTCAAATTTGCAAAAGCGTAGGTTACTCATATAAAGAGTAATTTTTCATCAAATATGAGAAAATGGCATTTGTGTGACATATACTCATATATGAGTGACATTTTTACATATTTGTGTAAAAATTTTCACATTCTATGAGTGACCAACGTTTTTCCGAATATGAGTGAACGGGATTCAAATTTGAGTAAGATTAATTTGCCGTGCAGGCTTTTAGAAAAACTATCAAGCAGAACAATGCATTAAGTCCTAAGCAACATTGATCGATTCTCTTCGTTGAATTTCTCTTTCGTTAATAACTTGGCTACAAAACCGTTTCTTGCCCTGTTTGCAGTATTAGATGCTGGATAATAGCTTTATTTATCGAACTATGTGTTGAAAATAGCTGGAAGGGTCGATACATGGCCGTAGGGATGCAAAGAGAAAATCGGCCAATGTTACTTGGGAGCTAATGCATTGTTCGGCTTGGAGTTGCATCCATTTATATACTCAATTCGAGTACAGTAGGCCGACATTATATCCACGTACATGGAAAGTTTTCGTGTTAAAATGGTGAGTTTTACAATTTTCAATCGTGCCTAATTAATATCCAAATAATAAGATTATCTGAACATGCATATTCACAGTGAAATATCGACTGCAGCTCAATTATTACACAATATACAAGATGATATGCTTCTAAAACGCTGTCCAGACTGGAGAGTTATAACATGTTATAACGGTTGTCATCTAATTGCAACATAGAAACCACCATCAAGATAGCGCTATAACATGTTATAACTCTGTAGTCTGAGCGTGGTATAAGCGTCAAAAAGGAGGACGAAGCAATCGAGCTAAAAGGAGATCTAATTAAGACACATACGTTAGCGGTATTTGAAAATCGCAATTTGTATTCCAACTTATTCGAGATACTAGAGTCACTGGACGAGTCAGCTTCAGTGGGGGAAAAGTCTAAGTGATGAAAATACGGTAGAAAAGATACTTGGCATGTGGTTGAACACTTCTACAGATCACTCCACGTTCAAGATATCTAGGCACATAGACGAGCTGCTTTTGAATAAAAGAATTATATTAATCTAAATTCTACATACAAGGCAATAGCATTACTTCGGCATATGGGACCTATTTCCATCATACTCGTTAAAAACAATGAAGACAAACAGCTAAATCGAGCTATCATGCAACAAATTGTTTGCTCACGATTTAAATTACGAATACTGCAAAATTCTACGAGATTGTCTAAAGGGCGTGCCGAAGTGAAGTGACGAATGCTGAAATAGTACCGCACCCTACCACTATTTTCCTTCTCATGAACAAAAACCTATTCCAGCTCCGTCGAACAGGCTCGCACAGATGAAACTTCCTATATGTATGTTCTCTCCGCTTACAGTTTAATGTACCGTAACCGTACTGATGTGAACCCCAAACCTAATATATTCACTCCTCGAAAATTGTTACCATTCTCGTTAGGTGCGTTGCAATCACATCATCATAAATCATGCTTAATCGAATGACGAACGGGTTCAAACATCCAGATTGAGACCACTTCACAAATCACACATCGTCCATCCATCGGTACCCAGGAATCCAAACTATTCTCTTATTTCATAGTGATCGAAAGGTGCTAGAATGATGTTGTATGCAAATATAACGCCATCTGTCTCTTGAAATTTCCATCAACGCCAACGAATCTCGATGGCAAGCCGTTAGGGAGCCAGTCGATTGGGGACATTGATATGCTTCTGATGCTTTTTGAACCAACAAACGAAAGTAGGTACGACCAGCACGTTTCATGACCCCCCAAATCATTGTGAAAACATTCGAATAGCTTCCATCAACTGACAGGACATATGTGGACTTGTGGGTGGTCCGCTCCAAGAACCGAACCACAACTCTTCGTCTTCTGAAGATCAATTCCAATAGAGTTGGCTACTGACAATGTTGACATGGAACAAATTGAATACCAGAAGAGAAATTCAAATAGGTGCAGTTGGGTGTCGTTCGACTAGAGGGCACTGGATGCTGTCGATATGGTCACGAACACACCGGAACGGTTCCGGTTTCGTCATCAATCGGTTTGGGGTTATCTGGAATTAAATCGACATTTTTTTCTCCGATGCAAGTATAGCCAAATAGCTCCGTACAGTGCCGTTGTTGGGGAAAGTTTTCCGGTTTTATCGACGTCGTTTGGTAAACCGAAGCTATGTGAGTACAAGAGATTGAGAATGAGTAGCAAGCAGCTACTTCCCATGGGCAGCACCTGGAAGGTGTACCTGATTCAAAACTATCATAATTGAATTGTGTTTTCGAACGATAGCTCTTTGACTACGGATCCATCCGGTTATTTGCATAGCCAGTAGGATGTGGTTTCCAGCAGTAATCAGTAGGGTGGAGCTATATAAAAGGATGTTTTAGTGCAAAACATAAAAAAGTGCTGAATTTTAACTGACGCGTAAAATCTTCTCTCGTTTGTATAATATTGCAGATTCATGCGATATTTCGCTTAAATTTACATGAAATATCGTGTTACGCAAAATCTAGCGTTAATAGCGTGTACGCAATACATCGCAGAAATTTATGAGAATTGTTCATACCGTCAATTTGTAAAATTTTTAAGAAAAATCTTTAGTCGAGCGGACTGTAGTTGAAAATTTGATTTCAATTGTTGCGTAGATAAAGATTTTCATAACAAAAACCCAATCAACCAGAAGCCTAGAAATCAAAGATTTATGATCACCTGATGGTATTTGGAATATTTTCAGAGCCACCTCGCATCTTGAGGGAATAACCAAGAGATGCCCTTATAAAAAATACTATAAGCGAACGATAACTCAAATAATAGAACTTTTCTACAAATGGTTCGGATGATACCCCAAACACGTCCTTAAGCATAATGACAATAAAACTTTTATTAGGGTGTGATTTGAATTGATTCTATTCACCATTTTGTAGGGGAGTTGACAACCTGGAAGGAGCGGAATACCTAGCTCTGGTCCTCACAAGTTCCTACTTCACGCCTCCCCGAGTCATGTGATAACAAGAGACTACGAGCTGAAACATGGACACAGCTGGGTGGCGCAGCCTGGGCAATGTTGCTAGTCTGGCAAAAGCAAAGTGTAGAGATACGACGCGAACACTGGCGCGGTAACCATAGTACGGTGATAGAGGAAATGCTTCACCAAACCCGAGCGGCTGTTCACCATGGAGGTGCGGCTCGAAACGGCGTCTGTTCTCCATGTTAGGAGCGGCTGATCACCGTCCTAGTGCAAGACGACTTCTTCGGACAGCAGAGGACAACAAGGCCTTAGCCTGATTGGTAAGGTAAGTAAGTTGAATTGATGAACAGTTTGAGATCTTATGTCTATAGTACCTAATCAACCTGACATCTTAAAAAAATGTCCATTTGACTTTATGGAGATCTTAAAACACATTAAGGACTTTGGAATAATTTCTAAGTTTCCGTGTTTCACATGAGAGAAAATCTGAAAGATGCGAAATTCTTGTATATCTTCAGAATGATAACTGATCGATCTAAAATCTTGAGGTGATCTCTTGTCACGTGTTGTTATTTTAAATAATTTTGATTCCAGGTTGATCTTTGAGAATATCTTGGAGATGTGATTTGAATTGTTGGGTAGTTGAAGATCTTCTGAATGATGCCTGGTCAAGCTGAAGTCTTAAACAAATATCTTGAGGATATTTTGAAGATCTATGATCACCTGGAGGTCTTTGCAATTATTTCTGAGAAACCTGGTATCTTGAGAGGATATCTGGGAGATTGCTGTGCAGTTGAAGATAATCAAACTGATGTCTGAAACAAATATTTGAAGACTTTTGGATATGTCTGATCACCTGCAGGTCTTTGGAATAATTTATGAGCAACCTGCTATTGGAGAAAATATCTGATGGATGTGATTTGAAATATTGGGCAGATTAAGTTCTTCAAAATCATACATGGTCAATAACTAGGAGATGTGATGTGAATTGATGAGCAGTTTTAAATCCTCAGAAAAATCAACCTGCCAAGCTGAAGTCTTGAACAAATATTTTGAGGATTTTTTGGGATCTATGATCACCTTCGTATTTTTTTTAATTATTTTTGAGCAACATGGTGTTTGAGAGAATAACTGAGAAATGTAATTTGAATTGATGGGCAGTTGAAAATCTTCAGAATAATACATGATCAAGCTGAAATCTTGAAAAAATAACCTAACGACTTCTGGGAGGTCTAGATATTTGTTCAAGACTTCAGGTTGGTTGTTTTCATGTCACGTCAAAAGAAGATCAAAGTTCTCCATCAAATTGACTGTATATTGCTTAGCCTTGAATCAGGTGTATTCTGAAGATCTTCAACTAAACAAAATTTGAAATCTCAATGCTTTAATATTCTCACATGCTACCAGAGTTCGCATAAACTTTTCCAGGTAATCAATTATCTTCGTAATGCCACCTGGATTAATTGGTTGTATAATTTTAAGATTTTAAGTTTATCAGGTTTTATTCTGAAGATCATAAATTGTCCAAATCAGTAATCAAAAATCTCTATTCAATCTTCTGGATAAACAGTTAATTCTCCTATACTCGATTACTACCTAACTCGATGGAAATCCAGGCTACTTGAACTATTCTCCCCACACAAATTTCCCAAATTTTTCTCCCGATCTTGATATCCTCCCTAACTCAATGGTCCCTTCAATATCAAAGTAGGAAGAAGTGACTGTATAATCATTTGAATAAGAATAGCATTAAGCCCTCTAGATGTTTGTTCAAGACTTCTAGTTCACCGGGTATTTTTTGAACATCTAGGCATTCTCCTGGCAGGAATTACAGCATGCCCTTCGCTGCAGCAACGGAAAGTCGACGGGTCCCGACGAAATCGGGTACCCTCTACTCAAGAGGTTACCAACGCCAGGCCAGCCACGGATGCTGGAGCTTTTCAACTGGCTCACCAACTCGTATCCAGCGTCGTGGAAGGAGAGCTTAGTAATTCTCATCCTAAAAGCCAATGAAACAACACGTGAAGTTAGCAAGTTCCGGCCAGTAGCCTTGACATGCTGTATGGCCAAGGTCCTGGAGCGAATGATCAACAGGAGGCTAAAGTTTTTCGTTGAAGCGGAAAACCTGCTAGACCACCGACAGCACCGTCAAGGGTACGAAACGTCAACTTATTTCGCAACATTTGGGGAGGTTCTCAAGAGTGCCAACGATAGCGGTCTCCACACCGAGATTGTCTCGCTGGATATATCGAAGGCCTTCAACAGGACGTGGACGCCTCTCGTATTAGAGCAGCTTGTTAACTGGGGCTGTGTGGACCTATGGTCCCCTTCATCCAAAATTTCCTGACCGATCGTTCGTTCAGAGTCGCAGTTGGCAACACGAGGTCCCAGCTTTTCAGAGAAGAGACAGGCGTCCCACAAGATTCAGTTATCGCCATTACCCTCTTCCTTGTGGCCATGGACGGAGTTTTCGGAGGACTGCCGAAAAATGTTTACATTTTCGTGTATGCTGATGATGTACTTATCGTAACTACCGGCAGCACGTAACAGGAACAATGCACAGGCAGCAGTCTCCACTGTAGCCAGGTGGGCCAGCACGGTAGGTTTCCAGCTTTCAGCCACCAAAAGCGTCAGGAAGCCACGTCCATCTCAGCACCGTGTCAGCGGGACATCAATCAAAGTTCAAAGCCAGCCCACCACTTAAGAAGAAGTCCGTATTCTGAGGGTACTTGTTGACCGGTCCCTCAACTTCGAGCAGCACTTTAAGGCGATCAAGAACGACTGCCGCAGTAGGATCAACTTGATCCGCACCATATCTCGCCCCCACCGGTCCAACAATCGCGACACTCGTCTCCGATAGTCGCCTACTGTACGGTCTTGAGATGACGTGCATCATAACATTCCAACTTTCAACACCTACGTTCGGATTGTCTCCGGTCTTCTTCCGTCAACGCCCGCCGATGCCACATGCATCGAAGCGGGTATTCTGCCCTTCCGCCATCGTATAACCGCAGCAATTACAACGAAAGCCACTGCCTTTACAGCAATTACCTCCGGAAATGAGGGGATCTTTCTCCTCGATGAGAGGCACAGACTCCTCTGCATGACTGCCAATTTGGTGCTCCCCCGATTGGCCAAGGTCCACTGGTACGGAGACAAAAGTTGGCGCATACCTCCACCAAAAATCGAAAGTCAGATAAAGAGCAGGTTCAAGGCTGGAGATAACTCTGCAGCGGTGAGGAGAAAAGTAGTCGAGCTGCTAGGCTCGGACTACTCAACCCATGCCCACATATAAACGGACGGGTTGCTTTCCCGAGCCGGGATCGGAATTGGAGTAGCCGGAATTTCAGCCTACCACCACAATGCTCGGTTTTCTCCGCCGAACCTGCGGCCATCTTTGTTGCCGTTACAACACCCTCGGACCGGCCCATACTGGTGCTATCCGATTCGTACAGCGTGATACAAGTCCTTACATCTGAGACCCTGACTCACCCTTGGATACAGGGTATTGTGCAGGCCACACCTCCGAACACGGTGTTTTCCTGGATCCCTGGGCACTGCGGTATCGCAGGAAATAGCGAAGTCGACAGCCTGGCGGGGTCTGGACCAGCTGGCCACCGTTACACCGACGAAGTGCCACTACAGGACATAAAGCGGTGGATAGTCAGCAAAATGTGGGAAGTAGAGAGGTGCCAATCCCAATCCTTTTTCATCCGAAGAATCAAAGGAACGACGAGCAAGTGGACTGATATGTCGAAACTACGGGACCAGAAGGTGGTTTCTCATCTTAGGACAGGCCTTACAACGATCTCACATAGTTTTGGTGGGACGCAGTACATGTGAATTGTAAGCCAACTCCGTAACAAAATGCAAACAGATCCCCTCTTTGGGGCCTCCTATTTTATAAAGATGAACTAGCCAACGCTTCTTCTCTTCTTCTTCGCATTTCAAGCTTATTGCATATCGCATATTAGCTTATTGCGTGCTCTCAACTTAGTGTTCTAGATGCACTTCCACAGTTATTAATTGAGAGCTTTCGATGCCTGTACCATTTTTGCATTGATATGATTGTGTGGCAAGTCCAATCATACTTCTATGCCCAGGGAAGTCGAGAAATTTTCCAACCCGAAAAATTCCTAGACTGGACCGGGAATCGAACCCAGCCGCCTCCAGCATGGTCTTGCTTTGTAGCTGCGCCTTTACCGACTGAGCTAAGGGAAGCCCCAACTAGCCAACGCACTATGGGCAAAAATGGGTCCAAAATTACCCAAAATTCAATATCTCAACAGCACGCTGAATTCCGGCCATGAAAAACGACTTTTCCGAAGGGAAATCGCCCGGGGAATCGATTGCACGTGATCTCATGGACCGGAGAGCCGGAGTAGGTATGTGTTTTGGACCATTTTACCCCATTTTCCCCTACTTTTTGGAGGAAATGTTTTTTTACAGCTCTATTTTTCGTAAAACATAAGCACTATATGCATGGTTTTAGAATACTATGTCTTCAAACAACAGTTCATGAGATATTACGGGAATACGGGGTACACTTTATAGGGGAGTAAAATAGGGGAGTGAAAACACAATCAATGTTTTTTAATACAAAATCCACTTTTTTTAATGTGATAATATTTTTTTCTGAAAAATTCTTTTAATTAACTTTCATTTGGTATTTTGAGTTTCGTCATCGGCCAAACAGTTCAAAAATTATAAATTTATGAAAAAATCGATTTTTTTTTAACGCCCTAATATACAGGGTGTTTGGTTCCGGGTTTTACATATTTTCAGGGTAGATAGGGCTCCTAAAGTTATGAAAAAATCCCCATGAAACATAGGGTCGGAAATGACTGCTAAGTGAGTTATTCAACATTTTCACCTCTATTCCCGTTTTCGTACGAACAGGATTCGTTCGAAACGAAAGCAATTTCCCATTCCCGTTTTCGTTCGAAGCAATTCTAACTTTCGAACATCGTTCGTTCGAACGATGTTGCTATTCCCATTTTCGTACGAATGCGTTTTTTTGTCCGCTTTCCAAACGTCACTCCAAACTTGCGAATCGCGAGACAGCCAAGGGATAAAAACTTTGATTTTTTTTGTAATCCCTAATAAAAATGGTATGGGTAATTTGCTTAACGACGTGTTCGTGGTTGATTGATTGATTTATCTTTATTAATGAGGCTTTCAGCCTGAGGCTGGTTCGCCTCCAACGTGTTCGGGGTATCATCCAAACTATTTGTGGAATAGTTCAATCATTTGGGTTATTGTTCGTGTCAAGGTTTCAAAGACTCATTTCAGCTAAAAGAATGTTTTTCTAAATTATGAAATAATTAGATGCCATGATCAAATTTTGAATTGGTAGGATACAAGAAGAGGTTGCAAAGAATGTGTTTGACATATTAAACCTGTTTATTTCACTTCATGAGAGTCACAATCAGCGATTTTTCACAAACTCACTCACTCACTCACTCACTCACTCAGCGATCAGCAAATCGCTGATTGTGACTCATAGAAAGCAAAATTTACAGGTTTTATGTTTCCAACGCATACTTTGTAACCTCTTCTTGTAAGTTACAAGTAAAACATGCCATCATACCATCTTTTGGTTTTATTATTCCGAAAAACATTATTTTAGCTGAAATGAGTCTTTGCAACCTTGGTTCGTGTATGGTATTTTTTATAAGGGATGGCCTGAGTGTACAAAAAATCTACAACCAAATTGTTGGTGTTCGATAGTAATAATTTTACTTAAAATTACGTGAAGTTAAAGATCTCATATGGAAATTGATTGAAAAATCATGCAATAAAAATATAGATTTTAGATTAAAAAAAGGATCGAAACAACTAGAAAATTTTGGACAAAGGCATTTCTGTAACAGCTTACATAACAAATAGTTATGTATTTAATTATGACTCCAAAACATTGCCATAGCCATATACAGTCAAGATTCCTATAGTGCGGATTCGTTCTTGCCGGATTGCTATAGTACTGAATCCACTGGATTCCTATAGTACGGTCGATCCGGCATTAACGAATACACGTAGCATAGGGGCTGTTCATAAACTACGTAGACAGTTTTTTTGAAATTCTTGACCCCCCCCCCTCCCCATGCGTAGACAATTTTCCATACAAATGTTTTTAAATTTGTATGGGCCATGGATAATTGTCAACCCCCCTCCCTCTAAACTGTCTACGTAGTTTATGAACAGCCCCATATGGGATTAGAGCTAATTGGGACCAAACACTGATTGTACGGCAATTTGAAGAGATAACTTCCTGATGTCTTTTGAGAAGTTGTTAAGCAGAAAGTTGGCCACCTTTTGGGACGATTCAGTTTCCGGTAGGACACAAGTCTGATCCTGTGAAAGATCCGGAATATCCGTAAAAGTGGCCAATTCATGAAACTGATCCTAGAGCTCCGCGGATTTTTTGAAACCACTCATAGACGTCTTATCAGAATTAATTCGGAGTTGTGACTGGAATATGGACTCTGGAGACCACGGGATTGTTCACCAGAAGATCCGGAATATCCATAAAAGTGGTCAATTCATGAAACTGATCCTAGAGCTCCGTGGTTTTTTTTAACCACTCATAAACGTCTTATCAGAATTAATTCGAAGTTGTGACTGGAATATGGGCCCTGGGGACCACGGGATGGTTCATCGGAAGATCCGGAACATCCGTAAAAGTGGTCAATTCATGAAAATGATCCTAGAGCTCCGCGGAAATTTTGAAACCACTCATAGACGTCTTATCAGAATGAGTTCGGAGTCATGACCAAAAAATTGACCCTGGGGACTACGGAATGATCCATTATAATATCCGGAACATCCGTAAAAGTGGTCAATTCATAACACTGATCCTAGAGCTCCACGGATTTTTTGAAACCACTCATAGACGTCTTATCACAATAAATTCGGAGTTGTGTTCGGAAAATGTACTCTGGGGACCATGGAATGGTTCACCGGAAGATCCGGAACATCCTGAAAAGTGGTTAATTCATGAAACTGATCCTAGAGCTTCGTGTTTTTTTTTCGAAACCGCTCATAGACGTCTTATCACAATTAATTCGGAGTTTTGACTGGAATATGGACTCTGAGAACTACAAGATGGTCCACGGGAAGATCCGAAACATCCGTAAAAGTGGTAAAGTGATGAAACTTATCCTAGAACTCCGTGAACTTTCCGAAAACACTCATACACGTCTTATCAGAATGAATTCAGAGTTGTTACCTGAATATTGATTGTGGGGACCACAGGAGGGTTCAAAAGAAGATCCGGAACATCCGTAAAAGTGGTCAACTCATGCAACTGATCCTAGAGCTCCATGTTTTTGTTTAAACCTTTCATAAACGTCTTATTACAATTAATTCGGAGTTTTGACTAGAATTTGGACTCTGGGGACTACAGGATGATCCACCGAAAGATCCGGAACATCCGCAAAAGTTGTCAATTCATGAGACTGATCCTAGAGCTCCATGAGTTTGCGAAATCACTCATAAACGTTTTATCAGAATGAATTTGGAGTTGTGACCGGAATAAGAACGCTTAGACGGAAAATGGACCTTTGGGACCACGAGATGGTTCACCAGGAAGATCATGAACATCCATAAAAGCCGTATTTATGAAGACAAAAATATTAGCACCAAAACCATAACTTTTAGGTATATGGTGTCTTCGGGAAAACTTATTCGTATTTTTTAGCCGATTTGAAATTAGGGTGGTGCTTAAAATTGGTGAATTGAAAATTCAACCTTTTTTATTACTTGAGATAGACTAATGCAGTTTTTTTTTAAAGTTGTAGAACAATCAATTTGAACCAACTTTGCTCATGGCATCACATTTTTATCTCTTATGGTTCATGACTTATGGTTATTTTAAACAAGTAGGTTGGAGTGGCCCCTAGAAAATCTTTCTTTAAATATTTTTATTGGTGATCAACGTATAAACAATATTTAAAGAAAGCTGATTTTCTAGGGGCCACCCTAACCTCTCGTAAAAACATTATTCCAAATACTTTTAGAACTTTTTATGACGCATATTTTTGCAGAAGTCACTTATTTGAATCTCTTTATGGTTAATTTATGGCTAGTTTTTGATAAAAAAAGATTTTTTTTAAATTAAATTTAATACTTTAAACAAAAAACGCTCTCACAGTTTTCCCACAAATACTGAAAAAACACGATCTTTTAAATGAAATCGAACGTTTGAAAATCGGTTTGCTCCATTTAGAGACATTGTCATTTTAATAGAATCATTTTTTCGAAGAAAATCTCCATTAATTTTCTAATAATGAAAAAAGATAGCAGCCTGGTTGCTTCAGCAAAAATATGCGTCATCATAAGTTCTAAATGTAACCGAAACAAGGTTTTTACGAGAAATGAACTTATGAAAAGATATTCGAAGAAATCTGTTTTTTATGGGCCATTCTAACCTGCTTGTTTAAAAAATCATAATTCATGAACCTTAAGAGATAAAAATGTGGTGTTTTGAGCAAAATTGCTTCGAATTGATTGTTCTACAACTTTTAGAAAATTGCATTGGTCTATCGCAAATAATTAAAAAAAGTATGTATTTTAAAATCTCCAATTTTGTGGACCACCCTAATTTTACTAACATAAAAAGATCGGCCAAACAATATGAAGAATCTTTCCCGAAGACACTATATACCTAAAACTGACGGTATGGGCGCAAACATTTTTGTCTTCCTAAATACGGCTTTGGGACCATTGTGCAGTGGATGGTCCTCCGAAAGATCCGAAACATCCGTAAAAAGGCTCAATCCATGGAACTGATCCAAGAACTCCGTTTTTTTTCGTATACTCTCATACACACTTAATCTAGCTCGGTAAAATCTCCAAAAGCCGATTACCTCGGCATTCTCTTTTGCTGATATCTCTGCAAAATATCTGTTTGTTAGCTGACAGCTCAGCAAAATGTTATTTGTTAGCTGAGTCTCGGCAATTGTTTTACTGAATCTGAGTAAAATAAATTGCAGAATTACTCGGCTGTTGGAATCTCGGCGAAAATATTTAAGTGTGTAGACGTCTTATAATTACGAATTCGGAGTTATGATCGGAAAACAGACCCTGGAGACCATGAACGCTCCTCTGGAAAATAATAGACAACTCATCAGAATGAACTCGGAGTTGTGACTGGAAAATGGACCCCAGGGTCCATTGGATGGTCCTTCGGAATATCCGGAACATCCATTAAAGTGGAAAGGTCAAGAAAACTGATCTAAGCACTCTATGGTTTTTTAGAACTGCTCATAGACACATTTTTTTTTTATTTATTATCATGGATGATTTCTAAGTGGTATTTAAATAATTAATAACTTTTAGTCACTTTTATTGGAATTTTTGAATATTATTCCTTGGATTTTATGGACTTATTTCCTTTGACTTCTTGGAGATGTTTCATTGGAGTTACAAGTTAACGAGGGACTAGCTTCAAAGTTTATATTTTTAATTCATCACATCAAAATTTATTCAATAAGCCATTTGAAAACATCGTCTTATTGAGTTATTATTAATATTAATTTATGAGTGGTTTTGAAAAAAAAAAAAACAATCGTGGAGCTCTAGGATCAGTTTCATGAATTAAACACTTGCAATGATCTTCCGGATCTTTTAATGGACCATCTCGTGGTCCCCAGTATAAACTGTCTGGTCAAAACTCCGTTTTTATTGTGATAAGATGTCTATGAGTGCTTTCTAAAAAATCGTGGAGCTCAAGGATCAATTTCATGAATTGAGCACTTTTAGGGATGTTCCGGATCTTCCGGTGGACCATTCTGTAGTCTCCATATTCTTATTTCTGAACACAACTCCGAATACATTCTGACAAGACGTTTATGAGTGGTACCGAAAAATCCGTAGAGCTCTAGGATCAGTTTAATGAATTGACCACTTTTACGGATGTTCCGGATCTTCCGGTGGACCATCATGTAGTCCCCAGAGTCCAAATTAAGGTCACAACTCCGAATACATTCTGATAAGACGTCTATAAGTGGTTTGAAAAATCCACGGAGCTCTAGGATCAGTTTCATGAATTGACCAATTTTCTGATGTTCCGGATCTTCCGGTGAACCATCTCGTGGTCCGCAGGGTCCATATTCCAGTCACAACTCTGAATTCATTCTGATAAGACGTTTATGAGTGGTTTTGAAAAAACCGCGGAGCTCTAGGATCAGTTTCATGAATTGACCACTTTTACGGATGTTCCGGTTCTTTTAGTGGACCATCCTGTAGTCCCCAGTGTCCATATTTCGGTCACAACTCCGAATTCATTCTGATAAGACGTTTATGAGTGGTTTCTAAAAAACGCGGAGTTCTAGGATCAGTTTCATGAATTGACCACTTTTACGGATATTCCGGATCATCCACAGGATCAGACTTGTATCCTACCGGAAACTGAATCGTCCCAAAAGGTGGCCAACTTTCTGCTTAACAACTTCTCAGAAGACATCAGGAAGTTATCTTTTCAAATCAGTAAGATTTTCAAATTTTCAACTAAAAAATTTCAACAATGTTATTGTTTTGTTGACATCGTTTGACAGTCCACTTGACCGAATAATGTCAATTTCGTGCGCGGTCTATGCTTAGAATTGTTAGGAAATGTCAAAGTGCATCTGGTACCACTAACACTGTTTATTTTCGAAAAAGCTTTCGTTCGAACGGGTTCGTACGAAAACCAGAATGCCGTTTTCGAACTCGTTCGAATCGAGTCGTTCGTACGAACGAACGATTCGAACGAAAACGGGAATAGAGGTGTTTATGTTTTTTTGTATTGCCAACTTTGGTTAGCTATATTTTTTTAATCTTAATGTGGTTTTCTGATTTCAACATACCAAATGAAAGACTAAAGTCGTAGCTATCAATGCTTTCTAGAAAAGAACTCGATTTAAGTTAATTATCATACATTAAAATTGAAAAGTATGTTGAAAGTACCAAAAAAAAACTGGTAAAATTTCATACATTTGAGTGTTTTTGAGTTGAAAATTTTCATTTCTGTTTATTTAGTTGTTCTACAAAACATTTTACATGCAGTTCCCTAGATTTGTGTCTTTGTTAGTAACCTTGTAGGCTTTATGGTTTCTTCGTAATTAATGATTTAAAACAGCGATAAAAACTTGTGACGTTTTCTTAAAATGCGCTATAGTCACCCTATTCGTTCGTACGTTCGGCTGTTGCAGTGGACTACGCACATGAAAATTTGGTAGAATGTTATTGTAAATGTTTAATGTTTAACATCTCCTGCGCCGAAAGAAAACATATTTGCGGAGATGTTTCGCGGTATCGAATATTGCTCAGTCTCAGCAGAAAACACAACGAGAGACACCGAATCAGCGAATTCTGAGAGCGGAAGGGAAAGAAGTAGGTAGTGGTAATAAGTCGATGGTCGATGTCCTTTTTATTTCGTAGCACTCGCAGCTCAGCTGCGGTGTTGTTTGGAGGAGTGTGGAGCTCCACTGCATCTGTATACACACTTAGATTTTGTTACAGGAATTAGTATTTTTACTGGATTTTTGGATTACTTACTCGGTTAAAACTCAAATGACTGTTATTCATAAAGATTGGATAAAATCGATTTTTTTTTATTTTTTATCATTACACGGGGTTACAGAAGTTAGTCTGTAAATTTTCGTAACACATTTTCTCAACTTTGAATTTTTCACAGATTTTTTAAATTTTACCGCAATTCAAAAACTTGGTAAAAATTACTGACTCGATAAGTGTGTATTCTCGGGCTAGTGAATGCCACCCATCCCCACTTATAATTCAGTAATACACTATTTATTAATTTCTGTTTGATATGTTTACAAAGTTTGCAAACAGAAATGAGCATTGCAGTGTAGTTACCAATTTTCCAAGTCATAGACTTCAGATAACTGTTCAAAGTCCCAGATTTTTTTTATAACGGAATCATGAACAAAAAACCAAAGACCACTATGACAAACGCGATCGGTCTGAAGGGATCTTTACATACCACTGTATACAGACAAAAAAAGTGAAAACTCTTTTAAAACAAATACTAGAAAATTAAAACTTATTAAACCCCAATTAACCTTAAAATTTCGAAAAAAAAATCTTATTATTGCAGGCAACCTTTGAGGTCATTCAAAAAATCGCATCGTTCAACATTTTTATGAATTAAAATAAATTTAGCGAAGGTTCACTTTTACCCCTTACTCCCCTATAAAATGTACCCCGTATTTCTCTAATATCTCATGAACTGTTGTTTAAAGACATAGTATTCTAAAACCATGCATAAAGTGCTTATGTTTTACGAAAAATAGAGCTGTGAAAAAACATTTCCTCCAAAAAGTGGGGTAAAATGGCCCAAAACACATACCTACAAGGCGGTCTATGGGACCACGTGCAATCGATTCCCCGGACGATTTCCCTTCGGAAAAGTAGTTTTTCATGGCCGGAATTCAGCGTGCTGTTGAGATATTGAATTTTGGGTAATTTTGGACCCATTTTTGCCCATAGTGCAACGGCTAAAAACCTCTCTAAAAAAGTTTTAAAAAACCTTATTATGAAGGAATCCAAAAAATATCTGTCAGGTATTTTTGAAAATACCTAGCAATAAGAAATTATTGCAGACTAAAATGGTATTTTTCTGTAGATCTCCAATCATCATTTCAAATATGGACATTATGTATATTTTCTCATAATGCCATGTTGACAACTCCGTCATCAAAATGGCGGTGGACATCAAGTTTTGACATCTACACGCCATGCCGTGCTCGTTCCAAAAATACCCATATTGTTGGGTATTTGATAGTTTTTTTTTTTCTATAACTGATTTAAAAATGGCGTCCAACCTCTACACGTCGTGTTCGTTCTGGAAATATCCATATTGAGGGTATTTTACAGATTTTTATAAAGCCGATAGCCACCATCATGGATTTCAAAATGGCAGCGGGCATCGAATTTTGATATCCACACGTCGTCCTTGTTCCAGAAACACCCATATTCTTTGGTGCAACCGATGTAAACATTTACCTTACTTCTAAAAAACCAGGTAATCATGACGATTGATTGTTTACAACAATTTGAATGAAGAAAAGAGACCTGCTCCTGTCATGATTACCTGATATTTGTCAAATTATGTTAATATTTACACTGCTTGTACTGAAGAATAGTAGAGTATTAGACAGAATTTTCAAATCCAACGGCTGCCATCTTTGATTAAAAAATGACGTCCAACATCCATTTTAGACCTCTACACGTCATCCTCGCTCGGAAAATACCCATATTGTAGGGTATTTGATAGTATTTATATATCAGATGGCTGCCATCGTGGGTTAAAAACTGGCAGTGGACATCGAATTTTGACATCTAAACACCGTCCTCGTTCTGGAAATTCCCATATTGTAGAGTATCAAATTTTGACAGTTTTTTTCAAAAACCGATGGCCGCTATCTTGATTTCCAAAATGGCAGTGGACATCAAATTTTGATATTTTCAAGTCGCCTTGGGTATTTGACAGTTTTTTTAAAACCAATGACCGTCATCTTGGATTTAAAAATGGCGTCCATCATCAGTTTGACAGCAAAATTATCACAGTTATGCAACCTTCATTCTGCAACATTCGAAGTAACTCGGGATATGGTACTTTCAGCAGCAAGGAGACTGAAAACCTCACTCTCTCCTGGTCCAGATGGAATTCCGGCAGTGGTGTTCTGCCGTTGCTCAGCTGCCTTAGCAGAACCTTTAGCAGCCATATTTAATGCATCATTTGAGCAAGGAAAATTCCCAACATTGTGGAGGCAGTCGTATATGTTTCCTGTTTTCGAGGTATCACCAGTCTTTCGGCAGCGTCCAAACTTTTTGAGATCATCTTAAGCGAATTTGTCCTGAATCGCTCGAAGAACTACATTTCAACTGACCCGCATGGATTTATTCCCGGTAGATCGGTAGCTACTAACCTTTTGGATTTCACCAGTACATGCATCATCGCGATTAAGGATAAGGCACAAGTCGACGTCATATATACTGATCTGAAAGCCGCATTCGACAAAATCGACCAGAAGATTTTGTTATGCAAGCTCTCCCGACTAGGAGCGTCTGAGCAACTTTGGTCGTGGTTACATTCCTACTTGACTTGACGAACTCTTCGAGTACGACTAGGATCTTGTGTCTCTTCTACGTTTACCAGCAGCTCTGAAGTACCTTAGGGAAGTGACCTGGGTCCAGTTTTGTTTACGTTATTCTTTAACGATGTAGCAGCTTTGTTGGGAGTTAAATGCAAGCTCGTTTATGCAGATGATCTTAAGCTATACGTCATAGTTCACTTGATTGAGGATTGTCATCGTCTTCAAGCTCTGCTAGATTTGTTTTTTGGATTAGTGCCGTCGCAATAAGCTCATCATCAGCGTTCCAAAATGTGCGGTGAAGACGCTCTAAGAGTTCAATCCTTTACTACTACTGCATTGACAATGTAACGCTTCGCATAGTAGAACGGATGACTGATCTTGGTTTTCTTTTGGACCCAAATTCAATCTTGACTATTCCTCGATCATCTCTAAGGCGAATCGTTAACTGGGATTGATTTCGAAGATTGCACGAGATTTTAAAGACCCTCACTGCTTGAAGGCACTATATTGCTCTTTAGTTCGGCCCATCTGTGGTCTGGTCTCCATATGAGCTAGTGTGGAATCTGCGAATAGAACGTGTTCAGAAAAGATTATTGAGGTCGGTTTTGCGCAGCCTGCCGTGGCGCAATCTAATGAATTTACCACCTTATGAAGACCGATGCATGCTATTGGACCTGGACACATTGGCACACAGAAGAAAAATCCAACAAGCCTTATTTGTAGCGAAACTTTTAAATGGCGATGTGGACTGCCCTCAACTGCTTTCATAATTAAACTTCCGTGTTCCTCAAAGGATGTTGCGGCAATCATCCTTACTACAACCAAGATTTCATCGGACTGCATATGGATACCATGAGCCAATGTCTGCGATGATTCGGGCATTCTCCGCTGTCGAAGAAGCATTTGAATTCGGAGATACATCGAACCAATTTCGAAACCGATTGAGAAGATTGTGATTATTTTTGTAATCGGTTTATCTGTTGCTTTTTTGTGTATTATCTAAGTTTAATTCATTAAGACAACTACTGTCCGATGAATTACAATACATAAATGAACAGATTCATGAGCCCTCTACTTCTTTTCTGTGAATTTGAATGAAATATTTCAAAATTTAAAGTTGCTTTGGAAACGAGTGTTTTCAATTTAAACAGTTAAATAAATTATTGCAAAATCAAGATGTTTCATGTGTCATGTTCTTTCGATTGGAAATGTAGCCTTATATTTTACATGCATTGGAAAAATTACCAAAACATTTCATTTGAAGTGTACCAAAAGTATTGAAAAAAATGTCAACAACAACGGGGAACATAAAAATATAATAAATACAATAAGAATCTAGATTTAATTTAAACCATCAACCATAGTCCGTGGTCTAAGAAGAATGTTATATCGATGAAAAAGTTAAAAATATTAGAATCTTAGTCTTTTTTATCTGCGAGCAGACTATCAATAATCAAACCGGAGTAATGCCAGGTGCCCACTGGTGTTTTGACATTCTAGCAGATGTTACACCGCCACAATAGTGGGTACCTTAGTTAATAGTTCAAAGACCATCCCATAGAATGACACCTTATGCTGTTGGGTTAGATTTGAATCATCCAGCTCCACCTTCCCAGACCGCCACCTTATCTCTAAATATCCATAACCAAATGATTGACCCGGATTTTCTGGTCGTCCCTATCTGAAGCCCATCCAATTTTCTCTAACTATTTCTCATCACCATCAAAATTCAACGCTCCATCCCCGTGGTTTGTGCCGACTAGCAAATGTGCGTTCATATAGGTATAGGCATATGGCGAGCTGAGCGACACGATAGCTTTCCATTTTTCCCCAGCTGAGGTTTCCCTAGATCCACAAACATCGGCATACACACATGCACACATTGAATCTATAATCTCATATTGCGTGTGTATCAAAAATGAAAATCAGCACGCACTGTCAAACCGCACTTTGCCCAAACTACCGGAGTTTTCTCCTATCTGTCTGCCTGCCTACGCGAGACCACTAGGAAAAACATCTGATTCCACCTATCACGTACGTTCCCACCTATATCGGTGAACTAGTGTTTAGATGCAAGGTATAGTTATTTCCCTACAAACCATGGTGCACACAATCTCATAAGGATAGTGGAGTTCTATCCCTACGGTTCTTTCACCAGCTGTATAGTCATCTCAGGAACTGCCAGCACACACCATCAATGGTTCTCTGTGAGTATGAGCAGTAGGGTGTGCCTTTCAAAGGTCTAAAATATGAACCTATTTTAAAATATTCGCTGTGACTGTTCTGTTTACGTTTTGAACCGTCGTAATATTTGGATGGTGTATTTTTATTTTTGACCAAATACTGATGAATTTGCCGTGTCCTGTCTGCAATAGATAGAACTATTAGTTATTTCCATTTAATTCCACTTCTTGACGCATGTTACGTCTACAATATGCAGACTGCTTCCGTGTCTTGTATTAATAACTTGCTCGACTTAAAAGATTATTGCACCTTCCGATTAAATATAACGCATGGGCACTTGTCTCAATTAAGAGAAAAAGCTAAACAAAAATCAATCTAATCTTCCGCACACACTTGATTCAGAACACCAAGGTCGGTTGAATTTAACCGGATTTGTAAAACTAATATAATTGACCAAGGGGAAATGGCTCTAATGTTGGCCTTTAGATCTAAGCTTGGGCCCATCGCTAAAAATCTGCTATTTATCAATTTTATTTTCAATTTTATAAACAATCAGCTAAAAATCTGCTATTTATCAATTTGCTATTTATCAATCAATTTTTTGATTGCTGAATGTATGTCCCAAATTAAGGGCATTTAGGCCGACATTACATCCATTTCCCCGATTTTTTTTTTTTTTTTTATAAGCTGAACAAAGTCTGCAAAAGTTCGGAATATATATATTTAAATTTGTAGCTAACAATTCTGTACTTCAAAATTTACCGAACAACGGAGGCCTGTAGAGTCTGTAGAGACTAGTCCGCTGCTCACCTGTTGATGTGTCCGGGGCTGTAGTAGAAAAAAAATTATATATCTCAAAACTCCAAGGGTATGGAAATCAGCTATTCCATACACAGAATCCCTTATTTAAGGTTTATAACTTTCTTTTACAAAACTTTGATGAATTTTAAGAATCTTCTTTGTGCTTCGGTTGATAGAGGTTTTGTGTTCCTCTGTGGCGTACTTCGTACAAAGAAGAGTATAACCAGTAACATTATTAGCTGATTAAAAGCTTTTTTTTTCCTTGATTTGTTGTTTTCCTTCGATCTTGTTTTCCGCACTGTGTACCACTGCTACCGACGACAGTAAGCCAGCTCCCAACAACCACAACCCTACCTATTGATCCATGAACTTATGGACTGGGGATCAACGTGATCAGAAGGCGATATTTTTGAGCGACAAATCGCCTTCAACGAATTTTTCTCCATTGCTCGTCAGCAAGTCCTGATCAGTTAGAAACAAAAATAGAATGATGGTGATTTGGGAAGAGGGATACATTCTATCCTCCCACAGGTGTCGAACAAACCGTGGATCAAAGTGTTGAGCATAGGTTATGACTTTATACGCCTTATGTTATATCTTATGTCCAATCACTGTTCGTTAGACTCGCATTACTATCGAATTGGGATCTCAGGTAGCAATTTATGTGCATGTGAAAGTGGTTATCACAATACCGAGCATGTTTTTTTGGTAATGTACCTTACACCGTGTTGCCAGACCTGAGTTAATCACCCAACCTCATCCTCAACGATATCCGTTACAGATGTCTTGGTGAGCTGGGATCTCGAATACATGAATTTAATTGATGTGGTTCTGAAACGGATTGAGTTGAGAATTTAGTAGTATCTTGTCTTTTGGTGTTCTTCAAAATTGAAGCTTTAATCCAACTTTGCTGTTCCACCATAGCCCGTCTTTTCTGTATCGGTACATTTTTTTTCCGTCCGCTTAGCTCGAGATCCTAAGCACTTACTCAAACACCATCATAGTGCATCCCCATATCTTGTGTTCTCAGTCCATAGCCTTTCTCCTGTTTACCAATTGTTACTCCTAACCTCGAGCAAACCGCAATTAATCGGCCCCGCACTACAAATTTAACTTTGAAGTAATTTTGCTAAAGAAAAACTGAATTTCGGCTCCGTAAAGCTGCTGCAAATGAGCCTGGACAAATAAACGAGCTATAAAAAATGACTATCGTGCAAGGATGATTTGTATAAAATAATCATTGAAACATTTTTTTAGAACATTTGAAAACTCTTTCTTAAAATTTTAATAAGTATTATAATTTGATTTATGAAATAGTGTAACAATGTAAACAATTTTTTAGCTAACCAGGAAGAATATTCACTGGACTGTTTTCATTCATCCGATTCGAATTACTGATTTATTCTAACTGACTGTTCCATGCGCTACCAAACATTTAAATTCCGAAGGCATTAAAGGACGTCAAACTGGCATTATTCTAAGCTGTCCAATAGAATTACTAAGGTCTTAGAACAAGAGTTTCCTTCATATTATTTCGCCTCAGAATTGTAAAAGTTTTTGACAATGCTCAAGCAGATCAAATCAACCGAAGCTATGCTGCTCATTTGCTAGTGAGCCACGATAGTGAAGCCTACCATTTACAGTTGCTGCAGCTGGAACTATTCGTTGGGATGGTGAACCTCCCCATACTGCCACTATTTTAGGAGCATATATTGCTGGATTACGCCATACTGACGAGAAAGTTAAGATAGTATCCTACTGGAAGTCAATGATTTTCTTTTAAACTCTACTAAGATTTCATGCTGTTAGGTTTCGTATGATGATTGAGAATACCAAAACACTCGGTTCGTTACCTTTTTGTTCACGATGAAATAAAGAAGAAGTCTGCCAAGTTTTTCAAGAGGGAATACATATTTTAATACTGTGAAATAATGATTTATACTATTCTCACAATAAAAAGAATACTTCATTAGCTTGTTTGTATTTAGCATAAATAAAACCAAAGCTAATTTGTATAAATTGATTCCAAAATAGTCCATATTAATGTTTTAACATACCACAACCGTTTCTGAAAGTTCACAGCAGTATTTTCAAACCGTGGAGCATGCTCACTGACCTCATATACGCGGTACACGATTTAAAAACCTAGGGCCTATATAAGCAGTAAACTATTCCAAAATTATCAAAAAGGGGATGCATTTCGATCTTGTCCATACTTGATAATCGTTTAGAACATCGATTCTCAACGTTGCCCCACCGATCAGCTCAGTCTACACCGCCTAATCTTTGATCCACGGAAGAACATACTTACTTAAAATCCCGATGTAGACCTCCGTGTTGACCTTGTCGCCATCTGGAAGGAACACCGGGTCTATTTTTTGCCATCGGAAGCCACCAATCCAAACACCATAACGCTAGCAGGATGCTTGGTCAGATACACTTTCTTGTGCTTGTCAGCCACGTCTTTTATCGAAAGAGAACTAATATACCGGTTGGTTCTGGAATTTGATGCGGGATCGACGGTAAACATGCTCTCGTCGGTGAATAGGATTACAAGATTTTTTGCTTAAGGAAGTTTAAAATTTTCTTGCATCGTTCGACTCGTAGCTCCCAGATGCGGTTGGTAATCATGTGAGTTTTTTTTCGTGCCCTCGACTTTGCCCCGCAATCTTCCTTTACGATCTTCCGTGCCATAAAGTCTCTGATCCCGTGTTCCTTTGCCATTTTGCTTATTGAACGCACTGGATTCACCCGAATCTTCCTTTTGATAGCAGTGATAACCCTCGGAACCCGAGCTGACCTCGGACGACCAGTGGCCACCTTCGCGGATAGTTGTCCTTTTCTTTTATCGGTCTAAAACCCTTTTGACGGTCCACCGGGACACTCTCACGGCGATTGAAATATCTTTTTGCGACATTTGCGCGTGGGACTAATCACGAATACTGTCAAACTAAGTAAATCATTTTCTTTTATACACAGCCTACTACGGTATGAGCTATAGGTTACGTGCATGCAAAGAAAACCAAGGCATTGTATGCACAGGTCAAACGGGAACCTTATTTGAACAATCATTATCACGCATACGGTATGTCAGTGCCTTTCAGACCATCGATCACGTCCGATTTGTAAGATCGCTGAACTCATACACGCCCGGTCGGTATACTGTCTAGTTGTCAAAGTGCACCTCAATGCATATTCGGTTTGTCCATGAATCACCACCATTGACTTGAATTATTTAAACCAATATTTAAATATTTTTTTCATATGCTTCGAACGTTGTGAAAATTTAAATTACATCCATATAGCAAAATTGTCACGCAGGCAATGATAGTTGTTTAATCAAAAAAGATATCCCGGAAATGGCTCACCCTAATGTGTACCAACAAGCTTCAAACCTTCATAAATACGCAAGCACTCTCGGAGGATTAGTTCAAAACCCATAATTCGGGCATGTTCGTTCATGTACCGGGCAAGCATTCGAAAAGTGAAAATTTGCATTTATACCGGATCGGGGTAGTTTCAGCAATGTTCATTTGGATATTTTATGAACAATGCAATGACGGCTGTTGAATGTGACTCAAATTTTAGTTAAAACCACTGTTACTCATAGGCGTTGTAATAATCTGCTCGAATTTGAGTAGATGTCATGTCATATTCGAGCAAAATTTTCTTCGACTATGAGTTAAGCAAATTTGTGCTCATGCTACACACCAAGTTACTCGATAGATCAAAACACTATTATTGGAAAACATATTTAGCTTCATGGACCACATTGGTCACGGCCGGATATGTTCCTGACAGTGTTTGTTTTTTTATCATTTACCATCACACGCGAGAAGTAGCGCTTCAACCTATAGTCGCTATATTCATAGTCTGGCGGATAGAATCTCGGGAACCAATTGAGCTGCCAAAATACCCAATCGAGCAAATCACGATCAAGAACAGAAAAGAGTACATCAGCTATTGCGAACAAAAATTCGGAAACCCTTTTCTCGTGCCTCAAGGCTCGCCTACGCAAACTAACACCATCTTTGGGTTGAGGAAAGCTTCCCCTATCCGATGATGCTAGTAATTTGCGTTCGATTTGCGAGGAAAGAATAATCAAAGATTTGTTTATAAAAGTAGATTATCACGCCAAAGTCACGAGTTCAAATCTCACCCCCAGACAAGTCACGAATGACCCAAGAGCGTTAAAATGACTATAATAATTAAAAAAAAAAAAAAGTTGATTGTACCTTTTCAATTGTTGGTCTATAATATATTGAATTGGTTCCGCCTTTTGATAGATCAAAATTCTATCCACGAGACTATGAATATAGCGACTATACTTTAACCCAGCGTAGATTAATTACGTTTAATTTGAAAATTTTAGCTGTCACGTGCTATCGAAATGAACAAATGAGTTCATTATACATCAACGAATAGATGAGTGCACGGGTGAATTTTTGTTCATCTAATGAAAAAAAAAATTGGCAAAACAGCGGGGCCCTGTTTACTTAAAATGAACACATAAATAATGCTTGCGAAGCATTTGAAAGGGGCCTATCAACTTTTGTAAACAATTTGCTAGGTCCTTTTCACGAGAACCGAAGTACGCCCACCCAAACCAAGATCACTATCGGGAATGGGAGAATTTTCCCTTCCCGATGGTGTTGTTAGTTTGCGTGGGCGTATTCGGTTCGCGCGAAAAGGGCTTAACAAGTTTTGTGTACAAAAGTTGATAGGCCCGTTTCATGTGTTCATTTTTAGTAAACAGGGCCCCACTGTTGTGTCACTTTTTGTCGAGTGAGTGAACTCAAATTCATCCGTGCACTCGTTTATATGCGTTTGTTGATGTCCACCAGTGCTTAAATATCCAACCTTAAATTATCAACATCAAAAGCAAAATAATCAAATTCAATTTGAGCAAAATGATTATTGTTCAATATTGTGGATCCCAGAGCCTACAACCTCGATATTATCACCAATTGAGCATAATTAATAATGAACATCCAACCAAGAATGAAGAAAAACAAATGTTGACTTCGATACTCAGAGGTTGCTTTGATCAAAAGAATGTTGTTATGTCAAAATTCAAATTCGTGAAGGTAGTTGGCCTATCTGTTAAGGTTGGTGACCGGACATTAGGCATAAATACGCTAGCCGTACGGATGTTTGCCATATCTACGGGTGCCATAAAGACGCTAGCCATTTTTGTATAGTATTGTTTTAATCCAATTGCAATGCAGTATTTGTATTTTACGGCTTTGATATTTTTAATCTTATTGAAAAATTTGATCGCAAAACCATTTTAATCGAACCCTGTTCCAAAATCGAACGGCTTTGTGGTTTTTTTTGCCAAAATCAAACCATGCCATGCTTGGCATACACAGTTTTGGTCACGAACTGCTCATTTGCTAATAACTTCCCACAAAATTGACGTAACATGGTTCTTTTTGAAGCAATAGATAGAATAGAGTTTAGGCTTGTTATAGATACGTAGAAACAAGTAGATTTTAATTCAACTAATAAACTGATAAATGCTCGCTGCACATCTTCTGATGGCGGCAATCAGTGGCGTTGGTTCAAATATTAAGATTTACCTACTATTTACATATATATAGCAAACTATGATCCTAATGTATCAATTGCTTTATAGAAAAACAAATTTCAACATCTGAGTGAAAAGTTATTAACAAATGAACAGTTGGTGTGTACAACAGTGTATGCCAAGCATACCCCAAGTAACCAAAAGTTCTGATAAAAGGCCATTTGTGGCTTAAGCAGATTAGTTAGTGATGGTCTTTAGAATTCTAAGCAGCCTCATTTTTAAGTCGTTATAAGAACTTGAAAGTTCCGGTATCATAATTGAAGAGAATTCTAAGCAGCTTCTGGCGGAACTTGAACGGAACTTTTAGAAAATAAATTAAAAAAGGTGTTTGCCCTCTACACCAATTCTATGTTTAGTTCGCACTTTTATGAAAGTTATTTCTAAAGGCAGGTATTTATGTGTATGGATTGATCAGCATTAGTAGTTTTGGAGCTGTTTGAAGAATTAAACCCAGTCCTTCTGCGTGAGAGCCCCAGCACGAACCGCTGCGTCATCTGAAATATATTAAAGCGAGCTGTTGTCCCGCCTACTGTTGGAGTTTTCAGTGCCAGCTGACTGACTTGCATACGAAACACAATACCTTGATGAATTTGAAATTGGTATTTGCCCGCATGGTATTCCAACACATTTGTGGCGCAGTGGTTAGCGTTAGTAGATCGCATGCCGAATACACGGGTTCGAATCCAGGAAATTACTTTTTAATTTTTTTTTTATGTTTTAACAGAATGTTGATGCACTGCATAATTATAAGAATTATGATTTATTCGGGCCACTGATGATTTAATATTTACGTACATTAAATTTTGTTACTAATAAAGACTTGTGCGGATTGCTTCATGTGGCTTGAAAGTTCTGTCGGAACTTTATTTGAACTTTATGGAACTTGAAAGTTCTGTCGGAACTTTATTTGAACTTTATGGAACTTGAAAGTCCTGTCGAAACTTTATTTGAACTTTATGGAACTGAAAGGTTTGGTTGGAACTTTATTTGAACTTTATGAAACTTGAAAGTACTGTCGGAACTTTATTTGAACTTTATGGAACATCTGTCGGAACTTTATTTGAACTTTATGGAACTTGAAAGTTCTGTTGGAACTATATGTGAACTTTATGGAACTTGAAAGTTCGGTCGGAACTTTATTTGAACTTTATGGAACTTGATGGTTCGGTTGGAACTTTATTTGAACTTTATGGAACTTGAAAGTTCTGTCGGAACTTTATTTGAACTTTATGGAACTTGAAGGTTCGGTCGGAACTTTATTTGAACTTTACGGAACTTGAAAGTGATTTTAATCGTTGAATGCGGAACTTTTGGTTACTTGGGACATGCCAAAGTCGAACGGGTACAGTAACTGTACTCACAAATAATTGTTATCTTTAGAAAAATGCAATGGAAATGCACAAACCATTTCTTGCTTTGAGTTGACTCCTTATTTAAACTTTAAGTTGTTCTTTAACGGATAAATGCTTTTAAAACTTCTACATAAAATACTCATAAATTATATTGCTCTTGGAGTGACTCCTTCTTTGTATTTTGTGCTGTTTTTGACAGATAAAAGCTTTGAAAATTCCATCTGAAAATTATCAGATGTAACAGCTTTCTTGGATTTACTCCATGAGCTGTTTTTTGACAATGTTTGTTATGACAAATTCAATTAAAATATTCACAAATTAAATATCTCTTTAAGTTGACTCCTTCTTGATTTGATGAGCAGTTTGTTGAAAAATACAATAGTTTTTAAAGTTCATTGAAAATAATCATTTTTTTTCCCTTGGAGATGACTTCTTCTCTATAGCTTGAGCTGTTCTTTGATAGATATATTTTTTGGAGTTGACTCCTTGTTTACGGCATTAGTTTTTTTTTTTTTACTCTGGCTATATGTTTAGTATTACTTCTGCGTGAAGTCAACGATTTACATAGTTGCAGATGCTATTTTCGAATAACAGACTGAAGTGGTAATTTTTATACGATAGATGAGGAGGAGATGTAAGTATAGAATTGAGAGTTCCGTTTGGTGTGAAAATTGCATATAGAGAGTAGACAGCGAGCTAGTACAACTTTTAAGGAAGGTACAAATCGGTTTCATCATGTCTCTTTACCGAACTCCCCCTTTGGAGAGGGATGGTGAGGGGTGTCCCCTATTAGCTATTATTTGACAGATAAAATAGATTAAAAAGTCAATTGAAATGATCATAAACCATTTCTCATTTGTAGTTGACTCCTTCTTTGTATCATAAGCTGTTCTTTGACAGATAAAATAGCCTTAAACCCCCAATTTAAAATTCTCAAAAGTAACAGCACTCTCGGAGTTGACTGCTTGCTATCGTACAGTATGGCTATCGTCCATTCTGGCACTCGTCCGTATGACAAACGTACGTATGGCTAATGTATCTATGGCGAATGGGGTGTCTTCATTTAAAGCTAAGTTGAGTGTAGAAATAGTGATTTTTATCAGCACTAGTTCCAGAAATGATCAGGAAGTGATATATACGATTCTATATCATTCCCCAGAAGACCATTCCCCCGAAAACCAGTCCCCAGAAAAACATTCCCCAGAAAAGTATGCCATGTATAAGATTGACAATTTTTGTCTATTATAGTCACTCCTGGAATCTTCTTTCGCCTATATAAAAGAAGAGAAAAACTTCTTAATGGATCAAGGGGTTTTCGGAGACCTTAATGGATCAAGGAGTTTTCCCTTCTTTGAAAATTTAAGAAAAGGAAATAATTAATTCTTTGGATACACGATAAAGAAGGGAATACTCCCTTCTTTGAGTATATAAAAGAGAACACCATTAATTCGTTAAATATATGATCAAGAAGGGAATATTCCCTTCTTTGGAGATATAAGAAAAGGAAATAATTAATTCTTTTGAATAACGATGAAGAAGTGAATGTTCACTTCTTTTAAAAAATAAAAGAGAACATAATATAACAGGAGGAAAAAAATAATTCTTTGGATAAAGACTGGAACGCGCAAAAATTGGACGATAAAAAAAAATCGCTTCTTTCAGTCAAAATTCATATCACAACAATCTTCTTATTTTTCTTTTGGTAGTTCAATTCATATATTTAAAATGTTCGTTTAATCTTTTGGTTTGCCAAATCCGAGCTGCCGTGCTTTCCGCTTAACCCCTTCCATAAAATTTTGTACAGCGGTCTCATCAACCTTATTCGCCACCGAACGCCAGTAAGATTTAAACAGCTGCTCGTTTTCCATGAATTTAGTAGTTTTTTTTTTATATTCCGTTTGACCAAGGCCCAATACCGTTCGATAGGGCGGAGTTCTGTGCTGTTGGGAGGGTTGTGGTCTTTGGGTACCACAACCACGTTGTTCGCATCGTACCACTCCATTGCCTTTTTCCCAAAGTGGCAGCTCGCCAAGTCCGACCAGAACAGCACAGGTCTATTATGTTGCTTTAGGAATGGTAGCAGCCGCTTTTTCAGGCACTCCTGGACTCTTGATTGATGGTTCCCGTAGTAATGCAAATGCCTCTTTTTAGACCACACGTACATATGGCCTGCCAGACGAGATATTTTTTCGGGAACTTCGATAGTTTGATGGTTTTGAAAATTTCAGCCACCTTCCCTTTTCCTGATGCGGTATAAAACTCTTGTCCCGGTGGCTGCTTGAAATCCGCCTTCACATATGTTTCGTCGTCCATGACGACACAGTTAAACTTTGTGAGCAGATTCGAATACAGCTTTCGGGACCACTACTTTTCCGACGTGTTTTGTTTGTAGTCTCGGCTCGCCACCTCCACCTTCTTAAACGTCGACAAACCGGTTCGATTCTTGGCCCGCTGCACAGTAGTATGGGAGACATTGAGCTTGCCAGTGACGTCCCGGATGGAGAGGTTAGGATTCCGCTTATATTTCACCGCCACGTCGTCGCTGCCACGTCCGGATTACGATTGCCACCGCTTCCAGGCTTCCTTGCGGTCAACAGACGCTCCCCGAACACTTTTAAGACCTTTGTCATGGTCGATTTGGCCACATCCAGCCATTTTACCAACTTGGCGTGTGAGAACGTCGGATTCCTTTGCTGCGCGAGCAAAATTTTGACACGCTGCTCCTTTTCCATGGACGTCATTTTGAAAACTGGAGAGCAAACGGTGAAAACTCATCATTGCAACCATTGTATATACACTCAACTTTCAAATGCAGCATTTCCGGTTTTGTTTTATGCATTTTTAACAGAATTACACCAATTTGAAGTTGAACAATTTTTGCACGTTCCAGACTTTATGTGATAAATAAGAGAAAATTCCCTTCTTTGAATATATATAAAAGAGAACCTCATTAATTCGTTGAATATATGATAAAGAAGGGAATATTGCCTTCTTTGAAAATTTAAGAAAAGGAAATGATAAATTCTTTGGATGTACGATAAAGAAGGGAATATTCCCTTCTTTTAATATACTATGATCGGAAGTGGACACCCCCAAAAAAACATGACAAATTTGTTATTTTCATATCTCTGTCATGTTACGTAAAATTTTCGTGCTCTTTAGATCATTTGAAAGGTATTGAATGGAGCTTTTCTCGTATGAATTGTTCTTCAAATTTGGTTCAAAATTTGTCCAACCCAATTCTGAGAAAATCAGTCACAATTCTTCAGAGGAAATTTTGAAAAATATAGTAACTTTGGGGGATTTTACACCCCAAAGTTACAATATTTCTCAAAAATTAATCTGAAGAATTGTGACTGATATTCTCAGAATGGGGTTGGCCAAATTTTGAAATAAAGTAGTAGTAGAACACTTATGTTATACTATTCATACCATTCAAATAACCTTTGGAGATCGAAAATTGAACGTAAAATGAGAGATCATTCAACAAAACATATTACATGGTTATTTGGGGGTGTCCTTACACTAGCTTTTCGCAAGGGAATCGGGATGATGACCATTTGCGATAATAATGCGTGGAACTATGTTATAAGTTTGAAATCGGTAGTTCTCCAATATTAAACTGAAATATAATATCAAATAAACAAAAAAAACTGATAAATTACTAATTTCATCATCTTTTCTGGGGAATGGTACATTCTGGGGAATGCCCAGACAACCAGAAGTCGTATAACAATGTACAGACAGTATCGTAAATTGCTGCAGTTTAAGTCAAAATCGCATATAAGAATGGCATACCTCGCATTATGTTTAAGTTAAATCGTATAGAATGCAAATTTCCGACTTATATGCGATGACTCATTTTTCCGTCGTACTGTATCACAAATTAAATCGGATTACATCGTAAGACTTTTCAAAATGAATTTGTTATTACAGATTAAATCGCATATGATGTTAAAACAACTCATTTAAAATTAAATTAAAATATGCACGTATATGGCCTCCACTTTTGTACGTATAAGCCATTTCTTTGCATTCTATATGAATTGTTTGTTTGTATATATGTTTGTATATCACGAAAACAACTTTGAATACACGTGCATTCTGGTTGTCTGGGTGCTTTTCTGGGGAATGTTATACATTATGCGGCAAAACACTTCACATGAGAAGCAATTTACATGGTACAATTGGTGAAACACATTGGTCACACCAGAACATTTTAAATGTGCTCTCGGGGATGTGGCCAGAATCGGCCAGGTGCCAAAATTCATTATACAACATGGCAAACCAAAGTAATCAATTTCCAAGTATCCAGAAAGCTTTATAATGCAAGATGGTGAATTACATCTTGCATTATAAAGCTGACATCCGGCTAATATAGAGCTTCCGGAATTTATATTTCCCGTAAGGGAGCTAAGGGTGTTATGGACACTTTAAGGACTTTATCAAGTTTGACTTAATAGGTTTGACTTGCTATGTGTTATTTACTCACACTTTTGTCACTAGCTTAACAACAGATGCACATGTAAGCAAATTAAAAAAAAACCCTTTTCGTCTAAAAAAAAAAAATTGAAATTTTTTTACATTACATTAACATCGTTAAATCGGCGCCGGTGTTGTAGTGGTAAGCGGGAATACCTCTCACCCCACGCCTTCCTTAGGAAGTAAAGGCGGAAACCAAATCAAGGAAAAAAAATTGGCATCGTAAAGCTAGCAAGGCAAAATGGACACGCTTACGAGGCCTTACGGGGGATCTTAAGGAAATTAACAAATTTTAGGGATATGTGTAATATTTTACCACCAGAAACTTACCAAATTAGAATAAAAAAAATTAAACGAAAAATTTATTTCATTTATTTTCTCCTGAACATTCCTCTCCAACTGGGGAGTTTGGTAAATAGAGATATGATCTTCCTCAAAGTTGTCCTTGCTCGCTTTCTACTATCTATATACAATTTTCACACTGCCGTACTCTAACGGCACTATCAACTCTATACTTTCATCTCCCCATCTCCCTTCATCTATCATATAAACATTACCACTTTAAGTCTGTTATTTGACGCTTAGCATCTTCAACTATGTAAATCGTTAACTTCACGCATGAAGTAATACAAACAATATAGTTAAAGTAAAAACAGTTGATTATTTCACAACAAACATTCATTTTAGTCTAATAACCGTCATCTTCTCGCTACACCTTATTTGAGAATTATAATTTTTCAGCACACAGCAAGCCTGTGCGTTTTTTAAAAGAATTTACGGCGATTAGGAACTATTTGAAATTAGTTCACTAGTTAAATAACTCATTCAGAAGAAGAATGAAATATCTGTTGTATCTAAATTGAAAAAAATGTTGATATTTTGGAAAATATAGGGAGTGTCTAATCTGCTCTGGGTGTTCAAAATGCCTCTAGTTGCCCTACATCAACCTAAGTTTAAAAATCTTCAAAATCCAGTTGTTTGTTACTTAAGGTTTTGGATTTTTTTTTTTTTCCATTTGTAGATGAAAATTTTAGATAATTTTTCTCAGTGTTTATTTTTTTTCTCTGAAAAGGAAATTTAAATTCGTTTAACTTTGTCTTAGACAGCATTTCGATAAGATGAGCCGTTTTTGTGTTATAATTTATTGAAAATTATCTAAAACACCATTTTGAAAAATTATGCGAGAGTGAAAATGGTCAAATTCCAGAACAAAATTGGTTCATTGCTCCTAGCGAACAATATAACAGTGAACATGCATAAGGGCCTACCTGCGATGATTGATTATCTCTAAATCGCTACAGCTAAGGGAAGTAATTTTCTGAATTTTGTCAAAAACAGAGCTGTAACAGGTTGAATTGACTATAAAAACCAATAATAAACGCATCGAGAAATTGTAATCCAAGCAAGTTATTAGTAAAAGAGAAAATTGACGAAGAGAATCGATTGCGGTTACGCCCTTATGCATGCTTACTGTCGAATTATGGAAAGATTTATGGAATTCTGAGAGGTAAAATTTAAAATTTGTAATTTTTTTTTTCGCATTTGGCTTGGGACTGCTCTATTGCAAAAACAAAATCGAATCAGTGCTATTTGGGTTTATATACGAGTCCCTTTAAAATTAACTGACTTCTATTTCAAAATCCAGAATCGACATTTTTGTCGAAATTTAATTTTGTGAGAGAGGTTTTGAGAAATTATAGGTTAGTTATTATAAATTAATATTTATTAATTATTATCTTTGATCACATCACACAATATCTATTTCGAAAACTTGACTTCGCTATAAATTTCCATATGATTTGCCATTAGATAATTCCAATACCGTAGATTCTAACACGACCTTGCGTTCAATCCCAACTGCTAAAGACAACCTTTCGTAGTATAGAATATTTATTCATATCGCAAATAAACATCATTTTAAACATAATTAAGAGGAATCACTGTATTATGGAATTTGGCTCATACCAGCCCTGGTATGGAACTCCAATGTACGATTCAATACCCTGCAATAATCCGCTACCCCTGATGGCCCAATATCTCATAAAAATACATTCCCTTATACCCAATCCCTCCCAAGGATGTGCCATTAATCAATAATCATTCAATTATTCAATGCGAGCACATTACCTCCCGTCCGTCGGCAACGTACCACACAGGTCCAATCGATAGTCAGCCGACCAATGCTCCTCACGCTCGTCGTGACCTATACGGATGCCATGTTCTTACTTTCCTGTTGGCAGATACGTTCACCTATCCGGACGGACGGTCAGAGGGTAGCAAATCGAGTTTGCTGTTTCGACTTTTTTTCCTTCAATTCATTCCCTTGGTAGACACGGTTCATCGAATCACCTGTCCCGAAAAGTTACGTACCACACTCGGTGAAATCGTTTAAGCTAATTGAGATTTTTTTCCCCCACCGGTACATGTGGATGTGGACGCGACTTTCATAACGATCCGACCGGGTTTATGGGAATTTCGGGCGGAGAGTAGGATAAATTTTCCGCTTCCGCTGGTTGATTTCACTTTTGCTCCGGTTGGCAAACCGGATGATGCGGGGGAGCAAAAAAGCTGGCCAAATCCAACCCAGGCCAGTTTGAGGATCAGAGTGCACCCAGGCGAATACTAATCTACCTGATGTCGAGTGGTTTTCGACGGAGCGCAACGGAATCGATGGTTATGGTTGCCACGTAACTTCTGTGTATTGATAGCACGCAGCGAGTTCTGTATTTATTTTTACCTGCGTACTTAGCTTATCCGTAGGAAACCTGTAGGAACGCACCGATTGAACATGCAAGGTATTTCGTCCAGAAAACTGCTCCATAAAGTACTCTCATTAGTGAGTTTTGAAAGTTTGTTCGAAACATTGCAACTCGATCCACTCAATCAGCGAGTCCGAAACTAGCTGCCAGCATCCATTGTTGAAACTGACCGGGAATGAATAAATCATGAGCACTTACTAGGCCAACGTCTAGCGAGAACTCTTTTATACCAGCCAATGAAAGAACATTTCGCTAATTAATTTAAAGATTCAAAAACTTTTATCACTTTCTTGTAGCAGCATGTTCGTCTTCCGTCCCTCTCGGAATTTACCCGGCTAACGGTGCTTACTTAGTAGCCGGCGTTCTGCGAATGCGAATGCCAAAAATGCTTGCAACTGACTAAAGCGAACGAGAACGTTCACCCACTTCTGATTGTATTCAAAGGGTAAAACTTTTGATAATTTTCCACCTCGCTAACCCTGCGAGCGAGTGAAAGTTTACTCGTAATCGAGAGCGGTTGGTAGGAGAAACCCGTGGGCCGTGGCAGCAAAAACGATCCACCTTCCACTTCCTCGAAGAAGGTCGCTGCCGTTACACTTTGGGACGCTTTTGCGCTCATTACTCCCCCAGCGTTTCTGTTTGTTTATTTCAAAACTTCGAAACACCTAGCATGGCTCATAATTGGACTCGGGTGGAATTCCCATAAAAGGCTGCAATGTAGCTAAATAACCGTTGCTACTAGCCATTTGGAAGAGTTTTTGAGAAAACTATCTCAGGACGTTGATTGTTTATTTAGTGTTGGGTAAACGTACGCTTCTTCATCAAAGTGAACGTATCTTTCCAAGAATTGTATGTAGAAACAAATTGATATACAGGGTGATTCGGAATAACTGTCCCTTTTAAAAATGGTCATAACGATTGAACGCTTGCATGAATTTTTGATATGATCCAGAACTCCGCCCTTGGGCCTTGGTCAAACGGAATCTCAAAAAAAACTAATCAATCCATGGAAAACGAACAGCAGTTTAAATATAACTGGCGTTCGGCGACTAATAAAATTTAATGGAAGGGGTTAAGCGGAAGGCACGGCAGTTCGGATTTGGCAAACCAAAAGAATAAACGAACATTTTTTCCTTTAAATATATGAATTGAACTATCAAAAGAAAAATAAGAAGATTTTTGTGATATGAATTTTGACTAAAAGAAACGATTTTTTTTTTGTCGACCAATTTTTGCGCGTTCCAGTCTTTACACTTGGTTATGATCACTTCGTATGTTTGGCTAAAGATTACGTGTAACCCTCGTCTATCCACGTATAAATGTATTCAAACTTTTATTTGCCTGCGTACATTTTTAAAAAATCGTGTTTTTTTAACCAAGCTTGCAAATGCTCATTACATTTTTCGGATTTATGAAGTTATGAGATCTTTTAATGATAATTGTTATTTGCAAGATGCAAGAAGAGAAGGTAAAGTATGTTTATGACACATAAAACCGGTCAACTTAACTTTCAGAGGGTCACAATAGCGATTAGCTGTAACGATTAGCAACGCGATGAGCGAGCAATCATAAAATCGCTTGTTGTGACCTTCTGAAAGCAAAATTGACATCACAAACTTTTCCACCTCTTCTTGCTTCTTACAAATTAAAATTATTATTATTATAGTATCTCATAGCTTCATTATTACGAAAAATTACATTTTAGCAGTAATGAGCAATTACAAGCCTGTTTGTAACTATTTATGACACTTCACATCACAGCATTATTTAAATAAAACAACTGGTTAATGTTATCTAGTTTTTACTCCAGGAGTCCATAAAACATATTCTACTCATAATTTTCTGAATATTCAAGATATTTGCATCAATAAACTTTTTTTCAATGTTGGTCCAATGTCACCTAATCTTAAGGTATTTGTCCTAGCCTATGTCGGTTGACGAAATAAATAAATCTGAAATCAGAATCCTACAATGTTTAACACCTTTTCAATACACTGTCATCCCAATCAACACTTTCATGCACGCCCAAACATCGACTATGAACGCGAATTATAACCATTCCTTGCTCAATTTCCACCGCCCAGCTATGACCTCACATGTCAAGAAATAATAATTACTCGGAAAGGACGAAAGGACGTGCAAAGTGGTTCTGGTCAATATTAGCACCGCTATCTGATTGCATTCTCAAGTAGTTATTCAGAGCATCGCACAATGCACATCTAGATAGATATATTATAGACATCAGACACTCGATTTATAATGACAAATTCCAATTAATGCCGCTCAATATTTGCCCTATTCACACGAGTGTAGCAGCAGACAGGTAAGTGGTCCTTCGCATTTAATCACCAAACCAGATGGAAGCTTTGAGGGATAATGATCTGCAGCTGACACAGGACGTAGCTACTGATCGATGAGAAGATAAATATTTCAACTATGCACGTGTAGAGCGTTCACGTGGGACGCTTATCCCGGGGCTTCATCTTCAACCTCAAAAGTGTCATCAACAGACAATGAGAATCAACTGTTATGCACTGCATTCGCTGCATACCAAATAAGTACATCTATGCATACTGCAGATCCGTGCATGATATTATGAAGAAGTTCTTGCAAGTCGTGCATATTAACAATTCGAGGTTTGTGGTGGTTGTGCGGGCGGAGGGTAAAGACAACAGCTTCATCTATTCATACAACGCTGAGGAGTTTATCCCTTAAGTCCACCAGATGGTGCCACTGAGTATGCTTACTTTCATTCAAGAGCAAAGAACAGTATCATCACGTACTTATCGTTCAGTTCAGCTTGTTTGCCGTTGATATTCTCTATCTCGGTGATGGTAGGTTGTGTTTGTGTATGCGTGTGTTGAAGTTCAAGTTGAAAATTACTCTATCACCTGTGAAGATATGTTCATTTATGAAAGAAGGAGAAAACTAAGATTGATAAGCTTTGAAACCGAACAACTTCTGCTAGTCGTAAAGTTGTACTCGAAAATTACACTGTGCACCTGTTATCATACCTGTAACTAATTCCATTTGTATGTTTTCTTTGATCTTTTTTTGCAGTGTTTGGTTTTAACATTAGCCCGGGCAACACACAAAGATAATAAAGGACTGAATGAAACGTTGAGCAGTTGGAACCCATCTGATGCGGATCCGGAAGATGAAGACGATGAAGAGGTACAGGTAGGTAACCTTGCTCTAGGAATCCCTGGAGATAGCCTTGTAACTCTTTAGACAAAAAAAATCGGAATTTATCCACCTATGATTAGAAGTGCTCGTTGAATGAGATTTGAGCATGATTTTCGTAACACTGGCCCTGCTGCAAGTAAACTCTTCAATGGGTATTGAATGAACACACGATGACATAGGGAAAGACAAGCTTAAAAGCCTAATGAATAATCTAGCCAAATCTATTCGGGCAGCCTGCATATTATCAAAACATCCGTCCACAAGTTTTCCAAATGTATGACGTAAAAAAATGCTGCCTCCTAAAGTTCTTGGAATTTATCCGAAGTTCTCGGTGCCTACTTCATGTTTTTGGAACTTCGCTGAATTTTTTGCAGCTTATCTGAAGTGGTCAAACGTTTGAAACATAACTAACATTTTTGAAACTTCGCTGAAATTCTCTGAGCGTACATAGCTTTATTTTTTTACTGTGGCACCGGTGGTGGTAAGCGTCATTGCCTGGGTTTAATCCCAGTCGGCGCCAGTAGAATGTTCTGAAGCATAAAATCTCTGAACACGCCTGAGGGAAATAAAGCGGTTGTTCGCCTGTTCATGAGTTTGATGGGTCGATAGGTAGGGTCCAGGTGTGGAAGTTGCCTCCCTGGCGTCGGTACCATTGGTACTCAGTTCGGAAAACAAGATCGACGGAAAACAAATCATGTAAAAAAAATCACTATGTTTTTTGAAGCTTTGATCAAGATATTTGAACTTTGGTGACAATCTAGGAACATAAATAAAGATTTTGAAACTTTTGTAAATTTTTACGATCTTTTCTAAAATTCTTTGACCTTTATAGTATTTTTTTTTTTCATTTCACTGAGGTTTTAGAAGCTTGGCTGACGTTCTTGGAACCAAGATGAATTTATTGGTGGTTATCACAATTACTTTATCTTTTTTAAAGTTTTCGGAACTTCTCATAAGTTCCGAGAATTATCCGATATTTTAAGAGTGTATTTCAAGTTCTTGGAAAATTGCTGCAATATTTGAAACTTCGTTGAAATTTTAGAGACTTCGCTGATTTTTAAACTTCGCTGGAGTACTTGCAACTGAGCCGAAGCTCTAGGAGCTTTGCTGAAGTGACAAAAGTTTATTTTCTTAGAGCATTACTTAAAATATCTAAACTTTGAAAACTATGCTGGAGTTTTCGGAACTTCTCTAAAGTTCGTGTAACTTTGCAGGAAATTTTGGAACTTTGTAGACAATCTTGAAAATTCTCTGAATGTTTTGAACCTTCTGCATCTTCTTTGCATTTCAAGCTAATTGCTTATCGCATATTAGCTTATTGCGTGCTCAGCAGTTCCATTTCAAATGACGATTTTGTTTTTTAAATTTTTTGATCGACCTTCTACGATTATGTTGAAACTTTGCACAGTTGTTTGCTATTGTTCAACATGCCATTTTTACGGCAATTTTCGCCCTTTTGAGATGCTATTCGTGAGTGTTCAATCTTGAAAGTATTTATAACAAAAAGCCCACTTAATTTCCTTAAACTTTGCTGTTCAAGTTTTTCAATCATACGCATGAATCAATAAATATGTATATTTCACATATTGTTCTTTTTTTCAGAAACGTGCGAAGGCTCAGGGTTGGTCATCGTGGACCGAATGGTCAACCTGTTCCAGATCTTGCGACGGCGGTGTAGCGTATCAGTTGCGCCGCTGTCACGCTCCCCATGGCTGCAAAGGAGATGCCGTGCGGTACAAGATCTGCAACATGCAGGTAAGTTCTTCGAACCAACCAGTTTTTAAAAGAAAAAAAAATCATCTTTTAACAGAGCGACATATTCTTTTCCTCCCATTTCAGCCATGCCCTGAGCAACAGGATTTCCGGGCCCATCAGTGTTCAGCGTACGACGACGTGCCCTACGATGGAGCACTACTCAAGTGGACCCCCCACTACGACTATTCGGAGCCGTGTGCTCTGACGTGCAGGTAAGATTAATTCCCGGCGATACGTCTTCCCCCAGTTCCTACTTCCGCAAAGTGGCCAACCACCGTCAATATACGCAATGCACGGTCAGGAATGTTTTCTCGACAAGAAGCTTAGCAAACGAGATTCCATCTTTCGTGTGAAACGAAAACAATTTTTGCAGCCACACCGTTTTGTCTGGCGTCCCGGAAAAATTGCCGTCGAGTCTTAGAACCAGCCGAGCTCGAAGGAAGAGAAATTTTGCACCACACTCCGACTGAATTCAACAGTTTGCTCGTAACTTTTAATACCGGTTTAATACTTTTATTCGGGTACGAATGCTGCAACGATGATGGTAGAGCAAACGATTCCCAAGGGGAACCCAGAGCCACACTCCGTTCATCTTCATTTGTGGTTACAGGCTTTGGGTAGACACGACACTCCGCGTGCTGGGTGGTTACTTTTTTGCAGGTCGTCTGGTGGTTGGGAAATCATTTTGTAGCTCGTTTGCCCCCACAGCGTGAACCAAATTTGGTGGAAAATTTCTCACAGCATTACCATGCTGATCGGTGGTATCATTTTAAGCCTCCAGTGAATTCTCTACCTAAATCATGTCGGTTACAACGTCGTAGCGAACGGCGGAAGAGACTGAGGCTGCGATGGTGGCTAGGTCCTTATGACCTCAAAGTTCAGTGGAATAGTTTTCAAGGGCAAACAAACTTTTGGAAAAAAAAACCAATAAATGATCCACAACAAATTTAATAATGCTCGTTAAAAAACACCAAAATGATCCATAAAACCCCAGTGAAAATCCCTAAAAAGTATGATTGATCGATAAAAAATACCAATATTATCCATATTATCACATAAATGTTACATAATATACACACTTAGAAATAACTACTTTTACACGAGACGTAATCCATATTGGACGTAAATCATAGAACGTAAACAAACATTTCATGTAAAATTAAGTGTTCTCAAACCGAAACATCACCTAGTCGACGAGGAGAACGTTTGAATGAATTAATTTTCACGTTTCTTTCAACTGATTCTTATGTCAAAAAGCCCGCTTACATGTGTCGGTCTCAGAGAACCGAAATTTACATGACTTTTTAGTAGTGTGTAGTAACACAATTGTAAAAATGTTTCATAAAATTTCTAAAACATTCACATTGCAACCGTCCAAACTATCCAAAAACATATTGTGAATCATCCTTAAAACATAAAAAAAAATATATGCATGATCCATAAATTCGACACATATTGTTCATGTTTTGGACACTATTTTTTTTTTTTTTTTGTTCCATAAACCTTGGAAAGTGTTACATTCAAAGTGTTTTTATGTTACTTCATACGTGAAGTTAGCGATTTTCAGAGTTGTTTGAAAATGCTAACATGAAGCTTTAGTGTGATAATTTATTAGCTAGAAAATGAGCTTTAGAAGAGGGTAGGTGGATAGTTCCGCCAGAGTACGGAGTCAAGTCTCCGCGTACATCGTACGGGTTAGGCAAAAGTTGTGCGTTTAACTTTAAAATCTGGCGCATTAATGGCCCTTCGCTCATTTTCAACTTCTATTCAATTTTCATACTGCCGTACTCTAACGGAACTATCCACCTACCCTCTTCTAAAGATCATTTTCTAGCTCTAATAAATTATCACACTAAAGCTTCATGTTAGCATTTCCAACAAACTCTTGGAAAGTGGCTCCATTACTGCGTAGCTACTAATATTTACTGTCCTACCCGTGTATTTTTTTTAGTTAGAAGTGCGGAGCGACAGGCAAGCGTCTACAATTAGCTGCCAAAAGAAGGTTCTATACTAATCTTCTTGAGAAGTTTCGTTTGGATGCTTCTTTTAGAATCTTCTTAAAAAAAAGAAGATGAAAAAGTCTACATTGCTGGGGATGCTTAACGACAAATATCAGGGATGGTGAGGAGTATCACCCCCCGGAGATGATTAACCCGATTCGTTCCTTCCTCAAAGTTTACCTTTGCTCGCTTTCTACTCTCTATATACAATTTTCACACCACCGTACTCTAACGGAACTATCAACTCTATACTTTCATCTCCTCTTCTATCGAATAAAATGAACACTTTAAGACTGATATTTGTCGTTAAGCATCTCCAGCTATGTAAATCGTTAACTTCACGCATGGAGTAAAACATTATTATTATTTAACTTTATTAGGGAGGCTTTCAGCCTTGGGCTGGTTCGCCTCCAATGGAGTAATACAAACATAATGAGTTAAAGAAAAGAAATGTAAAAAATGTCAACATGTTTGAAAATCCACGCTTCACGCTTCACGAAGCCGATGTCGATACGTATAAATGTTTGTTGTGTGCGAAAAAATTTGTGTAGGGTTTGATCAGTGCTCGATAGTTCCCGCGATTAATGTGTTCAGATGCTTCAAATGTGGAGAATTTTGGCACAAGAGTATGGATCGCAAAAATTGAGAGAGATGCTCAACAACACAAAACGTCAACTGTATTGAAATGTATTAATTTCACACTTAGAAATAACTAATTTTACACGTGATGGAATCCATCTTTGACATAAAAGATAAGACGTAAACAAACATGTCATGTAATATTAAGTGCTCAGAGACTGAAAAGTTCGTTGCTCGACGAAAAGTACGTTTTATTGAGGTATATTTCGCATCTGTTATGACTCAAATTTATGTCAAAATTGACGCTCGTATATATCACTCTCAGAGCTTCTAAAGTTACATGAATTTTTCTTAGTGTGTGTTTGAAAATGAATAAAGAACGTAAAATAAATTTGGACGTCAACCATGCCGCATTAAGCTCTGAATGTTTGCTCTATAATAGACTTTTCGAACAGAAGAAAAGCAGCTTGCGTTTCAATAAATAGTAGCCAAGTTCCAGGAATGTGAATCAATTCGGCTTTTTGCATTTGAATATTGCGGGATTGTCAATAAACTACGTACACAGCAAAAAATAAATTGTAATATTACATCCAAGAAGATGCACTTCAATCATGTCGAAAATCTCATGTAGTTTTTATGGCCACAAAAATAAACAAATGCAGTAAAATCAGCGTAATGTCAGTTCATGCACTGTATTAAATGTCCTTTTTGGCAAGTAATATTACAGTTTATTTTTGACACGATTGAAGTGCATCCACTTTGATGTGATATCAAAATTATTTTTTTTTTTGCTGTGTAGCATCGCGTCAGATTGTTGAGGAAAAACGTCCTCTTAGCTGAAACTCAAATTATAGAAATTGAAGCTTTTGTTCAATATAATATTCCGGGATATATTGTTGCTGCTTGTTTATCACATTCTAGACACACTGGCGGTGTTTGCTATTTACGTCAAAGAATCAATTCAATTCGACATTCGCATCAATGAAGTTATCGATGGCAACTGATTCCTGGGCATTACAGTTGTGCGTGGTATGATGATGGATAATTATGGTATTTTGCAGAGTCGATGTTATAATAAGAGTCCCGCCAAGAGAAAATGTTGCGAGGAATCAGCACTCTTTGTGAATTATTTGTCATCAGGGTAAACGGCATCCAGATTTTTTGCGTTAGCATCGGGTGACTTTCATTCAGAAGTGAAATGTAGAAGCGTAGAAGTGAAAAATTTCATGTCGATAATGGAGCTTTTGGGATACAAAAACAATTATAGAACCTGAACAATGTTCAAACAAGTGTGCTTGGTATAACTTAGAAATACCACAATGTACTAAATAAAGCGAAGCAATGTTTTCATCTAAAATTACTAAAATATTGTCAGTAATGAATGCAATAATTGCAGTTCACTGGCTGTTTAATGTTTATTTACTTTGCTTGTTTGGTACTCCTGGCTTCACTCTTATTTTGTTTTTTGTTTATTAATTTATTTGATAAGGCTCAATCGAATTAACTTTACAGAGCCGAGGATTCTTGTTCACTATACAATACATCTTAAAACTATAGTTTATCTTCCGCTATCCAATAAGCCTCCTCCACCAGAACGGGAGCCGCTTCCAGTGGTTTCATTGTAAGGCAGATTCGCCTACGGGGGTCAGAGCACTTCCATTGCAGCAATGGACGCAAGCAAAACGTGGTCAGCACTCACACATTCATCACGAAACGGTTGCTTTCCAAAGTCGACGACGCATCGACTGAAAGAACTGCTGATGAAGAACAATGAGGAGGACCACACAATGATAGCTACCGAGTAAACAGACGATCGCTTGACACACATTGAGAGTGGTCTAATTCTGTCCACAGCCGAGTGAACACTGGGACTCTTATTATACCATTGACTCTTGTATAGAGGTGTGTGCCGTTTCAAAAATGGTCGGCGGCGGTGTGTGGGGTAATTATGCTCGGCGGCGGCAGTGTCATTTGCATCACGCCGATACCGCTGGCGGCGGCGTGAATCGGCGTGGCATTTTTTGAGCCCATTAGTAGTTTTTTATTTTTACAAAATGAACCATGAATATGCACGGTCAATATAAAGATAAACATCGCACAGTTTACATTTCTTCATGACGTATCCATGAGGATCTGCTGACATTGATAATCATGAACACATGTATAAACCGTGACGTCTCATCATCATATGTTTTAGCTCTAATTTGTGAGATCTTAGAACGTGAGCAAATTGAAATTAATCTAATTCGATTAAAATTACAACATTTTAACATCAATTCAATTTGAAACATTCGTTCATTTCCAAAATGCGCAGATAGTTCATTTGTTTAAAAATGGCTAAGTTGTAATTTTCCCAAGAATTCGACAATTTGGAGTAAAAAAGAGGAAAGTTCCTTGAAATAATTGGAAACATTCGTTATGCCTGTCATCTGGTGTAATGCTAATAGGGTTTGGAGGTAATTTTTGGCCTATTATTCGCATTCCACACTTTATCCCTCTTTTTCAAACGGATTTTTTTTTTTTTCAAAATTGAAATAGCTAAAAAATATAGTCACCTTTCCATACGTACCGCTAGATTTGATGAAGAGTAACAAATTTTCAAGTTATTGTTGAAAATTTAACATCCCTTCTTGACAGTAAATTCAGCCTACGGGTACGAAATTTGGCCTCACGCATTGAAATTTAATGGTGCTGCACTTCGACCTATCGAATGGAGGAAAAAGTTGATTCTATCGGAGTGCTTTTTTAGTTTTCCAGAATAATGAATATAAACATTCATATCACGTGTTCTTACTGACTGCGTTTGGTAGATTTTGAACTAAAACATCGTACCATACGTATAATTATTTCGTTTATGGGGTAATCATACACGTTTAGTTTTTTCTACCGAACTCGGCTGTGCAAATCTCGGCAAAAAAAAGTTTAACTAAGGTCCCAGCAAAAGTGGCATTTGATTGCTGAGATTCACCTAAGCATTATGCAAGACTGTGCAAGCTCGGTAGAAAAAAACTAAGCGTGTAGATATATTTAATGTTTTCTGCTCGATAGGCCCGGAATGGGCGATTAGGCCGCAGGAGTCCTTTCCCCTATTACGCTTTATTCGTATAAGGGAAGATCCATTAATTATGTCACGCAAGTTTGGCCATGATTGCTTTCATGTTTGTGGTTACATCTTGCTGGACCTTTTTAATAAATCACTGTAGACTGGGCATGTGCCACAAATTTGGAAGGAATCCTTTGTGGTTCCTATTCAAAAAGTTGCCGGAACGATTAAAATTGAAGAGTTTCGTCCCATCAACATGTTGCACACATTACAGAAAATTTTAGATCTTGTTGCTAAAGGCCAGCTGTAGGAGTATTTGAATAGCAACTCTTTGTGGATACCAGAACAATCAGAATATCAGAAAGGTTATTATTGTTAAACTGCGTTAAATGTTGTGTTAACAAAGTGGAAAGACAACTTGGAGCGTAAATATACGACTGTTGTTGTTTTTTTGGATCTAAAATGCGCTTTTGAAACAATTATTAGGCCTTTATTGTTAAGTACAATCAAGCGCTTTGGAATTACGAGTACTTCATATGAATAGTTTGGAAGCTATTTGTGTTACAGGACTCAACAGACTGTTTTTGATGATTCTGTTTCCAGTCCCGTAAGGAGCAACCTTAAAATGCCCCAGGGAAGTGTATTAGGGCCTCTGTTATTTATTATGTATATTAACGGCATGCTACATGTATATAAACGACGTGTTTTACGATTTGGTGACATTAATCTTTTTGCACATGATACTGTGTTATTCATTGCAGCTAAGGATTAATATGTTGCCGTTTTACACTTGAATGAAGATTTGAGATCTCAAAGTAGATGGTTGAAGTACAAGTTGGAATTGAATGCAATTAAAACTAAATTTATGATAGTCTTGCGCAATCGAGTAAATGAAAACGTATCTGTTGTAATTCATGATGAGGCTATCGATCGCGTTTGAGAGATTAAATATCTTGGCGTGATTATTGATGACAACCTTAAGTTCAACTCTCACTTTGACAATATCATAAAAAAAAAATTCCATGAAGTATGGAATTCTATGTCGATTTAAAAACGATTCAACTATTGCCAGTAAAATACAGCTATACAAATCAATCATCTCTCCTCATATAGACTTTTGCACTTCCATTTCTTTTCTGGCCAATGAAACACAAATATCGAGACTATATCGCTTGCAGTATAAAATCATGTGTTTGATTTTAAGGCGTATTAGAATCACTTCCTCAACTTTGATGCTAGACGCCTTACAATGGTTATCGGTGAAGCAAAGAATTTTATATTTGATTGGCGTTCATTTTTAAAGTAGTTAACGGTTTGCTGCCTCGATATTTGTGTGATCGAATTGAAAGAGGAAGTTACTTTCATAGAAATAATACTAGAAACACGCTTGAAATTAGAACACCACATTTCTTGACTTGTGCTTCTCAAAATTCATTATATGTTAAAGGAAAAGATGTTTGTCAATTCGATGCCTAGACATATCAAACGTTCAGCAACAACAGAATTTTAGAGACACTGCATTTCACACATTTGCACAACTGTTTTTTTTTAACAGTTATCCAGTGATTTTTTTAATTAATTGACAAATTATGTAGGGAAAATGGATGTAATGTCGGTCTAAATGCCCCTTTTTTGGGCCCATACATAAATTCAGCAATCGACTAAATTTTCAATAGCGACCAAAAATATCCAATAGTACCTTCCCAATGACGCGTTTATCTAGATAAAATTGATAAAAAGCAGATTTTTAGCGATGTGCCCATTCCTATATCCATAGGCCAACATAAGAGCCATTTCTCTTATCTTGACGAAGTTTGTAACGGAGTATTTTGTATGGAAAGTCATAATGACTTTTTAATCATTACTATTGAGCAGGAGGGATTTGTAATATTTTATTTCATAAAAAAAAAATAATGTGAGTAGTCTACAAAGGTTTGAGCCTCACGCGCGTATTACGGATATAGAGGACTGAATTTAACATTTGATAAGCATCAGATTGCAGGGTTGCTAGTGTATTAGAATGCTTTTATGATTTTTCATGAACTCTTAATCGATGAGAATGCTTGTGAATATTTGAAATGGGCAAAAAGGTTAACCAAAAGGTGAACGCCTAAGCCTTTTCACATTTACATCGCTGTGAAAGAACTGCAATTTGACGAGGGAATGTATATCTGTGATTGTAACCAGTTCGTTTTTTGATTGCTAATCTGGTTAAGATGTCATACTTAAATATTTTAAAGGTAAATCGTCCACCTCAAACCTTTGTAGGGGTAAGAGGTGCGACAATCATCATCAGCATCATGTACAATCAGGAAATACTTGCTTTACATTTGCAGATGGCTAGTGTGTATATCTATATTAATGATGATGATTGTAGAATATTTCAAAAATAAGAAGAAGCTGAATTAAATGACAGTGTCTTGAGCCTTGAAGTGAAACGTCGATTGGTTGCGATTCATTGTATATTGAGAAACGCGTAGTCCAATAGAGTAATCCTGTAACCGTTCGTGAAGAACGCTTGAGGCTCGAATGAAACTCGATGGCTTAAGCGCCACTCTCTTTACGAGAGACCACCGGTCATGTTTGCTTTGCCCGACTTAGAGACTTATCCTCAGAGGAACACTTGAACGGTATTATTTAAAAACCCTTCCTCAATGAAATTCAAAACTTATGACGGAAACTAATATTTATCGAAAGAAAACATTTATCCGATCCATTTACCATCAGGGAAACCCGCAATCTCAAAGATGTTCACAAATTATAAGCTAGAACTAATATGTCTGATGCGAATCCATGACGAGCCTATGAACTCCATGTAGAGCGAGCCAGCTAAAAAAGCGTGACGGAAAATTAAGTAACAGACCGAAAAACTTAAAATTTCAATCTACATGCACATCATTCTTCAACATTTATTCGGGTAGGACGAAACTCGGTTCAAAAAAGCAAATTATTCTTGCCCATGAAAAAAGTACGTACATACCTGCGCAGGTTTTTTTTTTTGCGTTGCAATGATGGCGACGGACGAAACGGTGATGGTGACTGATGGAGTGGCAATGGCGGCCGGTGACCTTACCAAGGTCCTGGCGATGGACTGTTGCCCTTCCGACGACATGTGATGATGGTGGCGGTCTCGGAATGGTGCCGATCTAGCTTCGGAAATGGCGTGCAGCGACGAAAGGTAACCCGCGTGCAGTATGGCCGAAATTAGATGTGCGCAGGTAGTGGCGGCTGGACGGAAGGCTTCCGATTTACTTTCGAGAGAGCTGAGCATCGACGGAGTCGAGCTTTTCCCGGAAGATTCGCTCCGCTGAGGAGAGAGACCAACGTACCGTCACACGGCTTCGCGTACTATGTTTCAGCTATGACCGCCCGAGATGCAATGAAATCTCCCCCCTCTTTGGTTAAAATCCGAACCGAGGTACGCAATTGGCTGGGGAATATTTCGCTAAATCGAACTAGCGACTTCACGACACTCCGTTTAACTACCTACAAAAGGCGGGCCATCGCAATGCATGCCAGAATCCAAAGGACAGAAATGGTGACCAAGTTGACGCCACCAGAAACCAGACGGTCCGGCGACGATGGATGCCAAACTCGCCGAAAAATTCCAGCCCATACAAAAAAAGCCCGTTGAACGAGCTTTTTAAACGGGAACTACTTGCTTCAGGCAAGAAAAATCATTATCAGTTTTGATCGAATTTCACTGAGTTCACACTTGACTGACGAACTTGAAAACCACGTCAAACACTATTGCTCTCCATCCAATTTGTTAGCGAAATGCCAGAGACTAGAATTTCTTTTCCGAAGAAACCACGGAATTTCTTAAAGATAAAAGGATCGGATCTGGTGCGAAAAATCAATGTTCGGCTTCGCCATTTTACTCAGGTGTTCATTTGAATTCTATATCTTTCACGTATTAACCAAGCTGTAAAGGAAAAATACATCTGCTAACTTGATATAAATGCTTCATATCTACAAAGCCCACTTTTATGTTGCCATAAAAATCCCGACAAATGTACGTATCACGAAGCATTTTGCTAAATTGCATTGGAAATAAATCATGCTAAACAATCCCGACAAGTGCACGTAGCCAAGACACTTTTGTTATTTTGAATTTGGAAACGAATCACTCCTTTTTTTATTACATTGAAATTCTTAATTAAATATGGGATTCAATTACTAACCATAGTTATTCCAAACTAGACTTAAAATTTAAACGAAATAAACGAACGACGTTACAATCCAAGACTGTAAATCTCTGAGACGCGACAGCTAGAATAGGTTTATACATTACAGTAGGGATGAATTTATCTTCACTTTTGTTTAGTACTTCATTAACCATGAATGTTACGTTCATTTAGAATTTTGGTTAAAATCTATCAAATGGATTGTTCTTCATCATTCATACGTTTCCAGTCGACTATATTTCCTGTTTTGAATCTAATTTCCGTCCTACTAAGCATAACCCACACTTAACCTTTCGTTTTTGAAAGGATAGGAACTCGAAAATGGAGTGATTCTACTTTCAAATTTGTTTACTTTTCTATACGTACTGTTGGATTTGATAAAGAGTCACAAATTATTGAGATATTGTAAAAAAATTAACCCTGCTTCTTGATTTAAAATTCGTAATACGAGTTTCAATTCCGTCTTCACGCATTGAAATGCCATTGATATTTCTGGGTTTTTCTTCGTTCTACGAATGAAGACAGAAAAAATTGGTTTGCTAGGAGCACTTCTTCTGTTTTGAGAACAATGAGTTTAAACATTCATACAACGCACTCGTTTAAGCTTTGTGTTGTAGCTTATGACCTAACGCATCGAAATAAACGCAATGTATTATTGATTTGTGTACGGTGAAATCATGGATATTATTGATGATTTCTGTTCGATAGAACGGATGGCCAATTACGACGAAGTAGCGCAATACCCTATGTAACTCAATGTAATAACTTGTGTTTTTCAATCAGATTATTGAATTCAAAACATCCAAGCATCCTGAAATCTGGGCTTAATTAAATCGTTCCTGAAAATAAAATGAAGATTATATTTCTATGTCCACCAATGCATGAAGTTGTATACTGTGTGACAAACACAAAGATACTCTATGTCTACGGAAGCCGAGAGAATTTCCGACCCGAATGAATTTTCTAGACCGTATCGCGAATTCAACTCGCCGCCTCCAGCTTGGTAGAACCATGCTTTAGCTGACACGGTTACCTGAGGCTCTCACAGAGGATACAAGTCTTTAAAAAATTTAACTCTCTCGCAATCGATACGATACATCTCAACTCACTTCGATCTTTCCATTGTGTACTTAACACTGGCTCCTCCAATTTCCTGGAGCAAACAGGAATGTTAAAGCAAATACTAAAATAATGGATCTGGATGTCTAAAATGTATCCAGATAATCCATCGCATCGATTGATTTCTACAATTGCGAAAATTGAAAATTGAACATCTCGAACCCCATTTTGCTCGATCCACTCTTCGGAAGAATAACTTTCCAGCTCAAGTTTGAAAGAGCACAAGCATAATGTAGAACTGCCAAAGGGTTATTTCCAAAGTCAGACACAGTCCGTTCGGTTTGTGTTATCCGATCCTTCCAGAGTGGCTACAACGGAGTAGGTGTTCGAAGGAAATGTTTCCTAAGAAAACATTTACTTTTGCCTTGTTCCGTGGGAGGAAACTTTTCTGATTCTCATGAAACATGAAAGCTTAAGGGTCCGTTTCTATTTTGGGAAAAATTTATTTACAATGGCCAGAAAGTGATCTGCAAAAATCAGAAGCCAGTTTAATTACAATATTTCATTTTTTTTTCTTACAGGGGCCGACCTCAACATTTGCTGGAGGATATGCCTGATTCGGCTTCCGTCAGTGAGTCCTTCCCACCGGTGGTGGGGGACGATGAACCCAGCGTTATAGTGCAACTCTCGAACCGAGTGCAGGATGGAACCAGGTGCCGACCCGGAAGTTTGGACATGTGCATCCAGGGCAAGTGTCAGGTAAGTGAATGCTAACAAAACGAACAAATTTCTCGTGTTGGAGTGGTGTTTTGGTAAATGACTTACAGTATGGACCAGATTAATTTTATATCGTCTTGAACAAAGGGTCCTTTCTGGGAAATCATGAATGTCGAGAGTTTTTCTTGATTCGCGAGATTTCCAGAAGCTTGGAGTTTAACAATCTGGATGCAGGATTTAAAAACCGAAAAATGCAGGAGTGATATTTATTTCAAACTATGCATGAGTGTCGAAAAAACACAGAAAACTCCGTGATATACCGTTATTTTGAACAGATCCCACTTCGAAGCTTTGCAGCCTATATGATTTATTTCAGGGTGTTGAGATGCTACGTTATTGTCGTCTCAAGGTAGTTTGGGCTTTTTGTTGTCAAAAGTATGCCATCAGCTTCTCACAAGGGCCTAAGAACAAATAAAAACGACTCATGATGAAATGGATAAGACCCAGCATCAATCTCTGGATAACTCATTGGATTCAAAAGTCATTTAAAAACAAGCCTTCTCTCTGTGTGTTAATCAATGTCCTGACGCCCGGTTTGAGAACTGTATGTACTGCTCACAAATCGACCAAGGCAACGTAGCGGATAGAGAGATTTTTTCTCAAAATTCCTCGATGTTTTGCTCCAAAATGAGATTATCACCCTTCGATAAAAGCATACATGAACTTTATTTCATGCTTTTTTAAAGGAGGTACATAGTGAACAAGCATAATGAGCATTATGTGCTTTTGCCTTGGATTTCTTATGGTTCGAAACAAAATATTTGATCATTCGGCTTGTATTTGCTGTTTTTTTTTAAATTTAAGTAGTAGTATCTGAAGGAGGCTTCAGAAACCAGTTTCCTACCTAGATCCTTCCAATTGAAAGTGTTACCTATTAACCTCGAGCCCGCCACGAGTAATTGGTACCCAATACTAACCTAGAAATACTTAGTTGAAGATGCTAATTTCAAATAACAGACTGTAGTGGTAATTTTTATACGATAGATGGAGTAGATGAAAGCATAGAGTTGATAGTTCCGTTAGAGTACGGCAGTGTGAAGATTGTATATAGATATTAGACAAGCGAGCTAGGACAACTTTTAAGGAAGGTACAAATCGGTTTTTTCATCTCTCTTTACCAAACTCCCCCTTTGGAGAGGGATGGTGAGGGGTGTCCCCCCCCCCCCGCCACCACTGGCAAAACGAGATGAAAACCGACCCGCTCATGTACCAACTGTGTGTTTGAAACAGTTCTACCGATTTTTTACCGCACTTCAGTTGTTATTTGAAGGAAGGCATCCAGTCGTAGGTTTGGAAATTGCAACTATTGTTTACCCCATTTGTACCTTCCTTAAAAGTTGTCCTAGCTCGCTTGTCTAATATCTATATACAATCTTCACACTGCCGTACTCTAACGGAACTATCAACTCTATGCTTTCATCTACTCCATCTATCGTATAAAAATTACCACTACAGTCTGTTATTTGTAATTAGCATCTTCAACTATGTAAATCGTTGACTTCACGTAGAAGTAATACTAAAAACATATAGTCAAACTAGAAATACTGCTATTTAAAATGTAAATCAAACATTACTGATTGTGGCTCCGCAAAGTGTCACACACGACTGAACCTAGTAAATAAACGAACTAGTTAAAAAAAAGATGGAACCTAGTGCCAAAAAGGCAGTGAAAATTCCTTCTGGTTTTGCTTGAGGATTAGCCCTTTATTTATCAGTGCTTTGGAAAAGTACGATAAATTTTGTCAAATTGTGCCACCAGTCTGAAAGATTACTTTTTAGAAACATTTTCCATGAACAGTAAGCTTGATTTTGAATTGAGTAATGATAATTCCACGGTTCCAGGATCCAAAATTTTTAATCAGCAGATGTGTTACTTCGCAATTAAGTTGTCATAAGAATTTATAAATTAAAACGCAAATGAACTTAAAAAACATGCATTCTTCATTATTTATTTATCAGACCATCGGAAAATTGCTTAGATGGAATATTCAACCTCTAGGATATAATTCGTTTGGTTTGGATCTTATCTGGAGAAACTCTCACCTAAGGGATGATCGAGTTTGCGATAGTATGTGTAATAGGTACGCGAAAAGCGTGACTTTGTTGGTTGGGACGGAGGGGGGGGGGGGGCGTGCACAAATCGAAAAACTTGTGGATGTTATATTTGTATCGCTTCTAAACCTCAAATCCCCGAATATCTCGCACACTATGGGGACGATTGATCACATAAGTATGCAACCTAAATACGTAGCGTCATTCGTTCGTGGTACACGAATTCCGCAATTTCATAAAGCGCACAACGGAGAAACGAGGGAAAGCGTGACGGATTTTGTAATCTCTTGCTGCATATTGTGAAGTCCTACTTGGAAGCATTTATGACCATTCGATCTTTATTTTTATTTTATTTTTTCAATTTCGTCACCAGCTCCTCTTTGAAGTGCACAAAGCAGTAACCATAGTAATGAGTACGATTGACAAAACTCAACAGTGCTGCCGATTTGTATTATATTGTTTGTGTCATAATTGTCAACGAGTGCCCTACGTGTCGAACAGTGTGCCATACTGGGCACAGCACACTTTCAACTCGCCACCATTTCTACCCCGATGAATTTTATCAGCTTTTCATCAATGTGTACTGTTGTTTACTTTTGCTCAACAAGTTTGTGTGTGCAAAGCAGGGTGCCTTCCATTCATTTGGGCGAAAAACATGTTTTATGAAATTATGGAATAATAAGATATTATCATAATATTTTGTATGTGTAAGTTACAAGAAAAGACTGTAAAGTTTATGTTTGACACACAAAACATGCAACTTTAGCTTTAACAGAGTCACAATAAGCGATTTTCTGATCGCCTTTTCGCGAAGAATGAAGAGCAAAGAGTGGGTGAGATAAATGACAAAATCGCTTATTGCGACGCAAATGTACCAACATTTTCAGGAATTATGCGTCAGACACAAACTTCACAATATTTTCTTGTTGCTTACATAAACAAAATATTATCATATAATTTTATTATTCCATAATTGCATAAAACATTATCTTAGCCAAAATGAATGGAAGGCACCCTGGTGCAAAGTGCATTTTTTTTTTTAAATAAGATCATCACAATGCGAGACATTTCCCCGAAAAACGTAAACAGATCGTGCACAAATGGTGCACTATTCCCAACCTATCAATGAAGAAGTTGGCGAAAATGGAGAAAGTAAGTATCGGAGCAGTCCAAACCAGCCATTCGGAAGTTACCTTCGAGGATTCACCGTGAACCGGGACCGATGAACCGAAAGCTGAACAGGAAGCTTTCGCCAATAAGAAAAGTGCCTCTGTTCGAGATTTGGCCAAAAAATTTAGAACATCGAAGAGTTTGTCCAACGTGCCAAAGCAAGAAACAGGCTGAAAACGTTCAAGAAGTAAAAGAATCTGAAACGGAGTCAGAAACAAGCCGCATCCAGTCTTCAAGGTGCAGCATAACACTGATGTGCAAGCAGGCTTTTGCACTTACCTCACTCACCTCACATTCACTCTATGTTCATGCATGCACTCAGGCAAGTGAACTTGCACCCCAGCAGGAGCGCAATGTTTACGTTCGAACATCGCTTGCTTCAGCGTTGGAAAGAATGGATGATATTAAAAAGAATTATACACGCTAACTTGAAAGTACTCATTAATGAGTAAAAAAAGACCCATTTTGAAGAAAAGTGGCTTAACTCATTAATGATTAAACAATTTTACCCATTAATGAGTATCTGTTACCCATTAATGATTAACAATTACTCATTAATGGGTAACAGATACTCATTAATGGGTAAAACATTTACTCATTTAATGAGTTAAGCCACTTTTCTTCAAAATGGGTATTTTTCAACCATTAATGGGTACTTTCAAGTTAGCGTGTAAAACGGAATAATTCAAGCTCGAACCATGAACTTTGAGTGAATCAGACTGGTATGTTCACCTCTCGTCTGTTATTACTCTGAAAGATGTGTAGGCTAAAGGTGTATAAGAAGTGTTCATCGATTTCGTCTGCCCTTTCTGTTGCAACATAGCAAGCCTCAATGTTCACACTTGCATACAGGTACGAAGTATCACGTGCGATGTGCAGAGTACACCTGAGTTCGATAGGTAACATACGCGTTCAATGAACGTGCACTGAAGAAATTGAAACTCAAGCTCAACGCCGTCTATGTTTCGTGAAGACTGGCCGCATCGGTCAAACCGAGGGCTCGGAAGCTATATGATAGCCTGCTGTGTGGAAAATTGGCGTGTGTTATCATGGACGATGAAACATACGTCAAATTTGACCACCAGACGCTTTCGGGACTACAAAGTCCGTGATGGTCAGGAAGTTGGCGACGCCGATAAGTAAATGTTTACCGAAAAATTTAGTAAGAAGACCAGGTGAGCGTGGCAAGTTGTCAAAGCCATTTGTGACGAAGGAGACGATGAACAATTTACGTTTGGAGGTGTTTGAATCGGCGTCTGCGCCCCTTGATCTGTCAACATGATGGCTCAGTACTATTTTGGTCCGATTTGGCGTCAATGTACTACACGCTAAGATGCACATACCATAAAGTCGGTAAAGAATATCTTTATATCGGTAGAAATCGGTAGGTAAATAATCGAAGAAAGTGCACATACCAAAATTATCGGTAATCATGGATTACTAATAATTAACGTTAAATATCACCTAATTTATTGTAAAAAATAGCCTATTTAAAGTAAAAAGTAACTATTTTTATTGGAAAAAATACCGATAACTTTTTACCGATAATTTTAGGTAATCGTAGCTAAGCGTGTACGCAAAAGACACAGAAGCCAAAAAAGATAAAACCTCCGAATTGTCCTGAGGCCCGGTCAATTAAAACTTTTTGGGCCCTTTCCACGGGATATCTACGGGATCACTTTAAGGCAGCAAATTCAATCGAAGAATTTGAAAAAGACTGGACAGATGTGTAGCTAAAATCATTACCAAGGAATCTGTGCTGAAGCTCATAGGCACCGTCAGATCAAAAGTTTGTTCCTTGGCATACGATTAAAGGAACTGTGGATTATTTTCATCCATTTGAAAGAAAATAATATATTAAATTTAAAATAAAATTTTTAGTTTCTTAACATAACGTTATTTTATTTCAATCATAAACTGTGCTTATACTTTCTGGAAGGCCTTGTTGTCAGAGAACGCTGCACTGTTTGTCCAAAAAAGCCAAATGTGGAACTTTTTCCTAGAGCCCGGTCTTTTAATTTTAGCCATGATTGGTCTTCAGAAGACCATCCTCAACAATATGAACGTAACAATAATGAGTAATTGTAAGACTACACAGTTCGAAAAAGTAGTGTAAATTTCTGTTCAATATGATGCACATAAATGGAGCGTCACATATCATATACGTTTACATTATATATCATGTAAATTTCTGACACATTTCATGCAATGTAGCAAATATTGTATACAAAAGCCCATCTTCGTTAACAACATTGTTTGCAAGTTGCTCGATTGCGTGAAATGAAATACAAGTCTACGTGAATGAATGTTTACGTCACAATTATTCAGAATTTTTATCTGTGTAGGATATAAATAAAAAGTTAACTTTTTCCTTTGAGCGGTGCTTAAAAATAGCAGTGCTGATGGTGTAGTGGTAAGCGTGATTACCTCTCACCTCAGCAGTCCTGGGTTCAATCCAGTCGGCGCCGCCGGGATGTTCTGAGGCATAACATCTCTGATCACGCCTTCCTTCGGATGGGAAGTAAAGCTGTTGGTCCCTGGTTCATGAGTTGATGGGTCGATAGGTAGGGTCCAGGTGTAGGAGCTGCCTCCCTGGCGTTGGTAGCATTAATGCTCAGCACGGAAAACAAGATAGACGGAAAAAAAAATCAAGGAAAAAAAAGTTAAGAATGAATCCTCTTGCATTACAACCAACCGCTTCATTAATGCATCTCTATTATCATCATCACCGCCATCCATCTCACCACCAACAACAACAACCAATCGCTGTAACAACTTCTGTTTTCACGCTGTACATTGCTGATAAAGCAGGCTGGGAAGCCCTCTCTCTACTTTCGACCACAGGACTGGTGGTGACTGTGGTGAGCGCAGGCAGCAAATGGCGGGACCGGGTCAGAGAGATTAGGAGCTTCCTAAGTGCCGTTCACGATGCGCCCCAGGGTCGATAATCAATTTTCGGGTGCAGCTGATTTATCAAGTTGAGAGTTGATGTTAATCGTAAAATCCACGGAGTGGCTGAGGTTGTGGGAAGAATCGTCACGCAGAGTATGTTCAATAGTTGAAGATGCTAATTTCAAATAACAGACTAAAGGGGTAATTTTTATACGATAGTGAAATGTATGAATGATGAAAGTATAGAATTGATAGTTAAAAGTGTGAAAATTGCATATAGAGAATTGAAAGCGAGCAAGAACAACTTTAGGAAGGTACACATCGGTTTGATCATCTCTCATTACCAAACTCCCCCGTTGGAGAGGGATGGTAAGAGGTATTCCTCCCTGCCACCACTGGCAAAAAGAGATGATCACCGACACGCTCAAGTACCGACGATGTGTTTGAAACAGTTTTATCGATTTTTACCGTACTTAAGTTGTTATCTGAAGGAAGCCATCCAGTTGTAGATTTTGGAAATTGCGGCTTTTGTTATCTTTACCACGGTATGTGCTCCTGTCATCGTTGACTTGACAATCTCGAGGGACACGGTTACAGGTGCTGCTACTGTACCTTTCGACCAATGACAGTAATAATATCAATTTTATACTTTCATCTCCTCATCTATCGTATAAAAATTACCACTTTAGTCTGATATTTGAAATTAGCATCTTCAACTATGTAAATCGTTGACTTCACGAATAAGTAATACTAAACATATAGTCAAAGTATGGCCAATGTTAAAAAAATATACTTGCCTGGGCAAGCTGTTTGGAAGACCCCTTCGTATCCATCAACCACAGGACCAATACGACTGTGTTGAACGATGTCTGCAGGCGGGACTGCCCAACTAACATGTTCAGCTTTATAAACCAACTTTCCCAGCGTTGTGCTGTAAAGTAGCTGAAACAAAGCTGCAGATACTGCTTCAAGCAGAAGTTAGCAAAATAGTTTTGGAGAGCGTTTACTCAACTTTTTCACAACCATTATTCAATTTATCAGTCGCACTGAATAACATCACCCAATAAACGCTAATGTCACTTCTTTGCAAATATTAATCAACATTCAACTGTTAGCTTCAAAACAAAGCTAATAAAGCGAATATATTACTTATTTTCTGGCTTCTACACAACCAATCACTCTTGCTGAATAACATAAACATCAAAAGTGCGTTTTAAACAACTAAACAACCTGTACTCATCTAATAAATTGTGTTAGCGCTACTTAGGAAGCTATCAACTAGGTTTATTTTTAGCATTGTGCAGTTTTACAGCTTTACTCTGCTCCTTTAGAAAGTTGAATTAACTAGTCGAGAAAAGTGACTATTATAAAGCCTCTACTCAGCAATCTTGTTGTAGAAGAGTGTAGCGAAGTTAGTATTATCAAGGTCGCCAATGCGTTCGTCTAGAGTTCGATTGCAGGTTCCGGTACAGCGTAAATAGTTTAATGGTGTGCTTATAAATTATTTCGGTTCATTTGATTCGCAGTGAAATAAACATGATAAATTCCTTCAACAAAAAAAGCGTAAACAATATTTAACCTAGCGTCAAGAGAAAGCTGTGAAGTGATTATTGGATAATCGGGTAAAGGTTGAGTAAGCGCCTTTCAAGTTCACATACAACTAAACAGCAGGATAACAGCTGTTTAGAACCGTAAATGGGTATTCAATAAGAGCTTGTCCCAACCGTCACAACAGCCAGATTTGCTTGTATAGAGGTTGACTAAAGGTTTCCTCATATCGTATGACATTTGAATACAGCTTGAGGCTGTATAAATGAAATGAGTAAAGCGTTTACATTGCGAAAATTGTTAGTTGGGTAGGTTGAAGAGATCAGGAACTTCCAAATAGCTTTCTACGGTGCATATCGGATGCGAATAAGTCAGGAAATCGTTCGTCCTATGCATAACAGGCTCAGCTACAGGTAAGGCGATCCGAGTGCGATCCGGATGAAATAACGTGTTGGCTGAACGACGAGAATGTGTATTTCGACAGTGATCATGCATAAGGGCGTATACGCGATGATCGATTATCTTCATAGATTTTCTCTTTGCATTGCTACAGCTAAGCGAAATAATTTTCTAGAATTTGTTCCATACAGAGTTGTAATAGGTTGTATGGGCTATCAAAAACAACAGCAAACGCACCGAGAAACGTTAAATCTAGCGAGTTATTAACAAAAGAGAAAATCGACGAAGAGAATCGCTCATCGCGTCTACGCCCTTATTGCATACTCACTGTTGATTTACTATATTGTAGCGTTCGTGAAGAACCGTGGATGAAGAAGTGGTGTCATTGAGGAAACTTTCACTCTGATCAAGAGTAGAATCCCGATTGGAAGATTTCGTAGTAGATTCCAGCATTTGTCTCGGTTGTTCCATGATAATAGAATTATTATTGTCGGCATCAAGATCTGGACATGTTAAACCACGCACTGGACTAGCACTGGAAATCAGGAATACATTAGGAGCAGCATTACTATGATCACACACATACTTGCCTGAAATAACACGTCGGGAGACCCTCATCCAGCCTTCGACCACATTGCCGGGATGGCTTGGATGGCAGGAACTGATGTTAGATTGATGCTTAATGATGTTTGGCTGGACTAGGTCGGAGCGGTTGCGTTGTGCGTATATTTCATTTAAAGAAAATAAAAATGTTATCAAACTGAAGCTGAAAGACTAAGGAATCGATTGGATACATTCAACGAAGTGTTTTAGTAAGAAAATACAGTGAAATTGGGCCAATGGGTGACAAAGCCATTTTTCATATTTAATTCGTATCATTTAAAAAAATTAATTTTCATACTCACGGTTAATTTGCCTTTCTTAGTATAATAATGAAGGAATCTTAATGCACCACACTTCAAAAATTAATTCAATAGACTAACCAAAGCAATTATTAACGAGCGAACATTAAGTGGACGTTCATTGAACACTTTGTAAAAATATACCCCCATTGCAAATTATCTATCTACCAGTATTCTAAAGAGACGATGGCTCCAAAGCATTTTTTACCCAAACCCTAGGGATCTGCACATCATAAGCAGAAATCTCTCCGTCACATACCAGCAAAGGAACCACATGAAAGTGATATGGCATGCAAATTCCTCTTTACCCATCATCACTTCACGGTTGGCTGTGCATTCATATTTCTTCCCCGATCTGTATTTTGAAACCCTGTCCCGACGAAGGACTCTTAGCATTCTTGAACACATATTTCCCATTCCATGTAACGCTCCGCACGCCATCGTAACCAAGGCAGGGAAAAACGGGAGGAAGGTAGGAGTGTCAGGCTCCTAACTAGCTGGTGAATAGCATAAAACCATCAAACCTTTTTATACGATTCGATATGTTTTCTCTGCTGCATTGGAAATATGTCCTGGCTGGTTTTGCCCTCAACCCGAAAAGATCCTGGTCGAGTTGGATGTGTGGAAAATTCTCGTTGAATATATGATGCAAATAAGGATATAAAATATGAATGGGACTTAGCGTTCCTCGCTGCTCCACTCGGGCAGAACGAAACGACAGAAGTAACTATGGTGGTGCAACTCAGGGCACACTAAACGGCTGACCTCGTTTTCAGACAATTTCTTGGAAAAGTTCACTCGAAAAAAAGATACTGCGATGTAGAACTGTGCTATGACAGAAGAACTAGCTACCGAGAAGGGCATAAGTACTACGTCTACTTTCTTGGCTGTCCGTATTATCTGATATGCATCAGCATCTCGTTAAACACATTACAAGAAGCTCCGGTAGCGGATAAGTTCTCAAGCGGAACGGAAGATTCGAATTTAGCAAACAGGGTTGTAGGCAAGGCGTTTACAATATTTTTGGGTGAATTTATTTAAATGAATTGGAATTTTGGATCGTGTGTGTGAACCATTTCGGCACTGAGCATTCATAAGGGCCAATGTCACAAACGTAATCAATAAATTCTTCCACGATTATTTCCAGAATAAAACACAATAAAACTCCAGCTTACCTAGAGTTACATTAAGACCAGCTTGCAGACATAATTATGTTTCCAGATTTTCACTTATACCCCGTTCTCATTACACTCTACCAACATCACGTTATATAGCAGCGGCGCCGGTGGTGTAGTGGTATGCGTGATTACTTCTCACCCCACCAGGCCTGGGTTCAATCCAGTCAGCGCCGCCGGGATGTTCTGAGGCATAACATCTCTGATCACGCCTTCCTTCGGATGGGAAGTAAAGCCGTTGGTCCCCGGTTCATGAGTTGATGGGTCGATAAGTAGGGTCTAGGTGTGGGAGCTGCCTCCTTGGCGTCGGTAGCATTGGTGCTCAGCACGGAAAACAAGATCGACGGAAAACAAATCAAGAAAAAAAAATCACGAAGCGAGATGATATCTATATCAACCGGAGGTGGGGCAACGATCCCAATAGCGTGGCTAAAACCTCTTGCACCGTGGGTATGCATCCTACAGATTTGCATTGACAAAGTTGTTTAGTTTATGAAGAGCCAACTGTTAGTGGTTCCTGTTAATCTCTTATTTCTGCCGAATAGTCGGCGCTCGTATCTATCTTTTGATCAGAGCTTCCTACCAGGATAGTTTCTTGGGCAAAGCTGTGCATTTTATAGTTCAGAGAACTTGTTCAACAGAACATCAAAGAGCTCAGATTCTCCGAAAATGAGATATCGATTTTCAAGAAATTTCGTCAAGCAAATAATTATCACGATTTGTTAGCGTTTTTAGTTCAGAAGTGTAAGTATAATATCTATTACATTATTAAAATGCTAAAGTTTTCCAAATTATCACAAATTTACCATAAAATTCTTCCTTTTTTAAAATAGTATTTTCGAAAATGTTTCAAACAAGCGAGAACAACCTGGGTGAGCTGTGCACCCAGAAGAAAGAGTTGATCACTGATGAAACCTGGCGGAAGATTGAGGAGCGTAGAGAAGTAAAAGTCGCGATAGAGCGGGCGAGAGCCAGAGGAGCCAAGAACGAAGCCCTTCAACGGTACTCGGCTCTAGAAAAGTAAGTCAAGCGCTCTTGCAGACGGGACAAGCGAGCGTGGGTGTACTTCCTGGCCGACGAAGGGAAGAAAGCCGCAAACACTGGCGATATACGCCTCCTCAACGATATCTCATGACTATAGTCGCTATATTCATAGTCTGGCGGATAGAATCTCGGGAACCACTTAAACTGTCAAATAGCGGAACCAATCGAGCAAATCACGACCAACAACAAAAAAGAGCACATCAGTTATTGCGAACAAAACTTCGGAACCCCTTTTCTAGTGATTCAAGACTCGCCCCCGAAAACTAATACCATCTTTGGCTGGGGAAGGATTCCTCTATCCGATGATGCTGGTAATTTGCGTTCGATTAGCGAGGAAATAATAATCAACGTTTTGTTTTTAAAAGTTGATAGTAGCTTTTCAATTGTTGGTCTACAATATATTGAATTGGTTCCTCAAAAAGCGGAACTCTATTTTTCTATTCTATTTTTCGAAATTCTATCCGCCAGACTATGAATATAGCGACTATACTCATGACGCCTGAGTGGAGCACGGATGAATCCAAGGATGCCAGTGGAGGATACGACATGGCAGTAGACTGATGCAAAATTTGAAATTTTTACTCCACAGTGCTCAAACGGTTCCAAATTGGGCCCTGATTAGCCTCCCAAAATTTGAACTTATTTAGTTAAAAACTGACTTGGCACAAACCATTTGAAGTTTATATGGGCATTACTATGGAGAAACCATAATTTCGGTTCATATCTGTCTCAAAATTCACCAGTTCACTCTACTTTAAAAAAAATATATCAGAGCTTGTTGAAAATTTTCTCAGCTACAACTTTGTTCAAGACCACTTTTCGATCAAATGTAAGGAACAAAAATTATTATGATTCAAGTCACTGATGTCTTATGATTATGCTCAATCAACTGTTCAGCAGGAAACATTGGTGTTTATGGCGCATAGAATAGAGGACAAAAATCATGATAATAGCCTGCAGAATACAGTGTTGCCCACAATACAGTTGCTTAATCTTACCATACGATTATCAATCTCTTAAACAATTAATAACTATTTAATTTGACGTTTGGCTGAAAAACGATGTTCTTCAAAGTTGTAGCTGATAAAAATTCCCATAGGAACAGCAATAGAATTTGTTAACAATACAATATGTCAAAAGGCTATAAGACAATGAACAACAAGTTTTGTTTTCCCATACTAATTTCCATATAAACTTCAAATGGTTTGTGCCAAGTCAGCTTCTTATCAAATGAGTTTAAACTTTCGGAGGCTAATCAGGACCCGATTTGAAATCGTTTGAACACTGTGGAACGAAAATTTCAAATGTTGCATCAATCTACTGGATAGTTGCTGACCAGCTGAAACGCTGGTTAGGGTACTTCTAACAATTTCTTCAAGTTTCAACGGCCAACTAGCCATCAACATCTCGGCATGATCCGCCTAGGGTGCGGCGCATCACTCGCGTCAATTTCAAGGCCCCATCACTGCAGAAGATTGAAGCAGCTATTCGAAGCATGAAATCCAGCAAGGCTCCAGGGGTCGATACCAGCAGAGATGCTCAAAGCTAACCCCATGCTATCCGCTCAAATGTTGCATCAACTATTCTGTGATATCTAGAACACCGCGACTTTTCCGATCGACTCGATGCAGGGCGTCTTAGTGAAGGTCCCAAAGAAGGGGGATCCAACTGTGTGCGAAAATAGACGAGGCATCATGTTTCTGTGTATTGTTCACAAAGTTATGTGCAAAGTTATCCTGAATCGGATACAGGAGAAGATCGACGCGACTCTCCGGCGGCAGCAGGCAGGATTGCGTGCCGGAAGACCTTGGTTGGACCATATTGTCACGCTCTGCTTCATCCTGGAGCAGGTCATTGAATTGCAAAAGTCCCTTTATTTGGTATTTATTGACTACGAAAAAGCTATCGACCGACTCAATCACGAGAATCTGTGGGGCGCGCTGAAGGATGTATACTATCACCGCTACTGTTCTTCGTCGTAATCGACGAGATCATGGTGGGTGCAATTGACCGCGTATCGAACCGTGGGCTGCTTCGGCAGCCTATCACCATGGAGCATCTCACCGACATCGATTTGGCTGATGATGTTGCTCTACTAGCACAACGGCGCTCTGATATGCAGAGTAAGCTCATAGCTGAACGCTCCTCTGCGGCGGGTCTCACCATCAACGTCAACAAAACCAATTCGTTGGATGTCAACACGTGCAACCCTTCCAACTTTACGGTAGCGGGGCAAGCAGTGGAGCAGGTCGATAGTTTCCAATATCTTGGCAGCCAAATAGCGTCGGACGGCGGGACCAAGAGCGACATAGATGCACAAATCAAGAAGGCTAGGGCTGCCTTTGCGAGTTTACGCAACGTATGGGGATCAAACCAGATAAGTCAACGCTCCAAAATCCGAATTTTCAACTTGAACGTGAAATCTGTGTTGTTATGCGCCAGAATGCCGAGCTCTATTGTCGATGTCATCAGAAGCCAATAGCAACAGAAATTCGAGAGCGAAAGTGGAGGTGGGTCGGCCACACATTTTGACTGGGCGGAAACGAAATCTGCAAGCAAGTGCTGAATTGGAATCCGGCAGGACATTGCAGCAGAGGCAGACCCAGGGGCTCATGGCGGTGGAGCATCAATAAGGGAATAAAGCAAGTCAATAGGAATCTGACCTGGGCCCAGGTCAAGGCAAAAGCGAGCAGCCGCCAAGGATGGAAGTCTTTCACGTTGGCCCTTTGCACCTCCGGTGGTGTACAGAACCATTAAGTAAGTAAGTGAGTAGGGCCTGTAACGTGGGTAGATCACCTTTTCGTGGTACGTTACGGGATGTAAGACCTACCACCGATTCCTAGTCTTGAGTACTTCAAACTAGAGGAACAGGATTTTTCAGTAATCAAAGGAACACATCTTAGTCCTTGTTACTTTTTATGCCTTGTTGATAGTGATAAGTCCTCGGGTTGCCTGGACCGAGGATGATCTTGAAACAATGAAAAAATGAGTTAGTTAGTCTTCACCTAAGCGATTCCTAATCTTCTATTAGTTGTTCCCTAGTTTGAAGTGGTTAAGACTAGGGTTCTGATGCATGGTCATTACCGGTGTCATAGCTTATTTTTGTTGCTAAGGAATCCAATTTTGACTAACAAAGGGGTGCGCCTTTGGAGGGTGTTCCAACACTCCGAAGGGTATAAATAGCTAGACCTTTCAATTAGAGTCAGATCCTTGCGATAAATCCAAGAATGACAACTGTGAAAAAATCGAATACTTCATCATTTCTCAAAAGTGATGGAGTAATACGACATGCACTAAACTAAGGACACGGGATATACTACAATAGATCAAATTACTGGTCGCAGTGGTGTTATGTCTCGAACAGAGGAAAAAAAAAGTAGGGCCACATCCTGGACATTACACCTTATGTATCCTTCTAATATTTGCTGGTTATCCTCTTTGCAAACAAGCAAATTTTCTTCGCAAATGTTAGGAAATATTTTTTTGGGATTTGGCTCATTGACCATTCGGCCTAATAATCGTTCGACCTAATAACCTTTCAACCTAATAACCGTTCGACCTAATAACCGTTTGGCCTAATGACCATTCGGCCTGCTGAAATTCAACCTAAAAACTCAGCATCAGCCTTGAGCATTTAATGTTTGAAATATCTCATGATAGGTCCTGGTATAAATTAAAAGTGCGGACCATTTCCCCGAAAACCCTGGAACATGTTCTGATATAGTCGATGGATCCTAGGTACTCCATACCAGTTATCATGTTTTAAAAATTTCTTTAATTTTAGCATCAACAGTACAGAATTCAGAAGCACTATCTTTGACATATCGAGTTATAGAATAAAAATAACACTACACAGTTCGAAAAGTAGTGTACATTTCTGTTCAATATGATGGACACAAATGGAGCGTCACATATCATATATGTTTACATTATATATCATGTAAAGTTCTGACACATTTCATGCAATGTAGCAAATATTGTATACAAAAGCCTTTGTAAACAACATTGTTTACAAGTTGCTCGGTTGCGTGAAATGATAATTAAGTTTACGTGAATAAATATTTACATCACAATTAAAATTCAGAATTTTTATCTGTGCAGATATAAAATCAAGGTTAACTTCGATCAAATCTATGTTATGGATGTTCCAGATCTCACGGTAGACGATCTGGTGACCACTCGGGGCCAATGACCAACTAATATATCAAAAACCATCATTTTACTACAATTCATATAGGGGAAACGCACCAGTATTGGCCATGTTCCTATTTTGGCCACCTTTCGACGATATTTCGCGTTGTTCACAATTTTGAGATTTTCAGTTCAGTTCAGTTTGTTGGTGCAAATCTTATTAATCGGTGTACATAATCATTTCGACCTCAAAATGCACGAATATTGTAATTTAACCGGTTTTCTGAGGTGTGACCAAAATAGGAACCTGGAACACTTCCCCTAGTTGCAGGTAAAAAACTAGGCCTACTTTGATCGAATTTACAAAGCAATCAATTTTATTGATATTTCATATCTTTCAGCGAGCCATCTGGTGACCATTCGGAGTTAATGAACAGCTAATATATCAAAAATCACCATTTTACTACCTTGCATATAGTTGCAGGTAAAATTCAAGGCCTACTTTGATCTAATTTACGGAGCCAATTACTAGTTTATATATCAACAAACTCCATTTTCCAATATCGTATATAAATGCAAAGAAAAAACAAGGCCTACTTTGATGAAATTTATTATATTATATTGTTTATTATTATATTAATATATCAAAAATAACCATTTACTACCATCCATATAATATCAGAACAAATCCAGGCCTACATTGATCAAATTTACGCAGCAATCAATTTTACGGATGTTCTGGATCTTCTTGTAACTACTCGGAGCCAATGAACAGCTCATAAATCAAAAATCACCATCTTACTTAATTTAATATAGTTAGCTGAAAAAATTAAGGCATATTTTGATTGAATAAAAAACCTTTTGTTAAAATATGTACCAGCACTTTAGATGCCTGTGGATATTTAGCAACACCTTGTTCTGGACGACTGGTACCTTTTCTCCGCCCGATAGCCTCTCGGAAACACGGATTAAAACCGGAACCACTTGGTCAATATGTTCCAATTTATCAGACCATTGTATCGAAAAAAAATTCAACTTACTGTAGAAATTTCAGCCAAAATTCGTATGTCTGTTCGTAAAAATAAAAACCGTACAAATTGTGTTAGGCCCTCCCCAAAAGTAAAGCAGGTGGTGTTCATTTCAAGCGTTAATAACTTTTCGGGGCTATCTCGGATTCACATCCGGCCTTGAGCCAAGATGTTCTCAAAAATAGAAAAATTCTACATTTTGTGCACGAAAAAATCGACCAACTGCAGCGCCACCTAGAGCCGCGAATCTGAATCTGGCTCGTCCCCCCTACATTTTGTCGTAAAAACTTCAAGACCTTTGAGCGAGATGTTCCCGTGAACCAAATGTCTTCAAATTTTGGCAGGGTGTTTCTAACCCCCTAAACTACAATTCCACGAAGTAGCGCTTGAAATACCAGGATTGTCCTATTTTGGTTCAAAAGTTATAATTTAAAAAAAAAATGCCATTTTTGGAAAAAAAAATTGAAAAAAAACGCTTTTTTTGGACCACCCTAACATGGAAATGGTCATCCGAATAAAAAAATAAAAAAATTGGTGTAATATTTTTCGATAAGGAACAAAACTACCAATTATTACGAAATTCTGAGAACCACTATATCGTTTTGCTATGGAATGGCTGAATAAGTATAATAGTCAAAAATGCATGACAAACATCAATTTTACGTGGTTCTACGTCATACTGTGGTCGTGTCTAGGACACAACCCTTTAATTTTTTTTAAGATCGAATTATCTCCAAGATTTTATTCTTCAAAATCAACTTTGAAACTTTAACAGTTTTCAAAATATTATCATTCAATTTAAAACAACAAACTTGGGCCCTTTTCAAAAGTTGGTCGTCCATTGTTGAAACAAATTATTGACAACGTATTTTGTTCAAATGATGGATATATGTTTGAACGCCTGCTTCTATAGAATTATCCCATAGTGCAATGACCGCTGAGACATGCTGAAGTTGACCAGAAGAGAGTGCGAAAAAAATCTATTTCAATAAAAGTTGGCGAGTTTTTTTATGAAACCAATTGAATGATAATCAAACATTTTTATTTTAAGAAAATTCAACAAAAAAGCTACACCTAGACTTATGATTTTTCTCAAGTTAAACCAATCCCGAGATAGAGCTGATTTCTTGCGTTCAGATTCTAAGTGGGCCAAATTTACCAAGTTAAGTTATCAAATTGTGTCTTAAGTTTTAAAAAGATGACACAGCACATATTAAATAATAAACATGAAGTATGTTTCATAGACTCCCCATTCTGCGTTTTTTTTCTTCATAATGATACTAAAAAAGTTTTTCAATTTTCGAAATAGAAACATATTTATTTACCCCACATTAGTCGAAGTGGTTTTTATCAAACACCTAGTGTAACCTTTACCCATGAAACGGGGTATCTTTGATAATTCGGATAATTTTGAAAGTAAAATATAATGATTAAATTAACACGCTGCACTATTTCAGAATCGGAAACATTGGTTCCATTTTGTAGCTTAGGGTATTTCCTTTGATATCGTATAGAGTTTTTGTAGTTTGTTTTACATATTTTCCAAATACCTACAAAACAATTTTTTTCGCCTAATTGAAAAGGTGCTCAAACAATCACTTAATAAATGTGTCATCAAAAATTCACAAAATATTGTTTTTTTACTACTTATGATGTTACTGAGTATATACTTATTCAAAGTTTCTTATTTCTAGATCAAAATTGTTTGAGATTCACGCATGGTTTTCTACATTTAACAAGGTTATTTTACGGTACCTCGTTTGGTCTGCATACTACTAAAAAGTATTCTTTAATTGTTAGTTATTTAAGGGGAAAAATACTGAACTTTCTGTGGTTTGTTAGTAAGAATCACGAATTAATTACCCACAAGTTTCCCAATCGTTGAATGGTTTGGTTTGAATAGTACATACACGCAAATCAAAAATCTTTTACAATGAATGTTAGTTCCGTTTCCTATCATCCTCTGTTCATGAACATCGCAGCGAATGTTAGAAGTTGACCTTACAGGCGATGTAATGGTTTTTTGTCTTTTTCATTTCGTGTTCTATCTACGCTTTCGACTATACCAGTAAGCTTGTAGAACGACGCACATTGTAGAACATTGTAGAACAACGCACACACTTGTCTCGAATCTCTCCAGCAGAAAAAGCATACGAAGTCGAGTATGCGAGAAAATGAACGCTTTATGTTTGCTTTTAGGCTATTCATAATTCAGAATCATGGAGAGAGCAGTGGAGAAAGCACAGGTCTGATAATCGCAACGTTCGTGGTTCGAGTCCAGCCGGCAGTCTGTTTCAAATTTTTTCGATATAACTAATTTACCTCACTAATACACTCTACATTTTTCGGTCTCCAATTTTCTTGCATTGGACCGCAGCTAGGTATATCGCATCCTCGGTTCATGCGGTCTCCACTAACATCCTCTGATGATGAATCCCACATAATTGTAAGCGAATCTTACATCCCTCGGTTGGGTGTATGAAGCCAGTAGTTTCTGTTATTTCGGTATCAACTAAAGTGTAAGTTCTATCGAATTGATGCAACACTTTGCACTTTTACGAGCCCTAAATAATTACGAAAATAATGGAAAGTTACGTGATAAACGGATGCGGCGCTGGTGGAGTATTGGTAAGCGTGATTTCCTCTCACCCCAAAAGGCCTGGGTTCAATCCCAGTCGGCGCCGCCGGGATAGTTTAAGGCATAAAATCGCTGATCATGCCTTCCTTTGGAAAAAAAAAGTAAAGCCGTTGGTCTCCGGTTCATGACTTGATGATGGGTCGATAGGTAGGGTCCATGTGTGGAAGCTGCCTCCCTGGATTCGGTAGCATTGGTACGTGATAAACGTTTGCATCGAAAACCCAACTGAATGTCTAATAAGTCTATGGCTATATGCAATATTTAAAAGTTTAATACTACACCCCTGCTTTGAGTGCTACAACGCTAAACTCCCTCAGATTCACGCTTCCCACAGCACACATCCTTTCTCGTAGGAATTCCCCATTCGGGTATATTGTCGGAAAAGCACACCATCCACCAGCACAATGTATTTTGTTGTAGCATGTAGAGATGTAATATCGGAGATCTGAGTTCATTATTGTAGCAAAACTTTCCACCCTCACTGACCTCACCCCCCACCACGCTTTGTTCGCTAGCCCCACTGGTCCCGAATAGGTTCGTAGCGTCAATTCCATGCGGACTACGCCAGAGAATCATTCTAATGAGCAGGAGCATGATACGTCAGTCTCGGGTAGTCAATTGGCGATGCTAACGGGGGTTGAATCGGGCGGTTATGGGATAGTGGAAGGCAACCCTTATGGTCGGGATGATAATTTAGGCCAAATTAAATTTGGAAATAATTTATTGCTTTTAGAGATGTTAATAGTCGAGAACCATTTTGGTGTCCGTCTTATGCTGTGCCGTCGACGGCGAAGGGGGTAGCAGAAAGAGATAAAGTGTAAAAAGGTTCCAACTGAAGTGGTGGAGTTTTTCACTTCGTCTTCTGATGCTAGAGCGCAAGAATGGCATCCGTCTAGTGCCAACGGCGAACGGCGCATCTATTTGGGGTAAATTGCCCTTTTGGGAGCTTTCTACCCGGGGATGGAGCGGAGAAAGGTCTAAGGACTAATTTGAATATAGATTTGATTTTGTTTGACTTTACTTTCTTCGTTCTACTTTGGGACGAAAAGTTTTCGCTGGCTGCGAGATTGATGCATTAAGCGATTAGCTTGGCTCGTGAACCAAAGGTTTGGCAGCGAGTGAAAGGGCAAGCATGTAGGAGAGCAATACCACTGATCGTCTTGTAAAAGACTTGTTTAACATATTTCCCATGTATCAGATGCTAGAATCTAGGAGAGACATTCTTAGGGGAAAAGTCAATTTGTTAGGCCATAGTCACATGTGTTGTTTGTTGGTTCATCGGCCGTTGTGGTTAACTTTATGGAATTGAATGAACGGGTAGGGCGATATTGTGATCAATCAAGTAGACTTTTTGACTTGATATGAATGTTAAGCTTAAAGAGGGTATTTAATATGCCAAAAGGGTTTCTGTATGGTTGCTTGTCACTAGTATTTTGAAGATTAATAAACCAAGTGTATTGGAGTTTCAAAACTTTCTATGAACAAGACAATTACCGTTAACCTTTTCCCGCTCAGAATGATTTTCATAGTTTTGAAATGTAAAAATTTCGTTTCTGAATAAAAAATAGTCTGTTTATAAACAAAAGTATTTTAATTGATTATCTATAGTAACACAGTTGAACTCGCAAGAATGCGTATGGAAGAGTGCATATAATGAGAACAAATAGATGCCTAAATCAATGCTGACTTTTTAATGAGGGACTCATATTAAGATCCCAGGCCTAAATTAGCCAAAACCTTGATAATTTTCCTTGATTTTTTTCCCTTGATTTGTTACCGTCGATCTTGTTTTCCGTGCTTAGCACCAATGCTACCGACGCCAGGGAGGCAGCTCTCACACCTCGACCCTACCTATCGACCCATCAACTCATGAACCGGGGACCAACGGCTTTATTTCGCTTCTGAAATGGGATTGCCAGGACTCCTGAAATGGCTTGAATCATATTTCACTAACCACCAACAAATAATTAAATTCAACGAAAAGAAATCGACCCCAGTTCATGTCATCCCAGGAGTCCCCCACGGCTCTCATTTGAGACCTCTTCTTTTTAGTCTGTATGTAAACGACATTTCCGTCATTCACAAAAAAATAAAATTGCTTATCTATTTCGACGACATGAGGCTCTTTTTTGAAATAAGAAATGAAGAAGACATCAATATATTGTAGAATGAAATACACATATTCTAAAAGTCTACTAGAATTGAATGTAAAAATTTGCAGCCATCTCTACAACAGCACTGCATTACCTTTGGATAAAGATCTTTTGGCTGCTGCACGAATACAATTTTCTCGGCCACCCAAAGAAAGCGGACTAAATTTCATTAATTTCGAAAAAGGGGAAACTATTAACCCTTATCGAACTGAAAACCCAACTGAGCGAGAACACCCTCCTCTTCTGGACCCCATGCGTCCGCCAATAGTGAGACTTACTGAACAGTCCGTAACTGGCGACCAACGCTTCCTGAAGGCGCGTCTAAGGGACCCGAAAATTATGGACATTGTTCGGACCTACCTCTCCTTCCTGCATGACCAGCCATCATCAACATGTATTCGCGGAATCACCAAAACCAGTGCTATTCTAATGCTAGCAGCTGAAGGACTACCAAAAGACAGAAATCTCCTGCACGAAATTTTCCTGGACGTCCATGAAGAACTTGGAATTACTCGAAACGACGCCTTGGCAGACCTGCAATCCTACCGTACATTCCTGTCCAGTGAACACACGCAACGGCTACAATCTACTAGGGAGGCTGCCCTCAAATTTTACAATCCTGTAAATTTTCAACGCCGCTGACGCACCTTGAGGAAGACTCATTATTTCTATATAACGATGCTCGGCATGAGACTGAGGTAACTAATAATAACAATGACCATACTTTATCAACCGACGTATTTCCAACAATTTCTTCACACAGACAGAATGCGACTGAAATTTTGATTTATTGTCAAAATTTCAATCGCATGAAAAGCCCAGCTAAATGAAGGAAATTTCTCAACATTTATTATGCTCATCCTTTTCGGTCATTCTGGCAACTGAAACAAGCTGGGACGAAAGCGTAAAAAGTGAAGAAATCTTTGAAAATGCCTTTAATGTATTCAGAGACGACAGAAATTTTCATGCAACACAGAAGAAGTCAGGTGGTGGAGTTCTTATAGCTCTTTCGGCCAATTTTAACTCAGAAGTTATCTTTACACCAAAATTTACAGAATTTGAGCATATTTGGGTGAAATCACACATAGCCGGTGAAACGCACGTGTTCGCCTCAGTGTATTTTCCACCAGACCATGCTCATAAAAGCACTTATGAAGCCTTCTTCCAAAGTGCTGAACAAATTCTATCTGACCTTCCTCCTGAGGTTAAAGTTCACATCTATGGAGACTTTAATCAACGCCATGCTGACTTCATTCTGGACTCTGAAAATGAATGTATCTTACTCCCAGTCGTTGGGGATAATGAAACATTGCAGTTCATTTTTGACAAAACTGCTAATTTAGGACTGAACCAAATTAACCACATCAAAAACCAACAAAATTGCTATTTGGACTTTTTACTAACGAATATTTATGAAGATTTCTGTGTGACCGAATCATTAAATCCACTGTGGAAAAATGAAGCGTTTCACACAGCAATCGAATATTCTTTATTTATGCATGAAAACCAAAGACCCAACGACTGCGAATACGAAGAAGTCTTTGAATACAAATTAGCAGACTACGAAAAAATAAAATTTAAATTAAACAGTGTCAATTGGCAATTAATTTTAAGGAATGTAGGAAATGTCGAAATTGGTATAGACGTGTTCTACAAAATATTAACAGAAATAATTTCGGAAGAAATACCTTTGAAGAAAAAAAGACGTAACAGAAACACACAAAATCCAGTCTGGTTTAACAGACAAATAAAAAACCTGAAAAATCGGAAGCAAAAAGCACATAAAATTTATAAAAAACACAATAGTAGTAATAATTTATTAATTTATTTGGATCTATGCGATCAACTGAATTTAGCTATCAGTACTGCATTTAAAGAATATAATGCAAAAACTGAACGTGAAATAAAGTCCTGTCCGAAGAACTTCTTTAATTACGTAAAAACGAAATTAAAATCTGACAATTTTCCTTCAATAATGCATCTAGACGAAAATGTCGGTGATAGTTCGGAAAAAAAACTGTAATCTATTCGCAAATTTTTTCAAGAAATTTATACGACATTTTCTGAAGAAGATCGTGACCGCGATTATTTTGCATTTTATCCAGAATTTTCAAGGGACATTGGCCTCAATCAACTTCAAGTGCAGGACATTTTGCAGGCTTTAAAATATTTAGATGCCTCGAAAGGTCCTGGACCTGACGGAATTCCTCCAGTATTTATTAAATGTCTAGCAATGGAACTCACTGCTCCATTCTTTTGGCTTTTTAATATGTCCCTGGAATCCGGAACCTTCCCTAAAATTTGGAAAAGCTCATTTCTAGTACCTATCTTTAAATCTGGTCGAAAATCTGACGTACGTACACACTTAGAAATACCTAATCTTACACGTGACGGAATCCATCTTTGACGTAAAGGATGAGACGTAAACAAACATGTCATGTAAAATTAAGTGCTCCGAGACTGAAAAGTTCGGAAGTACGTTTGATTGAACTGAATTTCGCTTCTATTATGACTTAATTTTATGTCAAAATTGACGCTCGTATATGTCAGTCTCAGAGCACCTAAATATACATTAATTTTTCTAAGTGTGTAATTATCGTGGTATAGCCATTATCTCTTGCATTCCTAAGCTTTTCGAGTCAATTATCAACGAAAAATATTTCTCCAAATCAAAAATAGAATTACTGACATGCAACACGGCTTTTTCAAGGGTCGTTCGACCTCGACCAACTTACTTGAATTTATAGACTATTCATTGAATGCAATGGATAATGGAAACCACGTAGAAGCTCTCTATACAGACTTTAGCAAGGCATTTGACCGCATTGACATACCAATGTTACTCTTTAAACTGCAAAAAATTGGAATTAAGTCAGGGCTCCTGAAATGGCTTGAATCATATTTAACTAACCGCCAACAAATAATTAAATTCAACGGAAAGAAATCGAGCCCAATTCAAGTCACTTCAGGCGTCCCCCAAGGCTCTCATTTGGGACCTCTCCTTTTTATTCTATACGTAAACGACATATCTTACATTCTCAAAAAACTTAAATTGCTTATTTATGCCGACGACATGAAGCTCTTTTTGGAAATAAGAAATGAAGAAGACATCAATATATTCCGGAATGAAATACACATATTCTACATATGGTGCAAAAAAAGTCTACTAGAATTGAATGTAAAAAAATGTAACTTAATATCATTTAGTAGAAAAAGAACAACTTCAAATATTTCAATTGCATTAGGAAATCAAACTGTAGACAAATGTGAAAGAGTTAGGGATTTAGGAATTATCTTAGACTCTAAGCTAACTTTCATAGACCATTACAATACAATTATTCACAGGGCAAATAACATGCTAGGCTTTATCAAGCGCTTTTGCTATAACTTTCAGGACCCTTACACAATTAAAACACTATATATTGCCTATGTGAGGTCAATACTGGAATATTACAGCATTGTATGGTCTCCATTTTCAATCACGCACGAACAAAGATTAGAATCAGTACAAAAACAATTTCAATTATACGCTCTTCGTAGATTAGGTTGGACTTCATTTCCTCTTCCATCATATGAAGCACGCTGCATGCTTATAAACATACAAACATTAAAAGAGCGTCGTGAATATGCAATGGTTTCATTTGTAAATGATATCGTTTCGCAGCGAATTGACTCAACAGAACTTTTATCAAAATTAAATTTCCATGCACCCACTCGGCAACACCGAAATCGAAATTTATTTGCCATAAAACATCATCGCACAAATTATGCAAAATATGGGCCATTAAACCGCATGATGGCATCTTACAATAAACACTGCGAAACCATTGACTTTACAATGTCTCGGCATAAACTAAAGCAATATTTTTATTCCATAAGAAATAACAACTCATAAAAGAAAAGACAAGAAAGCTGACACTACTTTTTTTTTATATAAATATATATTTAAGAAAACAAAACTGTATTAGTCTACGTTGGTTGACGAAATAAATAAATAAATAAATAAATAAATAAATAAATAAATAAATAAACAGCACCCATAAAAAAATTGCAACTTAATATCATTCAGCAGGAAAGCACCTCATCAAACATTTCACTTGCATTGGGAAATCGAAATGTTTGAAGAATTTGAAAGAGTTAGGGATTTAGGAATTATCTTAGACTCCAAACTAACTTTCATAGTCCATTACAACACAATTATTCACAGGGCAAATAACATGCTAGGATTTATCGAACGCTTTTGCTAAAACTTTTAGGATCCATACGCAATTGACTATGTGAGGTAGATTCTGGAATATTGTAGCATTGTATCGTCTCTTTTTACAATCACACACGAAGAAGATTAGAATCAGTACAAAAACAATTTCTATTATACGCCCTTCGTAAATTATGTTGGACATCATTTCCTCTTCCACAATTCTTATAAACATACAACCATTAAAAGAGCGTTGTTAATATTCTATGGTTTCATTTGTAAACGATATCGATATGACTCAACAGAACATTTATCAAAATTAATTGTGCCTATTTTCATGTGCCTACTCGGCCACTCCGAAATCGAAATTTATTCGCCATAACAAATGTTTAACCACTTTCCATGTGGTATCCGGAACATGTCCAGGATTTGACCAATTTTGTTCTAGGATCTTAATGTGACCAGCAATAATTTTCAGCTCTCATGAAATGTTAAAGGCTGACTAAAAGTAAATTGGTACGCCCCTCGCGCACCACTAGCACGCCTCTAGTGTTGGGAATCGAAATCTTTGACAGTGGTTTGTTTACACTTCTATAGAGAACACTTGCACCAGTAGTTTGATCAAAGTAGTCGATCGCGTTCAGAAGTAACGTCAAATGGAACTCAAAAGAAGAATAAATATTGTACACAAACACCTGAAAAATCCGGAGTGGTCCGGTTCCAAAAGTGCTGAAGATGCCGAAAACAACAGTTTGTTGAGTGCTAAAAACCTTCAAGGAAACCCTGAGTGTGGAAAGGAATCAGCAGGCCTACGAAAAAACGGGAACCAGGGATCGTCAGCTGCGCAACAAGGTGTTGGGGCCTTTCGATCTGAGATGTGGCCAGAAGGTACAACGCCAATTTTCAAACGGTGCGGAACATCCTTGCCAGGGAAGGATACAAGTTGTACAAAGCCAGTAAACATCCGAACTGGCACATGAATCAGAATTCCGTGGCCAAAGAGCTTGCAAGGCTCTTGTACGACCGTGTTTTGACGAAACACAAGGGCTGCACTTTGATCGATGACGAAACATACGTCAAACTCGATTTTAAGCAGCTTCCCGGTCAAAATCTTTACATCGCGACTGGACGTGGGGATGTGCCGGGAAGATTCAAGTTCGTGTTTGCCGACAAGTTCGCGAAGAAGGCCATTTGCAGTTGTGGCCTGAAAACGGAACCATTCGTCACATCCTCGACGATGACATCCCAATTTTACATCGAAGAATGCCTGAAAAAGCGTGTATTGCCATTCATCCGCAAGCATAGGGGCAAAGTCATCTTTTGGCCAGCTGCCACTACTCCAAGGTGGTTCTGGAGTGGTATGCTGCCAACAAGATCGATGTTGTCCCCAAGCTAATGAATCCTTTGAATTGCCCGGAATGTTGACCAGTCGAAAAATACTGGACAATTTCAAAGCAGCGACTTCGACGAACGGCGGGGCAATCAAGGACAACTATCAAATGCGGGCAAAATGGAAGAAATGTGCTGATTCCGTGTTCGTTTTAACTGTGCGGACGCTGATAAGCTCCATCAAGACGAAGGTTCGAGATTTCGTTCGAACTGGAGAAATGTAACCATCTAATGCTGTAACTTTGAAGTTTTAATAAAAGTACTGTAAAGCAACCTTTAATGAACTTTTTAAACTTTTTAAATCACAAATTGCTGGTATTTTTGTGCGTACCAATTTACTTTTAGTCAGCCTTGATGTGTCGCATGATGTGCGTCGCCTCTAATTTGAACTGATCACTTCCTCGGGGGTGGATCTGGTTATGATTAATGTCTCTCTATGTCCTATTTCGACAAAGATCTTGTTTGTTGATTTGATTTGATGAGTCGCATGATAGGTTTTTGTTCTAATCAGGAACTGTCCACCTCAACTAACAATTGCATATTGAAGAAACGACTTCTTAAGGATTTTTTTCAACTGCATGCTGAATAATACTTGTACTATTTACAATAATGGCTTCTGCTCAGGCTTTGTTCACACAAATCTGGAGAGTTTATTTAGCCACAACATTGAACTGCTTTGGTGTTTTGTAAGGTATATCTATACCAACCCCATTGTAGTAACAGAGTTTGGTGCTGGATCCGTAAAAACATTGGATCTTCTGTGGCGCTCATCATAGATGAGTTCTGCTTCAAGATTCCAGCCCTACCGCCACTGGAGAAGGTCACAAAGCGGATAGTGACCTCCGAAATGGCACAGTTATTCGATCCGCTCAGATTAGTCGGATCCGTGCTTATGAGTGCGAAGATGTTTATCCAAAGGGTTTGGGCGATACACATTCCTTGGGACGAGGAACTTTCCGAAATCCTTCGGGTCTGGTGGATGCGTTTCCGTGGTGAAATCTCTGAACTGTCGAAGCTAAAGCTTCCACGACGCGTTCTGGCAAACACGAACAACCAGTACACTCTTTATTGCTTCTGTGATGCATCCGACCACAGATATGGCTCGTGTGTCTACGTAGTTTCGCCGAAAGGGTCATCGGTAAGTCCTACGTTGCACTTCTACGTAAACTCACTATTCCCAAACTTGAGCTGTGCGCTGCCCTCCTTGGGAGCCAGCTGATGGAACAAGTTAGAAAAAACCACAAACTTCGCGGTAACAGCAATCTTCTGGTCCGACTTCAGTATCGCTTTGCACTGAATCCCATCGCCACCTACAGTCTGGAAGGTATTCGTTTCGAATAGAATAGCGGAAATCCAAAAACTAACCATGAACAACATGTTCCTTCGAGAGAGAATTCCTCTGACCGCATATCTCGTGGTATTCTACCGTCCCGGATAATCGATGACCCGCTATGGTGGTATTTGGCAGAGGTAATCCTCAATGAAAGACGCACTATCAGTAAGCAGCTGGCAGAGTTCCTGAACCTGGCTGGATTCAATTTTAGGAAATGGAGCACCAACGATCCATGGGTTCTAGTAAATGTGCCGGATGATTTGACGGAATTTTCGCCAGAAACAGAAATCGATGGTTTTGGAACCGTAAATACATTGGGCCCTGCTGCCGCTGGAGAAGTTCACAAAGCGAATAGGGGTCTCCGAGATGGCGCATTTATGGTTTAGGATATATTCACCATTATTCAGCAATGTTGTCAAGCTTTAGCATTAGCATTAGCATCGAACAAGTTGCACAATACCGTAGGTGGTGCGAATTCAAAACTATTAAGAGCAAGACGGATTTCTGTAACTGGACAGATAGTAAGTAGGAAATAAATACTCCCAGATAAAGAAATATCCCGCTCCAACAGTTAAGGATTGTCCTGGCCACGTCTTTAAACTGGTAGGGATAGGAAAGGTATGTTAGTCCAACATTTACTTAAGAGAGATGCAGAGAACTCTACGACCCCTCATAAATGTCTCGGGAATTCAGAAATTGTTTTAGTAGGGAAGGTAAGCCATAGGATACACCCAGTCAGTGTTGCTGGCATATGTAGATTTTTTTTTTATAAATTTTGAAATAGCTGTTTGCTGGAATGAAATGAAGATATAACATGGTGAACTCACCATCGTTGTCACATACGGAGTTGAATAATAGGAAGGAATTATGATGTGTTAATATTTTTTTTATTGATAGAGGGGAAAACCTATGGGAGTGAAAATAATTTAACTACCTCTTCTCCCGTAGGTACAAAACCTCTATGTCTTTTCAACTTAAATCATAATCAGTTGCTAATTTCAACAATAAAACATTTTTCAAGTGGAAGCAATAAAGTTAGCAGATTCAAGATGATAGATGACGCTGAGGTGTCTTCAAGGTTCCATCGCGATCGGCATTAATCTGAAAGATACAAATTATACTGCAACAAATTTGCTAATATTTGCATACTTCTACAATAGTGTAACTTTCAAACCAACAAGACCAAGTAGATAAATAAACTGAAGGGTTGAGACCTCGATCGCTGTCCTAAAATAAGGGTGTTAATTAAACTGTAATGTTCTGTAAAAATAAAATAAAATGGTCAACCGATTTCAAATGCAATTTGGTCGATGTAGTGTTATACGGTAGATGATCATCAGTGTCATTCCCACTAAAGACTTATCAAAAACTAACCCCCTTAAGTACTGATCCCCTAGGTAAAATGAAAGATTTTTCAATAATCAAAGGAACACATCATAGTCTTTGTTCACTTTTATGCCTTGTTAATAGTGATAAGTCCTTGGGTTGCCTGGACCGAGGATGATCTTGAAAAAAGGAACACATGAGCTAGTTAGATGACTTCTTAATTTATTTACCTTACCGAGTTAATAAAGAGTCATAAGAGTTTAAAGTTTTTTTTTTTTTAAATTCAACACTGTTTCTTGATTTCAAATTCGGTCTACGGGTTCATATTTCGGACGAACGCATACACTGAAAACTAAACTATCTCAGAAAGTGAGTATTTTTTGGACATGCGTATGGAAATAATTCTTAAAGGGTAGGTCATACAGCACATGAGTACCTACGCTCTTTCAATGTAGGAACGTCATTTAATTTCGCCATACGGATGAAAGCAAAAATAGAAAATTGATTCTCTTGGAGTGCTTCTTTTATTTTTTGAGAACTACGGGTGTCACCGATTTGAGCCAAACTTGACCAAAACGCTTATTTCGGCTTTCTGAACAAATGCCTTTTTTATTTTGCTCTGAAGTGCCTAGTTCCCTCTCGGCACCAACCCTGGATGTTTGAGATTTTTGAAAATTTCATCTTTCAGAGGAGATTACTCCACAACCAAATAAGCTATTCGTGATCTTAGAACGTCAACTTGAAGGTTTTTTTTAATGAAAATTCTTATATGTTTTTGGTACAGTAGCTACAGTATACAGGCTGATTACCGTCTGGTATCCAAATGGTGAAAAATTGCTTTTTTCACCATGGGCAGGATTTTTTATTTCTTAATATCTTGGGCTCAAATGTTCACCACACTTTGGAAAACTCTTCTACTTCCAAAACTGAAATTTTATATATGTACCTGCTAATCTATCTGATTTCATCGTATTTCTTAAGCACAACGTTTTGGCTGTATCCCATAGGAATGTATTTTTTACTTTTAGGACCACAATAAAATTATGGACAGAAGTAAATGAATGAGCTAGTTATGATTTCATACAATGATATTATTCCATCGGCGTGAACTAATTCAAGAAAAAATAAAAAAAATAAATAGCATTTTTTTTTACCACAAAAGCTTAAAACTACTACTCACTCATCTGGTCATATCTCAAAAACTATTTGTCCAAATCGATTGCCCTTGGAAACACATCAAGTCAAAGAGATTTTCAAGGTATGAAGCAGTAATAAAAAATCCCGCCCGTTGTGAAAATAGGCCATTTTTTGACAATTTTGATACCTGCCGGTAATCAGTCTGTTTACTTTATTTACTATAACAAAAACCAAATGTGGGTACACCTATGTGAGTTAACATTAAAAACCCTCTAAATTGAGGATATGATCACAAATAGCTTATTTTGTTGTGGAGTAATCTCTTCTTAAAGAAGCAAATTTTTAAAAATCTTGAAAATCCAGAGTTGTAGCCGACAGGGATCTAGGCACTTCAGAGCAAATTAAAAAAAAGGCATTTGTTCAGAATGCCAAAATAAGCGTTTTGGTCAAGTTTGGCTCAAATCGGTGACATCGACCACAATTTTTTTTTTTTTAATCTGAACCCACTAGAGCTGGTAGGGGAATTTACGTATTCTCGGCAAGCTAAGCAGCGACCTTCTTTCTATAGCCTTTTTCTCTAAGAAACGCACACATATGCAGTATTGGTTTGTTTACAATCTTTTGCTGCCAGCTGCTCTAACAATTTCAGTCGAAAGAATTGTCAAAAACTGTTTTGAAACGCTTTTACAAAGCTCCAATCTTCTCTAGTGAGAGCGAGTATTGTCGGCAACCAGTTTTTCTTCGGCAACCGTTCCATTTGAACTGCGTGTAAATCTGCTGTTCTATTATCGGCAACTCGAAATCAGCTACAATTTGTAGAGCGTGTTTTTCATTTCAAGAAAACCCTGCTAGATTGCTTTTTCTCAGTGGTAAAAATATAGTCAAATTGAAGCTGAAAGCATAAAGAATCGTTTGCATGCATTCAGCGAAGTGTTTTTGTAAGAAAATCCAGTGAAAATAGTGTTTCAATTTGGGTTACCGAAAATAGTGTGGCATGCCGAAGCCGTCATTTCCCTAGTAGATTCATTTCTACTACATATTCCTATCGATATATTTTATGTTTTCTGTCCGATAGGACAAAAATGGGCGTTTAGTCCGAAGTATATTGTTATTATTTTATTTACGATTATTTCCATTATAGTTTTTGTGATTTATCATACACAGTAAAAACTTATGATTTTGAATCGTCACGTAAAATCTTCCTAGTATAATTTTGATCAATATATGAACTATCGTGTCTAGTCTTTTTTTGAAATGTGCAATAAATCGTAAAAAAAATCCAATGGTGTATTTTCAAACATTCTTTGTAAGAGCTTTAGTTCTTATTTTAATGGAATCAATCAGCTTTCAAAGCATTGATCAATCGCTCGAAAATGGAATATAAGTCCATATCTTTGCTTTTACATTTCCAAATGAATCACATGAAACTGGTGCGGAGGCTAATTTGCTTACCAGACGTCTTCAGACCCAAACAATAATTATCAAGTGCACAGCTGGCAGTGAAAGTTATTGCCTCGAAATAATACTACCGAACTTGTAGAAGTTTGTCGTGATCCTTTGCCTGGTTTGATTCACCGTTATAAAGCACTGTAATTTAGTGATAAACTTTTCCCGTTTCATTTATATATTATTTGATCCACGGCCTAGCCCTAGCCTTCTCGAAACATATCCCAGAATTCCACCCAAAGCTATGAATTTTCCCATCAAGCCCCGGTGCAAACGGAAACCCTCTAAAAGATTCAACCATTTCGCGAATATATTTCAAGGGAGAAAAAAGCAGCAAACCGACTTCGTTCCCTTTCCGACCGATGAATATTTAAAGGAAATTTTATTCCTCTGGCTCGGCAAAGCTTGCGCGCGAACTGTTCGGCACTCGTTACGCCAGGCACGAATTGAATTAAAGCATTGATTTTGATTATATACGGGATATTTTCCTGACTAGCTCGGCTTCGGTTCTGTATGCGAGTTTGAGCTATTTGGAGCAAAAATGATTTTTGCCCATTTTATACTAAAGAGGAAAAACGATTTCTCCTTATTCGCGGAACCATTTCGGGAAGTTCTGCTCCGGCAGGGTTTCTTTCGTGGAATGAACTTTTATTTGCCTCTGCCATTATGGCATTTCCGGCTTGTTTTCGACCCGAGCCGAGTGATCTTTGGAAGAGCGAGTGCTACGTACTTTTGTGGAGTGACTTTTTTGTGCTCACGTTTTTTCCCGGTGAAACTTGTTGACAGTTTCGACGCACATGTTGAGTGAGGAAAATAAATGATTTCCTCGCACTTCTACCGACACGGAATGACACAAGTTTTGAGTGAAAAGTAACATTCTTCTGGGAGTGATGTTTGGATAAAGTTTTCTGGCTATGCCTATTTGGGGAAATGGGGGGAAAATTCCCATTTGGGGCAAAACGCTTCACTGTTATATCTGACGAAAGATGTCTTTTCAAACAACGTTTGATGTGCAAATCTTTTTGTTTTAACAATAAATTGACGATTTTGATAACGGAGACATTTTATATAAAATGTATCGCTGCGAAAATGAATAAATTTTTTTCTACCTATTTCATCAAATTTTCACAGTTTCTTGCGTAAGGTTTTACGCTTTAAATAATCAAAAGGACATACCGTAGAACGGGGTAACTTTGATAATACAGGCTACTTTGATAGTAGAATTTATTGATAAAATTGACTCTCTGCTCTTTTTTTCCGAATTGGGAACATTGGTTTCATATTTTAGCTTAGGGTATTGCCTTTGACATCGCATAGAATTGTTATATAGTATGTGTTACATATTTTTCAAACATATTAAAAACAACTTTCTTGTTTTTGCCTTTTGAAAAGGCACTGAAACAATCATTTATGAAATGTGTGAAATGTATTTCCGATATCAAAATCCAAAGTTGTCTTCTAATATATACTGATTATATACTTATTCATTTCATATTTCCTGAACTAAATTGTTCAAGTTTTAAGCATGTCTTTCTACATTCATCGAGCATTATCAAAGTATCCTCAAATCAAAATACTGATGTTCGGTCACAAGGCTTTAAAAAATGTGCAAACTCACTAATTTCCGTTGAACATATTACTAACTTGTTTGTAAGAATTGACTAGATTGACTGCAAGTCGCTAAACCGTTAATCATATTACTAACGAATTATTTCTACCCAACAAACAATCGCCAATAGAAGGAACGACTTTTTGATTAAATTATTCAATTGCATGCTTAATAATACTTGTACTATTTTTAATAATAACTTCTGTTCAGGCTTTGCTCACGCAAATATGGAGAATTTATTCAACAACAACATTGAACTGCTTGTTAAACGGTATGTTGAAAAGCTTTTATTCAACTTGCATGACATATTTTAAACAAATGCACCCCGTATCTGACTAATTCGTAATAGGGAATCTGAACTTTTGTAAACAAAGCTTGTAATGCCCTTTTCACGCGATCTGAAGCTCACGTACACAAACCAAGAATATTATCGAATGGGGAGAATTTACTTTACCTAATGATTTGTTATCAACAGATTGATTTCCAAAAGAGAAAAAGAAGTGTTGGTGTCATTGCTGTGTCCCTAAAATTTGAGCTAAGTAGTCGCATCCAATATTAACTTGCGCCCTTAAAATATAAATCTGCTTAAAATAACGATGCGTCCGCCCCTAACGTTGATGACGTTGTTTCAACTTTTTTTTTCCATTTCGTTTTCTTATGTATCTTATATCATACCAAACTTTCTCGAAATTTCAGGAAAAACCTTGAACAATTTTTAAAAAATTTCATAAACATTCCAACGGCGCCGGTGGTGTAGTGGTAAGCGTGATCATCTCTCACCCCAGCAGGTCTGGGTTCAATCCCAGTCGGCGCCGCCGGGATGTTCTGAGGCATAACATCTCTGATCACGCCTTCCTTCGGATGGGAAGTAAAGCCGTTGGTCCCCAGTTCATGAGTTGATGGGTCGATAGGTAGGGTCCAGGTGTGGGAGCTGCCTTCCTGGCACGTCGGTAGCATTGGTGCTCAGCACGGAAAACAAGATCGACGGAAAAAATAAACCAAAGGAAAAAAAAAATAAATAAACATTCCAAAGTTCCCAAAACTAGCAGTAAGTTACCAAATCACAACCTCCACAGTATGAAGCCCTTACTGCCCTAACCCGCTCCGAAGCACTCGGTTGCCCTTCTTAAGTCGCATGTACGAGGCTAACTAAGGGTACAATTATGGATATGATGATACTTAAATTCAGAATCGAAAAAAATAATACAAAGATACCTAAATATGGATTCGCTTTACAAATCATTAGCAATTTGGTTTCTATGTTGCTGTTCAATTGCTTCAGCATGATGAATTTGGATTTGTGATTTCTCGAGTAGTTATAAATTATGACTACTGTTAAGATAGCATAAATTAATTGGCAGCATAAAAGAACTACAACGATAAATATATGTAGATTCATGCAAAATGGCACATCCCATGTGGTTCTCGTTGAAGAACCTTTCGTAGCTACGCAAAAAAAAAAAAAAAACAAATAACACCCAAAGATGTTACCAGATATAGTTGTTACAATTATAACAGGTTTTTGTTTCAGACGTTCACATTAGCTCGTAGTATTACTTCCGATAGTGTTAAACTGATGCTTTTCCGAAATTATTAAATATTTCATGATCCTTGTATTCAATCCAGTTTTTCAATTTTTTTTTTCCGAAGTGATTTAGAACTTTTATATAGTTAAGTGCTATTTGAAGTGATTCTGTACGTGCTAATTTTTTTAGATATGGTCCAATCCTTTCCAAAGGGGTCCTTATCTTTTCTCAAGTTATTCAATACTTTCTGAAGTGATTCTGAACTATCTACAACTCGATATTGAAGGGACTATCGAGTTATAGAATAACAATCCCATGCAAATTCGCTGTCGCAGTAGCCATGACATTCATTTTTACTACGGTTCTATAACTCGATATCGAGTTAGTGGGCATCGAGTTGTGGAGAGTTGATTGCACTTCATCTATGTTGCAAAAATCGAGACCTTCTTCGATGTGTCACAATTGAGTACTAATATGGCTTAGTGATAAGAATCAGAAGAGATTCCGAACTTTTTTGAAACGATTCTGTGCTCCCCAAAGGGATTCAAATTTTTCAGAAGTGATTCAATGTTTTCTGAAGGGATTTCAATCTTTTCTAAAGTAATCTAGTTATTACAAAATGATTCAGTTCTTAAGGAAGTGATTGCAAACTTTAAAGAATTGATACAGTACTTTCCGAAGTTAAGTGAAGTGATTCAATTATTATCCAGTCCATTTCAAAATTATTCAGTTTTTATGGAAGCAATTACAAACTTTCTCGAAAGATTAAGTATTTTCCCAAGATATTCAGAAATTTTCTTAAGTCATTAAATATTATTGGAAGAATTTCCAAGCTTTTCTAAAGTGATTCCTTACTTTCAGAAGTTATTTCAAACTCTTCAAAAGCGATTCAGTACTTTCGGAAGTGATTACAAACTATCTCTTCGGAGTGATTCCAAACATTTATGAAATGATTTAGTGCTTTATGGAGTGATTCTAAATTTTCCTGAAGTGATTCAGTACTATCTGAAATGATTCAGTACTTTCCGAAGTGATTATGAACTTTATGAAGCGATTCAGTACTTCCGAAGTGATTGCGAACATTTATGAAGTGATTCAGTGCATTCCTAACTGATTCAATTATTTTCGAAGTGATTCCGTCCTTCCAGAAATGATAACAAACTTTCTGGGACGATTCAGTTCTTTCCAATTTGAATCCGAAATTTTCTAAAGTTATTCAATATTATCCGAGCTTGTTTGAAGTGATTTCAAACTTTCCTAGAGTGATTCAGCTCTCTTTCCAAAGTGATTCAGTACTTGAGGAAATGATTACAATCAACATTTTTGAAGTGATTCAGTGCACTCCTAAAAGATTCAAGTATTTCCGAAGTGAACTTTCCCGCAATGATTCATTACTTTCCAAAGTGATTTCGAATTTTTCTTTAGTGTTTCCTATCTTTTTTGAAGTTATTCAGTATTTTCTGAAGTGATTCCAAAGTGTTTTGAATCGATTATTTTTTTCAGAAGTGACTCCGAAATTTCTAAAGTGATACAATACATTCCGAAGTGATTCAGTATTTTCCGAAGTGATTGTAAACATTTCTGAAGTGATTCAGCACTTACCAAAGTGAACAAAAACTTTCCTGAAGTGGTCCAGTACTTCCTGAAGTGATTTGAACTTTTCTGAAGTTATCAACTACTTTCCGAAGTGCTTCAATTATTATATTAACCATATCGACCCATCAACTCATGAACTGGGGACCAACGGCTTTACTTCCCATCCAAAGGAAGGCGTGATCAGAGATGTTATGTCTCAGAACATCCCGGCGGCGCCGACTGGGATTGAACCCAGGCCTGCTGGGGTGAGAGGTAATCACGGTTACCACTACACCACCGGCGCCGTTGACAAATTTGTTGTCAGATGTCAAGATAATTACGTCGCTCCCAAAAATTTGACCGTAGACGAACGACTGTGCCTTTTCAGAGGTAAGTAAGGATTTAAATTAAAATATTGCTTTATAGTATGAAAGAAAATGTAGTTTGTATTTAATTCTTTGACACAAGTGTTTATAAGCAACGTTTGGCGGATTGTATAAGCAATAGGGTAAGTGTGCCAATTATGGCACAAGTTGTTCAGGTTTTGGCCCTAGCGCCTAACTTAAATTTAAAATAAATTATCTTGGCTTTATTTGCATAGATATACGACAAAATCTTTATTCTAATCGTGCATTTAAATAAATTTGGTTAAGAATAAATAAAAAAAATAAAGGTAGGGCCAATTAGAGGACCACTAGGACCAAAAACTAGCTCACTTAACCTAGTTATCATGGCCAGATCTGCTTTCCTTGATATATGTACGATATATAAAACGAGTTCACGATTTGATAAAAATGGCTTTAAATTTCTTCGTATCCACAGGACACTTCCCATTCCGCGTTTATATAAAATCGAAACCCGGCAAATATGGGATCAAAATATGGGTTTGTTCTTCAATTCAAGGATATATACTAAACTTGCTAGTATATACGGGCAAGGTGAATAATATGCCCGAAAAAAATCAAGCTATGCGGGTGGTCACTGATCTTGTCTCTTCATATTTGAATGAATGGAGAGAGGTAAATGCAGATAATTTATTCTCATCCATAGACTTCGTCAACTACCTGTGGCATAAGAGCACTTACTATACAGGAACAGTCAGATCAAACAAACCCTTCATTCCACCAGAATTTCTAATTCAAAAGGACGAGAGTCTAATTCAATTATTAACGGCGCCGGTGGTGTAGTGGTAAGCGGGATTACCTCTCACCCCAACAGGCCTGGGTTCAATCCCAGTCAGCGCCGCCGGGATGTTCTGAGGCATAACATCTCTGATCACGCCTTCCGTTGGTCCCCGGTTCATGAGTTTGATAGGTCGATAGGTAGGTAGGTCGACAGGTGTGGGAGCTGCCTTCCTGGCACGGCGGTAACATTGGTGCTCAGCACGGAAAACAAGATCGACGGAAAACAAACCAATGGAAAAAAAAATCAATCATTCAAGGATTTAGCACATTTATGACATTGACGTCATGTTTTGAACGCAAGAGAAAGAAGCCCATCGTCTTGATTACTTCAAAAAGCATCCAAGAAACAGATCGTTGAATTGAAAAACCGGATGTTGTGAAATATTACAATCATGCCAAGGGTGGTGTCGATGCAGGAGATCAAAGAACGAGAAATACAACCGATGCAAGGAGAAGTCCAGTGTGGAGCAAAAAAAAATTCTTTGAAATTATTGACATTGGATGCCTCAATGCATACATGATTTTCATCGAGCTGAACCCAAATTGGAAAAATTCAAATCCCAGCCGACATTCCGAATTTTTGCGAATTCTTTCAGAAGAACTGTCGATAGAACAAATGGAGAACCGATTGGAAGCTGGTCACCTTCCACAAGACGTAAGTGATGGAATTCGGGATCAATTGAAACGGTTTTGAGTATCTTAGGCAGTTTATATAATTGCATCGTCTTTCTTATGTCTCTTTATAAATTTTAAAGCAATTATTTTAAATATTAGAAACAAAAATTGATAGACAACGGATTTGCCTGCATCCACTTCGGATAAACTCAAAAACTCAAATCTCAAGCATAAGTTAATTCACCTATGAGTTTTGCCTTGCAATCACCAATGAGGGTCAAAAATTAGTTGCTTTATATTTTGGAGTTATTCAAAGTTAGTACTGTTATCTTTTTTTACATTTCATACAATTGGTAATTTGTATCTACAGTACCATATGATCGTCCTCGTGCCACAGTGGGTCTCTAAACAGTGCTGTTATTCTCTCTGGGAGGCTCCTTAATGAATGATATACGAGGATGATTTTCCAAACACTAACCATAATGTTGAACATATAGCTTTTGTTATTGTTGTGTTAGTGCCATTGGTCATATTTCATCGAGTAGATGTGATTTGATATGTCGCTTGATATGGTTGTGTGAGATATAAAATTCGATCATACGGAACCATAATTCGGAATATCTGGAACCGGTTCCACGGTGGCCGTATGGCTCTATAGTTGTTGTTTTAAGTGTCATTGGTCATATTTCGTCGAGTAGATGTGATTTTATATGTCGCTTGGTATGGTTATGAGCGATATCAAATTTGACCATACAGAACCATAATCCGGAATATCCGGAACCGGTTTTACGGCTGCCATATGGCTTTGTTGACGTCATATTTCATCGAGTAGATGTGATTTAATATGTTTCTTGATATTGTTATGACAGACAATAAATTTGACCATTTGGAACCATAATCCGGAACATCCGGAACCGGTTTCATGGTGGCCATGTGGTCTTATGAATGTTCTCTATCATTTCCAGGAGTTTCACGAAAAAAATCAATATGTTGTCGCAATGATATGTAAGATATATGATAAAGCTTGAAAAAAATACCCCCGTGCCAACACATTCTTGAATATATAGAAAAGAGGGAGGGTCATGAAGGGGATTACCACCCAACAAATGTAAGAACCACTCACCGGAATGATGTTAAAAAAAAAAGTAATTTTAATCGGCCATGACATCCTGAGGTACAAATTTTTGAAAATAAAAAGTTTGTCCCGGGCTTTTACGGGTTAAGTGATTCAGTTCATTGCGAAGTGATTCCTAAGGGTATGGAAGCGATTCAGTACTTTTCGAAGTGATTCCGAAATTTTCTCAAGTGATTCAGTACTTTCCGAACTTCCGAAACTTCTCTCCCATACCTCACCGTTAAGAAATTTTGAAAGCATCATCGTGTCAAAATTTCTATCTTGAGCCACTAAGTAGTGGCAACTTTTGGCCACCAATAAGGATTTACACCGTTAGAGGGTATCCTCAACCGGATGAACCTTTTAACAGTACAGTGGTAAATACTATTCAATATTGTTTTCTTCCCGATCAGGGGCGTGGCCTGTGCTAAATTTACCATATATGATTACGTTTAAAGTGTTTTTTTTTTGTTAATTCAAACGTGAAGTTAACGTTTTTCAGAGTTGTGCGTGATAATATATTACCTAGAGAAAGGTCTGAAAAGGGTAGGTTGTTAGCTCCGCTAGAGTACGGCAGATGCCTGTATATTTGAGGAAATACTTCAAATCTCCTCATCAATTCAAATATGCGTTAGGTAAAGAAGTGTGCGTTTGACTAGTACTATCATATTAATGGCCTTTCGCTCATTTGCAACTTCTATTCAATTTTCATACTGCCGTACTCTAGCGGAACTATCAACCTACTCTCAACAGAAATTTTTCTAGCTAATAAATTATCCCATTAAAGCTTCATGTTAGATCGCATTTCCAACCAACCCATTTTTGATTAATTGTTTCCGAATCATGTTAATGAGAGGCGCAAGTCATTTCAAATTTATTTATTTTTCTTTCAACATGTATGTCAAGGGCGCTAGCGACTTAAAGTGTTACGGTTTGTTTTTTTTCCTGAATATGTTTATCAAATGCACTAGTCATTTTAAATTTAACGTATTTAAAAAAAATCCATGAATTTGTCTAACATGAGCGGTAGCAATTTAAACTAATATTTAATTTTAATTTTTCCTTTGTTGGGTACGGTTCTTGTGGGAATTGATGTTTGTTGTGAATGGGTTTTCAGTCTTGATAAAATCTAAATACTGCTATTTTATGTTTAGTCCAACGTTTCGGTCTGTAATTATCCGTAATGTAATTATTGAATCCCTGAAGATGAGTCCTTAAAAGAGGTCTCAAACGGCCCGAAACGTTGGACAAAAAATAAAATTACAATATATTGATTTTGTCGAGACTGAAAAGCCATTTACAACACACTATAATTTTTTTCCCGGAACGTGTATATCAGGGGCGCTAGCCACTTCAAGTTTAAAGATTTTTTTAAATTTTAACTTGAAAAGGTTTACCAGGGGCGCAATTTATTTCAAGTTTATTTTTCCCCTGCACATATCTTTCAGGGTGCTAGCATTTAACATCGTTTATTTCATTTTCTCTGATCATATTAACCAGGAGTGCAGCCATTAAAAACTTATTATTTTTTTCATTTTTTTTTCCTAGATCATGTTTACCACGAGACATTTTTCCGTAAACTCGTCTACCAGGGACACTTCAAATTGAACGATTTTAATCATTTTAAACATGCCTACTAGGGGCGCAGCCATTTCAAACTAAACATTGTTTGGAAAAGTTGGAACCGTATTTCTTTGCCAAATCACGTATGGAGACACCTGAGTTGCTTTTCACGTACACCAACACCTTGCTCCTCAGCTCTTTGTCCCTAGTACCACTTTTATGATAGATGCGCTGTGCTCTATCCACACTCAGAGTATCCTTGTAACGTTTAAATACAAGACTCACCGTTGACTTTGGGAATTTTAACACTTTTGCTATTTTTGAGGCAGACCACGAAGGGTTCTCTAGATGTTTGTGCACAATTAATTTTTTTTCTCAAGTTCCATGATCCGTAATTTCGGGATGCGTCAATCAATTGAGAAAAACTTTTCACCAATTTCTTCGAAAAATGAAACATCAACAAGTGCCTGTCAAACGTTTTTTGTTCCAACCACCAGGGGCGCGGTGGTGTATTAAACCGTGCGTCCAGATTTACTTTGAACCGAGCTTTAGGATTATGCTGATGCACATGCAATAACTGATACACTTGCCCTACTAAAAAAATCAAAATGAGATTTAATCCGGCATTTTCTCATTCTCGGTGATTTACGTCACTCGGTTGTAATTGAAAAATTATGCAGAAAAAAATAAAAGCAAATATGATTGAATAAGCAAACAAATAAAAATTAATAATTTTTTTTTAAATCTTGATTTTCATAGAGTTATTTCCTACCCCAATTGGTCTGGGTTCAATCCTAGCCGAGGTCGGTGGGATTTTTCTGATGCATAAAAAATCTCTGGTCACGTCTTTCTTGGGAATGGAAGTAAAACCGCTGATTCCCAGCTAATGTGTGTTGATGGGTGAGATTTTTAACTATTTTTTTTTTCAAATTTCTCATGGATTGATTTTTGGCTAAAATTGGCATGAGCACTGGTGATTCATGCGCTATTGCGCTTACACTTGATGAAATGTCGTGTAAATTTACGCCCAGTCTAGTGCTTACTACGTGTGAGCTTTGTATCGCAGAAATTTACTACATTACGGTGTAGTACGTAGCTTTGGGTAACGTAAGAGAAAGACAGTAATAATTTTCGTTTAATTGACATAATATAAGATCGGTAGCCTAACGGCGCCGGTGGTGTAGTGGTAAGCGTGATTATCTCTCACCCCAGCAGGCCTGGGTTCAAACCCAGTCGGCGCCGCCGGGATGTTCTGAGGCATAACATCTCTGATCACGCCTTCCTTCGGATGGGAAGTAAAGCCGTTGGTCCCCGGTTCATGAGTTGATGGGTCGATAGGTAGGGTCCAGGTGTGGGAGCTGCCTTCCTGGCACGTCGGTAGCATTGGTGCTCAGCACGGAAAACAAGATCGACGGAAAAAACAAACCAAAGGAAAAAAAAAAAGATCGGTAGCCTAACATTCTTCCAATTCTATTTTCACTTCTACGACAGTATTAGCAGCACAACCAAAACACCCCTTCCAATGAGAGAACCCACATGTTGCTGGAACATAATAATATTTATTACCTTTCTCTCTTTCTCTCTCTCTCTCTCTCTCTCTCTCTATCTATCTCTTCCCGATTGTGCCTTGCCAGCGCGTCGGATGTGACCTAAAGATCGGTTCCACGAAGAAAATCGACGTATGCGGTGTGTGCGGTGGCGATGGTACATCATGCACCCAACCTCTGTATCAATGGGAGATAGCACCGATGTCGCTGTGCTCAGTCACCTGCGGGGGCGGTAAGTGAATGTCGATACCTGGTCCGAGATGGTGGGTGGTGGCATTCCGCGTATGGCGTCCATCCAGACACAAACGAAAATCCTCTTTAAATATTTCATTGTCATAGTTCGAGCGTCCCCACCAAGAAAGCGTTGTTATTCGAGCATGATAAAAGCCTCGATGAAACGGGAGATCCTCGTTTCGGCCTTTGACAAAGCACACTTGAAGAACCGGAATGCCTTTGCTTTGTTCCGTAAGAATTCTTTCTTTTCTGCATGCCTGACCGTCTTCTAACCCCACGTCCGAAGTACACTTGAATCGAAATTTGATCATTGAAGCGAGTTTCCTCTATCGCTATTAGCTTGATGGATTTTCGTTTGTGGTAGAAGATTTAATTTAAATGAAAGGCTAATTTTCGTGTATTTTCACTGTCATCAGGTTACAAAATGGCCATGCCAACATGCAGAAACCGTGTGACGGGCGTGGATGTTGAAGAATCGTTGTGCAATGCCTCATCACGACCGGAGCCCACTGTAGTACAGTGCAATACACACCTCTGTCCGCCCAAGTGAGTGTTTGTAAATTTTATTAAATATTTCGTATGATTTTATTTGCATATCCATGTCAAATAGAATTGGTTGCCAAACAACCAGTTCAGCGAAATCCATTTTCGCGAGCAGAATATTAATTTTATTCTCATTCATATCAAACGTGCCATATTGTCCTTTCCAGATGGGTGACCGATGAGTGGCGACCTTGTTCCAAATCCTGCGGAGGAGGTATCCGGGAGCGAGTTGTCGTCTGTGCCGAAGAGAGCAACGGTGCTAAAAACAAAGTCCCGGACGAGGCTTGCCGGGGCGTTCGACCGAAAAGTCAGGAAACATGCAATTTCCAGGAATGCCCCAAATGGGTTGCCGGCGAGTGGAGCGGGGTAAGTGGCAATGGGCGCGGGCATCATTTCAAACATTTCGATGGAATGCTTTTGGTGCATTTACAACAGCTACCGTAATCCGGGGGCAAATTGATCACTTAATAATGTAAATATATTAATAAATGTCTACATAAACAGACATAACGAGCCGTTGAAACTTCCGCAAACTACCATGGCTGCAAACAGTGTGTCGATTTATGATGTCCATGGTTGGTTCTCGACAGTTCGTTGCTCAATCAATATGATTGAGCCATGGCAAATTAATCTGAATCACATTTGAGTACCGCAAAAACTTAGGTCACTTCAAAGAATGAGTAAATTTCTAGTCATATATGAAAATGTCACATTTACTCATTCTATGAGCGACATATGTTTTTGATTATTTGATTGAACGGTACTCAAATATTAGTCAGATTAATTTGCCGTGCTTTGGGAAGGTATGGCCACAGACAAACAGACATAAAACAGAAGAAAATAGTTAAGTGTATTTTACATGCACACTAGCACCCTATATTATGCACATTCAAGCATTGATTTGCCACCGTTCATGCATTTTTTTTTCCTTAATTGCTGTTCCCTCGTTCTGTCAACACGTTATCTGTGTTAAATAAAAATAAAACAGATGCAAACCAGTGTTGTCAGTTTTATTAAATTTTCCCTAGATCAATAGAATTGATTGAATACGAGAAAACAAAATGAAATCCAAACATTTTCATATGTGTCATTCCTTATTTTTTATTAAACACGTTACTTTCCGTGTATAATAGTGTTAAGGAACGTTCACCAAAATAACTTGTATTTCTTTTAAAAGCTTTAAAGTACACATTGACTTCCCACCATAAGCTTTGTTTATTTCAATTTCGTTTTTCAATTTCAAAATAACATGGAGCGACCAATTTCATGATGTTTTCGTAAATCTGATGACAACAAAACCGCACCATTCACATGGGTTCACATTCGCCTCGATTCGAGGAAGAATATCCACCTACACGGAATCGAATGCCCTCCGGAAAGCAAACGGAAAAGCAACAGTGCCGACGATGCCTCTCAATCAACATGCTTACCATCCCCAACCATCGTCATCGGTCAGTCCTCGTTATCTAAATCTCCATCAGCACACTCCGTGTCGTGTGCCCCCAGAGGACGGTCCAGACGGTGCAAACAAACCATTTCCGCTGATATGGGCGATATTACGTACCGTAGCAGCGACACGGGATGATTTCAATTAACTTTTTCGCTGTAATCATCAGTAGCATAGATAGCCCGCCAACCGTTGATGGAGAATAACGGTTGCCCGAAAGCGTTCGCTCGTGACTCTCTTACATTGTTTAATTATGTTCAGCCCTCTGTGGTTTGCGCGATTGAGTATGTGAGGTCACGATCGTCAGCGATATGACGGCATTCGAAAAAAGTCCTTCAACAAACATTTACGATCTCTAAGCAATTCCAATGCTTTAGGAGTTCAGTTAATCAACTGTTAATCGAAAAGTTGCGATACCTTTTGCCGCAAACTACACTCATATACCGTAGCGCTCGAGCATGGTAGTGAAAGTTATCAAACGCGTTTAAGGTTGGTTATAAACTACTGTTCAACGCAAAATGATTCGTAGTTGAAATACTGAAAGCACACCTGCCGCAAATGTTCAATGGAAAAACTTTATCTTCGTTGACTAGGTACTTGTTAGCGGTGAGGTGATGTTTCAGATTTAATTATGTTGCTTGATTGGATAGTTTTATAATTATAAACCAAGAAGGAAATTAATTTTGAATTCTATTTCAGATTGGCTTTTTTCACAACATAAGCCATGAAAAAACTGTTTTTTTTAAGACTTGATTTCGTAAATCGTACAGAACACCAATATGTTTTTTTTTATACTCGTAATTTGTCCTTAGGTTAGTGCATGTCGTATTACTCCATCACTATTGAGAAATGATGAAGTATTCGATTTTTTCACAGTTGTCATTCTTGCATTTATCGCAAGGATCCGACTCTAATTGAAAGGTCTAGCTATTTATACCCTTCGGAGTGTTGGAACACCCTCCAAAGGCGCACCCCTTTGTCAGTCAAAATTGGATTCCTTAGCAACAAAAATAAGCTATGACACCGGTAATGACCATGCATCAGAACCCTAGTCTTAACCACTTCAAACTAGGGAACAACTAATAGAAGATTAGGAATCGCATAGGTGAAGACTTACTAACTATTTTTTTCCTTGTTTCAAGATCATCCTCGGTCCAGGCAACCCGAGGACTTATCACTATCAACAAGGCCTAAAAAGTAACAAGGACTAAGATGTGTTCATTTGATTACTGAAAAATCCTGTTCCTCTAGTTTGAAGTACTCAAGACTAGGAATCGGTGGTAGGTCTTACATCCCGTAACGTACCACGAAAAGGTGATCTACCCACGTTACACGCCCTACTTACTTACTTACTTAATGGTTCTGTACACCACCGGAGGTGCAAAGGGCCAACGTGAAAGACTTCCATCGTTGGCGGCTGCTCGCTTTTGCCTTGACCTGGGCCCAGGTCAGATTCCTATCGACTTGCTTTATTCCCTTGTTGATGCTCCGCCGCCATGAGCCCCTGGGTCTGCCTCTGCTGCAATGTCCTGCCGGATTCCAATTCAGCACTTGCTTGCAGATTTCGTTTCCGCCCAGTCAAAATGTGTGGCCGACCCACCTCCACTTTCGCTCTCGAATTTCTGTTGCTATTGGCTTCTGATGACATCGACAATAGAGCTCGGCATTCTGGCGTATAACAACACAGATTTCACGTTCGAGTTGAAAATTTGGATTTTGGTGCGTTGACTTATCTGGTTGGATCTCCATACGTTTTGTAAACTCTCAAAGGCAGCCCTAGCCTTCTTGATTTGTGCATCTATGTCAATCTTGGTCCCGCCGTCCGACGCTATTTGGCTGCCAAGATATTGGAAACTTTCGACCTTCTCCACTGCTTGCCCCGCTACCGTAAAGTTGGAAGGGTTGCCCGTGTTGATATCCAACGATTTGGTCTTGTTGACGTTGATGGTGAGACCCGCCGCAGAGGAGCGTTCGGCTAGGTCATTGAGCTTACTCTGAATATCAGAGCGCCGTTGTGCTAGTAGAGCAACATCATCAGCCAAATCGAAGTCGTTGAGATGCCCCATGGTGATAGGCTACCAAAGCAGCCCACGGTTCGATACACGGTCAATTGCACCTACCATGATCTCGTCGATTACGATGACAAACAGTAGCGGTGATAGTATACATCCTTGTCTCACACCAGCGACTACCCGTATAGGGTCGGACAAGGCAACGTTATGCAGAACTCTGCACGTGAAAGCCTCATACTGCGCTTCGATGAGGTTGACGATTTTATCCGGGACTCCCTTGCGTCTCAGGGCGCCCCACAGATTCTCGTGATTTTTCGTAGTCAATGAATACCAAATAAAGGGACTTTTGCAATTCATTGACCTGCTCCAGGATGATGCAGAGCGTGACAATATGGTCCAACCAAGGTCTTCCGGCACGGAATCCTGCCTGCTGCCGCCGGAGAGTCGCGTCGATCTTCTCCTGTATCCGATTCAGGATAACTTTGCACAGAATTTTGTGAACAATACACAGAAACATGATGCCTCGTCAATTTTCGCACACAGTCGGATCCCCCTTCTTTGGGACCTTCACTAAGACGCCCTGCATCGAGTCGGTTGGAAAAGTCGCGGTGTCCCAGATATCACAGAATAGTTGATGCAACATTTGAGTGGATAGCCTCGAGCCTTGCTGGATTTCATGCTTCGGATAGCTGCTTCAATCTTCTGCAGTGATGGGGCCTTGGAATTGACGCGAGTGATGCGCCGCACCCTAGGCGGATCATGCCGAGATGTTGATGGCTAGTTGGCCGTTGAAACTCGAAGAAATTGTTCGAAGTGCTCAAACCAGCGTTTCAGCTGGTCAGTGGGGTCGGTAAGCGATTGTCCAGTCGTGTCCTTCACTGGCATCCTCGGGTTCATCCTTGCTCCACTCAGGCGTCGTGAGATATCGTAGAGGAGGCGTATATCGCCAGTGTTTGCGGCTTTCTCCCCTTCGTCAGCCAGGGAGTTCACCCACGCTCGCTTGTCCCGTCTGCAAGAGCGCTTGACTTCCTTCTCTAGAGCCGAGTACCGTTGACGGGCTTCGTTCTTGGCTCCTCTGGATGTCGCCCGCTCTATCGCGGCGTTTACTTCTCTACGCTCCTCAATCTTCCATCAGGTTTCATCTGTGATCCACTCTTTCCTCTGGGTGCGCAACTCACCCAAGTTGTTCTCGCTTGTTTCTATAAACGCATTCTTGATGGCCGTCCATTGTTCTTCTACGCTGCCACCTTCTGGAACGTCCGCAGCTCGAGTCTAAAGTTCTTCAACAAAAGACCTTTTTACCGCTGAATCTTCAAGTCGGCGTGTGTTGGATCCGCGCCATGCGTAGGCGGATTTCGCCGATTAGAAGGTGATGGTCAGACGCGATGTCGGCGCTGCGTTTATTCCGGACATCAAGAAGGCTCCGTCTCCATTTTCGGCTGATGCAGATGTGGTCGATCTGATTTCCGGTATGTGCATCACGGGAAACCCACGTGACTTTGTGCACTGGCCGATGGGGGAAGAGTGAGCCCCCGATCACCATGTCGTTATTGCCTCAAAATTCTGCAAACAGCTCACCGTTCTCGCTCATTTCGCCGAGACCATGGCGTCCCATGACACGCTCATAGTCCGTGTTGTCGGAGCCGATCTTCGCATTGAAGTCGCCAGTGTAGATCTTGATGTCACCCTTTGGAACCTTATCCACGACGGAATTCAGTTGACTGTAAAAATTCTCCTTGTCCTGTGGATAGGCAGCATCGGTTGGCTTATGGTAAGGTTATGAACCCGTGTTCTAAATCTGGCAACGATTATCCTCTCATTAATGAGCGCAGCACTTGTCTGGACGCTAAGTAGGAGACTAACTCCACGATGGCGGGGAGCATTTTCACCTCGAATACCAGAGTATAGTAGTACCTGTCCCGACGGCAGTTTGTGTTCTCTAAAGTTTGGCCAACGAACTTCACTCAGTCCCATGATTTCTAGCTTCATACGTTGCGCCTCGTTGACGAGTTGTGCCAGTTTACCCTGCTGAGCTAACGTCAATACATTCCATGATCCAATTCGTGTCCGTTGTTTTGCGCTAAAAGTCGTTGCCGTTAAATCAGTTCGATGTCTTTCTCTGTTGGTTTCTGCAACATTTGTAAAGGTTTCAGAGACAGTAGGTGGTTGGCCTAAGGTCTCCTATCCGCCGTGATGGGGCTGCCATCTTCAGTGTAGCTTCCGGGGAAGAGCATTTCTTATTCAGCCCGCTGGATGCCAGTCAGACGTTGTTTGAGCCGCACCTCCATGGTGAACAGACGCTTATACGGCACCCTCATTCCGAAAATATCAATATAGAAGAGAATTCGTCATCATTTTCCACTTTTTCTGGCACTGGAAGTCACCATTTTGGAATTCAAAATGGTTTCAGATATCGATTTTCGGTCTTAACACATCATCTCGATTCCAAAAATATCCATATTGTAGAGTATTTGACAATATATCCCATTTTTTTCTGAAACCGGGCTGCTATCTTCGATTACAAAATCTCTAGATTTTGAAAATACATATATTTGAGGGTATTTGACACTATTCTTCAATTTTTTTTTCTGAAACCGGAACCCACCATATTGGATTTCAAGATAGCGTCGGACATCGTTTTACGGTCTCTAAACGTCACCCTAATTCCGAAAATATCCATATGTATGAATATTTGACAGTATTTCGCCCTTTTTTCCGAAATCGGAAGCCACCATCTTGGATTTCAAAATGGCGTCTGTCATCGATTTACGATTCTTATAGCGAATTCGTTTATTATTCAGTTCCAACCGGGTATCAAGATTGGGTCTGCTTGTTTTCTGACAAACGTCAGTTTGCTCGTTTGTTTTTAAAACCTAGCTCAGGTTGAGGTTCGCACTGACAAAAAGTTCGGTTTCGCTATTGGGCGTCATCCCGATTCCGAAAATAGCAATATTGAAGGAAATTTAACAGTATTTCCCACTTTTGTTTCGTTGACGAAAGAAAAAATACAGAACCCATACATTCGGACATGAACGAAGTGGGGTATAAAGTTATGTTGAGCTCAGAGCCAAGAGTGTGAGCTGACCTTCGTTGTCACAGGCAACAGTATGAGTGACATAGGACTCAGCGTTGTCAGATACTTATACCGATTTATCAGTATTTATACCGATTTTCAAACCGATATACATATTAAGTTTCTCAGAAAACCGATTTTTAAGATTTATAGCGATTTATACTTATTTTTTTCAAATAATTAAAATGGTTGTTGTCAGCCCGCAATCAAATGTCAGAGAAAAACATTGTGAGAGACTTTAATCTTTTTAAATATCTTAAATGACCACACAATTATTCTTCTTTAAAAATTTCTTAAGCTTGATAGTCTTTCAACTAGTGTTAACTAAGATTTCCTCGCCGTTTTTGGCTATTCAGGAATCCAGAAACTGTGGTTGGCTCATCCTGGTAATTCTTGGAAATCGGGAAATACTGATCCAGTGACAAAATATATCCATAATTTTTTTAACTTCCCGAAGTTTATTCGATTATCCCTTGGAAGTTTCTTCCAACTTTCCCCATAACTTATTTTCTGGTTCCTTCTGGAAATTTAGTTCGACTTCCGTCGAAAGCATCTTCTGGCTTAACTCGAAAGGTACTTCCGTCTTCTCCTGCCAGTTTTTTTTCAACTTCCCTAGGAATATTGTGTTAACTATCCCTAGAAAAGTCTACCAATTTTCATCGGAAATTTCATTCGCCATTCCCCAAAAATCTCTCTCCTCCGGATTTTTTTTCATCCTCTAGACTGTCTCATAAATCATCAGGCTTCCGACTTTATACAGAAGTTCCTTCCAAACTACCTTAGGAAGTTTCTTTCGATGTCTCCAAATAGTTACCTTAAACTTCTACCGGAAATATCGCATTCTCCCAGAAGTTTTCCTCTCGAAGTTTCTCAATAAGCTTCTTTCGGAAGTTTTTAACGACTTTCATTGGAAAGTTGTTCCTAGCTTTCTCTGGATGTGTCATCCATTTACTTCCAAAAGTTTTGTTTAAATTTTCTCCAAACATTTAGTTCCTTGGATGTTGTTCCAATTTTTCATAAAACTTTCATTAAACTTCTTCCTGAAAGGTGTTTTCTTCTTTATCAAGAAGTTTTTTCAGCTTCCTTCTAGTTCAAACATTTCCCGGAAATTCTTTTTGACTTACGCTGGAAGTAGATTTTCCGTTCTTTGCGCAAAAGATAAAATTGTTGCCTTAGAAAACGGCAAAAATATAAAAATTATTAAAATACCGATAAATACCATTTTTTTTTTAAACCGATTAGCTTGAAAACAATCTGACGACGCTGATAGGACTAGAGTAGAAAGTCGTGACTGGATGGATTCTTGATTTTGTCATGCGACATGAAATTGTTGTTTGACACGAATTTTCCAGGATGACCATCATTGAATGTATCATTGCACAGGGTGCGTGACGAATTTTTGCAGTAAATGGCATATTTGAGAAAAAATACACCAGTTAGTTATTCTAGCAATGAATTTTGTGTGATTTATTTTCTTTCGCAACATATGGAAGGTGTAAGTAAATTTATTCAAAAAAATTGCCTTCCCTTTCGACGACTGTAGTTAGACGCTTCCGGAAACTGCAGTATGCACGTTTTAAAATGTTTCGATCCATAGATGTCATCACTGCCTTGATTTTAACTTTTAGCGACTTAAGTGTGGTGTGAGGGGTTCTATTGGTATCCCGTTGGACGACGCCCTATACAAAATAATCCAACGGATTGAAATCGGGACTGCTTGGGGGCCAAATTTCTTCCTCCCAAATTTACGAAATATTTTCCGTAAGCCATTTCTGTGCTTTATTAGCAGTATGAGCAGGTGCTCCGTCTTATCACTTTCCCAAGCCTTTTTTAATATTATACACTGTTCTTTCAGACACATTTACCGACCGAATTATTTCTTTCATGCATACTCCGGCGCGCAACAAAGCGACAACGGCTGACAGATTGCTCTCTTGTTTCGACATCTTTACGTTTACTCAACATTGTTTGTTTTAATCTTACACCTAACAGTATAAGCTATCCAGTGCTGCCAAATATATCTAAATCATGATGCACAAGAAATTACTATTTGAAATTTACTGCAAAAATTCGTCACGCACCCTGTAATTGTAAGTGTATGCGTGACTATCAATTGAACATAATTAATAAACGGGCGTACGTCTTGCGAAATTTATGGAAATGGTGGCACATACGATTTAATATGTAAAAACATATTAAATTTGAAAAGCCTTGCGATGTAATTCGATCTAATTTGTGAAACAGTAAGATATCAAAATGATTCATTGCAAATAAGTCGGAAATATGCAGCTTTACGATTTAACTTAGTCTTAATTCCATGTATGGCATACTTATATGCGATGTTGACTTAAATTGTAGCAATTTACGATACTTTCTGTACATTGTTATACGACTCCTGGTTGTCTGGTTACTGTTTCACAACAATATCCTACATGGCCGTTCAATCTTACCTGAGGCTGAGTAAAATTGTAGCTTCATTTTCACTCACGGAAATATTACTCAGCCTGCATAAAAACTGTGGCTACTCATAGCTATGAGTAACCGCAGTTTTTATGATATCTGAGTAATACAGGAATCCCTTTCTCGGCTGTCTTCCATGCCCTGTATGCTAAAAAAAAAAGCCGGGAAAATTATCATCTAAAAAAAACCTCAAACGAACCGGAAATCGTTGAGTGCTCACCGGACGCTGACGGCAGCTAGCCATCTCTGAATATGGATTTCCTACAAAAACTAATTCTCCAAGTCTAACTTATCCCACATTAAACTTTTTCGCGCAAACATCCAGAGTTGGGATTTAATTTAGGCGATTTGTTGAAAGTCCTCATCCCAACTCTGCCTAATCGAGTTGTCACCATCGCTGATAAAGTTTGGTTATTTTTGGCCCGACAAACTTTTCCCTCCGTCTCTACCACTTTCTCCGATCCCACAGCGAACTGTGGCGGCACTTTCTCCCGGCATTCGCGTTCATGTATATTCCATAAATCAATAAATTTCCTCATTCACACCAAATTATTCAGATTGAACAAAACGATAGCGTATCGCAGTCAGTTGTGTTCGGGAACAAGTTGTTTTCGCTAGCCCAATGTTCATTACACTCTCCCTGGCCTGGCCTGGGCCTGGTGAGATGGACGACGCCATAAATTTATCGTCCGAAATTTAAATAAAGTCATAAAGAATTTTTATGAATGTCATTATGGTCCTGCACTCGGAGGGCTGCGCAGTTTGCTATCAAACCAATCGTTGTTTACAGAACGAGCCAACTACCTACGAATTGTAGATCTGGGGTCTCACTGGTGTAGTCGAAACGAAGCGTTTTTCGTATGAAAGCGAACGACCGAACCTTGTCGTAGGGCATGTTTCTAGCAACAAGGCAGGCTTACTCTTGCTGGTTGAAACATAAATAAAGCATATGACTTTCGTCGTCGTGTTGATTTCTACACGGCTATAGAGTGCTGTTGGATGCTTGAAACGTTCTTTACGCCAACGAGGAATTTTCCACCATGTTCCTGGAGGTGCAGTTTCGCGATGAAAAGTTTCAAAACTACATAACATCGGTACTGCAGCAGTGGAGCATTTGTCCGACATGGAAAAGTTAAAAGTGTCGATAGTGATGCAGTGCTGCTGGTGCTTTTGATGTTGGGAAATTTTCCCTAAATTGTACACGGCGTTTTTCACTTGGTTTGATAATTATCCAAATGACTCGTGACGTAACACATCGAAGAAACCCCACAATAATGTTGATAGGGGATTACTCTGTTTTTAGATGGCTTAAGACGTTACGATACCGAATATTTTTTAATAAGAGCTTTGGAAAGCACTTTGAAATATTTTACTTTAAGATGTTACTACTGAATGTGAATTTCTTATATCTGAATAAAATGAAGCGAGAATTCACTCTATAAGACTCACAGAACATCCGTTAGCTCAGTAACCATCCAGACGAAGTCCGTTGTGCAGGCGCTACGATGCAAATAAAATTCAATCAACACTTGCTAACGCCATTGTGTGATGGGGAAACACCGAGCTAATATTCCACTTTTTCACTGACTTATTTATTTATCTATTTATTTATGACTGTTGACTAAACATCAACAAGCGTTATTGGCCCCAAAGATGTAACCTATACTAAACATGAAAAGTACTAAAAATAAACGTCAATACATAGGTAGTCATCTCGTAAAAAAAAAGAACATTACTAGGCAAACTAAACTGATCTTGAAAAAAAATGAATCAAACCTCCGGCGAAGCAACTGGCGGGTCAGGTTAAAGTCAAACAGTTGCCCCGTAACGTGGGTAGATCACCTTTTCGTGGTACGTTACGGGATGTAAGATCTACCACCGATTCCTAGTCCTAACTTCTTCAAACTAGGGGAACAGGATTTTTCAGTAATCAAAGGAACACATCTTAGTCCATGTTACTTTTTATGCCTTGTTGATAGTGATAAGTCCTCGGGTTGCCTGGACCGAGGATGATCTTGAAACAAGGAAAAAATGAGTTAGTTAGCCTTCACCTATGTGATTCCTAATCTTCTAATCGTTGTTCCCTAGTTTGAAGTGGTTAAGACTAGGGTTCTGATGCATGGTCATTATCGGTGTCATAGCTTGTTTTTGTTGTTAAGGAATCCAATTTTGACTGACAAAGGGGCGCGCCTTTGGAGGGTGTTCCAACTCCGAAGGGTATAAATAGCGGAACCTTTCAGTTAGAATCGATTCCTTGCGATGAAAGCAAGAATGACAACTTTATCAAAACCGAATACTTCATCATTTCTCAATAGTGATGGAGTAATACGACATGCACTAAACTAAGGACACGGGATATACTACAATAGATCAAATTACCAGAGTTAATGTACACGTGCATCCATCCCGCGTGATAGAGACACGCTTTCAATCAGATCGTAGGTGCCTGGTACATTTCGAGACGAATTATTTCGCGTCTCTTTTTTATTCCTACGTGTCTCATTCGCGTCACATGTGCTGTGTCTCATGAGCTAAGCTCGGTGAGCTCCAGGGAGATTGGCAGCGTACCTACGTCCTGCGTGCATGCTAAAAGTGGCTGCTTGGTGATAAAGAAAACAACGGAGAACTGTTGATCGAGTAGTCCTGTCACACTCTAGTGTTGCTGGTACAGCTGATTGATTTGAACCCGATGGTATTCAGTTTTTGAGGGTTGAGAGATTGTGGTTTTATAGAAGTATTTCAAGCGGAAGATGAGTTAAACGATTACAAATCAATTACAGGCAGGGTTATTTGTTACCGATCCATGCGCATGGAGTTTTCATGGTTCATGATTTTGCTCAACCTAGTTCAAAATTTGATTTAATTTAATGATTTAAAATCAGCTCCTGATCATTCTCACAAAATTTGATGTTATTAGGATGTGAGCTCATACTGCACTTGGCCCTTTGAAGTTTATGTGGGAATTGAAAAAATGAACGTTAGGATAATTAGTTATTAATTGAATTAGGAAGATGATGTTCTTCTGACATGCTCCATTTACTACTCAGCAGACAACGTTGAAATAATAAGAAAAACAATCCAGGCTATTATGTCATAAGAGCAAGATGCAGTGTTGCCCTGAAAGCAGGGGAACTTATGGGCAACTTTTCCGTAAATCAGTATGGTGTAGTGCTAAAACGATGAGGACAAAAAGTACTCTTTTCTTACAGTAATTCCCATATAAACTTCAAAAAGCCAGTGCAAAATTAGTTCGCCACCAAATTAGCTAAAATTTTGGGTGATTGATCAACCTGATTTGGAACCGATTGATCTTGGTAGATCAAATTGAAACCATCATAATATAATAGGTACTTTGCAGCTGGCAGAGCACCAATAATTCGGAGGGCTCTTTAAAAAAATGCCTTTGCCGTTGAAATTGATTCGTGTGACTTCATCCAGCTGTAATTTCAGCCTTTCAAGATGTAGCCGATAACATCCCTAGTTAATTCAAACATGTACTTAAATTTGAGAACTGTTCAAATATATTTTTAATCTAATATATATATATATATATCTAATAATATTTCTAATATATTTAGAAAAAAGCATGGTGTGTTCATCCCAAGTAGTAGTCAACCTGAAAATATGATGAGAAATAAGAAAACTGGATTGTAAAATTTAGGATGAATCCAACATATTTGTCACACTCTGAATTGAAAACCATGTTTTCCAATTTTTCTTAGTAGGCTCAATATCTTTGAAAGCTCTGCGGAGCCGAAGGACTAAACAAATATTAAAATGGAGGTCTAAATCAATTTCCTTCTTTTTTTTGTTTACAACGCATCGAATCTCGACAGGATCGCAAACCGTTTCTGCCGAGGATGCTGGGCTTCGTCTTTGCATGCTTTATCGGTCTCCTTAGTGCACGTCCATTATCACCACCTCTTCATGCTGGACCTCTACCACTTTCTCTGTTGATTTACTGGTGCTGTCTGACAATGCATCTACAGCCACTACACCACACAGCAAAAAACAAATTTTCATATTACATCCAAGAGGATGATTTTTATGGCCGCAAAAATAAACAAATGCAGTAAAAGCAGCGTTCTGTCAGTTCATGCACTGTATGGACGGTTTTTTTTTTCGTTTTGGCAAGTAATATTACACCATACTTTTAACACGATTGAAGTGCATCCACTTTGATGTGATACCAAAATTAATTTTTTGCTGTGCAGGGTACGAACTGCTGTCCTAGTTGCAAGGAATTTTGTAGTTCTTCAAGAAACTTCGCAGAACTTAAGAGAACTTTTTTAAAGTTCAGGAAGCTTTCTTGAAGTGCAGATTTTTTTTTAAAGTTCACCAAACTTTGTAGAAGCTCACCGAACTTCAGTGAACTTCGTACATGGGAACAAATCAAAAATCCGAAATGAAAAAAAAAATACTCATGATTTTATGAACATAGCGTATTTTCATGTTATGAAAATACACCATGAATAATATTTATGATATCATGAGCTAAGAATGCTATGATAAGAATTAACCGAGTTAAAATCATGAACTGAATTTATGATTTTAACTTTTAGTTTTTAAACTGAAACATATAAAAATAAAATAAAGCAATAGACTGGATTCAAACCAAGAACCTTACCATCATTAAGTGTGAGTTTTGAACACTAGACTATCAGTACTTGTATAAAATGGAAGGCAAAAGGCGTATAAGAGATATCTATGTAGTGCGGTGAACACGGTTTTCTAGGTAACGCTTAAAGCGGTCATGATTGCGCTGTATTATGAAATCATGAATTTTCATGATTTCATGGGTTAACAATTTTTTTTTCGATTTTTTAATCATGAAAATGGAATTGTATTTTTTCCCGTGTAGAGTTTTATCGAACTACTTCGGTAACCTTTTTTCTACGCACCTGAAAAAGTTATATGACAACTACATTTTATACATCTCGCAGCTCGTAATTGACAGTATGGGCTGAATACTGTCATACTGTCGCTAATGTGATTAATAACGTTTATGCTTCGTTTGACACTAATGTTCCGTTAACTGTTTTCACTAGGACCTGATTTTGAATGTTTCTATGGTATTATTATTATATTTTGTTTTATGCATTAATACCAAGATTGATGCATGAGCAAAATTTAGTAAAATTATTTAAAGTTCTGAGATCATGGAAAAATTCAGAAAACTTCGTAGAAGTGGGAACTTTATACAAGTTTAGGGATCTCCGTTGAAGTTGATTGTTTAAGGGAACCTCTTTTTTTTCAGGGACCTTTTTTATAACTTCGGAGCACTTTGATCAAATCTCATGGACTTGAAATAGTTCAGAGAATTCCGCACAAATTCAGGAAATTTCGTGCGTCGAACTTTGTGGAAAATCAACGAAAAACGTAGACGTACATCAAACTTTGATGAAGTTTTCCTGAAGATGAAGATTTTGGACCATCGTTATATTTCAAGGAACTTTGAAATTTGAGTAAATTTTCTCAAACCTATGGAAATTTTGTAGATGTTCAGGAAACGATCCATAAGTAATGAAGTAATGAAAATGGGTTGTTAGCGGAATGCTTAAATAAAATAGCAAAAAAGGTTATCTTCCATATAATTCCACTTTATTAATTTTGGTAGTTATACCTGTGATCTTGACTTTTTACCTATGGGATGAATACTTAAGGGGTTAGATTTTGATAAGTTCTTTAGTGGGAATGACACTTATGAAGACTGCACATTGTAGTCGAAATACGTATCTGTCATGGATACCAAAATTAATAAAGTGGAATTAAATGGAAGATAACCTTTTTTGTTGTTTTATTGATACATAAGTAACAAGATATTCTTTCAGATATACTCCCTAGACAGCCAGGAAGTATAAAAATACCAGCATTGGCTGATGTTCTTCTGATCTGAATTAGAAAGTTGCTAAAAAAAAGGATCACTTAAGAATGTGCTTAAGTTTTTGAATATCATATTGTTTCAAATGGATAGATCAACTTTCAACACGGTATTTTCCAAATTTAAAATATACAATCTGGAAATCCAGCGAGCGGATGCGACGAGATTTTGAATCATATTCCGGTGCTGCGCCGATGCTGGTGGAAACATGGTGATTTGATCTGGGGGGAGACGTGCTGTCAAATCAACTTACTGATCATTCTTGTATGAAATTGGTTCCAAACGTAAATAAACCCTCTAGGTTTCTTATGGCTTGTTTACGTTTGGTATCAGTTATGCGAGGTAGGCGACGATTGTTCGTATTTGACAGACACCTCCACCCTCCAACCCCCCCCCCCCCTTGTATTTGTTTGTTTTATCTGATGCAAGTTGTAGCGATGGCTGTACGACTTTCGGGTGAACCGTTTGTTGTATATGGTGGCGCTTGGTGGTCGCTTTGTGGAATTAGTACCGATACTCACTGTTGGTATGCAAAGGCAATATAATTTTCTGAATACTCGATCACATGAGGCACGTTAAAAAATCGGAACATTTTTAACGTAATGTTAACAAAGTAAAAGTGAAAGCGTGTACGCCAAGAAAAAAATGTTCTGCATAAAATTCTTCGACCCATTGACTTTTCATAACATTGCTGCATTCGTAGCATTCCGATATAATCTATTCAAAATACGTAACATCCCTTCTAACAATGCATACCAGTTGTGTGCCGTGAATGGTTAAATTACGTTGAAAATTTGTGAACGTCTTGCCACGGTCAAATCCCCGTACTAAACAATACCGATACACTTTTTGTAGAATTTTTGTCCATTACATATTTTGTAAATAACGTGTCAAAAGATGTTAGTCATGCAAGTGCATTTAAGTGTTGAACCAGAAAAAATAAACAAAGAATATTCTAATTCAAGACCAACAATTGAAATGGCCTTAACTCCATATTGTAAACAAACCTTGTAAGGCCATTTTCTCGCGAACCTAAGTCCGCAAAGGCAAACCAACATAATGAACAGGTAGGGGAAATTCTCCTCTACCCGATTGTGGTTTAGGTTTGCGAATGAAGGTTTCGGTTCGCGAGAAAATGGCCTTACAAGGTTTGTTTACAAAATAGAGTTAAGGCCATTTCAATTGTTGGTCTTGAATTGACCGGCAAATTAATGGCTTTGGCTGTTAGAGGATTTCAAGAATTCAAGCACTGCTAAATATATGCTACCTTTCCTCTAAAATAGGAATGGTTTGTGGTAACGCATATGAAATGTCGGTCAAAGCAACCAAGTTTCAACAGCAGCTGTATTTCTTTACCTACACCTTCCAGAACTTAGAGCTCTGCTGTTCTAGCATTAATCGTAGCACATGAGATGAGGCACATGAGATCAGCGCGAGCCTCGCGCACGCCAGGATTTTTGGGTGTCGCATTTGTTTCTCGCTCGTATCTTATTCTCGTGTGTCTCTTTCTCTCTCGTCACATGTTGTTTTCGTTGCGACGGGAGACGGTTTGTTGAGAGTCTCGGCAGCACATTTTTGTACGCACGAGCAAAATGTAACTCTGCAAATTACTGGTCGCAGTGGTGTTATGTCCCGAACAGAGGAAAAAAAAAGTCAAACAGTGCGGAGACCCTATTGAAGAGTCTCTGTAAACCGCCGATTGCGCCGAACATGCTATAATTAGTTCGCTGTGTGGGTAGGCGCAGTATTGAATTATTCCGTAGGGCTCGGGGTTGAACATTCACAGCAAAAAAATAATTTTGATATCACATCAAAGAGGATGCACTTTAATCATGTCGAAAATTCGCACTTCAATTAATGTCAATTTGTTCAACAAGAACAGGGCAACCGGTGCGTCCTTGCAAAATATCCACAATTAGCAATGCCCTTGCTGTATCTCTTTGGACCGATAGGCTCCAAATGAATCAGTTGCAAGCGACTTTCGTAGCTAGGCAATCGTCCACGGCAGTTTACGTAGCACGTATCTCAGGAACAGTCACTGAACAGACTCAACTCTTTCGACACCGTTGTTGTAGTGAGGAGTCCAAACAACCGTATTCTAATATGGAGCGAGACAAGGAGCAGTACAACGATATAAGGCAGTAGAAATCCGTGAAGCCTTCAGCAATTCTGAAGATAAGCCCTAGAATTCTGGAAGCTTTGTCGACGGCATACGAGATGTGCTGCTTGAAAGAGAGTTGTGTATCCAGAATCACACCTAGGTCCTTAATTTGGCTGACGCGCTCAATTTCCGTGCCTAACAAAACATACTTGTATATCAGCAAATGCATCAGCAAACATACACCAATCAGTAAAAGCATTCAGCTGATGATGAAGGAAACAACAGTCTTCAATTGAGTGAACAAATTCGAAGGAAGAGTTTAAAGTCATCTGCGTAAGATAATCGTGGTCAATTATCACGTCGTTGAAGTAAATCAGAAAAATCAGCGGTCTCAGGTGACTAAAGGGTGTATTCGATAAAATTGGCACACACATATTTACTTACCAAAATTAAATCGATTATCGTATTTCTTGAAATGTTAAGGGAATGGAAAACTACTTATGAATTATGCACAGCAAAAAACAAATGTTAATATTACATCCAAGAGGATGCACTTTAATCATGTCGAAAATCTCATGTAATTTTTATGGCCACACAAATAAACATATGCAGTAAAAGCAGCGTAATGTCAGTTCAAGTCAGGTTTTTATCACACGAGGCACAGTTGTATTTGCAATTCCAAGCTTTTTAGCGATCCATCGGTGGGACGCCTCTGGATTTTGATCGTAGATGCACAAATTTTTTTCACGGACAATTTCTTGTTTCAACGACATGACTGGAACTACTGTATGAATAACTATGACACTTTACAGATTTAAAAAAAATACACTATGAATAAGATTTACTCAAATCTTCAGGTTTTTACTAATACGGTTAAAAAGTTACAGAAGATTTTCGGTGTGCCATTTTTATCTAGTACATCCTTTACCCTGGGGTATTCCGGACGGTGCAGCGAACATACGGCAATGGTGATCACCAATGACAACACTAAGATAGCGATCGGTGAGGTACGACTGAAACCATTGCAAAAGGCAGCCGTGAATACCGAGACTGTCCAGTTTTGCGATTGATATGCGGTGATTCAATTTATCGAAGGCAGCAGATAAGTCAGAATATAATAACATCCGTCTAAACAAGATCAAACATACTATTAGAGAGGTAGGAAGTAAGGCACAGCAAGTTAGTGGCCGTGGAGCGACCAGCCATGAAACTTAGCTGGTCGATACTAATATACGGCTTACAGTGAGCGAGTAACGGTTCCATAAAAACGAGTTCGTACAATTTCGCAACAGCGCTAAGCGAAGTGATGCCACGGTAGTTGCCAACGTTCCGTTTGTTGTCCTTCTTGTGTACTGGAAACATGTGCCCTTCTCAGAATGGGAAAACGCTGACGTCCACGGTCCGTTGAAAAACGTGCACCAGTTGAGACAAAAAACTGTCCATGTGCGTTTTGAGGAACGCCGATGGAATTCCGTCAGGATCCGGATTGTACGACGAATTGAGTTTCGATGAAGCCCTGGAAAACACCTCGGGATTGATGTCAATTCTGCTCATGGTTTGGCCAGAGAGCGGTACGTAACTGGCAGCTAGTCGGGCATGGTCGTCACTCATTCTCTGGTCCGTGAAGTCCTTAGCAAATTTTTCAGAGAACAGCTGAATATACTGAAGAATGCACCGTTCGCATCTCGTTTGTATTCGTGAGCGATCCTGACGTAGTGACGTTCAAGGGATAGTGTGCGGTGCTTGGTGAATTTCCTAAGAGCGGCTCTCTTTCTGGATTTCAGTCGACGAAATTCGCTCGTATGCCATGTATGATGATAAATCCTTTTCAGAACGTAGGTAGGTAGCGTAGAGGTAGCGTAGAGGTAGCGTTTTGTAAGAACGGTGTGCAAGTAGGTCCGTTGTCGGGCAAATCATTTTGGAAAACTCCGTTTCTTGATTAAAGCGCAGGACCGGAATATCTGCTGGTCGCTGGCGAGAAGAGTTCAAATGTGGAGAGTGGAAAAGGGGCTTCCGCAAGGCGAGCGACAAGAGTACGTGCCGGTATCCGACCAGCAGAGGAGGCTCCGGGAAACCAACTTGCAGATGTAGATTCTTTAGCAATTAAATTCTGATCAACATCAGGGTCAGAAAGCTCACAATTACAGTAATACTTTCCTGGTGTAGCAAGCTGGGAGACACTCAGCCCACATCTAGACTCAGGGCCAGAACGCCTTGAATGAACGCATCAATAGGTAGGACTGAGCTAGAGGAGCTGGGGACTCCCAAAATGCTTTCTACGGTGCGTCCTGGTGCAGCATTATTCTTGGAGTTCGTGAAAACATCTACGGTGTGTTCTGGATGAGCAGATGGACCGTTCGAGGATAAAGAAGACGCATCGTTTAGCCTCGATGGATTCGGGAGTACCTGGGTGCGGGAAAACACACAACGGTGAACACGAATAATTGAGATACTTGCCTGAGCAAGCCTGGTGGAAGACCCCCTTTTCATCGCCAACCTCAGGACCGAGACGACTATGATGAACGAAGGCGGCATTACGCAAGACTGCATTGGGGTTATTGGGAGCTTCCATCAGACTTTCTACGGTGCGTCTCGGATGCTGAGAGTATGTTAGGCCAAGATATCGTCGTCACTCCATAGGGACAGGATTGTTTAATTTGGTGACTTTCAGTGTTCGTGATTCTTCAAATTCGCGAAACCGAATACTCTCCAGCCAAGAATCCCAGGAAAGTGCCGAATCACGTAGATGCTCCTTTACCCCAATATTGAACGACACGAAGTTCAACGTGAATGGATCTCTCCCTCTTGTTACCAGCTTAAAGCCCGAATCAATATAAATTTGGACGCATTCAAGTGATCATAACTCAAGAATTAAACAACATACACGGTTGATCAAAACGTCAAACAAAAGGGTATTTATTCAACTTTCAAACGATATATAACAAGTTATTACATTTCACCGTTTCGAACGAACTGTCGCACTTTACTTGTGATCGATGCCATCAGGATCTACACAGTCGCTGGTGACACTGTACCGGCGAACTTATCCCACTTTAAACGCATTTGTTATGCATTTGTCACTTCTTTACCGCATCCTCGAAGTTTTCGCTTGACAATTGCCCGATATTTTTCGATCGGTCTGAACTCAGGGCAATTCGGAGGATTAATCTCTTTGGCGACAAAATTAACATTGTTTGCAGCATACCATTCTAGTACCTCCTTAGAGTAGTGGCAGCTGGCTAGATCCGGCCAAAACATAACGTTGATCTTGTGTTGCCGAATGAAGTGTAAAATCCGCTTTTTCAGACACTCTTTAATGCAAACCTTTGACGTCATTGTGTGAGATGTGATGAAAAACTTGGTTTTAGGGCCACAACTGCAGATTCCTTGCCAAATCATTAGTTTCCGAACAACTTATCAGCAAAAACAAATTTATACCTGGAAGGGACATCCCCACGACCAGTTGCCTGGTAAAATTTTCGTCCGGGGATTTGTTTATAATCCATTTTGACATCCATTATACTACAGCCATCAAATTTCGTCAAAACTCGTTCGTATCGTGCTCGCTTTTTGGCCACTAAATTTTGTTTCAGGGAGCGATTCGGATGTTTACTGGCACAAAAAGACTTATATCCTCTCGAAAGGATGTTACGCACGATGGAAAAGTTGGAATCGTATTTCTTTGCCAAATCACGTATGGCGACACCTGGGTTGCTTTTCACGTAACTCAACATCTTTCTCCTCAGCTCTTTGTGCCCTAGTGCCACTTTTATGATAGATGCGCTATGCTCTATCAACACTCAGAGTATCCTTGTAACATTTGATTACAAGACTCACCGTTGATTTTGGGAATTTTAACACTTTTGCTATTTTTAAGGTAGACCACGAAGGGTTCTCTAGATGTTTGTGCACAATTAATTTTCTTTTCTCAAGTTCCATGATCTCTAATTCCGGGATGCGTCGATCAATCGAGAAAAACTTTTTACCAATTTCTTCGTCAATGAAACATCAACAAATGCCTGTCAAAGGTTTTGTGTTTGGTGGTGTATTAAACCGTGCGTCCAGATTTACTTTGAATCGAGCTTTAGTCACCATTACAGCATCACTGGGCTCCAATGCCAAACAGTCGCGAACAAGTGTCGCAAATTCATCGTTCGTAGTGCTGGGGTGAAATGCCAAAAGATACACTTCGTCCGAATTCTGGTCTACAGTTTTGATCGAATCGCTAGGAGGCTTCGTACCGCTTAGAATAGGCTTGTCGTTCGCACTAATCGAAGTCCGGCGACGCTTTGGAGTATTTCGAACGGAGTTAAGCCGATCGGATCGGGGCCAAGACAATACCGAAGTAGATGACAGCTTCGAATTAACTTTGGCTGCATGGGCGAACACTGCTGGTTGAACTCAATATTCAATATCAATATTATTCATCAATTCGCTAAAAAAAAACAACGTTAGATTATCACTCTTCAATACACTACACTTATTTCTTCACTACTTCGAGACTTTAAAATATTGGCTAACACTATAAAAGTGCTCAAAATCTAAAGAGCAGATCCTCCTTAGACCTTCAACTAGGCATGATTGACATCTCTTCTTAAAAAAATATCACCGGAATATCTATGAAAAACTGTTTGGAATTTAATTTTGAATTTTTCTTCAAAATCTTGATAGAACTATCTTCGGAATGAGGAACACAGTTTCTTTTGAATTTTTCATGGAATTACCTTAAAAGGTTCCTTATAATTCTTTGGAATCCTCTAATTCTTCCTCGTATTTAAAAATTATTGCTTATCGTATATAAGCTTGTTGCATGCTTTCAACTAAGTGTTCTAGATGCACTGCCACAGAGAGCTTTTGATGACTGTACCATTTTTGCAAAACGATAATTGTGTGGCAAGTACAATCATACTCTATGCCTAGGGAAGTCGAGAAATTTTCCAACCCCGGAAAATTTCTAGACCGGACCGGGAATCGAACCCAGCCACCTCCAGTATGGTCTTGCTTTGTAGCAGCGCCTTTACCGACTGAGTTAAGGAAGGTTCCATTCTATTGGAATACTCATAAGAAACTAATTTGAATTATTTTCTGAATTTTCGAATAATTCACTTCCGAATTCCCTTTGAATTTCTCCTAAGAATCCAATTGCAATTCACTTAATTTAGATTTCTCTTCACAGTTTGCTTGGCAATCAAGTCAGAATCCTTTGGAATTCTTTTGAAGTTCTCCTGGAATGACTAGGGTAAATGGCTCTAATGTTGACCTATGGATCTAAGATTGGGCACATCGCTATATATCTGCTATTTTTCAATTTTATCTAAATGAACGCGTCATTGGAACGGAACTAATTAATATTTTTGGTCGCTATTGAAAATTTAGTCGATTGCTGAATTTATGTATGGGCCCAAATTAGGGGCATTTAGGCCAACATTACATCAATTTCTCCTATCAGATTTAATTGTAATGCACTAAACGGTGTTTTCAGTTACCGTGTCTTTTTTTTTTACGAAGCAAATTCTCAATAACGATTTTTTTTTTGCGATTCTGGGAAACTTAGAAATGAGCAGTGATGCAAAATATCATGACTCTCACGTGAAACTCGTCTACGCATCAACCGACTATTGCTGACAGAACGTTTTGTCACGCAGTGAGAGGTAGAGCCATGACAAACAACACCAGTAATGGTGGCTGCTCACAAGCAAAACGTTACACTCGCTGCTGATGATAAAAAGCACAACGAAAACAGTGAAGACTTCTGCAGTACGATCATGAGAAAAAACAAAACGACAGAAGAAAAAGAAAACAATGCCTGCGCATTCCAAGTTCGTCTCGACAGGCGCGACTGTGTGAGTTACAAACAAAGCAGGCAACATTAAACGGAAGCTGTTGTGCTCACTCACCAACACACTCACATAAGCAAGCAAAGCAGCAATTGCTTCAAAACGAGCACAGATGAGTGTCATGATTGTCGGGAATGACCAGATCGGTGATGGATCACAACCGAAGACGATATTCACCAGTTGCTTTTTGCTTCTTTCGTCAACTTGATGGGTGGTCATGGAGAGAGCTTCGACGAGCACATTGATGTATCCTATAGGAATGTACCAAGCGTTACTACCATCAGCTGTTTGATGATCGTGATTGTGATAGGTCGCAACTCTGGAAATGAGAAATGGGTATTTTAGGAATCGGGGTGACGTGTAGGAACGGTAGGAACCAATCGATGTCTAACGCAATTTTTAAAACCAATATGGCTTCCGGTTACTGAAAAATTGGCAAATACTGTCAATACTGGATTTCTCCTTTGAATTGCCTTGAATTGCCTCAGAATTATCATGCAATAATCATTAGAATTCACTTCCTAACCTCGGTTGTTCATATGAAATTTCGATAAAGTTTCCTCTGAATCCTATCCATAATTTCCATGAAATTCTATTCAAAACTACCTTGATATTCTCCTTAGCATTCACATAGAATCTGAAGTTCCTCAGAACTAGCTAGAAAACATATTAAATTTGAAGTTTGTCTCACGTTCTTCTCAGAATTCCCTTGGAATAAGTTCCTTAGAAATTCTAATCAAATTACGTGAGCTTTGAAAAATGTTTATTTTGATCGTGGTACATGTACAATGCCCAACATCATTAATATTTAACATCGTTCCAGATTCTTGAAAACGTATCCAAGTAAAATTATTTAAAAAAATTATAACATTGATCAAGTATAAAATCTGTGAATATCTGCTTATTCCAGAAACGGAATAATAAAATCAAGCCTCTGAATTTGAGCCGCCGCTGGTGGTGGCCAAGTGGCAAGCGTGACTGCTTTCTCACCCCAATGGGTCTGGGTTCAATCCCAGCCGAGATCAGTGGGATTTTTCTGAGGCGTCAGAACAAGTGTTAGACCCAAGCAAACACTTTGCAAAATTAGTGGCTCTTCCCGACTTAAACGGGCCTCATCAGAACTTACAAAGCCCGGTATAGCTATTTGTTTTTTTTTATAGGTCAGTTAGATGCTAGATTAGAATTTCATTAAAAAATGTCAACTATAATTAGCAATACTACAACTTCTTAGGTTAGTATTGAGTTAAAGACTTTCGGCACCGTAATTCTTTTTTAACAGTGGAGTCTTACCAAATAAACAAATTAAAAAACAACTTAGGTAAACAAAATCATGGTTAGTTCAGAAAGTTGCGTGTTGCAAAATAATGTTTATGGGTGCATTTTGTAACACATTTTTGAAAAACTGTTGCAAAAGCTTTTTTTTTTCCTTTATTTAACGTCAGTTTCTGTTCCGCAATCTAGTGCCAATCACCAACGGACATCGATTGCCATCCATTGACGACAATCGAATGTGCAGGAAGGCAGCTTCCATATCTGCGTAGGATATCGCACCCATTCAACACACATGGGCCGGGACCAACGGCTTTACTTCCCTTCGATGTTGCAAAAGCTGCTTAAGGTGTTTCGCTGTGAGATCCTTATTCTGGTAATCACTTTGAAGCTTCAAGTGCACAATTATCAGCTTCCAGGACACGTACCATAATGAAACTGTTACGCTACGTTCGCTGCACTGCAGCATACATAAAGTAGCAATTTCAGGAGAATGGAGACCAGTGATGCAAAATATCGTGACACTCACGTGACACTCGTCTCCGCATCAACCGAGTATCGCTGACAGAACGTTTTGTCACGCAGTAGAGGTAGAGCCATGGCAAACAACAATCACCAGTAATGGTCGCTGCTCACAAGCAAAACGTTATACTCGCTGCTGATTATGAAAAGCACAACGAAAACAGTCAAGACTTCTGCAGTATGATGATGAGAAAAAGCGGCCCGACAGAAGAAAATGAAAACAATGCCAAATGCATTCCAAGTTCGTCTCGGCACGCGCGACTGTGTGAGTTACAAACAAAGCAGGCAACATTAAACGGAAGCTGTTGGGCTCACTCACCAACACACTCACATAAGCAAGCAAAGCAGCAACTGCTTCAAAACGAGCACAGATGAGTGTCGTGATTGTCGGGAATGACCAGATCGGTGATGGATCACAACCGAAGACGATATTCACTAGTTGCTTTTTGCTTCTTTCGTAAACTTGATGGATGGTCATGGAGAGATGGCTTCGACGAGCACATTGATAGGAATGTACAAAGCGTTACTACCATCAGCTGTTTGATGATCGTGATTGTGATAGGTCGCAACTCTGATTGAGACACTTATTTCCTATATTTGGGTAATTGAAAATTCGAAGTGGTAGTACATGTATAGCCTTCGTAGCGGCCATTTGTGCACTTCACAAGGAATCACCTTAATGAAATCGTGACATTTTAGGGCATACACACATTGTAGACTTCGACTCAAGGGAAAAGAATATAGTCATAAGTGGATCCTACCTTAATAAAAAAAAATTCCAGTTTGTTGAACAGTGTTATCAGTTCGCAACTGTAGTGTCATTGTAGGTATACTATAGGGTCCACAAATTGTAAATGCATACCCTGAATAATATACAGTTTGCTGTCAGCTTTTGCCGAAATCGGTAGCATCCAGCAGTACATCTTTAAGTGTATTATGCGATTATCTGTATACTCTAAAGCAACTATGGTTCGGTGTGCTTTGTTCATCATCTGCAGTTGGCTCGGTCGACCCTATTGTTGGTCATCACTGAAGCGACTATGAATGGACAATAGACTGATGCAAAATTTGAAATTTTCGCTCGGGTCCTGATTAGCCTCCAAAAGTTTAAACTCATTTTCAGAGTTGGTTGGAAATGCTAACATGAAACTAAAGCTTCATGTTAGCATTTCCAACCAACTTTAGGGGCTTTAGGTAGTGATGAAAACGTCGCTAGAACTATTCCACAGCCGCAGTCAGTTTATGAGCAAAAGAGGGACGCACATTTTTGCCTGTAGACTTGGAGACATACTTCAAGTCTCCGCGTACATCGTACGGGTTAGGCAAAAATGTGCGTCTATCTTTAAAAACTGTCGCATTAATGGCCCTTCGTTTTTTTTCAACTTCTATTCAATTTTCATACTGCCGTATTCTAACGGAACTATCCACCTACTCTCTTCTAAAGATCATTCTCTAGCTAATAAATTATCACACTAAAGCTTCATGTTAGCATTTCCAACCAACTCTGAAAATGAGTTTAAACTTTTGGAGTTTAATCAGGACCCGAGCGAAAATTTCAAATTTTGCATCAGTCTATTGTCCATTCATAGTCGCTTCAGTGATGAAAACCTTTGTTTTCTTTCCGCAACTGCAGATGCCTAGGAAAATCATCAACTTGCGAGTGAATTTATCTGCAAAGGCAAATTTGAATTTATCCGGAGCAACCCCCTTACGTTTAGCAAAGTAAAAATGTTTGCCGGGATTTGTCCAAGGTGCATTTTAACGTAAGCTTCATCGTCCATCAAAATGTGAGTGTGCAGAATTTTTTCACGTCTGTCACGTTCCATCTTCGATAGCTTTTGAACAACTATATGAATCCAGATAAAATTTTCACTACTAAATAAACAATCCTTCCGAATCAAAACACTGTCAATAGTTTCTTGCTACGACAACTAAAGGCGCTACAGTAATTAAAAGAAGCGGCCAACTACTAGCTGGAACAGATTTTAAGATTACCATGTATGTGAAACCACTGGAAGTGAATCCCGTTCTGATGGAAGAAACTTCCCGGGATTTTCGCGTTGAACTTCTTGACTATAGTTTTAACATTTATTGTAATCCTATATTTAATTAACAAGAAAACTCGGCTCTGCAAAGCTCATGTGGTTGAGCCTGATCAAGTAAAGCAATTAAAAAAAAACAGGAATTATCATTTTTATTGTCAAAGCAAACAACGAAATTCACGAAATACATTTAATAAGTCTTCTGAAAGTACCAATCCCATTGAATTAAGTGCCATTGATAGTATTATTCATAACTCCCACCGGAAAACAAAATTCTAATGAGGTATATCATCTCAAGAAAAAGTCTCGCTTCGATTCCCATCTCGTAAGCCAGAACGAACACCTGAAACTAGTACCACTTACAAAACTAACCCAAGTATGCTTTTCCCTCTCTCTGCTCTATTTCTTTCACACAGTGTTCCGTTTCGTGCGGCAGTGGCATCCAAATCCGCAGCGTGGAGTGCATGGACTCCAGTGGCCACTTCAGCAACCAGTGCGACCTGAAAAACAAACCTCCATCCGGTCACCAGTGCACGACCGGAATCGGCTGCACCGGTGATTCGTCCGCTTCGTCAGCTCTGACCGCCATCATTTCACCACCCTCGCCCATCGCGGCTGTGGCCTCAGCGGTGGCTGGCGGCAACATGGTCTCGTCTCTGAAGGAAAAACTATCGCACACCGAACGAGACCCCACGCTAATGACGTACAACGATCAGCCGTACTATGCTCAACCACTCCGGCAGGATCGGCTACCGAAAGCGGAGAAAATCGTTTCCCAGCGAGTTCCCAGTGAGGCAACGTGAGTAAAAAAAAATTCACTATCTGCACCATGCTTTTTTCTTTCACCTTCTCGTCGTACTTAAATGTTCCACCCAAATTCAAATGGTCTTATTTTTCGGTTATGATTTTATCGGCAATCACCGCGTAATTCAGTGAAAGCTCATTTGTCATGTCTAGTGGAAAACCCGATACGCGACGTACGATGGGAAAAATGCCAGTGTGCTGCTATCTACTTTAAACCGTAGAATGGAATTTTTCGCTCCTTGCTTTGCATTGCTTAAGGCGAAGATGGTTTTTGTGGAGATTGAGATGTACAAAATAAATAAGTATTTTTCAATCAGATCATGATTCAGTATGATAAAAAGTACTCCCACCGAAACGATGCTTTAGTAAATAATCAGGAAGGGTTTTTTGACAGAGCTGTCATGGTAAATTTGAGTCCATAATTGTAATGGAGGAACGTATCAATCGTTTTCTTATGTTCTTACACTATAGGGAAAGGCTCTTCATTAATTTATTGCATGTTTCCCAAAAACTTCCGGAGGCCAATACCATGCCACTTACTGTAAGTCATTTTCACAAATTTATGTTAAGTTTCTTATTTTGATGGACTCATCCCGGGTATCAGTTCTAAATGCCAACTGCTTATATAATCAATAAGTAAATAACAAAACGCAGCGAGATCACAATAGCCTTGCAACCCAAAATATCAGACAATCAATGTTTTCCTGAGCCCATAACCATATCACCCATCAGTGTTTGATTCGTTTCTTCTGCTTCGTTGGATGACACGCTACGCTATGGAGTAGCGTATCATCCAACGAAGCAGAAGAAACGAATCAAACACTGACTAGAGCGATGACAGCATAGGCTTCCCCAAGGACCACATGACATCATCATAAAGTCACCAGCTGATGCATGGCACATTTTTTCGTCCACTTCTCAGATCGAAAAAGAATGTGTCGTATACCCATTAGGGTGGATCAAGTTTGTATAGTGGACCACAACCTCTTTCGATCAGTATAGATGTCCACAACAACTGTGCCAAATTTGGTAACGATCTAGATTTGTGGGAGAACTTTAAAGTTTATATAAAAAAAACGTGCCAAAAATTCAAATATTGGTACATTTTTAACAAACCTGTGAATTTGATTGGCAAAACTATTAAGAACATTTTTTTTATTAAGTTATTAATATTTTACTTTAGGCTCCCACATAGCTACAATCTTATATCTCCGCTTGTAGGTATGAGTGGAGCACTTTGTCTAAAGCTGGTCTGCCCTATCTAGCAAAACTTGCATTTTTTTAAATTACTTTTCATTTACTTCGGTGAAAATGTTTCAAGCTGAATTTGGTTTATTTCTCATTCAACACATAATGATTAATAAAATTAGATTAGAATGCTATTATTACTAAGATTCAGAGACCATGTCTGGTCCGCGGGCCATACGTTGGGCAGCACTGGCCTCAAGTAAAAAAATATAACTTATTTCACAGAAGTCTAACCGATTTGTGGTCTTCAACAAAGTTGCTCTGCATAGTTTTTTTTTTTATTTAAATCTTAATCCCAGGTTTGGTAAAAATATATTAATTTTTGAATATTTGACAAGCAAATGCATAGTTTGTTCCATATCCCATAAAATTTTCCCATCCAAACTTTGAAATTCCCCCGTAAATCCAGATCGTAACCAAACTCGTTCAAATTTGGCACAGTTGTTGGGGATCTCAACACAGTTCAAAAAAGCAGCAGGGGGTTGTTAAGTTGACACGCCCTATTACCCAAAATATCGCTACGCCTAAGTCAGTGTTTGTACTGCAGCAGTGTATCATCACGGTAGTTGTTCTTGGTACATATCTTCTTCCAAAGCTGTGTATGCGTCGATTGATTGCTTTTCCCAATCATCGTCATCATCGCTCTCCCTGTCACCGGGTGACAGCCACCCTCTGCAATCCTTGTCGCAAAGTCTAACTTTAGCAGCGGGCTGCGAGGCTATGGAAACGGAGTGAAAAAATCAAGAGATGGAAATTGAAGATTGGACCAATGCTTGATGATGATCATGTTTCGTGTACTGCTGTTGCTGCACATGCTTCCTGTTGGCTCGTTACCGGTGATTTCATGCTTTCGTCTGTGCTTTTGCTGCAGTTGTCCCTTTTGACTACATACACGTTTTCGATGATACTCGGGGAAATTCACAACGGAAGCAGATTTTTCAAGATTCTTTCTCCACCCGGCAGTTATGCTTCTGGATTCAATTGGATTGTTTTGCTTTTTTTCGTTATTGAAAACATGCGAATCAAATCACGCCAGGAAGGAATGGTTTGATTTCTAGTCAAGTGCAGCTTTAAGTTTGGGATTTATTATATGACTTCGAGGTAGTTTTCCAGAATGTATTTGTTTTACTATGTAACATTCACTACACAGTTCAAAACAGTAGTGTAATTTTATTATACTATTAGGCACATACATGCAGCGTCTTATATCATACAAGTTTTCATAATAAATCGCATAAATTTATGAGACATGTCATGGAGATATTCCATAAATTATATGCAACCGTCCATATTTGTAAGCCAGATTTCTTGCAAGTTGGTGGTTTACATGAATAGGAGGTTTACATGTATGAATGTTTGCATGACTAGTAAAATTTAGAATTTTTTTCTGTGTCGGATAGACACATTTTACCGTTGCGAAGATTATACAAATGCCCTAGCATGTCATGTTTTAAGGTACTCTTTATGAATTTAGGAACACTACCGATCATAAGTCTAGGGACACACCTAAAAACCATGCAAATATGTTGTGTTCAATGGTCTCTCATTTTACGTTCAATTTTCGATCTCCAAAGGTTATTTGAATGGTATGCACTGTGGTAACGGTGTAGATAAGTCGTGATTTCGACCATGCAGAATAATCCCCGAAAGAGTAGGAGATAAAGTGAGAGAGGGACGAACATATGATCAGGACAAGTTGGTCAGGTCTGAGATGTGTATATAATGGGCAGGAGAAATATATATGAGTTAAATCGTTTGTGATTATCAACCGAACGAGTTGTTTGATTTATAGATAGTATCTCTACCCGAAGAAGGCCAAGTTAAAACAGTGGAGACGAGGATGGAATAGGAATCTTTCAACGCGTGTAAAAAGTGAAATTTAGTGAAAACTTAGTGAAGATTATCGTAGTGGCAGTATTTACCCGGATAAACGAATTATCAACGGGGAAATTTGTGAAAGCCCACATTTTTATCATCGGGTGGTAGACATTTTATTCGAGCAAGAGTAAGAATTTTTTTTTGTTATCAGAAGAATAACGTTGAGCTCTATTGTTCTGCTAGTGGCGTGGTTTTCATACCTTTTTGTAGACATTTTTGCTAGTTTTGCTATAAAAATCAGTGATTTTCCTCACTCAGTGATTGTTAAAATTTTGGACCGAGTCAAATTGTATCTAGCCAACAAAGAGAAAATCCTTATGCAGCGTATTTTTATCAGCAACGCCATTTTGTGAAAAAAAAAATTCGCAGTTGGCTGTTTCGTGACGCTGATTCTTTTATTCTGTTCACCCGGTTTTCATATCATTTTAATTTAGTTTATCTTCGTTTTGTGCCATCAGGAATAGTGAGGCGTGATATTTGCGGCATCCGTGGAAGTCATTGTGAAAACGTACATTAAGTGAGAAGAGAGAAAAAGAGCATTAGAAGGAAAATTGTTCAGTGAAAACCTCAATTGGATTTAGTTACGACATCGTACGTTGACCTTTACAGTACGTTATTGCTATTGTAGTGGTGGCGTATTTGCTACTGCTGCTGTTGCTGTTAGCTGCTGTGGTGGTGAGAACATCGCTGCTGCTGCTATCAATAATCATCGGAGGAAACGTTGTTGTTGCTGCTACTGGTGAGTTCGGTGCTGTCATCGCCTGTTGTTCAAGATGCCATTGTCCACCAGTACCGAGCCTTTTTTGCCGGGAACCATTCCTTTTGCTCAATATTTGGAGCAACTTGAATGGATGTTTGATCATAACAAATTTGCCCCGGATGATTATAAATCATCCTTCTTAGCTGTTTGTGGCACTGAAGTTTTTTCTCGATTAAAACTGTTATTCCCCGGTCGCGATTTCAAAGACCTTACGTACAAAGAAATCACGGAAAACCTGAAAAAAACATTTCGACAAAGTAGATTCAGACGTGATCCATAGCTACAAGTTTTGGACGCGCAGGCAGGGCCAACATGAAAAAGCAGTAGATTTCGTACTTGATGTGAAAACTTTAGCTGAGCAATGTGACTTTGGTACATTTAAAGACAGAGCAATTAGAGATGTGCTTGTTATAGGGACTTATGACCGTCAAATGCAGAATCGCCTATTCGACGAAGAAGACCTCACAGCTAGCAAGGCCGAGAGAATAATAGTAAACAAAGAAATAGCGTCGAACAGAACCAATACGTTGAAAAGGGACGATGAACCACGACTAGGCGTCATAGCAAGGCTTGGTCGTAGATCACCTATTAGATCAAGTCGAGGATCGGGTTACAGAGGAAGGAGTAGAAGCGATAGTAGGAATCGTTTTGTTCGGTTTAGAAATGAAGGTTACAATAGATATGATCGCAGATATGACAGCAGAGATAATAACAGTCCAGGGAAAATAGCATATTTTTGCTCTCATTGCAAGAAGAGAGGACACACAAAAAAGTATTGTTTTCGTCTTAAAGACAAAAACCCACGTGAAAGTAAACCAAATGTAAATTTTGTTGCCTCTCCCAAGCCTAGTACTTCAGACTCTTCTGGGCTTTTCAAGCGACTAAAGACTGATTTAGAGGACAATTCTGATGAAGAGGATTTTGCATGCTTGATGATTTCTTCAATCAATAAGATAAATGAACCCTGTTATGTTGACGCACAAATTGAACGCAGATCCCTTACTATGGAAGTGGATTGCGGTTCAGCGGAAAGTGTAATTTCAGAAGAACTTTTCCTAAGAAAATTTAAAGATTTAAGCCTGGAGGTGTGCAACAAAAGGTTGGTGGTTATTGATGGCAAAAGGTTACAGGTTTTGGGAAAGGCGAATGTTTTTGTGCAGCTGAACGGATTAAACCAACGTCTTCCTTTGATTGTTTTACGATGCAATAACAAATTCGTGCCTCTGATTGGAAGAAGCTGGCTGGACATATTTTTTGGAGACTGGAGAAGAGCATTCAATCAACAAACACTGGCTACAACTTGCATCAACTCGCTGCAGGAAGAGGAGATAGTAAACGACGTAAAGCGTAAGTTTCCTTCGGTTTTTGATAAAGATTTGTCTCGTCCAATCAAAGGTTATGTTGGTGATTTGGTTTTAAAAGATGATAAACCTATGTTTAGGAAAGCATACGATGTTCCTTTACGGCTGAAACAGAAAGTCTTAGATTGTTTAGATAATTTGGAGAACGATGGAATTATTGAACCAATTGAAGCCAGCGAATGGGCCTCACCTGTAGTTGCGGTGGTCAAGAAAGACCAGAGTATTCGTCTTGTTATTGACTGTAAAGTCACAATAAACAAAGTCATTGTCACGAATTCTTACCCTTTGCCGCTGATTCAAGACATTTTTGCCACCCTTAGTGGTTCAAAAGTTTTTTGTTCGCTAGATTTAGCTGGTGCTTACACCCAACTCTTGTTATCAGAGCGGCCAACCCAATTCTGAGAAAATCAATCACGTTTCTTCAGAGTAAATTCTGAAAAATATTGTAACTTTCGGTGAACTTTTAGTGCAAAAATTTGAAAATTATATTGAACAACTTGCCTACGAGGAAAGATCCATTCAAAACCTTTCAAATGATCTAAAGAGAACGAAAATTGGACGTAACATGACAGAGATATGAACATAACCAATTTGTCATGTGTTTTTGGGGGTGCCCTTAAACTTATGATCGAGGGTGGAGGTATGTAATTTTGATGGCCATAAAAATAAATAAATGCAGCAATAGCAGCGTAGTGTCAGTTCATGCACTGTATTAATGATAATTTTGTCCTTTTTGGCAAGAAATATTACACCATATTTTCGACACGATTGAAGTGCATCCACTTTGATGTGATATCAAAATTAATTTTTTGCTGTGTATGAAGCGGTTTTAATAGTATTTGTATGTCCCATTAGCCTGTTTCGATTTTTCAAGTTGCATAATTAACTAAGTCATATTTTTTATATTTAAACGAAAGGGCCTCAAATGGTGACAATAAAGGTACGGTATTACCAAACAGGGGGCTGTAGGTTCAATTCCTGGTCCAGTCTAGAAAATCTTTTTAGTTTCCTTGGCTACCCGGTTAACCAGCATCAATATAAATATATTGATTTTTTGGTATAGAAAGCTGCCAATTAATAGCTTAAAAAGTGCTTCAGAACAAGTTGAGAGCAGGCGAAAGCTTGTGTAAACGTTTTAAAACCAGCAATAAGGAGAAGATCAATATCGTGTTCAATGTATCAACATGTAACGACGGGGTAAGAAGCCCATCCGGGGTGAGATGGCCACCCTTTAGGTTATTGAAACAATCAACTATTGAAAAAAAAATGATGCAGAGTTCTTTGCTATAGTAGAGTTGGTGTTGTTTAACACATTCTTACTTGATAACAAGTGAGTCCTAAGAAAAGCAAACATTGTATCTGGCAGTGGCATATATTTCTTAATAATAAACACATTATGGCATTTATTGTTTTAGAGCTATTCTATCATTTAATATGTAAAAGTAGAGTCATTATAAGAAAAACATAAATCTTTTTTTATTATTATAGTCACTTTAACGCCCTTAGGCCATTCGTGACTTGTCTGGGGGTGAGATTTGTACTCGTGAATTTGGCGTGAGAGGTATGGATTCTAACCACTACGCCGGCGTCACCCCCTCAAAAACACAAGTCTGTTCGATGTACTAACAGAGAAAAAAAGAAAGTTTTCTTTAAATTATGAGGTATTAAAGAAACTGTTACAGTTTGACTTGTTTGACCACGATTGGTTGGGATGTGTTGAAAAACAAAATTTCGTTTCTGAAATATAGGGGAAATGGATGTAATGTCGGCCGAAATTCCCCTAATTTGGAACCATACATAAATTCAGCAATCGACTAAATTTTCAAAAGCGACCAAAAATATCCATTAGCACCGTCCCAATGACGCGTTCATCTAGATAAAATTGATAAATAGCAGATTTTTAGCGATGGGCCCAATCTTAGATCCATAGGCCAACATTAGAGCCATTTCCACTATCAGGCTTTTTCGAGAACATTTGTTAATCTATCATCAGTAGGAGTTCATGAAATTGAGAACCCGCGGGATCCACTAGAAAATCGGGAACATCCGAAAAATCAGTCTACTTATAAAACTAAATTTTGGATTTCTAAGAAGCTTCTGTTTTCGGCATTATAAGTAAGATGATCAAGACATTGCAAATGGTGATGGTGCACAGGTAAATTATGAATTCTCTCACTACGTGGCACTAGTTTACAATTGAACTTCCTGTATCTATAAGTTACATCTTGAAATTTTACGAAGTCGGTGGTGTAGTGGTAATCGTGATTATCTCTCACCCCAGCAGGTCTGGGTTCAATCCCAGTCGGCGCCACCGAGATTTTCTGAGGAATACAATCTCTGATCACGCCTTCCTCCGGAAGTAAACCCATTGGTCCCAGGTCTATGAGTTGATGGGTCGATAGGTAGGGTCCAGGTGTGGGAGCTGCCCTGGCGTCGGTAGCATTGGTGCTCAGCACGGAAAACAAGATCGACGGAAAACAAATGAAAGAGAAAAAACAGAAGTCAAGACATCTACGTGAAGTCCACACGCAGACTGTACTGAGAGAATTCTGAGCAAACCAGCCACAAATTAGAAGACATTGGTCCCCTCAATAACTTTCCCGAAGTCGGAAACTTTTTATATACAGCCATTCCATAGCAAACCAATATATTGGTTCTCAGAACTTCGTAAAAATTTGTAGTTTTGTTCCTTATTACTAAATATTAAACTAGTTTTTTTTATTCTGACATAAGCGTGACCATTTTCAGGTAATAGTACCTCTCATTTGATATTTTGATCTTTGAAATCAGCCAAAAGGTTCAATAGTTATAAACTTTTGAAAATGGTCTCCCTAATGACGAAATAAAAATTACGGGTCTAAAACTACATTTTTTTACGAAATTATGAGAACCACTGTATCGTTTTGCTATGGAATGGTCGTATGGTAAAGATCTCAAGATATATTTTATACTGAAAATTGACTTGCACACTAGCGCCGCAAAGTGATAAAATTCTATACAACTGTTCTCTAACACATCCGCCTTGACCTGTGCATTTTTTCCGAAGACAGTAACCTTCTATATTGCCAAGATCATATGATATTCCATTTGCAATCGCAAATTCATCAATCGACTAAATTTTCAAAAGCGACCAAAAATATCCATAAGTACCGCACCAATGACGCGTTTATCTAGTTGAAATTGATAAATAGCCGATTTTTAGTGATGGGCGTAATCTTAGATCCATAGGCCAACATTAGAGCCATTTCCCCTAATGAGGGAAAGTATTCTTACGAACAATATTCACTAAATTTATCGTAGAAATTTTCTACTGTTTTGGTTAAATTTTACTTCAAGCTTATGGTGGTCGTCTAAGCCCGTCGTCTCGTATGAATGGTCGTAAAATATGAGGAGAAGAGCGGAGTGTAGAAAAGTGTTATTGAAATTTGTTATTCTTTATTGAGTGGGAGAGTTACGCTTAAAATTGAGTTTTCATCCGAAATATTGGAGCTCATTTGATTTATCATAAAATATTTCAGTACGCATGAAACGCCAAGTCCTATATAAGAATCCTCAGGGGAGAAAATTTGACAAGGCTTTGAAGGAGAAAAACTTTTAAAATGCTGGTATGATCCTAACGGTGGTGCGGGGAAATATCTGCTTGACGTTTTTCATGATATGGAAGACCCAAGACCTGTCCATCAAAATGATTTGCTGCCTTGATTTTAACTTAAATAAGGCAACTATTTAGTGACAAGTGTGCTGCTAGGGAATATATCAAATCTCGATGACATCGATGGCATCAGTATCGTGGCAATAAGTTTTACAGATGTAGATGCAAACTTGTCGGCAAACACGAACTTGAATCTTCGCGGCACATCCCCACGTCCAGTCGCGATGTAAAACTTTTGACTGGGAAGCTACTTAAAATCGAGTTTGCCGTATGTTTCGTCATCGTACAAAGTGCAGCCCTCGTGTTTCGTCAAAACGCGGTCGTACAAGAGCCTTGCACGCTTTTTGGCCACGGAATTCTGCTTCATGTACCGGTTCAGATGTCTACTGGCTTTGTACGACTTGTATCCTTCCCTGGCCATGGCATACACAGTTTTGGTTACGAACTGCTCATTTGCTAATAACTTTGCACACAGTTGACGAAACATAGTCCTTTTTGAAGCAGAGCGGTTCCACGAACAAGTGGGAAATTTTTCCAGTTTTTATTTTTTGTATTTTTTGATTTGCATGAAACCTTGCATACAAGTTTTTGGGGAAGAAAAACGCCGTTTTGCATACTTGGTTCGCCATTTTGAATCTAGCCTTACTTATGAGAAGGGCCTATGAAAAATGCACATGATATCTTCAAAAAATTGTATCTCGGAAACGGTTTGTCCGATTGGTTTGGTGTCTTGCGCGAAGTTTTAGACAATTGTTGGTGTTATATGGAGAAAATATGCACGGTAAAAAAAAAAGTTTGGTATTTGTGTTTTGAACTAAAATATAAATTTTCCTTTAAAGTGACATGTCAATATTTTTTTTATTATCCTTATGTTATAGCTGATTGAAAATGCTATCTAGTGCACAGTAGGTTGTTCTGGAGAAAAATAGGTTACGATGAAAAAAATTGTTTTTTTAAAAAAATACAATTTTCAAAAAAGCTATTAAGAAAAGTCAAAAAAGTTTGTCACCCTAATTTTATGAAAGTACATCAAATTTGCAAACAAAAAGTACTTCGGTATTATTTTTCTAAGATGCACCGTTTAGAAGATATTACTGATTTAATATTGTTTTTTTTTTTTGATAACTTAATAAGTTTTGGCCCTTTTCGGATGTACTCCGTGTTTTTCCAGTTTCAAAAGTATTTTTTTCGGAAAGATTGGAAAATTTTGAGTTAAAATGACACTGACAGCTTAAAGATTCGAGTGAAATTCTCTGCCTTAAAAGTATTTTGAAAAACAAGTTACAAAATCCCACTATCAGGAACAATGATTTCTTCAAATGATTTTTGGTGCGTTGTGCTGAAAACGTGCTAACAAGTATTAGATACAGGTAATCAGATACCAGTTAGCTTGGTGATTGTAAACATGGTCTTTGTTGGAACTAGTCCACCATGGCCACGCTGGCCATAACGAGGCTAGCTCCGTCGTTGACCGTTCCTTAATAATAAATAAAAAGAACGCAGTAGTCACCTTCCATCAAACTAGAGGGCTGCCGACTGATACCTCAATCAACAACCGCCGCACTCTTTATTCATTCCAGGTATATACAATTTACAATCTTCTTCAATAACAATATACCTACGCCAGCAAATCTACCTCGCTCCAACTCTCCAAACTCGTACCTGAAGGTTCGACGATACCTGAGCGTTCAACTCTACCTATCTTCCAACAGTCTTTACCCAGCATTCTATGATTTGAGAGAAGCTTTCAATCGCTTTAATGAAATGTACGTCAATGTAAAAATAGGGTTTTCATCATTTGCAAGCCTCCGGCCAAGGCAATGTAAACTATTGACTATCACAGGAACACATAATGTTTGCGTTTGCACTACGCATGAAAATGTCAATTTAATTCTACATAGCTTAAAAAAATACAATGTCTTGAATGATCTAAAAACATTAACGAATAGATTACTTTGCAAAAATAAGACAACTCATTGCCATCTACGAAGATGTAAAAACTGCCCAGACACCTCAGTTTTAGAAGACAGTTTATTGAAACAACTGGAAGAAAACTTTGTTGAAAAGCTTTCATTCGAACAATGGGTTACCACTGACAGATGTGATTTAGAAACTATTGTAAAGCAAACCGATGAGTTTGTTTCATTTTTCAGCTCAAAATTTGAAAGTTTGATTCCGCATGATTTTGTAAAAACCGAACAATCCATTTTTTTGAAAACTACAAAACAAAACTTGCAAGATGGTGAATTTTTAGCTATTTGTGACTTTTCTGAAAATTACAGCTTCGTTTTGCAGGATGAAGTTCAATCACACCATTGGAACGTGCAACAGGCCACAATCCATCCTTTCGTAATATATTATACTGAAAATATGCAAATTAAACATTTTAGCTTCATTATAATTTCTGAAGAACTAAGACATGATTCAGTCGCTGTCAAGTTGTTTATTGATAAAATGATAAACTTTTTACAAATTGATCAAAATAAAAACATAAACAAAATTTATTTTATGTCAGATGGTGCTGCTTTACAGTATAAAAACCAAAAAAAACTTTCTTGCCTTTGTAAATTTAAGTCAAAGTATGGTATTGACGCTGAATGGCATTTCTTCGCAACATCGCACGGAAAAGGTCCATGCGATGCTATTGGAGGTACGATAAAACGCATGGCTACCAGAGCAAGTTTAGCCAAAGAACGCGAACACCCGATAAAGACTGCAAGAGAGTTGTTTAATTGGGCAAACAAACGAAAAGAAGAAGAACTTACAAAGTTGTCATTTTGTTATTCTACTACAGAAGAATACGAAAATATGTCTTTGCAGCTAAATAATCAATATAATCATGCAAAAACAATTCAAGGAACTCTAAAATTCCACTCATTTCTTCCTCTATCAGAAAATACAATAAAGGCAAAGCTTTATTCAAACTGTCCTGACAATGATGCCAAAATATTCAATATTGTTAAGAAAGTTGTGTAAACAATAATTTTATAAAAATACAGGAATAAAAATAAACTTGATATCCAACATATAATGTTATTTTTTATTGCGCACAATCACACACCCTGAAAAATAAGCTTAATTCGCTCTTTTGAATCTTGCTAATTGAGGAGCTTACATTTGCAGTTCTCAAAAAGGTGTATCTCGAAATCGAGTTGTCTCATCGGTTTGATGTCTGTGGCGATGTTCGGCAATAGAGAGAAAATATGCACAGTATAAACACATCCAGTTTAAATGGATTAAACTGTTAGGCGATATGCAAGAGTTGAATGCACATTTTCAGCACAACGCACCAAAAATCACTTGAAGAAATCATTGTTCCTGATAGTGGGATTTTGTAACTTGTTTTTCAAAATACTTTTAAGGCAGAGAATTTCACTCGAATCTTTAAGCTGTCAGTGTCATTTTAACTCAAAATTTTCCAATCTTTCCGAAAAAAATACTTTTGAAACTGGAAAAACACGGAGTACATCCGAAAAGGGCCAAAACTTATTAAGTTATCAAAAAAAAAAACAATATTAAATCAGTAATATCTTCTAAACGGTGCATCTTAGAAAAATGTTACCGAAGTACTTTTTGTTTGCAAGTTTGATGTACTTTCATAAAATTAGGGTGACAAACTTTTTTGACTTTTCTTAATAGCTTTTTTGAAAATTGTATTTTTTTAAAAAAACAATTTTTTTCATCGTGACCTATTTTTCTCCAGAACAACCTACTGTGCACTAGATAGCATTTTCAGTCAGCTATAACATAAGGATAATAAAAAAATTATTGGCATGTCACTTTAAAGGGAAAATTTATATTTTAGTTCAAAACATAAATACCAAACTTTTTTTTTACCGTGCATATTTTCTCCATATAACACCAACAATTGTCTAAAACTTCACCCAAGACACCAAACCAATCGGACAAACTGTTTCCGAGATACAATTTTTTGAAGATATCATGTGCATTTTTCATAGGCCCTTCTCATAAGTAAGGCTAGATTCAAAATGGCGAACCAAGTATGCAAAACGGCGTTTTTCTTCCCCAAAAACTTGTATGCAAGGTTTCATGCAAATCAAAAAAGATGAAAATTACTCGTTGCTTTAATGATATGGAACCGCTCAGCAGTAGGTAGAATAGAGTTTTAGGTTGTTATAGATACGTGGAAAAGGTTGATTTTAATTCTAGTAATAAAGTGTATTTGTTTATGCGTTGAAAAAATAAAGTGAGAAATGCTCGCTGCACATCTCGGACTTTAAGTGTATAAATTCATTGGTGTTGATTCAAATGTTAAGATTTACCTACTCTTAACATATCTATAGTTAACTATGATCCTAATCTATCAATTACTTTAAAGAAAGAAAAAAATTTAACAACTGAGTGAAAAGTTATTAACAAGTAAGCAGTTGGTGTGTACAACTGTGCATGCCAAGCATGTCCCTGGCAACGATGTTCCACACCGTTTGAAAGTTGGCGTTGTACCTTCTCGGACATATCTCGGATCGAAAGACCGGGATTGGCTTTAACGCACCTCAACAACTTGCTGTGTAGCTGACGATCCCTGGTTCCAGTTTTTTCATAGGTCCGCTGATTCCTTTCTACACTCACGGTTTCCTTGTAGGATTTGAGCACTTGACAAACTGTTGTTTTCGGCATCTTCAGCACTTTAGCCAGCTTGGAACCGGACCACTCCGTATTATCCAGGTGTTTGTGCAAAATATTTTTTCTTCTTTTGAGTTCCATTTGACGTTATTTCTGAACGCGATTGACTACTTTAATCAAACTTGCACCAATTGTTCTCTATACACTGTAACTGGAAAGTACCCATTAATAGGTGAAAAAGTGCCCATTTCGCGGTAAAGTACACAGATAAAAATTCTGAATTTTAATTGTGATGTAAACATTCATTCACGTAAACTTAAATTTAATTTCACACAACCGAGCAACTTGTAAACAATGTTGTTTACAAAGATGGGCTTTTGTATACAATATTTGCTACATTGCATGAATTGTGCTAGAACTTTACATGATATATAATGTAAACTTATATGATATATGACGCTCCATTTGTGTGCATCATATTGATCAGAAATTTACACTACTTTTCGAACTGTGTAGGTAAACTCATAAAATGGCTAAAACGTCTTTACCCACTAATGGGTAAAGAGCTTATACGTCAAATCATGGGGTACTTTTTGCCCATTTCCAGAATGCATTGTTTTTCGTAACTGGGTAAAAAGTACCCCTTTTTTAAATGTATTGATGGGACTTAATCTGAAATTTGAGAATTTACAATAATTTTAAAATTAATTGGTTTTTATTGAACATCATTGCGATAATTTATGAAATTAATACATTATTCATCAGCATCTTTTTCGTCAGCATGGATGGATTCCTTAAACGATGAAACCAAACGATTGACCATCTGACGGGTGCTGGTCGTTTTGATTTCATAACCTATAATCTCGATGAAATCAATAATTTTCTGCACTTCTGCTGGCGGACGAATGCTGAAAACAGTGAACACTTTAAATAGAGTGTCCAGCGTGCGGATGGAGTCAATTCCACCGTGGATGAGTTGAGCGTCAACGTAAATGAAGTAATTGTTGCCGTTGAAAATCAGATGGGGCGCCACATCAACGTTAGCATCGACATTTCAGGCAACATACTTCATCAATTGTTCTTGTAAAGCTGTTTCAGCACCCTGCAAAAAAAAATGAACGCCTTTTTGACAAAAGCAAAATCTAGCGTAATGGATATATTACCGTGATACATCGAATTAGCGGAGCCGCTAGTTCTGCTTCGAGATCTGTAGAAGGATAATTTTCACATAATTATCACTTTTTGTACTTTTTTTAAAAATGAAACAAAGGCGCTCGACAAGGCACACCAAGTATGTCAGCAACGTTACGGAGCAACAAAGATATTTTTCACCCAATAATGGGTAAAAATGAACCCATTTTTGATCCCTGAACAGGTTTTGGAACTGGGTGGAAAAGTACCCACTATTAGAAATTTTCATTTACGCATTATTTGACAGCTCCATACACTACCACAAAATGGTTACTTTTTCAACCATTAATGGGTACTCACCAGTTACAGTGTAGAAGTGTAAACAAACCACTGCAGTCAGAGTTTCTGGTTGCCTTATTTGCTGTTTTGTTTTGATTCTGCATTCCGTTGCGCATCGTTCCGTTTCGCTTTACTCCATTCCATGTGCTAAATAACGTTTAAACAATTTTTAGTTTACACGGCGTGCAGATTAGCGGAGTTCAAAAGGGATTTTTCATAATTAAAGAGTCTTTCTTTACTGGAAACTTTGATTTTTAGCTAGGCAGGTTTCAATTATCTTCCGTTTCTCATCTTCTTTTCATTTTTATACCTGATGTTTACCTAAGGGTTGAATTTCACTTATTTCTTTAGTGGGAATGACACTGATGAAGACTGCACATTGGAGTCGAAACACGTATCTGTTATGGATACAAAATGCTAAGTGGATCCATAAACTAACCGAGCGTAAATATGAGACAAGCGAGATGAGTTGTACTTTTTAAAAAGGGATTGAGATATATTTGCCTGAAATTAAAAAAAAAAACAAATCTTGATTTTCCAGATTTTTGTCAGGTAGTATGTTAAGTGTTAGTAACCTTATTTAAATATTTTCAATGGAATTGAACTAATCTGGGCCTAATTATGGAAGTCAAATGAACACAGTTTTGGCTCGGTTCTCTTGATTAATGTGATATTATTATTTTATATTTTTTTAAACATTTCATCAGCTTTTTACAGATATGATTATAAACTCTATGGCACATATTTTCACATGTCAAAAGAGAAATAATCATCATTCTTTAAAAAAATTAGTATGCCTGATTAGGACCATCAAATGTACAATCCTCTCTAAAGGGTGTCCCATATCAAATTGCATCACGGAAAATCATCTCTTTAAAATTTGGGTAGAAGTAGCGTAGAGTGTATTATGTACACTGTATTTTTATCGCTGTCAGTTTTTAGAAAGTTGGAAAAAATGGTGTCACCCGAAAATCAACGTTGCGAATTGATTTTGCGCAAGCACTTGGAAAATCCTCAACTCTCTCATCGGGACATCGGAAAACAAATCGGAATCGTGCAGTCAACGGTGAGTCGTGTGATTAAACACTACTACGATACTCTGAGTATCAAACGGAAGGACAAATGCGGTCAGAATGGATGTTCTATTAGTGATCAGGATCACAAGCGTTTCGTAAAAGCATTTAAGCGGAATCCCAATGCTTCGGTCAGGGATGTGGCCAAAAAGTTGAATCTGTCCAAGTCATTCATTCAGAGAGCCAAGAACCGAGAGGGACTGCATACGAACAAAGTGCAGAAGGCTCCAAATCGTGACGAACGGCAAAATACGATGTGAAAGTCACGGGCCTGAAAACTGTACACCCAGATGCTGACGAAGCCTCATTGTCTCATCATGGATGATGAGACTTACGTCAAGGCGGACTTCCGGCAGCTTCCGGGGCTACTGTTCTTCACCGCCCAGCACAAGTTTGATGTTCAATAGGAAGTAAGAGTTCTGATGAAACATGTATGTGTTCCTAAACGAGTAAAAATGATAAAAGGTGAACCAACATAACAGACAGACCTAGCATACAAACGTGGAGCGCTAGCGAGCACACATTCTGGTGGTCGCAATCCCGCAAACGATGAAAATCCGACTTTTTTTTTGCTTTATTATAGAGACTTTTAGCCTGTAGCTGGTTCGTCTCTTAAATCCGACTTTGTATTGTGGGAATTGATCATTAAAAACAGCGTAGATTTCTTTCAAATTTCCTAGAATTTATTTTTTCTGTCGATGTTCTCTTGTTTCTCCTACCTTAACACTTTTAAAGTCTTTCTTGCCTGGTAGTTCTTTGCTTATATCCTGTTCATGGTAGAAAGCAACTACTGCTTCAGCCGTCTCTGATGGAAGTGGCTTGCCTTTTTTGTATTTGCGGTGCACAATATGCCTTTTTCAGCAACTTTTTTTTTAACTACCTGGACAAGGACCTGGAACAGTCGAGTTATTTCTGAATTCGACGGATACTCCAAGATTTTGGTAAAACTGACAGAATTTTAATTTTTTCGTTCTGTGTGACCGTTGATGAAAATTTTTCTTTCAGTTGCTTTCTCAAAATCCAGGCTATCGTCAATTTCGGTATCAGAATCTTCAACTGCTGTCTCCATTAAGCTGTTACAAGATTCCCTAAAACTGTGTACTGCGTCTACATATTTCCTTTTTCGGTAGCTTTTTTAACGAGTTAGCTTCCATGTTGTTGTTGGACTAAGCCCCAACGTTTGAAGCGTTTTATTAACGTTCTCAATCTTTGACGATTTGGCACCCACCAGAGCTGCGTCGCTTTTTTCCGATGGTAGCGTAACACTGGAGCCCTGTTCGGATAGCACAATGTCCTTACTACTAGAACTCTGTGCTTGAGGTGTCTTTTTGACGGCAAGTTTGCAGGATACACAAAGCTTGCGCCCTTCAACAATATTTGGGCTAAATTGATGGTAGTTGTCATGATATTTTATATTTATCGTCCATAAATTTCGTCGCCGTACAGTTTTGTGAGTACCTTATACCCCGTTCACATTACAGCGTAGCATTTCAGATATTTAGAATCATATCGTCTGTACGTTTTTTACCGCAGAGCAGTGCTGATAAAAATCATTCCTTCTACACTCAACTTAGCTGAAAACGAAGACAACCTTAACCGATAGACCAATTACCTGTATGAATTTTAATTTTGACGTAAACACATTTTCTTGATCAAGGCAACCTCTGAGTATCGAAGCCAACATTTGTGTTTGTTCATTCGTGGCTGGATGTTTATTATCATCGCCTGTGTTGTTGTCAATATCAATATTCATCTTCATCTTGATGGGAATGATTTTGGGAATCAAATACAAAATGATTATTTTCATGTTACACAAAAAAAAAAAACAAAAAAAACGGCGCCGGTGGTGTAGTGGTAAGCGTGATTACCTCTCACCCCAGCAGGCCTGGGTTCAATCCCAGTCGGCGCCGCCGGGATGTTCTGAGGCATAACATCTCTGATCACGCCTTCCTTCGGATGGGAAGTAAAGCCGTTGGTCCCCGGTTCATGAGTTGATGGGTCGATAGGTAGGGTCCAGGTGTGGGAGCTGCCTTCCTGGCACGTCGGTAGCATTGGTGCTCAGCACGGAAAACAAGATCGACGGAAAAAACAAACCAAAGAAAAAAAAAAAAAAAAGTGTTACACAAAAACAGCGCTGTAGAACGTGTTGTGTTGGTTTTATACACAGATTGATGGAAAATTATTGCCTCATGCTGAATTGATGATAATATCGAGGTTTTAGGCTCTGGAATCGACATTATTCAAAAAAATCATTTTGCTCAAAATGAATTTGATTAGGTATTTTGCTTTTGAGGATCGCTTCTGATTTTGACAATTTTGAGTTGGATAATCAAGCAGTGGTGAATACCAACAAATGCGTATTCGTTGATGTATAATGAACTCATTTGTTTGTTTCGCTCGTACTTCACAGCGAAGATATTCAAAACAAACGCAATTCATCTACACTGGGTTGAAGTGCTACTCCTTGCGTGTGATGGTAAATTAAAAAAAAAAAAACAGACACTGCCTCAGAGTGCAGGTTAATCAAAAGCCACTGCCCTGTCGTATAATGTTGTGATGTTCTGTACTGCCTGTCTTTCGAACATTTTAGTTTATTTGCTTTGCCAATCGAACACACCATGGTTCAAAAGTATAATAAGCGTTTGATATTAAAATAAAAACACCGTCATGTTTCATGACAAAGAACTTTAATGAATTTTATCAACGCAAAAGTATTTGCTGTGAATTATTATCAAAAAAGAATATTCTCTCGAGTACTTACCACACTGGGGAAGATCAGTTGTTTGCATAATATTTAGAGTCACTTATTCAATCAATACAATCATTCACATTAGCAAGCACTTTTAATTTTAGTAACACCTCGATATAATGGAGACAGATACGTACATTTTGAATTCAAAATGAATCGGGATGTGCACAAGATAGTTTTCTCTTGATGGTTTTTTCAACGTTTCAACGTTTTCGCTGAAATAATAGACATATCAATCAACGTATATTAAAGCACAGGTATAGTATTCGCTATAATGTTAAGGTAGTGGTAGAAAATGAAAAAAAAATGCAAAAACTATTTATAGAAATTGCACAGAAATGTATGAGATTCCTGCAACTTTGTCCTATTTCATTTTTTCTGAGTATTTTGAAAATAAATGCACTTTGAAAATATCAAGCAACATTTATGTTATGGTTGTCACTTATTTTATTATTTCTCTTGACCCATATTTCCAAATCATTTCATTTTCGGGACACATCCAGTGGATGGTTTTTCTAATAACTGGCAAATAAAATTAGGTCAATATTTTGAAAACAACAAAAGCCGAGCGGTATGAAAAATAGCCATTTTGACGTAGGACTACGTCTTTGATTTCTATATGGGGGTACACTTTGTGAAAACCGAAAATGGAACATGTTACAAATTAAGAAAGATTTTGAACTCAGCTGCCCCTGGTCCAATTTCAATAATTTTATCACCAATCGATCAGAAATATGGCTACGCATCGATAACAGTGCTTTCAAATGTTGATTTTCAACAAGAAACTTTTGAAAAACTTGTAAATGTCCTGCATTGTCCAAAAGCATCGAATTAACTAACAAATCCACCAATTACCTACATGCATACGCTGCTTCCCCAACACAGTCGTCAGAGAGTAGTAAGTAGACGAAACAAGTCGAAGTGACATTCGCCGCCTCCGATCCTCCGGCGCGTGCGAATAGGGAGGATGGAATTGCTTAATATTTTGCACACTCATCGCCATATTCAGAACCAAACGCAAATTCTTCGAGAAAACCACCATCCGTCGTCTGGCTCGTCGTGGCGGTGTCTGACGTATCTCCGGTCTGATTTACGAGGTGTGCTGAAGGTGTTCCTGAAAAATGAGATCCGTGATGTTGTCACCTACACTAAACACACCAAGCGTAAGCGGCCATGGATGTCATCTACGTTTTGAAGTGACAGAGAAGCACTTTGTTTGGTTTCGGTGGTTAAATCATCACCAATTTTGGCAACAAAAAAGCTCTTTTCAGGGCCACCAAGCTTATTACAGTAAAGAGAAGGAATAGAATTCATCTGCCTGTTTGTCCATATTCAGAACCAACGACCACACAAAATGCTCATGTAATCAAACTGGAAGCAGGGATACAAATTATTTTGAACAACCTTGATCAACTTTGAATCGCCACGGCCGGATATTTTCGATGGAAGAAGCAAAATCTAGCATCTAATTCGACGAAGACGGCAGAAAACGTTTGTGAAGCCGAGTTATTTACGAAAGAGAGTGTCTATGAAGAGAATCGATCAATGTAGATAGGACCTATTGAAAAGTGACGCGAGATTTGTTTTCCGTACTGAGCTCCAAAGCTACCGACGCCAGGGAGGCAGCTCCCACACCTGGACCCTACCAATCGACCCATCAACTCAACCGGGGACCAACGGCTTTACTTCCCGAAGGAAGGCGTGATCAGAGATGTTATGCCTTAGAACATGCCGGTGGCACCGACTGAGATTGGACCCAAGCCTGCTGGGGTAAGAGGTAATCACGCTAACCACCGGTGCCGATATCTTTCAATGTGATATCACGGCGAATTAGATCCACCCAAATTTGAGTTTAGTTATCTCAGAAATAAGAAATAAAGTGCAGGAACTCAGCGATGAGTAAATTTGCCTCATGTTTTCCCAGGTTTTTCCAGGATTTTCCAGGGAAAGTTTCCCGAATTTGAGAAAAGTAAAGATTGGATTCACTCAGTCTAGTTTCCACAGGAAACCATGAGACAAATTTAGTCATCGCTGAGTTCCTGCACTTTTGGCGATTATGAGTGAACTAAACTCAAATTTGGGTCGTTCTCATTCGCTGTGTACGCAAAATGAAAAGAGCCAGTGTCGCTACTTGATAGCAAACTACTCATAATCGGAGGAGTCTTTGTACCTTTTATACCACTTGTTTGCACATCATTCTGCTTTAACCTGAAGAGATATAAAAGAGCGCTGCTGTATGGCATTAGCTCATTTTCGCTTCGGACGGCTTGGTGAACAGCAATAGCAGCAGTAGGAAGGTGGTGGCTAGTCCACTCCTTCACACCTAATAAGCAACAATTGACTAGTCGTGGAAAAGGAGGAAAAGGTCTGGTAAAGGAGGCGCCAAGCGTCATCGCAAAGTTCTTCGAGATAACCGCCATCGGTCGTCTGGCTCGCCGTGGTGGTGCCAAACGTATCTCCGGTCTGATCTACGAGGTGTGCTGAAGGTGTTCCTGGAAAATGAGGTCCGTGATACTGTCACCTACACTAAACACGCCAAGCGTAAGTGGCCATGGATTTCCTCTTCAATAAAACGGTTCTTTTCAGGGCCATCAAGCTTACATCAGTAAAGAGTTGGAAAAGAATTCAGTCCATATTCAGAACCACAAGCCCCCAACGACCACACAAAATGCTCTCCAGAGTTGTAATCTTGTAACCAAACTTGAAAGCAAGGGTGCAAGTGATTTTGATTTATTCTCTTAATCAACTTTCTCTTTGAAAAAAATACTACAAATTTGGTACGCCTACAATTCAAAAACGGAAAGAGTTGAGATAATACATAATTGATCAATTAAAAGAACTAAATGCTCTTCACATTTATTCCATCCACTAGCGGTCCTACGTCAAGCTTCCGTTCGTGCCCCTAGGCACAGACCCTTCTACTGTTTTGATAATTTTGATACCTTCCGGTATTCTGCTTCCATACTGTTGTTTCAATAAGTAAAATAAAATATGTGTATATTTTTTTAATTCTACATTAAAAACCCTTCAAATTGGTTGATCAAGATCGAACAAAACTTGTTTGGCTGCGAAGTAATCTCAATTCAAAGGTATGATGAAATGATTTTTTGACTGAAATACTGAAAAAAAACCTGTACTCACTCATTTAATTATGTCTCATAAACCATATTCCCATATCCATTCAATTTGTGAACAAATCTTTGAGATGGTTATTGTAATAACTGGAAAAAATTCAGGTCAATATCTCGAAAAACAACAAAAGCCGAGTGGTATGAAAAATAGCCATTTTTTGATAATTTTGATACATTCTGATAATCAGCTCCTATACTGTAGTTTAAATAACACGAATCAAATCAAGGTTGTAGCCTAGATGGTCTCGAGCACTTTAGAGCAAATTCCAAAAAGGCGTTTTTATAGAATGTCGAAAAGAGCATCTGGGCAAAGGTTGGTTGAAGTCGGTGACATTGATCACAACTCTGTACACACTTGAGCTGGAATGACCCATATATAACGTTTGCTCTAAAATACTCTTAACAACATTTTTCATACTAATATCGATACAGCTGGAGCACGAGGGTAAATTTTTAATTTGCATCAAGCCTATATTTTTTTTTTTTTTTTTTTTGATTCTCAATGATGATACACATTAACTAAAAAATATATTAATTTCGTTAAACAAAGTATACCTACGATTTTCCACATTTTTATGATATGTTTCGTCCCATGTTTAGACATTCAGATAACTAACAATTGAGTTTTAATTATTATGATTCTTCATTATCTTCAAACGAAAAGATATTCTCTAGCAGTTTTCATTCTATTTGAATTGAATATGCAAATTGGTAACACGTAAGACAAAGTTCGATATGACTAGTCGTTTTTCAACACACAACTTAGCACATTTTGTTCTAATTAAGTGATCTTAAAGGCAAGTTCAAAGGATAAGGGTTTTAGCCTAAATACTTGCTCATACATATGTGTCTACTGTGGGTGGAAGAAGGTAAAATATATTCACTTGTTTACGTAAGAAAAAATTAAGACATAGACGTAGAATATGATAATGCATTATTTGTAACGACTTACTTTGAATGTTCATTAAAAAGTTATGAGTGGATTGTCAACAATAATTTAAGCATTGCTTAATATTATTTGGATCTTCACGTATCTACAATAAACAATACGAATACAACGTTAAAGAAAAACTTACGGGCTTTTTTGGGTGTCCGTTTAATAAAGTGAAAAGTCCTTATTCACAGCTTTGCCCCTGTGGGCAGTTCTGGTTCAGACGATACTTTGTAGGAACTTATCCGAAACAAATCTTTTCTGGATTTCTAGTATCTCCAGGGACCATGTATGTCCAGTTTCCCCTACTTGAAACGCAGAAAAAATACATTGTAAGCATTTGAATACATAACAACCGTTAATCATCCGTTTCATTTATATCCAACCCACATCAATCAATCACGCTTTAATCGGTTTTCCACATCATCTCTGAATTTGCATCCGCCATGTGCGTGGTTCAATAACTCAATCAGCTTTAATTAGCACTTTTCCGTCGAACGATCTGATCATAGTGACCTTCAGCTATTCGTGGCCCAGTTGTGGGGCACGTGTAGCATCCCCGGGGACTATCGGTCGTCAACATGATAATCACCTTTGCCCCATCAGTGCAGTGCCGTGATGATAATAATTGATTCGATTCTGATTTATGATCAATTCCTTTGGGTTTAGCTTGTTGCTCGTATTATAATCGGTGTTATGTTTCTTTTCTCTTCTATATATTCGCTTTCTACAGATTTATCCAGGACACCGAATGGTCACCGTGTAGCGTCACGTGCGGTGAGGGTATCCGGCGGAAACCGTTCCGGTGCAAGATTTTTCTGGAATTCTCCAAGCGGGTGGCAACTCTTAATGATTCCCTGTGTCACTCGTACAAACCGCTGGACGAAGTGGAACGATGTGTTATGGAACCTTGCTCCTACTCGCATAACTTTGAGGAATCTTACTTGAAGTGAGTTGTTTTGGTAGTTTATTAAGAATGATGTGGTTGACAGATTTAATATATTCCAGGGATGGCAATCGACAGAATTTGGATGGCATAAAAGTTCAGGCAGCTGTGCCGGGTAAAACCTACTCTTGGCGGGAAGAAGGCTACACGAGCTGTAGTGCCTCCTGTCTTGGGGGCGTCGAAGAGCTAATCATCAACTGTATTCGGGATGACACCGGAAAGATTGTGTCTCCGTTTCTGTGTTCTCCGGAAACCAAACCGGAAGCTCGGATACGAACGTGCAACGATATACCATGTCCACCTCGGTGGAACTACTCGGAGTTTACTCCGTGCTCGAAATCCTGCGGGTTCGGGATTCAAACGCGAGAGGTGACCTGCATTCACGAAGTTACTCGAGGGGGCGAGAACACCATGATCGTGCCGAACAGTATGTGCACCACCAAACCTCAACCGGATCGGCAGTATTGCAACATCATCGATTGTCCTGTACGGTGGGAAGTGTCGGAATGGAGCAAGTGTTCAAAGTAAGACTGTTTGATTTTTATCACAAAAATTTGTTTTATTATAAATGCTCTCTTTCAGACCATGTGGAGGCGGAATCAAAGAACGACGAGTCGAGTGCAAGCAGATTATGGCACAGGAGCATAAAGTGGAACGACCCGCGTCAATGTGTCCCAGTAGTAAACCTCCAGACAAGAAGCCATGCAACACAAAGGCCTGTGCTCCGGAGGATCAGCGACCTCCAATCGCTGGCACCAACTCAACTTTTATTCAGCATGACCCCAAGAAGAACAAGATAACTTTGAAGATCGGTGGTGCAGCTACTGTATTTTTCGGGACGCAAATCAAAATAAAATGCCCGGTGAAACGTTTCAATCGTACCAAAATCCGATGGAGCAAAGACCAGACTCCACTGATGAAGTCGAAGAAAATTAAGATTTCCAAAAAGGGAGCTTTACGTATATTGGATGTTACATTCCGGGAGGCAGGAGTTTATACATGTCACGCTGGTCTTAGCCATGCAGATCTACGACTATCGGTCAAACCTAAGCCCGGTGGAGTGATCAACCAGGATGAAGACAGAGAAAGGCATCGAGAAGGCGTAGGGTTGAATGCCCTCAGGGATCATACGTACGTTGCATCTCAAAATAGAAGTGACGAAAAAGGGTAAAGCTTCGATTGTCACTTCCCAAATGACATCCTAAATTTCTGCTTTAAAATTCACAGCGGTAGACGGAATCGTGATAGGAATCGAGGGAAAAACAGACAACGGCAGCCCCCTGATATTATCCAAAATGCAGAAAGTAGTGTAATGGAAGACGAGGTAAGTGAATCTGTACGCCAGATAATTCTTGCAGCTAGAACGTAGAATGAAGCTTGCGCAAATAATAACCTTGCTAATTGTAACTAACCTTTTCCTTTCTTCAAATATTTCAACCGAAAATGAATCTTTCTTCTATTACGCTATATCTCGTTATACATAAACCTACCACATCCGGCTTCGTAACGGCTACTAAAACCTTCCATCCACCCCCGTCGAATTGGCAACACCTATCTAAAAAAAATGTGTCGAACCGCTAGGAGCTATTGAGATCCCATTCCCAAATGACCGCCCTGGACAGTACGGTCGCATCCGATGCGGCAGTAGCGGCCAGTTCCGGCACCCGAACGATGCCGATGCCACACTTCCAGCATCTGCTGGCCAGCCTTCAGGTGAGATAGGCAGTTGCACCAGACTGTCAACGACTTTTTGCTCCCCGTCGCCATCCCGTCCAAGTTTGCCAAAAATGACAAGGCCCTTATTTTCTATCTTTCGGATATGTCGCGTATTTTGAGAAACTCTACCTCTAATGCGTAGCGATTACATGTTTGGCAATTGCATGAACCGAATACTGCATGACTAGTTATAGTGATTTTGAGGGTTTTTATTTTTGGTGAAATTCTTGCATGAGCCAGCTGCAAATCCTGAGGTTTATTAAGTTTTGTAACACATCTAAATGCTTGCATGATACATTTTCGTAAACTTTTTAGGTAATAAGATTGCCTCTTGAATGGAAAATAACTTCACTAATTAACAAACCATTCATATCAAATGCAAGTCAATGCACATGTTCAGAGAAACATCAGTTATTATTCTAGAAACAGGATTTCGAGGATAAGTATTGTTTAGCGATACAAAGGATTTAACATTTTATTTTATTTTTTCGTTTCATAGTACGATTACAGTTCAAGTGTCTCAAACTTCAACTGAGCCGAGTGACTTCGAATTATTTTACAAATGAAATGAAAGAAAAACAAATTCTGCTGCACAGTATGAGTTCTTCCCAAACTTGATGGGAAGTGACTTGCAAACTAATTCTGCTTTCATCTATCCGTTTTTGCTTCTCCTGCGCTAGCCGCTTTGCTTCCACTTTTTCCTTTGTCCGTTTCATCTCCGTACAGCGTTGCCAGTATTCCATATTTATCTAGATTTTCCAGATTTTTAGTTGTCTTGCCAGATACACCGACAGACCACGTATACTTCCAGATTTTTTAAAAATGTTCCAGATTTTTTAAAAATGTTCCAGATTTTCCCAGATTTTTTAACATGTTGCTTTAAAAATATCACTGCAATTGATTTAAGGTGATACTCTAAGGAAGCCTTATCGTGAAACTTTAAAGGCACAAATATCAGCTTCCACAAAACATACAAATTTGAAATTGCTACTCCTTGTTTGCTGTGCTACTACAAACAGAGAGTAGCAATTTCAAATTGGTATGTTTTGTGGAAGCTGACATTTGTACCTTTGAAGTTTCACGCTAAGGCTTCCTTAGAGTATCACCACTCTATAAAAAATAAAAAAGTCAAACTTGCTACTTTAATTATTAAAGGCCATTAACGTTGGACATTATTGGAATTTTAAGGTAATTCTGAAAATAGTTCACAGTTAAGTGTGAGGCGAATTTTTTATGAAATCAAAGGAGAATTTCAAGATACTTCTGAGTAGAATTACATCCATCTTTGTGGGCTTCGCGGTCGTGCGACGTCACCCATCATTTAGGCGTATTGTGAGTGCCACGAAGTGAGGGTACGATTCCCGGTGAAAATTTTGACAACCTAAAAATTTCCCTACTGGTCTAATTGGTGTGGTGTGTTGTCCGTTGTCTAGTGTAAAATATTCAGTCTGTGCCTCTGGTTGAAGAAGGTGTCAATTGTCTTGTCAACTCTGATGACAATCGCGTGGAGATTTTGTGAATAAAGGAAATATAATCCGGAAGATAAATCATAGAAGATTCTTATAATGAAACTTAAGGAGAATGCTGATACGAATCGTGAGAATAATTTCAAAGGAATTCTGTCCAATGTTTCTATGGAAATTAATTTTAATAAAATTTTAAGCGCAATTTCTGGGAGACTTTCAAAACCATTTTGGCAAAGTACTTGAGTGCTTAGGTAATACTGAAAAGGATTTCAAAACAATTCTGACCTTACCTTCAAAGCAATTCAAATGCAATTATCGGATAAGTCTGAGAAGAGTGTACCAAGGAAATTGTTAAAAATATTTTAAGAATTGCAAAGAAAAAAATGGACACAAAATTGAGCCAATTTTTGCCAGTTTGAGGGAGTTGTGGAATTAGAGAGTGATGTATAAGAGATTACAAGAGGTAATGCTAAGAACTCTTAGAATGTTACTGGAAAAGTTTAGATATTTTCGAGATTATTTTAGGGGAATATACAAAAGATATATGATGGAATTCTAGGATGATTCAAATTGAACAAAAAAAAAAGGCGAAGATATCCTGTGAAGAGTTTCAAGTAAATTCAGACGAACAAAGAAATTCATGATCTGGGTTATAAATTCGGGAATTTAGAATCTGATACTTCAAAAATGAAACTATCAGACTTTCATTTTAGTAATAAAATAAAATTATTCTTTGACATAAAATTATTCGTAATGGTCATGCGAATAAAAAAACTGTGTGAGAGTTCCACGATGTTAGGCTTCCGCCTCAAAATAAAATTACCTACTGGTCTGCTGGGTGTTGTGTGTTGTATGATGTCAAGAATTAAACTGTAAACCTGATCAACCTCAGAGTAATATTAGAATTATTTAGAACAAATAAAATCTTTAAATTCTGGTACTGCATCAAAAAGTAAGGACTACATCGACTATTAGTTCAAAAAATCCATTTCCTTGATTCTTTGCTTCTCATTCTTTTGAAAAAAGTTACAGATTTAAATACAATTCTAACCATATTTTCTGCTGTTTGACTCAATTTTTGAAATGCCGCGTAATAGATATTTGAACTTTTTGGGCACACTGTGTCAAAAAATTTCAACTTTTGGATGATTTTAGCAATGCTTACAAGTTATTTGCTCTATATAATTTATTTAAACATGTAATTTATAACCATTCTAGTATAATGAGAGAGAGAAGGATCAATATTAGTCGAGTATTAGTACAAGACACTGAAGAAGTCTGCACATTGTAGACGAAATACGCGTATCTGTCAAGGATAAGCAAATAAAGTAGTGGAATTAAATGGAAAATACTAATCCTTCTCTCTCTCATTATACAGGTATTTCACTAAGACGCCCACATTCATCAGGAACCATTCTAGTACTGACCTATTTTTACGGGAGATTGGCACATCACTTTGATTTCAATAGCATTATGTTAAAAGAGGATTTTTTGGAGCATTCCAGATTTTATATTTTACCTGGTCCAGATTTTTCTGAAAATGACCTGGCAACGCTGTCTCCGTATAGTCTACAATTCCACAATTCTCACGCAACACGAGAAAAGGGCCTATCATTGTTGATCGATTCTCTTCATCAATTTTCTCTTTCGCGAATAACCCGACTGCAAATGAATTTCCAATTGATTGTGTTGTTTCAGGCGCAATCATCTTCTGTCGATCTGTGCTGCGAGCTAAGCGAGAAATTCGTTTATGTTGCCGTGGTAAACCAAAGAAAAAGGCGATGAAGAGAATCGATCAACGAGGATAGGCCCTTTTCAAATGTTACGCGAGAATTGTAGAATCAATTTTCGATGCTTGCAAACAGGCGACTGCATGAAGATCTGTTTATTTGTCGTTGTTGTCCAACGATGTACTTTAAGACAATACACCGGCGTACGTACTACTGCCTCTGAATGATTACATGGGCTTGAGACCAGCGTTGCCAGGTTGTTTTAAAGCTTATCGGTATCAAAGGTATTAAAAAATCAGTATTTACTATTTATTTAATTTTATATTTTTGCCGTTTTTGAAAGCGAAAATTTTAACGATGGTGACGACTGGGATTTGAGGGGAATTGCTTTGTTTGACGGCTTTCTCAGTCTTAAAACACTCTTTAATTTTTTTAATTTAATTTTTAAAATTATCGTTTACGATCTTTTTTAATCGTTCTCAAGTGGTGATCAAAATTGTATCCAAGTAGTGCTTTTTTCAATTAAATATCATTAAATGAAACCAAAATATGGAAAATCAGCAACAACAACGACTAAACTATTGACAATAACGACAAACAATATTTTCCCTTGAAAAAAGCCACAATCCATGGCTGAAATGTCGGGCAGATTACATCGTAGTCGTTGCAGTGTTTTTAGACTGAGAAAGCCGTCAATCAAAGCAAAATTTTAGCTTTTAGAATGTTTGAATTAGCTTCTGAACTGAGCTGAAAAAAAACATCCAGAGAAAGACGAAAGAAGCTCTCTTGGATGAAGTTCGAGAAAAGCTGAAACAACATCCGGGAAACTTTCAAGACACGAATTGAGAAACTTGTGGCGAAAATTTAAATAAACTATCAGGAAAAAAATCGGATGCCACTTCCAAAGGAAACCAGAAAAGTTTCGGAAACCGGAGGTAAATTTCCAGAAGTAGCCATTTCCTGGGAAAAGCTGAAGAAGCTCGTAAAAATCTTCCAATAGATGTCGAAAAAAAATCTTTGGCTCATGGTCAAACTTCCAGAAGAAGACGAAAGAAGTTTCTGGGAGAATTACTTGAACTTCCTGGAGAAGACGAAAGAAACTTCCTGGAGACGCTGGCAGAAACTTCCTAAGGTAGATTGGAAGAAACATCTGAAGAAAGTCGGAAGCCAGTCGAAAGAAACAAGGACATAATTCCGGAAGAAAGAGATTGCTGGGGGATGTTCTAAAGATCCAGACAATTTTCCTAATATTCATAAAACATCCCTGAAAACTTCGCAATTTCCCTGAAGTTTTCGAAAAATTCCTGAAATAAACTTAGAAATATTCCTTAATTCCTCGAAATTCCTTAAAAGTTATTGTAATGTTCCTGAAATTAGGGGCTGTTTTGGAGTTCTCTGGTCATCCTCGAAGCGCTCGGAACTTCCCTGATTATAATGAGATTACTGGAATATCTTTAATCATCTTTGAAGGTCTCTGGAATTTTTTGAAGATTACGAAATCTTTAAGGGCTCTCACAATTTTCTTGAATTTATTGTAACATCAGCATTAAAGTTCACTGAACTTCCCGATTTTTTTAATTTTTAAAAGTTATCGACACTGCCATTAAAAAACATAGACCTTCCCTTAAAATGTTCTCACAATGTTCTAATGTTCATGTAACTTCCCTTACGTTTCCTAAATTGACATGAGCCCCTCAGTACATTGCTGATGTTTTCGGAAATTGCCTGAGTTTCTCGGAACTCCTTTATAATTTCAACAATTTCCTTGAAATGAATTGATTTGTCCTGATGTTCTCTGAGCTTCACTAAAGTTCCTGAAAACCATTAAATTTCCCTGAAGTTTTTTGGATTTGTGAAGTTCCAAAATATTTATGATGTTTCCTTAAGTTCACTGGAGTTCGCTGGACTTTTCTGAAATTTCCGGGTTTTCGAATTTTAATAGAAGTTAATGAAACTGTCTTTAATTTATCGAAACTTACACAAAAGTCTGGACTTTTCTGAAGTTTCAGAACTTCTTAAATGTTCCTGCAGCTAGTGTAGATCCGCAATAAAAATCTGAAAGCATCCTTGAAGTTCCGGGAAAGTTGAAAAAACTGGCGGGAGTAGATGAAAGAATCATTCGAGCGAAGGCTGAAGAAGCTTCCACGGTAAGGTGGAAGAAAATTTCAGGGAAAGTTTTCATCCAACTTCAGGAAGTTTAAAAATTAATCAAAACTTCCGGAAGTTAAATAATGTTTAAAAAATATTTCTCGATTCCCTAGGAATTACCGGAAAGAGCCATCGACTATTTCTCGATTGATGGGTAGCCAAAAACGGTGAGGAAATGCAAACATTAGTCGAAAGAGTATCAAGTATAAGGCATCATCAAAGATGATTGTTTAGAATTTTGAATGTTAAAAAATATGAGGTATTCAAAAAGATATAAGTCTCTCACAAAAATTTTCTCCAAAATTCGAGCGCGGGCAGGCAATAATTTAAAAAAAAATCGGTATAATTCGGTATACAATATCAAAAATCGGCATTCTAAGGAACCTTATCTGTATATCGGTATCTAATTCGGAAATCGGTATAAATACCGATAAATCGGTATATCTGGCAACGCTGCTTGAGACACGACTAGAGCTTTTGGCCCACTACAGGCCATTCCAGCTTCCTGATGACATATGAAATGGCAAATGTTACGTGAGATGGGACTGATACTCCATTTTATATTTAATTATGTTAAGCATTTCAACGTTTTATTATGAGTGTCGGGGTAAGATGGACATAGTGAACAGATTGAATAATGAGCATCCCGCATTCCAGTCAGAAACCTCTAATTGTTCGAAACAAATTAATTGGTAGTTGGTTCAATATCACCATTGCAATGATTAATGAAGAATTATGTTGTGTCGAAACATAAGAAATCCAAGGCCAAAGCACAGGAAGTTCACTATGTCTCACTTATTAATTTTGTCCCACCTGTTCACTATGCTCCCCCTAATTTCATTTAATCACTAAAAATCCTATGATTGCATGAACCGCAGAAAAATGTTCAATGGCTCATAGTTAAAGTCTATATAAAACGTAAATTTAATTTAAGGATCAATTATCTTTGATGCACTACTAAAAAATGCATAAGAAGTTTTTTTTTTCGTCGCATCATTTCAGCTCGTGTCATTCACCTTTTGCTATTTTACCCAAAATGATGCGAGCTTTTTGCAATCTGCAATAAAGCGTCACAAAAAATGCTTTTAAATTTTTTCGAAAATGCATCAAAGTGAATTTAACTTAAATGCAATCGCTGTCATACTTTGATACACTGGAAAATTTGTCAACCAACTGTGAATTTAGTCGAGCTAATTAGTCTCAGTTAAAAATAGACTCGAAATGATTATTTTTTATTCTAGAAGCTGTTGATGCAAACACACATGAGGCTTCATTCACTGCTAATTACCAGATCAGCGTATGTACGGCACGTAATCATAAACTAAATTAGCTTTAAATATTTAATGAAATGTAGCTCTATTCATGTCACTGCAATACTATCAGATTATTCTTTGTTTGATCGGTTTAATCTACACACATATATTTTAATCCATTACTGAAAACGTGCATTGGCATTCGGAAAAAAAAAAACATGGATACAGATTTTGTTTATCGGATAGCTAGTGAACCTTTTGATATAAAAGAGGTCAATCCTGAATGCATGATGAATTTATTCATTGGATTTCTTCAAAATATCATAAAACAACAATCACATTCAACAACATCACACAAACAATCGTTTTCCGCACTCTCCAACATCCATGATTTGCATTTCCATGCAGTGGATACGAGTTATTGCGAGGGCTATGTTTACTGATACACTTATCCTGTGAATTGTGGTGGTTGTTCGTTTGGTCACGGTTGTTGATGTACAAATTAAATCCACCACACAGCAAAACAAATGGCAATCAGCAAGCGAGCGTGTAGCGCCGTCGTCACGCGGTTAAAAGAGCGCCACCAACGCCGGTGAAGTTAGTTCCCTACTCGACTGCTGTTGCCACGTGTTTTAAGCCATGTCCTAGTTCTACTTGCCATGTTCCAGTCCATGTTTGTTTATGGTTGTTGAGAAAAAAAATTATCATGCTATTTTTTCGGGGATTCGTTTCGTGAATACCGATCGTACTGTTTCCAACAAATTGTCATGGTTTTTGCATTCAATTTTACCTTTAGTTGACTGCTGTTGTGCCCTTCGCAAATGAGTAGTGGTTTCAATTAATGGCTTTTGAGGTGTATTCATGGTGGCATTGGTGACAATGGGTACTGATATCGAAGGGCAATTTTTTTGGGTTAGCTAGTGTTAGCTGGGTTATTTTTTATTTAGTTATAATCATTTTCAACTGCCTTTAAATAAATGACAAATGTGGGATTGGTATTGTTATTATTCATTGCGTCTCGATTGACAAACTAAACAATATACATTATGTTCCAAATAAATGAAGATGAAGAAGGTATTTTATGACATCGAATTTCAACATGAGGGATTTTATCTCAAGGTGGGAGAACATTGGAAATCGATGTCTTATGATACTTCGTAAATTGGAAGAAGGACAATAAGCACAACACACACTTTACCTTGCTGTTCGTAGGAAGTTGTAGACAAAATGGAGTGTTTCTACTACAGATGACTTCTATATTTATTTTGATTTCTATATGTACCGTTTGATTTGATAAAGAATCAAAAATCGATTATATTTTGTAAAATAGAACACTGCTTCATGATTCCAAATTCGGCCTACGGGTTTCAATCCTGTACACATAAGAAAAGTCATTGGATTTACTTCGTCATACAGATGAAGTCAGAAATGTAATTGCTTGGAGTACTGCTTTTGTTGTTGAGAATAAAGGGTGAAAATATTCAAACTTTTCATAAACTATATTTAAAGTCCTTGTGTTGCAGCTCTAGCTATCGTACCAAATGTATAATTGAATCGTTACCATCATAATCAAAGCTTTATTTTTATATTTTTTGCTGGATAGGACAAAATGAGTGATAATCTGAAGTAAGTTTTGAACTACCCATCTTAATCAGTGCTGAAATTTGTCATTGTCTTTGAAATACTTCACGCAGTATTGTTAAATGTATGTTTTAACATTTTCACTAGATGAATTGACCCTTCGTCAAAATCTCATTCACTTTTTCGTCAAATACAAACATTTACCTGGTTATTAAAAGTGTAATTTTGTGCTTTCTTTTAATCATTATTGTTAGCCACGCTGTTAAAGATGGCGATTACTGATTACTTTGATTTTGCTGCACACCTATTTGGACCCTATCTGAGGTAATCCTGCTTGGACATTGACTTGCAATATTCCTCTTCCGTCCTTGGGATTCTTATAGTAATCTGTTTGGTGTTTTAACTACGAAGCGGACTAGATTGCGAGGAGGACATGTATCTCGAATAACCATAAGGAGGTATTTTTCTTAGATGCAAAGAGAAACACGTCTACTTCAGTTCACGTTCAACTAAAAACTCTTCATTTATTTTCAGCTTCGAGCGATACACACCAAAATATCCCTTCTAGTCCCTTTTTCTCTTTTACTCATTTTAATCTTGTTTCGTGAGTGCTTGCTCTTCAGCACGACCACAACAACTCCTCCCTTATTTAAGAAAAAAAACATTATTCGACTTTTTTTAAATCTAAACAAGAAGCTGCTCAATCAATACTGGCATTGTGAATCAAAGGAATATAGCTGAATTCAAATTATTCGTTAATGAAATAGATTCATAAAAAAACCTCGATCGACTTCTACTTAATAGTACACAAAATCTCGTTTTCTCTTCTTCTTGGAATTTTTATTTGATCTTCTGACTACCAGTGGACTCTGGTTAACTTCTGTAACAGGATTATCGATTGGATTCTCTTCTCCGTAGATGAATGAATCCGCAGGGAATCCATAAAAATCGGGTTCAGAGTCAAAGACCCCTCCAATATCCTCAATGTCTTCTTCTCTTCTTCGTTTACTGGTTCGGTGTCGTTCATTCTCTCCACGGAAAACAAAAGTAGGACTAATTTTCCGCGAGAATCTTCTGAAATTTTGAGCTGTTGCTTGTGTGCCGAGATCAGTCTGCCACCGAGCGAGATTTACATTTCGCCTTCCTACTTAAAAGCAATCCAGCCAGGTACGGCCTATTAACGGTACAAAATCGTTGTCACACCTAAGCACAACAAGATACAGTTGCTGTCTAACTACGTCAAGTTGAACTACTGCACTCATCCTCCCCAAAACCTTCAACCTCTTGCCATCGATCACTGCCAGCTTTTTGTTACAAGGCATAAGTTTGCTGTGAGGAAATTTTCTCATAAATAGTTCTTCTGAAATAACGGTTTCCGTCGAATCGCAATCGATCTCCATAGTCAACCTACTTTTTTCAACCAAAACCTTAACATAACAAGCCTCGTTTATGCGGTTCGCCGACGAAATCAACATACACGGCAAATCATCATCATCGTCATCTGATTTTATCGATCTTTTGAAATTGCCAGATAAAACTTCAAGCTTAGGTTTTGGAGAGCCCAAAAACTTGACATCTGCCTGATGTTTTCCTCTACCATTTAGTTTGTAACAAAACTTCCGAGTATGGCCTCTCTTTTTACAAAAAGAGCACAAATAAAACGGTTTATCTAAGTCATAGTTCCTGTCAGCATATCTACCTTGCTTGTTTCTAGGCGAAAACGAAACACTACGGTTGCTACTTCTGCTCCTGCCATGGTACCTTTGTCTTGATCGGGAACGAACGTCTTTTCGACCTAAACGAGCCACTACGGACACATTCTTTTCATCATTGTCTTTCAAAACACTAGTTCTGTTACTAGAGATCTCATGACTTAATATAAGCTTCTCTTCTCTAGTAGCAGATAAGTCATCTTCGTCACATAGCTTTTTTTTTTTGAAGATCCCGGTTATGAACACCTATCACAAGTAGATCTCGAATGGCCCTATCTTTAAAGGTACCGAACCCACATTGCTCGGCAAGAACTTCAACCGCTATTACAAAATCTTCAGATTTTTCATGTCTGCTCTGTCTTCTACTCCAAAATTTATAACTATGAATCACCTCAGAGTCACATTTATCAAATCGTTTTTTAAGTGCTTCAGTTATCTGCTCATACGTCAGATCCTTAACATCCTGACCCGGAAAAAGCTTTTTTATCTCTGAAAATACTGTTACTCTACAAACAGCTAAAAATGAGGTTTTATATTTGGTTTCTGGCACATTGTTGTTGAGGAAAACATACTCTAACTGTTCAACGTATTGAGCAAAAGGGATTGAGTTGGGCAGGTATGGTTCAACTGAAGTTGACACTGACATTCTTTGCTTACTTGTGGTATCTCACCACCCAGCTGATCAAATTCAACGGCGATAAAATGCACTAATCCCTTACACGGGACACAAAATGAAATTCGGCAAAGCACACAGCAACAAAAACGTCAGCAACAGGAACTCGCAGCAAACATCAACAGCAACAGCAGTAGTCTTCGTTGCAGGAACAGCCGCCATCAATCCTTCGCAGCACCGGTACCGATTTTCCGACGCTGATATTCACAAACCAGACCACCGTCGACCAAATGCACCTAACTAAAAGATGCACTCAATGCACTCATGCAATGTCTATCCCCTGCTTGTCTCACGTTTCGTTGATCGTAGTTGCAGATATTGGTATGATCGTAATTTCACTGTTCTTCTCTCTTGTCACATTCAACGTCGACACTCACACATGCAGGCACTTTCCAAACAGCAGGTGACGTGAGTGAATGGTGAACTTTTCGGATGAACGGTAAATGGTTTCCGTAGTTACCCACTCTCTCTAAAGTCCTACAGTAAAAGTATGAACGTCTGTCAAAATTTCTCGATGAACATTTCAAATGGTCCTATCTGCTTTGATCGATTCTCTTCATCGACTTTCTCTTTCGTCAATAACTCAGCTGCAAAACCTTTCCCTGATGTATTTGACGTTTTGGACGCTAGATAAGAACCTCCTTTATCAAACTATGTGGTAGAATTAACGCGAAATCTGTTTGCATAGCAGTGGTTATGAAAAGAGAAAGTCGATTAAGAGAATCGATCAAAGCAGATAGGACCATTTGAAATGTTCATCGAGATTTGTTCCATGCACCGCTTTGCTCGATTGAAACAGCTTTTTTCAGTTTTGTGGTGACAGTCGTCCATACTTTTACTGTAGGGCTTTAACTCTCTCCGGTTTGCTAGTGATTTTGTTGGTGTAGTGGTGTTGGCCCTTTCCGTACAGACACTGTACGGATCAAAAAAAGGAAACACAAAATGGTGTATGATACACGCCGAAAAAAAAGGACGCACGTTTTTGAAAATGGCGTGAGGCAAAAATTGTCTTTTGAGAGTTCTCATAAAATTTATATCCAAAATGCACGGGAAGTCTATAGCGGTGCTTTTTTTTATAAGAAAATGGCAGTTGATGAGCGCTATTTAACGCACAAAAATACCTTCAAAAACAGTAACAAAAGACCACCTTTAGAAAACTGGACAAATAATCCAGACAAAAGGATAATATCACAATAGTGCTATAAATCTCCTAGCTTTTCCCTTAAATGGTACTGCGATAATTTCAACTTACTGTGGGAATGTAGAGTGAAATTCTTTTAACACTACAGCACGCAATTACACACGCGATAACACTCGCGAAATTTAACTTTCAATTTAATCGCATTTATACTCATCGCCACTGTTTTAACTACGAAGCGGACTAGATTGCGAGGAGGACATGTATCTCGAATAACCATAGGAAGGTATCTTTCTTAGATGCAAAGAGAAACACGTCTACTTCAGTTCACGTTCAACTAAAAACTCTTCATTTATTTTCAGCTTCGAGCGATACACACCAAAATATCCCTTCTATTCCCTTTTTCTCTTTTACTCATTTTGATCTTGTTTCGTGAGGGCTTGCTCTTCAGCACGACCATAACACTTGGAAGTCAATTTGGATAAACGCTTTTTTGCCGCCATGGCGTCTAAACGCAAACGAAAAGGACAATCTCTTGATCCCCCTTCTGAAAAAAAAATTCATTTGAGTAGTCAGTTTGATATGCTCACGGATGATGCGAATGATCCACCATCCAGTTAAAATTCCACTAACATGCCCAGCTTAATGCCAAGAAGATAAAGGTTCTCCATATCGTGGTAAGCAGTTCCGTTTTGCATACTCTTTTGAAAGGACTTCTGTTCCGTTCCACTTCAAGTTGACCGTCGTTGTGAATGCCAGTTATTGGCTGAAACCTTGGACGGATTCAAACGTCTTCTCAAGTATCTTACTGAGAAGCAGCACATTTTTTTTACTTATGACAGCTGAACGTCTGTTCAAGATTGTCTTGAAAGGTCTGCCCAGTGGTGAATCTGGCAAAATTTCTTGGAGTTGTGCCACTCAAAGTTATCAAAATGAAAATGAAATCCCGTCCTGGCGAGTCGCGCAACGGGATTTCTAATGTTTTTTATTTAGTTCACTTCAAGTCTAGTGAACTAAACAACCTCAAGGCCTTGGAAAAAGCTAGCCTTATGTTCCATGTCCGAGTGAAGTTGGAAATCTTCAGGAAGACTGGAGGAAATATCCAAAACTTCACCCAGTGTCCTAAGTGCCAGGTATGGTGTCATGGAATAAAAATGGCCACATGCCAGCTTGGTGCATGAATTGTGGTGATTTCTCTCACGCATACGCCTGACCTGTGAAGGAAGTTCATGAGAAATTTAAATTTTCAAGTTGTGGTGAAAATTACAAATCCAATATTTAAAAATGCACAGCTCATAAAGCGATCTTACAATCTCGTTCTAAATAACAGGTAGGAAACGCACTACGTTTCCGATCAGATACTAATTTGTCAGCTGTTCATACTGTTCATACTATCACCACAGACAAACAGACATAACAAATTGAATTTTTCTCATTGTAAAACATCGTCGCTAAAACATTACCGCCATCTGTTGAGTACACTGCGTTGGGTAGTACACTGAACAGATGGCGGTAGTGTGTAAACGTCAAACGCAAGGGAATTGACTATGCGCGCCACAGGTGGCGGTACTACCAACTACGATACTTTTAAATTGACCGTTAAATGGTTGTTCGATGAACAACTTGCTAGTGTTATGTCTGTTTGTCTGTGCTATCACGTTCAGCAAGAAACTAATTCTACAGTCGTACCCGTAGGCAGGAGTTGAAACTTTTGACGTTTCTTGACGTAGGACTACGTCTGTGATTACTATATGCGGGCACACTTTGTGAAAACCTAAAATGGAACATGTAACAAAATTATGAAAGATTTTTAACGTTAATAACTCAGCTGCCCATGGACAAATTTCAGTAATTTTATCACCAATGGATCCGAAATATGTCTACGCAAATTAATGACTTAATCATTTTTTAAAATTTCACTATTGAAAATTGCACGCATATGCAATTGTTGCTATGGTAATTAAAATTATCACCGATTGCCTACGAAAAGCGATTTCACTAACACATTTGAATTCAATCCGGTCTTACCCAACGGTGTTTATACAATCACCGCGTGGTGAGTGGTGGCGTTCTCCAGTACACAACCAAAGGCTCCCCGTAAGCAGCTAGCTATCAAGGCTGCCCTCAACCGCTGATCGGATTCAGTCCAATCACCGTGTGTGGAGGTATTCGGTCGTCGGCATCAGTAGCAGCAGTGCTTTCGGCACGTGACGTTAAACAGTATTATCCAGTACACGACGAAAGGCTGCCTGCAAAAAGTGAGCTGCAGCCCACATCTATGACAAGTGCGTCACCCTCATTACAAACAACATACAGCTCACCAGCCTTATATGGGTTCAACACACTAATAGCTCAGCATTACTCAATCATTACGACAAAACGGATTCCTACAAATCATCGTGAGAAGTCATTGTTTACAAAAGCTGTTACGCCTAAGCCCAGCTCTATCTAGATATGTTTAAATCTAATATACCATGTTCTAGAAGCAACATTGCATAAAACCAAAGTCGGTCGCGGCATGAAAGTGGTCTTATTTTGATCCAGAGATGTTAGATTTTAATTCTTAATGCGCCAATCGATAGAAATTTTTTCTTCAATTCTGTTAAAATTAGGATTTTATCATTTTTCAAAATGTCACTATTGAAAATTGCACGAATCTGTAATTGTTGCCATGAAAATAAAAATTATCACCGATTGCCTGCGAAGAGCGATTTCCCTAACACAGATTTCAAAATTAAATTCCATCCGGTCTCACCAAACGGTTTTTATTCAATCACCGCGTAGTGAGATTCTTATTCCTACACAAAACACAAGCGCCTGCTGCAGTTAACAAATAAGATTTATTATATAAGACCACGTAATCTTACGTCACCATTGCGTACAACCCCATAGGGCTGTACCTAATAGTTTTTACTACACTCGCTTCGTCGCCTCGCGCAACAGTCTGTTTGTATTTGTACTCTCATGCTCTACCGTCGTCTCTCTTATACAACACAAATTATAGAATAACATTCGAGCAAAAAGAAAATTATCAAATAACTATCATATGACATGTGTGATTTCATTCTAATTCCTCATTTGGTGTAAATTAAACCATCGTGGGCCGATTTAAATGATAAAAATATCAAATGAAAGGTTATTAAAAATACTTTTCAGAAAAAAATATAACAAGTTTATTAAATTGAAGTTTTGTATGTTATTGTATTAATGATCAAACTTTATTTTTTATTGATGTTCAATGACTACAAAATAAAAGAAAATTATTTGATAAGGCTACCGGTTTTCCAAATGCGTGTTTCCCACCTTCCATAAGATTTTGTACCGCTGTTGTATCAACCTTATTTGATGCTGAACGTCTATTGGCTTTCAACTGTTTCTCATTTCCAATTGTTTTCTGAGTTTTTTTGAGGTTCCGCTTAACGATTACCCAATATTTTTCAATTGTGTGCAGCTCCGGTGAGTTTGGAGGATTTTTGTTCTTGTGTAAAACTTGCACGTTGTTGGTGGTATAACGTTCCTAAACCATTTTCCCGTAGTATGCGGAAGCGAGGTCTGGCCAAAACAGCACGGAACAGAGGTGTTTCTTCAAAAAAGGCAACAATCATTTTTGTAAATCTTCCTTTACATAAATATCTGGTTGACAATGCCAGTTGTCACGAAAATTTCGCTTTTCAGCCCACAGGTGCAAATCCCCTGCCAAACCAAGTATTTTTTCGGGAACTTTGATAACTTTTTCTGCTTAAAATTATCTTGAACCGGTCCTTTTCCGGCAACCGTGTAAACTCTTGACCTGGAAGCTGCTTGAAATCCGCCTTAACGTATATTTCATCGTTCATTATAACGCAATCAAATTTCTGAATTTGTGAAAAATTGATACGCTGTTCCTCTTTCTTCGACGCCATTTTGACAACTCAATGGAAAATTGCAGAAACTAAATAGAGGCAATATTCCGTACGCACAGACCTACAAAATGAAGGGTGTTCAAGTTTTAAAAATGCACGTTTAAAAAAATTCGCCAATTTTTTTACCGTTCTACCCTTTATTTCAAACACAACAAGATGAGCCACCGGTCAACAAAAACACAGCCGACATACTCCAATCACTCGAGAACAAAACGTATGCAAAAAACAAATTTAATAAAAATTATCGCACGCTACGCCCGGGACTATTAATGATACGCAACCGATCCGGGACTAATAATGATACGCTTCTCACACAACACTCTATTGTTTATTGAAATAATGAACCATTTAAAAAGCATGACGAAGTTATTAATTGTGTTACATAATGTAGTTACTACGCTAAATTTAAGCAAAATATTAACAGCTTGCATCCAGACCCATTAACTCTAATTACCTCATATTTTATTTTGTCCGCTTCTACCTGTTTGATGTTAACCGGACATGTAAAAAACACAAACACGATATTATACCTCGAATTTTCTTTACCCCATCTTTTTACATTGTTACCCCAACTACCACTTCTACCATCACCAACACCACCACCACCGATTTTACCACACATGGACACAAATAGGTAATTTCCTTTTATTAACCTTGGTTTTACTTTCATCCCAAAACAACAAATCCCTGGCTGTTTTTTTCCACCCACCTTGTTATGTTTGACCATTACAACGCTAATGATTTTAACTAGCCCACCGGCCATTTCCGACCACGTCAGCCACTGAAAACAACTCATTCTCACCAAACCACCAAGCGTAAACCGCCGCCCCACTCAATCACCCACTGCTGGTGACCATCATATAGCAATCACAGTTTTGTTTTCCTCCCACCCTTGATATACATATTTGATTGTTGTTTGATATGGTGGTAGTTGTTGATTTTGGCACATGAAGCACCCTCACAAACCGGGAAAAAGTGGAAAGAAAATAATTGGCACTTGAAATTGATCCACCACACGTCGAAACGTTTCAAACATTGGGAAATGCATTCAATGTGATTGAGTAATCTGATGTGTGTATTCGATTTCTTTTATTTCTGTTTTCCATCCAAATAATAAATATTCATTCAATTTCACGGCTTGACGCATTAAAAAACTTATTCACTGTATTCATTTTCAAACGATAAAAAACCCACAAGTGCAGCACAGTGAACAAAATCTGTAGAAAATGTATCAGAAAATACGAAACTCAATATGCACAGCAAATCGAAATTTTGGAATCTTTTCACCGAATTCAACCACTTGTTTGAAGCACATTTCTGATTCTCTGTAACGTTGTTGTTTTTCCACATTTCACTTCCACCCACTACTAACTGATAGAATGTGTGTTTGTGCCCCGTTTCCAATCAATTCCATTTCAAGTATCCTCTCAATTCGCTGACAGATTTTTCCCACATCCATAGCAGGTTTAATTAACAGGAGCAATCTGTTCTCTCTTTTATTTCTCTGCCTCGTTGTTTGTGCTGATTCAATGTTTCGGATCGCAGTTTCTTTGGCCATTTCAGACATTCAGCAACTCGAAAGGCCATCAGCTGCTAATGGACCACGAGTACAGCCACTTCGATTCTGAACGAGCCGAGAAGGACGAACCGGCCAGACCAGTGAATATCTACGAGCTGCTCAAGTCCAGGGACAGAGCGAGATCGAATGCCAGCGAGGATGACGATCCGAATGTCAATGATGAACGAACAGCAGCAGCCTTGGAGAGCATCGAGTTCGAGTGGATGACCACACCCTGGTCGGAATGCTCGCAGACCTGTGGCGCCAATGGCAGTGGCTATCGGGTAAGTCAAGTGAAGTGAATCCAGCGATTGGTTTTTCGCTATCTTTGTGGTCATGAAATGATTAGCCCTATTATGATGGTTACTTATGATTACGCATCTACGTAATCAGATACTTTCAGAGATTTTGAACTTTTTAGGTGCATCAGCTTCCTAGCCAAAATGATTTGTTTTTCTTCTTTTCGGGACCTAACACCACTGCGACCAGTAATTTGATCTATTGTAGTATATCCCGTGTCTTTAGTTTAGTGCATGTTATATTACTCCATCACTATTGAGAAATGATGAAGTATTTGATTTTTTTTACAGTTGTCATTCTCGCATTTATCGCAAGGATCCGACTCTAATAGAAAGGTCCCGCTTTTTATACCATTCGGAGTGTTGAAAGACCCTCCAAAGGCGCGCCGCTTTGACAATCAAAATTGGATTCCTTAGTAAAAAAAATTAAGGAATGACACCGATAATGACCATGCATCAGAACCCTAGTCTTAACCACTTCAAACCAGGGAACAACGAATGGAAGATTAGGAATCACATAAATGAAGACTAACAAACTCATTTTTTCCTTGTTTCAAGATCATCCTCGGTCCAGGCAACCCGAGGACTTATCACTATCAACAAGGCACACGGGAAAAAATCCGATCTCCGAAATGAGATAAATGACTCATGATTTCATGAACACAGCGTATTTTCATGTTATGAAAATACACCATGAATAATATTCATGATATCATGAGCAACTTTTGCGTAACGCAGCAAACATTCCCAAAATCATGAATCATCCGAGTTGAAATCATGATCTAAATTCATGGGTTTATCTTTTAAAAATGTAAAAAGATTAAAATAAAGCATCAAACTGGATTCGAACCAAGAACCTTGAGATCACTAAACCCATACTTTGACCACTAAACTATCAGTACTTGTATAAGATGGAAGGCAAAAGGCGAATAAGAGATGCCTATGTAGTTCGGTTTATGAACACGGTTTGCCAAGTACGTGTAACGCTTTTAGCGGTCTTGATTCCTCTGCATTACGAAATCATGAATTTCCATCCCGAAATCATGAATCATTGTTACGATTTCATGGGATGGCAAGTTTTTTCATTTCATGATTTTTTATTCATGAAAATGGAATCGGATTTGTTTCCGTGCATAAAAAGTAACAAGGACTAAGATGTGTTCCTTGGATTACTGAAAAATCCTGTTCCCCTAGTTTGAAGTAGTCAAGACCAGGAATCGGCTGAATACTCCCGGCTTTGCTCAGGAAAATTTTACGCCTTAATATGCTAAGTCACTTCTCTCTACTCACTCACTTACTTATTCCTCATCCATCAACTTCTCAAACCCTGGCGTATCATCCACTTACCCATACACTCATAGTATCATTCTCTCACTTTCCTTTCACCATTCTTGTCTCAGTCGATCCAATAGAAAAAAAAATAGGTTTAGCGATTAGCAAACGTTCTCGTTTATATATTGAAGAAATCAATCAATCAATCCGTTGGAAATCTACTGTGATACAATTGTTTAGAATTTCAGACTTTTGGTCAGCTGCTGAACATAAGAGTATTTGGCCCATGAAGTTCTTGGGTTAAATAAAATGTTCAACACCTGGAATAATTTGAATGAAATGTCTATTGACTTTCGTCCTTTTTTCTAAACGCGTGTACTCAGTTGTGCTCAATTGTAATTGTAATTGTAATTGTAATTGTTCAGTGTATAGGTTGTGCCAACCGCTAAGTTGGCTTATCTAGGGACTAACCCCCTAGTCTATACACCTATTCCCGTTGCACTCGTCAGCTCGTGCGATACTCTAGACACACATGGGTGGTCGTATCCGGGTCCTCCCCTGGGTAGGCTCGTGTCCGTCCAGGTTCTGGTACATTAACTTATATCTATGCATGGTAATTATACTTTGCAACTCACCTTTTGATTATAAATGTCGATAATGCTGAAACTATATGAACGCCAGTGTTTTCACGAATGAGAGATTAACTGACGAACACGTTACCTTAGCAGCTAGTAATGTTCCACTGTACGGTCAAACACTGGGTGCGATGGATGTCAACGTCGAGATGATTTCCACTGCCGCATCACAACTCAAGTCGTCCTTCAATCCAGGACCCGATGGCGTTCCATCCGTATTCCTGAAAAAGCATATCGCCAGCTTGCTGATGCCTATGCTGCACCTATTTCGATTGTCCATCTCGAGTGGTACATTTCCATCTTGTTGGAAATTCGCACATATGTTTCCTATCCACAAAAAGGGCAGCAAACGGGATGTGGACAATAATCGTGGAATTACGTCGTTGAGTGCAGTTTCGAAGTTATTCGAGTTAGTCATCATGGAGCCTCTACTCTCTCATTGTAAGCAGTATCTAAGTGGTGATCAACACGGCTTCACTTCCGGTCGTTCTACTTCCACAAATCTGCTGTGTTTGACATCGTATCTTACGGAAAGCATGGCAGAGAGGACTCAAACAGACGTCATATACACCGACTTGTCAGCTGCCTTCGATAAGCTAAACCATGCCATCGCGATTGCCAAGTTGCATAGACTTGGGGTCAGCGGCAACCTCTTGCGATGGTTTCGTTCATATCTCACTGATCGGCAACTGATGGTTGCCATTGGTGATAACCGGTCCAATATCTATCTAGCTACGTCAGGAATACCTCAAGGAAGTCACCTGGGACCTTTGATTTTCTTACTCTACTTCAATGACGTGAACTTGGTCATCGAAGGCCCACGACTATCGTATGCAGACGATCTTAAAATCTACCTACGAATCCACTCGATTGATGACTGTCACTTCCTTCAACGTCAGTTTGAAGCCTTTGCCAGCTGGTGTAATTTGAACCGAATGGTGGTTAACCCCACTAAGTGTTCAGTGATCACTTTTACTCGGAAGAAAGAACCAATCACATTTGAATACAAACTTATCGGCACTGTAATCGACCGTGTGAACCATGTGAAAGATCTGGGTGTTATTCTGGATTCTCAACTAACGTACAAGCAGCACATCTCGTACGTTGTCGACAAGGCGTCTAGGACATTGGGATTTATTTTCAGGATAGCAAAGAATTTCTCCGATATCTACTGTTTGAAGTCACTGTACTGTTCCTTGGTGCGATCCATTCTGGAATATTGTTCTGTAGTCTGGAGTCCAAACTACAACAATGGTGCTGAGAGAGTTGAGTCCGTTCAACGCCGTTTTCTTCGATTCGCTCTACGGAAGCTGCCTTGGAGAGACCCATTTCATCTGCCCAGCTATGAAAGTCGTTGCCAGCTGATTGATCTGGAGCCTCTCCGAACTAGAAGAGACACCTCTAGGGCCCTGTTCATTGCGGACACTTTACAAGGTAGAATTGATTGCAGTGTAATCTTGGGGCAAGTCAACATTAACGTCCAACCCCGTGCGCTACGTAACAACGTTATGCTGAGATTGCCACTTCAGCGCACAAACTATGGCATGAACGGTGCAATAGGTGGACTGCAACGAGTGTTCAATCGAGTCTCGGGCATCTTCGATTTCCATATGCCCCGACAGCTGCTACGAAGATACTTCTCATCGTTTTTTTTCTGGCACAGTTAACCGTGAATGTTTGTGTGTTTTATTTATGTATTTTATTCTTAGTTTTTATTTTTTGATTTATAAATCATCATTGGGGCTATACACAGCCTGTTGATGCAGACAAATAAATAAATAAATAAATAAATAAAACAATGTTAGTGATCATTATTAGGTGTGTGCTGCAATGGAGTAGTAATTGAAGGAAATGACGTTCTCATGTGGCTTATAGGTAATTCTAAAATAGGTAAATCATGCAAGCACACACCTTTTACAATTCTTAACCTACTTACCAGTTCCGTCCAGTATAAATTGGCTGTTTCCAAATGGCCAAATCCTTTCTGACTGCTTACTCTCTTACGTTTTCTCGCTTTTTTCCTTCTTCCTATTGAAAATCTGGCCGTGTTCCCATTTGTTCTCAGGTAGGTAATATTGGTACATGAGGGGAAGAAAGAAATAGAACAAGTTAAGTGTGAGTTGCATGCGTTGGTTAGTCGTTTGGGTCATGGTGTTGTGTTCCCTATTTTATTTGCCTCTATTCAGCTCTCAGATCACCCCCTCCCCCCAAACTATTGCGGATGAAAAAAAGAACCCATATTTGGTAACCTCTCGCGAGCTGCAATGCATAAGATATGAATAACAAACAAATCTAGAACGGGGCTTAAACATATAACATTTTCTAAGACTGAATATGATTATTTTAGTATGAATAATGAGAATTTTATGAAGAAAAGACGATCCCAAAAGAAAGTTCCCTAGCAATAAAACTATTACTCTGGGCATCCATACTCAGAAACTATACCCGACCTCAACAAACTGTACCAAAATCAGAAAAGCTAAACTACTCGGTAAGATTTTGGCATTTCTATTTAATTGTATTAAGCTATCTCACAGAGACCAGATGTCCAAGTTCGGTCAGAAACTTGTGTAAAGTTAAGTGGAAACGTTGCCGTTACGTAGCGCTAGCATCTCCTGATTTCCTCTATAAATTTATCACTTTCGACCAATTTAGCGCTAGTACCGATAAATTACCTGCTGAAAATTGCCACTTGGCGCTACCAGCACTTAGTGTCTAGTGTAAGTTTTGCAACGCTAGCGCCATCATGTTGCCAAAGAGGGTTTTTAAGTGGGGAAGTCGCCGTTAGTGGCGCTTAAGTCGAATAGGAATCTTTACACAAGTTTTTAGAGAAATTTTGGAGCCTCAACGTCTGTTTTCTGTGGCTATCTTATATCGAGCTCTTTTCAATAATTGCAACATGTGAATAATGCAGAACAAATTTAAAATTGTTCTAGTGCCAAATTGGTTTTGAAGGTAGGTCAAACTACAAACGAACAGCTCAGCCGCTCTGAACCCTATGAAAATTATGCTTTCTAAATATGGTACATTCACTCACTATAAACCTGTCCTTTCTAGCCTATCTGAACTATTTAATAAATGGAAACCATAACATGGGTTACGCTCCTCCTAAGCGGGCCCTCCGCATCCTATCTCTGTCTTATCTCAAATGCTAATGGTTTGAATGTATCAATATATACATTGGAAATGACGTTCAATCAATTAAACCCATACCCCACTCACTTGGCCAGGCTTCAGAATCGTCCAGTGGGCAGTGCGCTCTACACTCCAAGTACCCTTTCTTTTAAATTTACCCTAAATTTTATATTTTACCCCTCTGAGTGTTGATTAATCACAATGAAACATTGTGACAGAGCACGGACTTGAGGTTACTAGAGTATTAAATAATCTAGGTTCTATTTAGGATTATATCTGAAAAATCCAAATTTGGCCAACGCCCACCGTATACTCAGTTATGCTCAATGAACTTAAAATTTCTAAGTCTCATAATTAAATATACAGGGTGATTCGGAATAACTCTCTCTCTCTCTCTCTCTCTCTCTCTTTCTTTTAAAAATGGTCATAACGATTGAACACTGGCTTGATTTTTTGATATCAGTAGACTTCAATTCAAATCTCTCTCCCTTTACCTTTAATTACCAGCCACATTTGTCATGAAAATTAACCACAGCTGGCACGCCCGTTTTAGTTCCAGCACTTTTGGAGTCCTGGCGATGCGTCTAAGCTCTGATATTGAACGGTTTTTCCACGCATGGTTCCTTTTTGCCTCTATAATGATGCGAAAAATAAATGTTTCATTCTTTCGAAAAGATTTCAGTTTTTAAAGATAACACACAAATTTATACAGATTTATGATATGCTCCATTTTCACGTAATGGCTGCTTGAAATCGAAAACGAATGAAATGTCAAATCCTTCTATCAATACATGCTGATATTTGTACACTTGGGCCTCCCTTAGCTCAGTCGGTAAAAGCACAGCTACAAAGCAAGACCATGCTGGAGGTGGCTGGGTTCAATTCCCGGTCCGGTCTAGGAATTTTTCGGGTTGGAAAATTTCTCGACTTCCCTGGGCATAGAAGTATGATTGGACCTGCCACACAATTATACCAATGCAAAAATGGTACAGGCATCGAAAGCTCTCAATTAATAACTGTGGAAGTGCATCTAGAACACTAAGTTGAGAGCACGCAATAAGCTAATATGCGATATGCAATAAGCTTGAAATGCGAAGAAGAAGAAGAAGAAGTGATATTTGTACTTCAAAGCAAAATAATTGCACATATACCCATTTTACCCATTGATAATTGGATATTTGTGAAATCAGTGACAGTTATTCTGAATCACCCTGTACATATCGGGTAACCAGCTCTAATGTTGGGCTATGGATCCAACGATTGGGCCAATCGATAAAAATTTCCTGTTCTTTAATTTTTCGTAGAACAATGCGTCATCTGGACAATATAAATGGATATTATTGGTTTCTAGTGAAACATTGATAAAAAATGCATTCGAAATTTATGTATGGGCCCCATATTAGGAACACTTAGGCCGACATTAGGGACATTAACACTATATATATTTTTTTTTCTCGTGGTCTCCTAACCTCGAAGCAAGATGTTTTTCGAAGGCCATTAAATCGAACGTTATTGGATAGTTTTGGTAGTGACTTGCATTGGATGTGAAGGTTGATCCACAGCCAAACAGACATAATACTCGCAAGTTGTTCATCGAACAAGCATTTAACGGTCAATTTAAAAGTATCGTCGTTGGTAGTACCGCCACCTGTGGCGTGCATAGTCATTTCCCTTGAGTTTAACGTTTACACACTACCGCCATCTGTTCAGCGTACTACCCACCACAGTGTACTCAACAGATGGCGGTAATGTTTTAGCGACGATGTTTTACAGTGAGAAATATTCAGTGTGTTATGTCTGTGGTTGATCTATTTGTTTTGAATCCTTGAATTAAAAAAAATAGTTTCAGAAAAAAATCCTAGATTTGGATTTTATACGCACTTCGAGAAATTATGTAGACATTGGAACGTACAGAATTATTCAAGTTGTCGAATTTTGAAAAAAACAACATTGGCGGAGTTGTGTACAAGATTTGACCGCATGGTTTACGTAGACTACGTTGAGATGTTTAGTGAACGTCTCGTGCATTTTTCCTGATATGGATTTAAAATACAGCAGAAGTAACTTATTTCCTCAATTTACTCCATTTCCTCACCTTGACATGTCAATTTCCTCACCCTTATTAGCTATTTTTATGACAGTTTATGGACTTTCCGTAAGAGATATTTTCGCATATGAAACACTTGTTTTTAATCTTCTGTTATAAAATATATTTCTCATGCGCACTTCACTGCCCATCCCATCTCCTTTGAACATTTGTTATGGATAACACGTTTAACCAAACGCTTGATCGCAGTGGGATACCTCCGGTGGGATATAGTTCACAAGCATGTATTGCACACCCCAGCCCAAGTAACATTGTAAGTTTAATAGAGGTTTTAAAGCACTCTACAAGTCTAAAATTTGATATTCAGAGTTGTGCTTTCTCAAAATTAGAAAGCTTGGTCCATGTTCAATATTTAATCATAAATTGCTACTTCAAGCAATCAAAAATTCGTCCATTCAAGCAGGATCATAATTCTAAATGTTTTTTGGATACTGGATCCCACTTCAACACAGGGACGGCCCAAAATCATCAAAATTTCATTTGAACATATAAAAGAACTTGTTGAATGGCCGGCTGATTGCTCGAATTGGCTCATGTTGTGTATAATTTCGGCCCCGTGGTTCCAAAAACAGAAAGTCGCGTTGACGAAGAGACCTCTCAGGGGCGTACATATTTAGCTGAGCCAGCAGTGTTGGACAGTCAATGTCACCCGTAAGCAGCTTTCCAGCAAACATAGCTTGAGCGACCGTCCTTCTCGCCTCTAATGGTTCGATTCCCAGTAGACGGCAACGCTCCTCGTATGGTGGCAAGTTCGTTGGGTCACGTCAGTTGAGGAAACGAAGAGCATATCTCACAAACTTGCGTTGAACGGATTCAATTCTAGTGATGCAGCTAGCATAGAAAGGGCACCAAACAACTAAACTTGACTCCAACTACCGTGTAGTTTTTTCACCGACAAACCGACATGAAACTTAAACTTAACTGTTGATCGAGAATCCATAGCGACAGATTCAAATGTGCAGCGATCCCATCTGTCAAAACCATAGAAATTTGTTATCTAGATTAAAAAAAAATATCCCGGGATAGACTAGACACGAACCGGAATATGCAATTAATGGTGTGCCACTGTCTGTAAAGCGCCACTGCAAACCAGCTTGATTGTAGTCGCCAAATACGAAAGCGGGAGAGCAGGGACTTAATTGAGAAGAAATTGATCCTAAAGATTCCACATGCTCACGGATGATCGTGCAGTCGTTTTTGCGGTCGGGGGCAGGTAGATTGAGCCTACACTAGGCTTGCTTTGTGGAAGTTCTACGACAATCTACAGTTGTTCCAGTTGACTGGAAATGGGTGACGTACTTACGTAGCTGGCTGGTCTCGTTGATACTGCAATCAGGACTCCGCCACTGCACGATTTTTGACTGTTTATGGGAGACCTGTCAGTTCTGAAGACGGAATAGAGTGACCCCAAAAGTTGCGATGAATAAATTCGCTCGTCCAGCCACGTTTCCGTCAGCACAATCAAATCATATTCGGCCTCCGCAACAGCCAGGAAAAACGAGTCGATTTTAGTCCTCAGCCCACGCACGTTTTGGTAGTAGATCCGGAGACCATTCGAGGAGCAATCACGGGAGCTGGAAATCGAAAGGACATCAGGTGCCGAAAGCTCGGAATCGCAAACATACTCGCCTGAGGTTGCAGGCCGGAAGCCCTGGATACCATCACCAACCACAGGACCAGGACGATGAAGATGGCGAATGTTTGCTGCAAGCGCGACTGGGTCTGGAGGTTCGGAAGCTTCCTCAATGCCTCTTTTAGGGTGTCGTAAATAACTATTTAGAATGTGTTTACTGTAATAAGGTATAGGAAAGAATTAACTGTAATAAGTCAACAAAAGTCATAGAGTCGTGAACTCTGTTCGGAAAATCATGTTCTAGTTCTGGGAAACGTGATTTATGTTCATGCTTTGTGATTGATACCGTGAATCTTGTTCTCGAAAACGGGAACATGGTTCATGGACTGTAAAATGTCAACTTCATTATAAATATCAATATTTTAAATGGAGTGAGGAAGTGGAATGAAAACAACGGAAGCCTTGATGCAGGTTTTACCCGCATCCTAAACTGGCAGTAGGTATCTGTCCAGCAGATGGAATGAACACACTTTCAGTCGAGTTTTCAGCTCAACAAATCAACACCACCTTCGACTTCCATCGGAGCGGCGGGAGTAAGAACACCTGATGCGTTCGGGGATTCTTTTTCCTCGAGGACGGCCAGTATGATGACATGTACCAGCCAATGCCATTGTGCCGGACCACCATTCTGATGATACGGCTCAGCTAACTCACTAATAATAATCGAGACACTATTCTCGACGGATCCGAGCACTCTAAAAGGATAAAATCAACAACAACTGAAAAAACAGCTGCAGCATTACATGTGAGATGTGATCCAAGTTCACGATTTCAGGAACGAAAATCACACTTATGCGTTCATGGATCACAAAATCATGATTTTATTTTGTGTTTTCTGTAGCGTTATGAAATCGATGGCCGCGCTGAACAGGCGTGACTTAAGTTCATGGATTTGGGATTTATTTTATGAAAATTTTATTTACTCGATCACGTTTACGGGAACTAAGTCATGAATTCAAACGAACTAACAATCTCACTGCTATAAGATCTTAAATAAAATCCCAAGAAAAGAAAAAAAAAACAAAAAATGAATCCTCAAGATAATTTAAGAGAAATTTTCAGCAGATTTTTAAAGTACCGAATTCCAAAGATGGTTAAAAAATTAGAACGATTGTAGGAAAATGAAACAGGATGGAATTTTTAAATGATTTCTGAATGGCAATTTAATAAAATCTCTCAGAGTTTTGCTAGAAAATTCCGTGAAAAATTAAAAGGGTATTTTAAAAACAATATAAAATGTGTTCTGAGAAGAAACTGATAGGATTGTTCAATATAAATCCTAGACAATATTAAGAGCATGTCCATGGGAATTTTGAGGAAAAGCTCAAAGGTATTTTAAAAAATCTGACGAGAACTCAACGGAAATTTTCAGGAGTATTCTGAACGAAGATTAGAAATTCGGATAAATTTCAAACGCAATTCTTAATTGAATTAATTTAAAAGGAATTTGTAAATGAGTGATCCAAGGTAGTTCTGAAGAGTTTATCAAGAGAATTCTTAAAGCGATTTCAAAATTATGGAGGCAAACATAATTAGTGCTCCAACAATCTTTTAATAGATCTTCGTGGTGCTACTCTTGGGGTTTCCCTTAGCTTAGTAATTATAGGCGTAGCCATAAATCAAGACCATAATGGAGGTGGCTGGGTTCGAGTCCCGGTCCCGTCTAGGAATTTTTCGGGTTGGGAAATTTATCTACTTCCCTTGGCATAAAGTATGACTGTAATTGCCACACAATTATACTAAAAGCAAAAATGATACAGGCATCGGATGCTCTCAACTCTGGAAGTGTACCTAGAACATTAAGTTGAGAGCACACAATAAGCTAATATGCGATAAGCAATAAGCTTGAAATGCGAAGAAAAAAGAAGAAAGAAAGTGCTACCATAGAGATAACTCTAAGACCAGAAGGTCCCGAAGAAACGTGCTCAACTTTTTGGCTCAGCTCTGGTAGTATCTTAGGTCCCAAGCTAATCGATGCACCCCTCGAAACATAGGAAAATCTACGACTTCCTCATTTTATCTATCAAACGTTCATAGCGAATCAAAACAAACATAGTGTAGTACTAGAATTTCAACTGGAATGGGGTACGCATATAGATGTACTTGGGACCAATAGGCTAGTCAAGTAGAGAGCAAATTTAGAAAAAATAGTTTCAAATTTATTTACACTTGATGCAACGGAAAAGTGGAATTTAGTTGACATCAATAGAAAGATTCAATTTTTCAAGTATTAAAATTGAAAACTTTGCAAAATATTAAATTCCACGGAATCATAAAGAACGTTTTAAGCCAAAGATATTGAAAAAATAATGTGAATTGTATGGAATTCAAACCCTTTCAAATATTCTTGAAACATTATAAAACAAATTTTAATTCAAAATTATCACTTTTTTCCATAGATGTTACCTTAAAAGTTATTTAGATGTCAGCCCATATTGAAAAAAATATTAAACTTATGATCTTTTTTCTTTGTCCAAGATCTCGCAAAATAGTCGAAGTTCCAAAATATTGAAAACTTGTCCAATTTATATGTATTTAGAATAGCTTCATTTCTAGAACTCAATAAAATCAAACATTGCAAAATTCTGCAATGGTCCGTCAATAATTTGCAAATTATATAGTATTCCAATGGGAAAGCTTAAAAAGTTATTTTGTAGGACATGTATTAAAAAGAAAAAAAAAAAGATAAAATAAACTTTCGAAAATTCTAAATAAACCCTGTTAACAGTTGCCCGGGAAATAATCCCCTCAGTCTAATCATATTAGGGCCCAATAGCATTCAACATAATAGCTGTCGGTCAAATAGCGTTCCATCTTCAAACAAATTTTGAAAGTTAATCACTTTGCTATAACCATCTTTGAGATTTGGATAACGAATATCATTCGAGCCACGTAGGCTTATGCTGGAAATCTGCATTCGTGCGTATGCGTAATCGGACATAGCTGGATAGCTTAAACTCTGTTCAAATTCTGACATAAACATTAACCAAGAAAATACCTTCCATCAATTTCAGCTCCGGTCGGTTCACTGCATGGTGCAGTTGATCAATTCGTCCTACACGGTGGACAACAGCCTGTGCGAAGAGGCCGGTCTCATCATCCCGGAAACGGTGGAAAAATGCGGCAATGTCGAATGTCCCCGTTGGGTCACCAGCGAGTGGTCTCTCTGTCTGCAGTCCAAGTGTTTCGCTTGGCACACGGCTCTGCAAAAGCGGGATGTATTCTGCAAGTTCGGCAACGTGAGCAATAGCGACAAGTGTGAGGATCTGGAGAAGCCTGTTACCAAACAGGAATGCTACAACGAAATGTGCAAAGGCGTCTGGCGGGTGGAGCCCTGGTCAGAGGTAGGAAGTGTGTTGTAGCTTTGTTTTAAACTTTTTGAATTCTATGTATCATTAATTTCAGTGCAACTCTGCATGCGGTGGCCAGGGCATCAAATACAGGATACTGCAGTGTGTCTGGTACGGTACCAAGAAACCGGCTGGTAACGCATGTAGGGATCAGCCTCGACCTGCCGTGATGAAAGTTTGTAAAGGACCACCTTGTATTTCTAACCGTAAGTAGCAAGCGCTCTGATATATGAAAATTGAATTGTAATTGTTGGCATCTTTCCAGCATCGGAATGCAAAGACTTATCGCGATACTGTAAAAATGTAAAAACAATGGGCCTATGTAGACTGCACCGTTACCAGCAACAATGTTGCAAAACTTGTAGGTTTAACATTTATAACTAAAGTATTCCGTGCAGCGACATCCAGATCAGCAACTGTAGCAACGGTAAGATACAGTGAAATTGATACGGGGAACCAAAATATAGAAATGCAGTGCAACAGAAGCGCCAACGGCTAAAAACGGTTGGCACTTTCAACATACTGATACTACCTACCTAAAATACAAGAAAACAAAATCCTACCAAAACCAAAATGACTTTGTTCGGAGCTGAGGGAATGCTTTGCTCTTACTGATATAGGAGAAAAACTAAAACAGGAGACGAATTTGTATTATATATTGACATGTATTACATAAATTTAATTGAATCGATAAAGATAACTGAGGGGAAGGCCAATGAATGATACTGAGTATATTGGAATAATATGTCATTTACTGTGCTTTAACCGAAGAACCTTTATTTATAAGCATTGCAAAGAAAAGCAACAGATGTAAATAATTAACTTTAAAAGGATAAAGAATTAAAAATTCGCAACTGAAGATATTAGGATAATCAAGATAAATATCGATAGAAAAATCGAATCGTACGAATGGTTGAGAGTTTTGTTTGAACATCCAATATTTTGGCTTTTGGTAAATTAATAAACAAAATCGAAAAATTGCCAAACACACAACATGTTGTTAACAACAACAAAAAACGAGAAACCAAACTACAGAAGAGTATTTTTGAACTTTCAAGCTACGAATTGTTCCTCCGAGAAGCAAGATAGTGAAAACGAAACCAGTAAAACCCATTTGAATGATCGAGCTGTTCGAAACCTACAAACAAAACAAAACTATACGCCTAAGTTCTTTTACGATACTCATCTCATAATAACTAGATTTTTATCACTCATCCCTCTCGTGCATTTTAAACCGAACCCCCAGTTTGAATTACGTCTTAGAATATTGGAAACGGAGTCACCGACAAAATCATAAATTTTTAAAAATGCGAATCTTGAACATAAGCAAACCAAACCAATGCCTAAACCGATGAAATAACACACTTAAAAAAACACTTTCGAGTTACAAATACCCATACCTTAGTCCAAATTCTATGAAACATCAAAGGTGATAGAAACATGCCCTTGGAGAATGGTCAGTTGATCGAATTGGTTCAACATCTAGATTTAGTCCAAACTTTACCAAAATTGTGATCATCTTCAATTATCCTATTAATAAAAAAAAATAGTGCATTAATTGATTTTGTATGAAAATAGTAATTACAGAAAAAAATTACAAGAGCCATATTCAGTTGATAGTTTTATTTGTTTACGGGAAGAAAAGTCTAAGAGCAAAAAAAACTTCAACATAATATTTAAATAAAAATACGTCCAATCCACACTCAGTTACTGGGAACGCCCTGCATCATGCATTGTTTGAAAGTTGTGTACAGAATGCTTATGAAAACGAATAGTATGTTGAGGAGGTAAGCTAGATATGGAATTTTGTTCTCAACAGGCGGTGAATGGGTGAAGGATTGTGTGATGTGGTGAAAAAAGGAATGATTCGAGTCAATTAGAGAATGGTGGTTCGGTGGTGATGATGCTTTGGATGATTGGGTTCCAAATAGATTTATTTGATCGAGGCAGATCCTTAGCTGCAGAATGAATATTTAGGGTGCGGATAAACATCACTTGAACAGTGTTTCTCAATCTTTGGATCACAACCCATTGTACAATGATTTTCTCAAAGGCCAATAATCATTAAATTTTTATAAATGAAATCATGTTCCGTGTTCGTCATTATATAATTTTAGATATTTACTTTAATGTGAGTAACTTTAAAGTAGTGGAAGGCCCATAACACAACATTACTTTTTTATTTAAAAAAAATATATGCCAATATCATCGATGTACCCAAACTTGGCTATCCCCTCGATTCCCCTTGCCAAAACATTAGCAAAATATTATTAAAAATACTCAATTTTATTAGCACTTTTTTTTTCGTGTTGGGTATTTTGATCGCATGCGACCAGTACTTAGATCTATTGTGATATATTCCCCGTTTTAATATTGCTTTATCAGCATGTCGAATCACCATTTTATGAAGCGACCGACATAGACTGACCGAAAGCATTTTCCCAGCCAGGTATTACATTTCGAATGAATTGCATTACTTGTCTGGGAACTGAATTCCAAATATCAAAGGGTTCTGTCAGCCCCTTATCCAGAAAAATACGCCTCTTAATGAAGATTGCTGTACAAGAGCATAGCAGGTGTTCAGAGTCTTCTTTTTCTATGCCGCATAATCGACACATGTCATCTTGAAGTTTTCCTATTAGCTTCAAGTGATATTTACATGGACAGTGCCCTGTTATTAAACCAGTGTACATACTGAGATCTTCCTTTGATAGTTCAAGAATTTTGCTAGTCATTGAAATAATCGGATTAATAAACCGTTTCGACTGCCTAGCAATCAGAGTGTTGTTCCAATTGGTCTCCACTTTCATTTTTCCCATTTTTCCAACTCCATTATAAGAGAGCAAGCAGAAGCTCCACAGAATGGTTCTGGTCCTATAAGTTGTTGAGATGATCCAAGCCTAGCTAGTGTGTCGGCTTTTTCATTCCCTTGAATTCCACATTGACCAGGAACCCAAAATAGGTTCACTTGGTTTTAGCAGGCCAATTTTTGGAGTGACATTGCACATTCCCATACAAGTTTAGAATTACATGTTGCTGATTTCAAAGCATTTAGTGCTGCTTGGCTATCAGACATAAAGCAGATATTTGAATGTCTATAATTCCTACACAAGCAAATTTGAGAACATTCAAGAATTGCTTGGACTTCTGCTTGGAACACGGTAGGCCAGTAGCTCATAGATATTGATATATTTATACCTGGACCTGTTACCCCTGCTCCTACACGATTATCCAATCCAGTGCCGTCTGTATAAAAGACAATTGATCCTTTACCTACCGAGCTAAGCGAGGCCACTCAGAGCTCAGAAGTTCTTGTGGATTTACTTCATTTCCTTTAATTTTGCGAATTTTGGGTGTAACAATTGTTTATATATATTTTTTTCAAATGCTGCACATTTTCGAAGATCTGGATTTTTTAAATGCTGACACTTCCTCAAAGTCCAAGTACTCAAGCTCCGAAGCAACCGAATTAATCCTGTACAAACTACACAATCACACACGGGTTAATTTTAGGTTGATCAAAAAAATAAGTCCTCATAATTTCAACAGTTTAGTGAATCAGCTGCAGTTAAGAGAATCAACCCAAGAAGCATCATCAACGAACACACAAATTAAGTGTCATTTTTGAAAAATGCTTGGTATTTTCTGAACAAGAAAAAGGATAGAATTTTCTTTAACAAGTCCTTTAATGTCGAAATATATCACAGCAGCTGCAAATAAGTTCACTACTGATCGGCAGAATGAGCATTAGGGTGCTTCATTTTGGAAAATGTATTTGCAATCTAATAGGTCACTCTCTAGTATGATTCATAACCCCAAATTTGAGCCTTTGCAGAAAACGGTAAAGGTAGATGAAGGCTCAGAGATCGCGCAAGTGGTTTGAAGTTTGTACGCAGATTATGGCAAATTATTAATTTTTGAAAATGCCAACAAACAATTTTAGCTGCAGATTAGCTTAAACAATCATAAGCCAATGTTAAAATTGTTAGTTTAGCTGTCACCGAAGCTGTCACTCTATCAGAATGCTGTCAAAATTGAATCAGTGCATGTTTTGAGCCTGAAATTGAAACTTTAGACTAAAAGTCTCTTCTACAAAGTTCCTTATAGTTAGGTCCTCATTTTTATGACAATGAATTCTAAGGTGGTTCTTATTATCATTGAAATCAAAAATCTAACTTTTTTGTTTGTAGAAATTAAGGTATACATTTTTTGGAAAAGTTGTAGCTGAGCTAATTTCAAGCAACTTTGTAAAATGAACTTTTTTGTATCTCTTAAATTGACCGATATGGAGCTATTTTCTTGAATTGAGTTAGGGTGTCTCTGAAAAGTTTTGCTGCACAAAGCTTGTCGATATCTTTCGCCGATCAAGAGTTATTGACGTTTTTCTACTAAAAATATGCCATTTTCAAATGCTAATATCTCTGGTTGAAGCAAACAAAAAAAAAATTCACGCCATTATCAAAATATGAAAAATTAGAGGGCTGTTTTTTTTTAAACTACTACTTTTTTATTTCAAATTTCTCATGAAAGTCATTTTCTAGAGACTTTTAAAGCTCTTCAAGACGAATGGTTTATTAAGAATAACATACGCCCCTTCAAATGCCGTAAGAAATCATTTTTTTGTATTGCCCCAACCAGAGATATTAAAATTTGAAAAGGGCATATTTTTAGTAGTAACTCTTGATCGTCGAAAGATATCGACAAGCTTGGTGCCGCAAAAAATTACGCCTTCTAAAGATCTAAAAGTTATTTCAAGACACCTTTGCTGATAAATTTTAAATAAGAAAACAAGAACAAAACAACTGTTTCTTCAGAGACACCCTAACTCAATTCAAGAAAATAGCTCCAAATCAGTCAATACAAAAAAGATACAAGATACAAAAGATACAAAAAAGGTCTCTTTTATAAAGTTGTGCAGTGGTTGCCATGACAACGATTTTCAAGGCTGCCGTAGTTGTGATGAAATTGGTGTTGTCAGGCACATATTTAACTTTTACCGAAGATAACATATCCTGTGTCTGTCGCTCGGTTTCAGGCAAAGTTGCCAGTATTCTTGATATGTTGTCTTCGCTATTACCCTATTTTGTGATGTTTTCACTTTTTTAACTTTCTTCAAACCATTTGCGTGACCTCTAAACCTTCATTAAACCATTGTTTGCAAAGACTAATACTTTGGGTTTCTGAATCAAGCTGAAGAGAGGACATACGTTTTACAGATCGAAGTACCCTAATAGGCACATGCAAAATAGCAATTTTTACCGAAGAGAACAAAAGCCATGTTAGTTAGAAAATAAATCTATTAAATTGTGAGAGTATAAAATACGAGTAAATAACTTTAATTTAAACTACATACAAGCTAAACAAAGAAAGTTATAACAAAAAACTAGTTCGAAACGATGATAAGCAAAGGAAGGATGAAGAATTGTAAATTGAATTATTAAAAATGCAAAAGCCATAAGGTAAGGTAGGACAAACACTTTTAGGATAGTAAGAAAATCACTCACACAGACACTGAACATACTAGCTGAATTATGTTGATAGTACGATTTGGTTCATCTTGTTTGTATATTTTTACTTCGACTGATAGGCTGACAAAACAAAAAACATAACTCGTAAATCATTATCGTAGCTTGGATTGCTTACTTTATAAATTAATTAGACCAAGATAGCTACACTAAGCAAAATACCTACCAATCCCACAAGCCTGAGTACCAAATTTAAACAAAGCCTGTTAGGAAGAATTTAACCGGGAAGGAAGCCTTTGACTAGCGAACCTTAAAGCTTTTGAAAACACCCACACACACAAAACAAAATCAACCGTTAAAACCGTTTTGACTGCGAGGCAAAAGATTTAATGATATAAGATGACGTTGAGAGTGCATTTATGACGATAATGTGATATTTCATCCCAATTGAAAATACGAACCTGACCCTGGAATGCAAGAAGCCGAACGCTACGCAAAGATTAACCTATTGAGAATATATTTTTCCAGTGCAATGTCCATCTTTCATAAACAGCCAGTAAGTTTAATTTATGCTACAAATCCAATCAATCAACGCGAATTAACTTAACCAAAAAAGAAGCTACCGTTAAACTCAATATATTCTGATTGAGGGATGAAAAGTTCTGAACGAGCATCGAAAGCGCTTACAAGCCCCAATTTGGCAAATTTACCTTGGTTTCTGTTGGATATTATGTAGCCTCATGCGCCATTAACGGAGGAATGAACGGATACAAAAGCAACTATTTATGATTACTATACATTTCACTGTACTATGATTATCATTAAAACTACAATTATAAATATAAATAATAGGAAGGTTATTAGTTAAACAAGAAAAAAAAACTTATAACAATTATTGAATCGAAATGGAAACTGAATAAAATATTTTTTATTTAAAATGATGAATTGTATTTTCATTAAACCAGAAAACGCCCATACACGGCCGTTGAATGTTACTCCAACTCGAGTTCCATTTACTTAAATTCGCAAAATCCACCGTTACTTCTAAACTGAGTGAAATTTTCCTCGGCAGTTTCTGCTCGAATATTATAGCTAAGTCTATGAGTGACCATAGTTTGTTTGCGAATTTGAGTAAATATAACTCCAATTTGATTGAGCTTCAACGGTCATGTACAGCAATCGCAAACACCAGCGCAGTCTAGCAGTAAACGAGACGAACACCAGGGCGGTAAGCTTTGCAATAAAATTATTGCACCAACCATAATGAATGAGACGAAAAGCTTCCATCATCGAGGCGGTGGCAGTAGTTCGTAGTTTTATGGGAAGATGAACACCGTGATCTGCGCATGCTCTTTGATTTCGATTTACGACTTCAATGTTCATGATGTTCAATGTGGATGCTTTTTTATAGCCAAGTGCTTGACATGCAGAAACTTAAATTCATTAACTTAAATGCTGCACCATTTGTATTGTCGCCAAAGCACAAAACCGAAGTTCGATAGTGAAGACTAGCAACGCGTTACGGCTTTTATCAGACAATATTGTTTTTTTTTTAGTATTGATAAATTACACCAATTTGCCGGTGTGAAAAACTTTGAGCATGAGCATTATTTGTATAATAATTAAGCATGAGTTTTATTAAATGTACAAATAATGCTCATGCCCATAGTTTGTCATACATTTTATCTACGACATTGCTATGAAACATATCCGAAACATTAAATCCCAGTTTTTTTTTTTAACGGACCATTTTAGATTGCAAAAAACTTGCGTCATTGTCTAGTCTAGTGGTCCTCTGATTGACCCTATCTTCAATTTAAATTTATATCATTCTTTGTCAAATTTATTTCGATTCCACGTTAGGCTATACATTTTTTAATACAAGTAAAAGCATGAACATTTATTTATAATTTGAGTAAGGGCCAAAACCATTATTGCCACTGGCTCACTTACCCTTATGATGATTGCCTTTTGCAATCTGAAATAATGCATCGAAAAAAAAGGGTTGGATTTTTCAAAAATGTATCAAAGTAAAGGAAATCTCGCGTAACATTTAAAAAGGGCATATGAACTTTTGTAAACAAAACTTGCAATGCCCTTTTCGTGTGAATTTTAAAATAACAAGTCAATGAAAACCCTTCACCGGAACACTTTCAGCTAACGTTTTAATCTTTCGAGCTACGGTTGACAAAGCCCACCGCATGTCATCTTTGACGTCTAATGTAGTAAACTTTTTTGTTTTCTTTTTTCAACATAGCAGACCCGCAAAAAAAAAACTAGCAGCAACGCTCACAAAGCAAAATTTACAACATTACCAAGGATGATTGTTTTTTTTTTATGATTAGCTGTCCTGAAATACGCCTGTAGATAGAGAGATGACTGATGAAGATTTTGTGGATTTAGATTGGTTTAAGTGCAAGAAATGGCAGAAGACTTTTCGTAGATTGATTCCGTAGAGTGCAATTTTTAGAGCATTTAGACTGCCAGCGAGCCAACATAAATTATTCGCAATCGCAAAAGGGAAAACTGTGTGTGTACAATCTAGCCGGCAGCGTTATTATGGAAGAAAACTGCTTTTTATTACCCTTAAATTAAAGCAGGTTTAGTCCGGAAGTTAGAAGGTGTAAGCTCTATTGCAGCTCCAGTGACCCATTTCAGAATGCCTGGTAATTCACGACCACTCCGAGATCACTCTACCTTTATCAAATGGATAATGGTATCATAAACACACTTCTAGATTAAAAAAATATAATTTCCAAATCTAGCACGTATTTTTTTTTTTTTTTCCTTTGGTTTGTTTTTTTCCGTCGATTTTGTTTTCCGTGCTGAGCACCAATGCTACCGACGTGCCAGGAAGACAGCTCCCACACCTGGACCCTACCTATCGACCCATCAACTCATGAACCGGGGACCAACGGCTTTACTTCCCATCCGAAGGAAGGCGTGATAAGAGATGTTATGCCTCAGAACATCCCGGTGGCGCCGACTGGGATTGAACCCAGGCCTGCTGGGGTGAGAGGTAATCACGCTTACCACTACACCACCGGCGCCGTTACATCTAGCACGTATATAGTTTTGAAATTTGTTCAACTGTATTACATAGGGTTACCATATGGTATCCTAAAGGAGGACATGTCCTCCTTTTTCAACAATTTTTCTTCGTCCTCCTTTTACCCGAAAATGTCCTCCTTTTTAATCCTTGCATTTTTTCCAATAACATTTTAATACATTTCTTTTCAAAGAGCGTTGTTTGCAGAGTTTATTTGTTTAATTATGTTGCAACTTCATCTTATCTAGCAAATGCCATTTGATGGTGGGACTAGGAGTATACTACAGCTGCCAACCCCGCTACATTTAGGCTCTGAACCATTTGGTGGATTATTTTAACTTTTGGTTAAAATTTGACAGATGGAAAGTTATCGATGAACCCTGCTATCCAAGCATAGTTATTTCTGACAGACAAGAAGTTAAATTTTGACGACCGTAGCTCGAAAATCGGTCGATCGACAGCACGGGGATTTTCGAACAAAGAAAATAACTTTCGAAATGTCACTTTTAACCACGAGTTAAATTTAACTCAGCAAATGGTTCACAGCCTTAGGCTGCGGTCAAGGCTGCCGTCCATTTCGTAAATTTTAACTTAAACTTGACAAATGGAAAATTTTCAAATAAGCCTGCTATTCTACCAGACTTATTTCAGACAAACCAGGAATCAATTTTGACAAACAATTTCTCGAAAATTGGACGATAAACAACAGAGGGATTTTCGAACATTATGTATTATTTTCGAAGAGTCAGTGAAAATTCATTAAATGTAACTCAACCTTAGGCTGTGTTCCATTTTCCTGAATTTTTACTTAAATTTGACATTTCGAAAATAAATTATAATTTTCGAAAATCTCTCTGTTGTTGATCGTGTAATTTTTGAGAAGAAATTTGTCAAAATTGATTCCTGGTCTGGCAGAAATAAGTCTGGTCCAATAACAGGTTTATTTGAAAATTTTATATCTGCCATATTTAAGTTAAAAAAAACACCAAATGAAAAACAGCCACACAGAATGAATCCAACATGCGTTCGATTTTGACGTTCTGGTTCTATGGGCATTTCAAGCAGAACTATACAAATCGACGTATCTTATTTTGTAAACAATCACTTCAATGGATGATTTGTGGCAACTGCAAGCTCACTCACAGAAACTAACAACACCAGCTAGTAGGGGAAAGATTATTTTACCTGATGATGGTCTTTGTTTGCGTGGGTGAGTTAAGAAAAATCGTCGATTGAAGAGATTGTTTACAAAAGCATTTTTCGTCGATTTGAATAGTTATGCTTGATTTGGCCGCTGCCATACTGAGAGCGAAGAGGCACGTGAAGCGTGAAGTCAAATGTAAGGAATGATATCAATAATAGGAATTATTTTGTATATAACGCTAAGCTATAGCTATAGGCTGTCTTGAAATGAGCACTCATACATTTAGTTTTCACTGGAAAACCTATGTATGAGTGCTCATTGCAAGACAGCCTATATTACATTATATAATCCATAGTCTGTACGGGGTATTAGAGTCCTATGCTGAATCAATGGTAAAATTAATAGGTTGCTTAGATGTTCCATGTTGTTTTCAATCAGCGATGACATGTATACTGATTTTTGTACATGATAAAAGTTGGGATGGCTTTAAGGCTGTAAAGCTGCAGTTTTCATGCAAATCAGCTGGACTAGATCATTTCCAAGTATCAAACATGAATTGTGAAGGCGTGATGCATTTTTCAGAACTACAAAGAGAAGATGAATTGAATTGATAACGACCACAAGTTGTGAACAATATCAATTGAACTTTCGCAAATCATGAATTTTGTGATAGCGTACATATTATTAAAACGTTTGATAAAAACTCATTGTCCTCCTTTAATGTTAAGAAAAGTAATCATTGTCCTCCTTAATCACCAAACCTCAAATGAAATGTCCTCCTTTTCAAGTTTTTGATATGGAAACCCTAGTATTACATCGATTTTAATGGACATTTCTTACCAATTTTGTTTCGAATACCTGTTGATTCATCCACTTACAGCCCTGACTTCTATTTTTATATGGTTTCTTTTATCGTTTTTCCTCTTCTTGTTTTTTTTTTGTATTTCCTTTTTACCATCTGAAACATAGATTAGTTTAATATAATTATACCTAACATTGATTACTATTTTTTTATTCAATAAGCAAAAGGGAATACTTTTGGGCTTAATCCAATATACCGTCAACAATAGGGGTAACATATCCTATTGAAAGCTCGATGTAACATGTTATATTTTCTAAAGGACAATCTGTCCACAGTGTTTAGGGGCTGTTCATAAACTACGTAGGCAGTTTAGGGGGGAGGGGTTGACAATTATCCACGGCCCATACAAATTTTAAATTTTTTGTATGGACAATTGTCTACGCAGTGGGGGGGGGGTCAATAATCCCAAAAAACTGTCTACGTAGCTTATGAACAGCCCCTTAAACGATTCCCAAAATTTTAACTCATTTGGTTTGAAATTAACTGTGCACAAACCAGTTGAAATTTGTATGAGGATTAGGCCATTGCAAATTTATTTTGATGTTTTTGTCTCCCCCGTTCAAAATCAACTCAAAAAAAATCAGGGGCAATAATACACCAACTAGCCAACTAATTCCTTGGTTTCGCCGATGACATTGACATTATGGCACGGAACTTTGAGATGATGGCGGAAACGTACATCAGACTGAAGGCTGAAGCTAGACGGATTGGACTTGCCATCAACGCATCAAAGACAAAATACATGAAAGCAAGAGGTTCTAGGGAAGACAATGTTAGCCTCTCACCCCGAGTTCAGATTGACGGTGACGAAATCGAGGTGGTCGATGAGTTCGAGTTGGGCTCACTGGTGACCGCCGAAAATGATACCAGCAGAGAAATTCAAAGACGCATTATGGCAGGGAATCGTGCCTACTTTGGACTCCGGAGGACGCTCCGGTCGAATAAAATTCGCCACCGCACGAAGTTGACTGTCTACAAGATGCTGATTAGACCGGTGGTCCTTTACGGCCACGAGACCTGGACTATGCTCGTGGAGGACCAACGCGCCCTTGGTGTTTTCGAACGGAAGGTGTTGCGTACCATCTACGGTGGAGTGCAGATAGATGACGGAACGTGGAGGAGGCGAATGAACCACGAATTGCACCAGCTGCTGGGAGAACCATCCATCGTCCACATTGCAAAAATTGGGCGACTACGGTGGGCTGGGCACGTCGTAAGAATGCCGCACGACGACCCAGTAAAAATGGTTCTAGAAAGCGACCCAACAGGAACAAGATGAAGAGGCGCGCAGCGGGCAAGGTGGATCGACCAAGTAGAAGGTGACCTGCGGACCCTTCGCAGACTACGAGGCTGGTGAACTGTGGCCATGGATCGAGTAGAGTGGAGACGACTTCTTCGGTCAGCAGAGGACAACAAGGCCTTAGCCTGATTGGTAAGGTAAGTAAGCCAACTAATTTGACAATTGTATCAAGTTTTATTTCCAGGGAAGAAATTAAAACGTCAACATCTGGCATATACCTGAATTAGCTGGATCTAGCTGAAATACCAAGGTGAAGTAGGGTAAGTGAGCCAGTAATGGAACTAGTGCTCCTGTTTTTGACCCAAGTATCTAATTCAAATTTGAAATAAATTTTAATGGCTTTATTCGCTTTATTAGATTGGGCCCATCGCCAAAAATCTGCTATTTATCAATTTTATCTAGATGAACGCGTCATTGGGACGGTACTTATGGATATGTTTGGTTGCTATTGAAAATTTAGTCGATTGCTGAATTTATGTATGGGCCCAAATTAGGGGCATTAACGCCGCATTACATCCCTTTACCCTTGTGTTATTTATCATTGCAAAAACACATAGCTTTTTTTCATGCAACTCCCAGAAATGATAGAGAGCAATTATAAGACCACATGCCTTCCATGGAATCGGTTCCGGATGTTCCGGATTATGGTTCCAAATGGCCAAATTTATTATCTAACGTAGCCATATCTAGCGACATATCAAATCACATCTACCCATAGAAATATGAATAATGGCACTCAAAATAATAACCATATAGCCATATGGCCACCGTAGAACCGGTTCTGAATATTCCGGATCAAGTTTGATATTTCTCACAACCATATCCAACGACATATCAAATGACATCTACTTGATGACACTGCCACCCTAAAAATAAATATCTGAATCAGTTTTACGATCGTCTTATGGTTCTATGGATAATGTTTTGAGTGTCATTGATCATATTTCATAAAACTGTGATTTGATATTTCACTTGTCATAACCATGAGAGGAAATCATTTCGAACATAAGAAACAGCAATCCCGAAAATCCAGAGTCCGTTCTACAGTGGCCGTATAGTATGCTATCATTATTTTTCTTTTAGTGATATTGTTCATATTTTGTCGAGTAGATGTGATTTTATATGTCGCTTGATATGGTTGTAAGGCATATCGAAATAGAACATAAATATATGTATATATTTTTTTTTTTTTTTGTTTTTTAAGGACATTTTACAACATAAATAAATTTGAAGTTCATTAAAAAAACGCATTTTTCTTGCCATTAAGAAGGCTTAAAAATGATCTTCGCCACAATACCACTTGTTTTCTATGCAATCCTGAGGCTTTGTTCAAATTTTGAGCCAAATCGTTTAACATATAAACATTTAAGGCTATTTTTTCCGAGTTGAAGTTTAAAATGTAAATTAAGTAAATTTTTCCTTATCAGGGAGGCTTTCGGTCTGAGACTGGTCCGCATGCTTGGCATACACAGTTTTGGTCACGAACTGCTCATTTGCTAATAACTTTACACAGAGTTGACGAAACATAGTTCTTTTTGAAGCAGTAGATAGAATAGAGTTTAAGCTTGTTATAGATACATAAAGCAAAGTAGATGTTAATTCTAGTAATAAACTGTATTTGTTTTTGCGTCGTAAAAATGAAGTGAGAAATTCTCGCTGCACATCTCGGACTTTAAGAGTAAAAATTCCTTTGTCTTGATTCAAATGTTAAGATTTATCTACTTTTTGCATATCTATAGTAAACTATGATCCTAATCTATCAATTACTTTAAAGAAAAACAAATTTCAACAACTGAGTGAAAAATGATTAACAAATGAGCAGTTGGTGCGTACAACTGTGTATGCCAAGCATGCTGATTCGCCTCCGAGTTTAAAATGTATAATTTTTTATTTTGTGTCCCTAAGTGGCGTTGCAAACATCCCAAAAATTACCAGTTTCTTAATATGAATTTATATGCTCAACAACTTTGACGAAGATTGAAAGACGGTCCTGAGTAGTAATTTGCATTTTATTGAAGTGATGTCTGACTGACTTTTATTTCTATTTTTTTTTTTCTTTTTTTGTTATTTTCTTATAATCAGTCAGTCATTGCTACACTAAAAAGCTAATAACTTTTCAGGAACAACCCGGATCGTCTTTCGGTCTTGGACAAAGTTGTCGAGCATACAATTTCCTATTATAATGCTGGGTGATGGAGACATTTGTAACAATCGTTTGGTTTGGAGACATTTGCAACGCCACCTAGCGACAAAACTGCGAAAATAGTGCATACATACATTGTATAAATAGCTTCAAACAGGTAAACGTTGACCGATTTGGCTCGAATGTTGTACATCGCCTCAGAATTTTCCAGAAGATAAAAGGTATTATCACAAACGAAGTGACAGACGGAGTGGCTCGAAAACTTTGGTGACGAACCTGCTATTACAATTTTTCAGTGTACCACATGGCAACACTACTGCTGGATTGCAGTGTTGGAAAAGTTCGCGATATTTCACGAAGTTCTCCAAGGGAAAAGTTCGCGAGTCATTGTGATTTTTTACGAAATTTTCCATCACTGCTGGATTGTAGTAGGATTTTCACAAAATGTACTAGAATGTTTTGGTTCTATCTCTTTCACTCTACTCAAAACTGAAATGCATAAAAAAATGACAAAATGGTACACTCTTTGCGAACTGTCACTGTCACTGTCACTTTGATCAAATCAAAACAAAAATACTAGCCCATATGGTAGTTGATGGCACAAGCTTCTAAAAAAATCTATTACGGCGACTCACATTATTTTAATTGATTTCTTCGTCAGTTAGTCGTCTGTCACTTCGTATGTGGTATTATCAACCGGTGGAAATTAACGATTTTAAATTGGCTCACTTCTTGACTAGCCTATTGGTCCCAAGCAAATCAATTAACGTACCCCTAGTTGAAATTCTAGTACAACACTATGTTTGTTTTGATTCGGTATGAAAGTTTGACAGATAAAATTAGGGGTTCGTGGATTTTCCTATGTTTCGAAGGGTGCATCGATTTACTTGGAACCGAAGAGAGTACCAGAGCTGAGCCACGTTTCTTCGAAATCTTCTGGTCTTAGAGTTACCTCTTTGGTATTATGGCGAGAGAGAGAGTCATGGTCACCCTAATGCCGTTTAAAGTAAAAAAAAATGCTGTACGTAAAAAATTATGTAAATAATCCGATTTAATTAGAAAAATCTCTACAAATTTCAGTAAAATCACTACGAACATTTAAATATTGTAGGAGTTCTTACTTTTTAGTTTCCAAACCCGTTTGAAAATCAAAAATCGAGCGAAAAATTATTGCGCTACTATAGATAGTATGCGGTCACTTACACAAAATCGGGTTTTTAACTTTGGGGGTATTAGAACAATTTAAAATGTGATTTCATAGTGTACTCGACTAGACTAACAACCAAGGTCCCTTGAAAGGTTTTTTTTGTCGTGTAACACCGTGTAATTACCCAAAATGTTGGCGGAAGTGGTAGCGATTGGGTGGATTTAAAATCTGATCGCTTCGCATGTTCTTTGTGTGTCTTAATAAACGGAAGAATGCATTTTTCCTTTGAGTCCTTCGCCTTTTTTGTGGCGAAAATCTAAGTTAATTACGGCCACAACTGCAGATCTACTGACAGATCATCAGCACTGGGAAAATTTGTCAGCAATAAAGACATCTCCTCGAACCACGGTGAATTTTTATATCTTTTTCGTCAGATTTTTGGATCTGAACACAACGGATTTGTGGAAATTTAATTTTCTTCTCTCGTCTTCCATCTGGCATTTTAAAATCAGCATGAATTATGCTGAAGCTTTCACTGTAAGAGGAGCTCTTCCAACACTTTTTTTTGTATGTCTTTATTATTGAGATTTTCAGCCGCAGGCTGGTTCATTTCCCATTCAACACAAGCTGCTGCAAATCATACAAGAGCAGACCACTAGGAGTGCGGCAACAAAATAAATTCTAGGCCCAGATAACTGGACCAAGCTTTATTGTTTTCCTATCTCCTTCTACTTTGATGTAATGTCAGCCTAGCCCCTCACTTCGGCCTATCAAGCAAATCATTCATTCATATTTTGCTAATAACAATTGAATCGTAGAAATTAATATAACCAATAAATGGAGGATTATCTGATCTGTCCGATGGTGTTATTATCAACCGGTGGAAACTAACAATTTTAAATTGGCTCAGTACTTAACTAGCCTATTGGTCCCAAGCAAATTGAATAACGTACCATATTCTAGTTGAAATTCTAGTACATAACTATGTTTGTTTTGATTCGCTATCAAAGTTTGACAGATAAAATGAGGGGTTCGTGGATTTTCCTATATTTCGAGGGGTGCATCGATTAGCTTGGGACCGACGATAGTACCAGAGCTGAGCCAAAAAGTTGAGCACGTTTTTTCGGGACCTACTAGTCTTAGAGTTACCTCTATGATATTACTTCGCTTGTTCGAATGACAGTTTGCGAGAAATCGTCGATGGATGTCAAAAAACAGCCCAACAAACAATCGCCTATTGAAAAAACGACTTCTTGACGTAAAATCGTCAACTGCATGGTTAATAATACTTGCACAATTTTTAATAATAACTTCTGCTCAGGCTTTGTTCACACACATCTGGAGAATTTATTCATCCACAACATACATGGTGTCGCAGTTAAGGTATGTTGAGAAGCTTTAATTTGACTTCCATGAGTTGCAACAGAGTTTATTCGATCAAATGTTTTATTATTCAGCGTTTATTGGACATCTTAGCGATGATGTATACGCTTGATTGTCATGTTAAGTAACATTTTAATCAGACACTTTTAAGGATTTATTAAACGATTATTCAACTGTAGGAAAATTAACCCGAAAATAAAGAACGGTAGAGTAGAGACAGTTATTTTATTTAGTGATTGATTTTCATTATATTTGATGAAACCGCACCATACCTTCCGATCACCAGCCGCTTGCCTTGCCAACTGAGCTATCCAAGAATACATCATATGGGCAGCTCAATATTAAATATAAGCTTGCTAGAAACTGAATACTTATCAGCACTCCCGATCGTCCCAAGGTCCAGTGGGAATCATTAATTCATTCATTGTTGTTTTATATTAGACCAATTCTACCTCTTCACCTCTCCAATTTCCAAGGAAAGGATGCTGGGCTATTTATTAAACTAAATCAATGAATTTGTTATCGTGAGTGATGTGATCGTAATCATCGATCGATTTAGAATACAAATAAAAAAGGATTGAGCTTGAGATGGAATTCTCGCCCTTCTACTTGGAAAGCGGAAACGGTAACCACTACTCTACTTATTTCGTCTTGTTGTTAGACTGAACCAGTGTTGTCGAATAATGAATCAATTACGTCGTTTATAAAGCATTTACAAAGCATGCGATTGCGACATGGATGCATAGTGGTATAAGAGTTATTATGCTGACTGTATTCCCTTTCATTCAGCAATATTGAATCAGGAAGACAGTCAACATTTATAAAGCTTTTAATAGGTAAATTAATTATATCATAGCAAACAGCGGAATAAAGGCGCATCTATCGATCTCAATGAGATTTTTTCAGAACATAATTAAACATCCTGTTTAATTCAGCATTTATTCAATATGCATGAGTGAAAGTAAAGGAAAAAAATCAATATGTATGCTTATTTGTGACTTTGAATTGTTTGTTGGGAGCAGGGTTGCTTCCACTCACTTGCTATAAAAAAATGTTTTTCGGAATTATGAAATCATTAGATGATATAATGATATGTTGTAGTTGCGAGTAACAAGAAAAGGGTGTAAAGTGTGTGTTTGTCTCGTAAAACCTGTAAATTTCACTTTCAGAGCGTCAAAATCAGCGATCTTATGATTCGTGAGCGTTCACTCAGAGTGAGCGCTCACGAATCGTAAAATCGCTGATTCTGGCGAACTGAAAGCAATATTGACAAGTTGTATGTGTCAAACATATACTTCACGACCTTTTCTTGTAGCTAACAAGTACTAATTGACATTACATCTAATGACTTCATAATTCCGAAAAACGATTTATTATAGCAAGTCAGTGGAAGCAACCCTGGTTTAGAGTTACGTTATATCGAGGTATACCTGTAATACATTATAGTAATGAAAAACTAATACCACATCTGCCGAAAAATTGAAGTCCATAAATGAATTGCCTATATTAGGGACTTATTTAGAACATTTTTTGCTCTTTCTCAACGAAATTTTTGTTGTGAAATGTCCTTAATTTTTGCTTTCTGGGTGCCATGATCTTGCCGTATTAATTCTCTAACGAAAATCTACACTTCGGTGGTCATCAAAAAACCTGACTAACCTTTTTGTAACATGCTAGCCTAATAAATCAATATCACACTTTTCAATCTTATTTGGAATTTAGGGATTTTTTGTGTTTTTTTTTTCATTGTTGATCGCTTCAAAAAGCTTTGAGAAACAGGAAATAATAGCAATTCCTCGGTAATTATGTATGTCAGATTTTTTGCCTCTTTTGAAAATAGGCACTAGGAAAGAGCTTTTCCATGTTGTTGGGTAGATTCTAGAATCTAGTGTCATATAGAAAATCCAGAATAATGTAGCTGAAAGTTCCAGTGCTAGGCTCTTCATAAATACTGGTGGAATAAGAATGGAAGTATCCAAATTGTTCAAAGTTGCCATAATATCCTGCACATTAACATGATCAACTTGTGTATCACTAATACATTCTGGGATGAATTCAAAATAATCACGATCACGATCATCTTCTGAAAAAGAGGTGTAAATTTCTTGAAAGGAAGTAGCCAATAGATTGCAGATATCTGCTGCGTTGTCAACAACCGTTTCTTTAAAATGCATTTTTAATGCAAAACCTGACTAACCTGTTTGTAACATGCTAGCCTAATAAATCAATATCACACTTTTCACTCTTATTGGGAAATAGGAATATTTAACCCGAGTAGCACACTTTCATCACAATAAGTTACAGCAACTTGTTTATCACTGAAATAAGTCGTATATAAGTTTCTACAATTGATTTGTGACAAGCGTGCTACTAGGGAACGCTTTTTACGTCTTAAAACTATGGGCCATACATTAGGGGCGTAGTTTTGATACGTGATCCTAATTATGGCCTACAAACTTTATTTGAAAACTTTGTTTTGGTGTTGGTGAATCCATACGCGTTGACGACGACTCTGCAACTGTTCACTCCTATAGGAAAACCCCATAATCAAATGTCCAATTTCGTGAAGCATAGCGGATCGTTTCTTATCCTTTCACTCCAGTGAAAAATCCCGTAGGCAAAATGTTAATCTTTCCTTGAAATAAGGGGTTGACACGGTACACACGCTATTTCTAAGCAACCCTAAATTGAGAAGTATCTACTCATATTCGTCAAAAGTAGGGTACCCCAAATTGAGTAAACATACGATGTTGTTCATTTATCATCTTGTCAGTTCCAACTTTCATCTTCTTCTTTCCTTTAATTAACGTCGGTCTCTGTTCCGCAATCTAGTGCCAATCAACGACGGACATCGACTGCCATCCTTTGACGGCAATCGAATGTGCAGGAAGGCAGCTTCCACACCTGCGTAGGATATCGCACCCATTCAAACACACATGGGCCGGGACCAACGGCTTTACTTCCCTTCCCAAGGAAGACGTGACCAGAGATTTTTATGCCTCAGAAAAATCTCACCGACCTCGGCTGGGATTGAACCCAGACCAATTGGGGTGAGAAATCAGTCACGCTTACCACCGGCTTAGCTTAGCTTACCGGCACCGGCAGTTCCAACTTCATTTGCTCAATTTAGGGTAGTCCTACTTTTGACAGATATGAGTAGATCCTACTCAAATTTGGGCTGTTTAGAAATAACCGTGCAGTCAATCCACCCGTAAAAAATAACTTCTCGGCAAATGACACTGACTCATATTTGAGTACCGTTCACTCAAACTCGCAAAAGCGTAGGTCACTCGTAGAATGAGAAAATGTTTATCAAATATGAGTGAATTTCGCTTATATTTGAGTAACATTTACTCATATATGAGTGACATTTGCTCATATTTTAGTAAAAATTTACTCAGTGTGACCAACGTTTAGCGAATTTTAGTGACGGGATTCAAATATGAGTCAGATTCATTTACCGTGTAGGCCCGTCGAAAAACTATCAAACCGATCAATGCATTAGGTCCTCTCCTGATCGATTCTCCTCGTCGACTTTCTCTTTCGTTAATAATTTATGGCTACAAACTCGTTTCTTGCCGTGTTTGCCGTATTAGATGCTAGAAAATAGCTTCTTTTATTGAACTATGTGTTTAAAATAGCTGGAAGTGGCTACACGGCCAACCATACCAACTCAGCGACTGAGAATAATCGACTCAGAGATTTTTCTTTCCATACGAAATTTACTCAGATTTGGAAGAAACTGCAGTTACTCATAAGCTATGAGTAACTGCAGTTTCTTCCAAATCTGAGTAAATTTAGTATGGAAAGAAAATTCTCTGAGTGAATTATTCTCAGTCTCTGAGTTGGTATGATTGGCCGTGTCTACATGGCCGTGGGGATGCAGAGAAAAAATCTACAAAGAAAAAACTGTCAATGTTACCTAGGAGCTAATGCATTGTTCGGCTTGCTATTACTTGACGGGATTACATCCACTTTACCTGGAAAGTTTTCATGTTAAAATGGTGAGATTAAACAATTTTAAGTCGTGTTTAATCAATATCCAAATAATAAGAATATATAAGCTTACATGTTGATAGTGAAATATCGACTGCAGCTTAATTATTACATAAGATACGGTATAAAATGTAAGTGAAGGCTTCATATTAGACCGAGGCTAGGGACATATACCCTAGTTTACTTTATGCATGAAGGAAAAGAACACTTATCGGATATTTAAAATGGTTGCTCCCCAGTTTTCGCACGATTCCACATCGGGTTCACCCGTCTAAAATGACTCAAAATCTATTAACGTGTATGTTTATGTACAGTAGGGAGCTTGATTTTGAAAAAAAAACCTACAAGGGACAGCCCTATGGGGTTGTACGCAATGGTGACGTAGGACTACGTGGTCTTATATAATAAATCGAATAAATCTTATTTGTTAACTGCAGCAAGAGCTTGTGTTTTGTGTAGGAATATGAATTTGAGCGTGGTTCATTCTGTTTATACAACACCATTTTCCAACCCAAAAAATTCCTAGACCGGACCGGGAATCGAACCCAGATACCTCCAGCATGGCTTTGCTTTGTAGCTGCGCCTTTACCGACTGAGCTAAGGGAGGCCCCTACACACCACCACTCACCACGCGGTGATTGTATAAACACCGTTGGATGAGACCGAAAGGAATTCAACTTTGAAATCTATGTTAGGGAAATCGCTTTTCGCACGCAATCGGTGATAATTTTAATAACCATAGCAACAGTTGCACATTCGTGCAATTTTCAATAGTGATATTTTGAAAAATAATAAATATTTCTGATCGATTGGTGACAAAATTATTGAAATTGGTCCATTGGCAGCTGAGTTATTAACGTTCAAAATCTTTCATAATTTTGTTACATGTTCCACTACCGGTTTTCGCAAAGTGTACCCCCATATAGAAATCACAGACGTAGTCCTACGTCAAAATTAATTGTTTATACATAATTGTGAGTTGCTTAAAATTTATTTCCCGGAAAAAATGATCTTCAAAGTTCATGTCTTTTTCGGGTTATTGTTAAGGGGGGAGGGAGATAGGTTGTTGTTAAGAGAGAGGGGTTGTAACATGCATATTTTGTCATTCTCATTCCTCATTGTGCTGGACACGTCGTGATCCACCGATCGTCATCATTTTCGACTTTGAGAGGTGGAACGGGTTTGGAATGATTTTCAGGACCTTGGCTACCTTCCAGAATGGTCTGGAGCGGTCGTCCAGATTCTGGACAACACGCCCGAAACTTTCATTTCGGAGTGAGTCCATTCTGGAAGCAATCTGCCTGTTCAGATCGGCCATTTCACGTTTTTTGCCCAGGTCTCCAGTCCTCTGAAACTGGCGTCTACGCACATTTCTCAATCGAATCAATAATTGGGTGTGGGAATCAATAGCAACAAACTTACCCCTCACAGGAACTTGTCGAACGCATGTCTCGTCAGCCTCGGATATGGCCTGTTGGAGTCCTTCCAACGCCCGGTCGATGTCATCTACGGTGTCGAGTAGTGGATTTTCATCGATGTTGCTGTCCACCATTCGACCGTACTGCACCCAGTTGACATGGTGGTAGTCTTTACGCAGGCAGCCTCTAGCAGGAACCACGTTGACACCGACTTCAGTCACCACCGGTTGGTGGTCGGAGCTGAGATCGTTGTGCGCCTCCGGCTTGGATAGTCCGATGTTTGACAGGAAAAAGTCTAGCGTGGAGGGATTTCCCGCTGGAGAGATGAAAGTTGGCTCGTCCGGAAATTGCACTGTGTACAGTCCATGTTGTGCGTGGTCGAACAATAGACATCCGTTTCGATTCCTCTGGTAGTTCCGCCAAGCTTCATGGCGGGCGTTCAGGTCGCCCCCAACGATGAATCGGGAGCTAGTACGGGTGATGGCGGTCAGGTCCTTCTTGAATTGGATTCCTAATCCGTTGCTTGCGGTACACTGGCGTGGGCAGTAAACAGCGATGAACCGGACGTTTCCAGTTGGTGATTCCACCTCCACACTAATGGCCTCGATGATAGAAGTGCGGATGTGGGGCAGAGTGCAAAACTTGATTCCCTTTCTGACGATGACCGCTACACCACCCCCCCTGGAGCTGGTGCGATCAAGCCGGATAATGTTGTGGTCAGGCAACCAGAAGCTGTCACCGAACTTTAGGTGGGTTTCGGTTAGAAGACCCACGTCGATGCTATGCTTGCGGAGGAAGTCGGCAAGCTCAATCTGTTTAGCTCTTACAGAGCAAGCGTTCCAGGTAGCGATGGTTAGCGGTTTAGACACCATATTGGATGATGAACTTACCGAGCACTTGGATCTGTTCGGGCTTATTGCGGCACTTACGTAGAGCACCGGTCATGTTGATAAAAATCTCCATCAGTTCGTCTGCTGAGAACAGATCGGGATTGTTTGTTTGAGCTGTTGGTTGCCTCCAGAATCCAGGGGGGGATGGAGCAGAAGATCCAGACGTTTCTTGAGGGGGCGCGGATCGCACCCTGGGATTCGCTTGTCCACGAAGAGGTGGAAAGTTCTCTGTCCTGAAAGCCGGGGCCTTATCCTTCCTTCGTGCTGGTTGATTGTTGGTGGACGCTTGATTTCGGATGCGCTTGAAATCCTCGCGTTTAGGGCACTGCTTGTTGCATCCTTGGTGAGCACCACCACAGTTGGCGCATTTGGACGCCACAGCTTCATCCGCAGCACATTCGGAGGTGGCATGGTCTTGAGCGCAATTTCCGCAGCGTGGCTTAATGTTGCAGTTGCGGGTACCGTGTCCGAAGTTCAGACACCGCTGGCACTGAGTCACATCGCGATGGCCGCCACGGTATGGCTCCCAGCGAACGATGATGGAATTGATGGACCGGATGGCTTTCAGTGCGTTGAGTGTCACCGTTCCCTTCTGGAAGTGTACCAGGAAAAGGCTATCCGGATACGCCTTCACATTCTCGTCTCTTCTTGTCATTCGATACACGGCACTTGGGGCCAGCTTGTACCGGTCCCTGATTTCTGATTCGATAAACTTTGGGTCGAAGTTTGGTAGGCCCCTGATGACGACCTTGAACGGCTTCTCACCGGGAATGTCGTGGGTAAAGAATTCCACCTTGGAAGTCCTCAGGTGGGCGACGACCACGTCAAACTCCGTTTTGGTACGGAGCATCACTTTAGTGCCGACTCTGCCCAACTTGTATTCGGCTTTAACACCCAGCGTCGCTAGATCCGCAATGAGCACATTAAGATGGGCATTTTTCACTACCAATGGAGGTAGCTTCACTTTTGCCGTGCTCATTTCGGCAGTATTCACGGTTTCGGCAGCGTCACCGAAATCTCCAACATCGCTGTTGTTCGTCGCAGTGACATCGGACTGGCCTCGATTCTTCTTCCTCTTCTTACTGCGTTTTTCCAACACAGCTGGCTGGATATTCCCATCCATGGGGAGAACAGCAAACCTGTTCGAGGTAGGCACACCGGAGCTTCCTTCTCCGGGGTTCTGGACCTTCGCCGGGCTTCGCGACCGATGCTTCCCCATTACGGGGCACACACACACGCACGACAAACCGCGAAAGAGAGAACGGAAACACTATCGCAATGAACTTTTCAAACAACTCGAGAGAGCGAGCTAACACCGAACTGAACTGCTTGACGATCAAGCAGAGAATGTTGAGCAGAGGCAGGAGAGCAGCGCTGATTTATATTTTCAGGATCAAGCAGAATGATGTGCAACCAAGTGGTATTCGTTTATGATGACTGGGTTTGGGAAAAAGGCTTATTTCATGAAAACAGTAATAACATTATCACTTGGACATTTTCAAAAGTTTAATTACAGAATAATTGGGAAAATATTTATTTCAGAAGGTTTGTAATGTAATATCTTATCGATTGGCGTATTTGGATTTTAATTTCATCTATAAATGACAAAGCTACAATCGTTCAAAACCTAACACTCCTTCACCACACATATTTTTTGATTTGCACCCCAGTATAGTCGACAAAGACGTAGTTCTACGTCAATAGTTAGAATATAATAAACCACCACCAGTTTAGTCATAACCCCAAAATATGAGTCTTTGCAATAAATGGTAAAGGGCAACTAGAACCAAAGTTAGAGCGATTAAGTAAAATTAAAAAATCTTCCAATTCATCATAATCTCCATACAATTTTCAAGTCATTTACACGACCTCTAAACCTTCATCAATCTTTGCCAATTTTTGCACCGACTCATATTTTGAGACCATGAATCAAACTGAAGAGTGGCCTCATTGCATGTTTTATCGAGGCTTTAAACAATTCCACAGAACCCTCACAAAACTAAACTTGTTACTAGGGTAATGTGCAGTATAGAGTTAACATATTATATGAACATCTAAACATGAATTGAAAAAAAAATTGAAACGGAAAACCTCCTAAAACGCACATCACTCGCCATCTTCATTCCGTGAGCCCCGAACAGAGCACTCACCATCACGTAGTGACACAATTCCCGACTTGCAGACAAAATTGAGTCAGTGGCAAGCAAACGCTGCTCAACAGAGCAGCTTCTGTGTTTCTTCGTAGGCGGAACGGATATGATCTATTGAACAAGAAAGAATATAATGTACGACGATATACATAAACTCATTGTCAATATATGAGAACATCCTGTCTTGCGGTGATATCGCACATTCACTACTAAATCTAGATCTACTAGCGTAAACCAGCAAACTGGACTCCACAGTCCAGCTCGTGAGACGCCGTGACGGTTCAATTTAAGCGCAAAGTAAATCTTTGCTGTGCGAGTGTAGCTATTAAAATTTGAATTCATAATCACTGTGTTGATACTTGAAGGCGGTAATGATAGAATACATTTTCTCTTGTTCCACGTTGTATCGAACCAAGCCGGTAAAGATGGATGAATCTTCGTCAGTCAGTAGTGCAGCACATTTATCAGACGACAGAAACTTTCCGACCTTTCCATTAGCCACGGACGCACATACAAAATGTAGATTTTCCCGCCATTACTCTTCAGCAATTTGGAAGCAATCAAGTACAATATATTAGTTGCACACTTTAAGTTGTAGGGAGGTACAAAAATTGAAGAATTATTGGGTTGTATTGACTTTAGTTGGTTTGGCATTGCATTAGCATATTACTGAAACTCAAATTATAGACATAGTGGATTTCAGATTTATCTCTTCGAGTATCCCTAAAATCTAGAATCTCCTTCATACGCGCTGCCAATGTCAGTTCTCGCTAACCGCTTAGCTTTGCTCTCAATGGTTAACAGATCTCTGTACAAATCACACGCCGACCTTCCAAACTGCAGTGGTTGACACACGAGTGAGCGCACCCCTAACCCCTAAACCTAAGATAAGTGAATCACACAATCGTTTCCAAAAAATTAACAACGACAATTACTTGTATATTACAAATTTATTTATATAAGTTGTATTTCAGATTTGGATTTACAACAGAAACGAGCTTTTTCGGCTCTATTGTTGGATTTGATGAATATTCTAAGAGATAAATAGGATAATCGTACTAATGTTTTAAAATCAAATCAATTTGTTTCAAAAATTATGCGAGTTTTTCGTCCAGAGTATCCAATATAAGCGAATAGTGTGTTAATTTAAAGTCAAAATTATATTTTTTGATCATTTTTGGGCAAAAGGGTGAAATTTAGTACTGGCTCGAAAATAAGTAAGTTTATCCTACAAGAATAAAAAATAAATATCGTGATTTCGCGACTTTTCCTGTGAGCAAATTCACGTCGAAAAGCAGAAAAAATGAATTAATAATTCATATTTAGGGGTAACTTAATTATTTCCTTGAACCGTTGCATAATTTCTATGGGTAACATATCAAATTTGTGCTTGAACTCGTCCACTTTAATTAACGCATAATTTTTCAAATGGTGAATCCGATATTTTTCATTAATTTAGAACGAAAACGACTCTTCTAAGCCAGCTAACGTCTGAGTCAAAGTTTACAACCAAAGAACCGCCTGTCGTAGTGGTAAACAACGATAACTCTCACGCAAGTTCAAATCTCATCCCTGAAAAAGTCACAAATGATTCAAGAGCATTAAAACGACTATATTAAACTAAAACATAGTTACCTACAGTTCATGATTTAAAAAAATATTAATTTTCAAGATTTTTAATCTTATGCTTGTGTTAAAAATGTTATCATTTCTTATATTGGACACAAAGGAAGCTCCAAAATAGAGCAGTTCCACACCAAATGATGAATCGAAAAAACACGACCTTCTCAAATTTGCATGAAACTTTGCATAGTTGTTTGATATGGGCAATGATTCCCATTTTTATTTTATAAATTTAGGCCATAATGGGTTTTGTAAAAATTACAAAACGGCACTTCTGATCAAAATAACACATGAGAAAAAGTTGAAGAGAAAAATTATTTTTATTTGGGAAAAATATACACAAAACTGTTTTGAGAAATTTCAAGTAAATATTCCAAAGAAAAAACTAAAACCCTAAATATCGCCAAATGTTCTTGAACAATGTTTGACAAAATGGTTAATGAAGAATGCAACTTGTGAAATATTTAAAATTATGGACACTTCAAAATTGTCAAACATTGTAGAACAAGATTTTTTTTAACTTTGCTAAAACGTTTTTTTCATTTAATATTCAGAAAACAATGTTTGAGACATTTTAAATTATTTTCGATTAAAAAATACACAAGAAAGCGTACTAACCAACAATTTTAAAATTGGATCCAAACTTCTTGTTCTTTGATTTTTGTCAGTTTTTAAGTGTCTATTGTTTTAATTAGCGGAATTTACGTATTTTCATCAATCTAAGCAGTGGCCGCACTTCTATTAGGAATTTCTTAGCGTCACGCACACATATGACGTATTTTTGTGTTAACTTTTATCTGCTGCTTGTTTATCTATCCAGTTCAATTGACATAATTTTCAAAACCGTTTGAAAACGTTTTTACGACGCTCCAAACTTCTCAGGTGAGTGTGACTGTTGTCGGCAGCTGCTTTTTCTTCGGCAACCTTTCCATTTGAACTACGTGTTTACCAGTTGTTCTATAATCGGCAACTCGAAATTTCCCGTATTTTGTAGTTCGTATATTTCATATAAAAAAATCTGGCATAACAGGTTTTCTCAGTCGTAAAAATGTAATCAGATTGAAGCGGATAGACTAAGGAAGCCACCATTTTAATAAACTAAATCCACCAAATTACATATGACTATGTGTTTTCAGAATTGCTCAACATTTTTCGATCGATATAAACTGGGGGACAATTGAAAAACTCAGGTCTTTTGGGAAATTCTATTGTTATAACAGGTCACAGCATCAGGTCATAGCTTGAGGGAGCCCTCCGAGAATAGGATGGATGAAAATATTAGCCCTCCGGTAAGTACAGTTGCGCGCCTATTTCCTTATACATAATGAAAACCTTTGCCTTCTGTCTCTACAAATTCTCTCTCAAATTATGTTTTTTTTTCGTGTAAATTTATCGGCAAAAGCAAACTAGCCTTTGAGCGAAGACAAAAAATCACCTTCACTCAAGCGCAGCGCCGTTGTATCTGTCGCTTGAATTATGGCAAAGTTTCCAGTCTTCTTGATTTGTTGTCTTCGCTTTGGGGCTGTCCATAAACTACGTAGACAGATTTTTCTCCATTTCCAACCCCCCGTAGACAACCGTAGATATTTGGCAACTCCTCCGCCCCCCTACCAGTCTACGTGGTTTTTTCCAATACTCCTAAATGCGCTGAAAACAGAAAAATAGAATTCTTCTGAAAAACAACAAATCTAAATTTTATTTTTATACGTAGATATGACTAAAATATAACAAAAATAAAAACTTAAGAGTAAAGTAAGAAGTAAAGAAAAATAAAAAAACAAATAGGGCCTTATTACGGGTGTCACTACACGGTGATAAGGAAATGATACTCGGAATAAGGGCCGTTATTGCCGCACAAATCAAATGGGAATCACTTCATCGTGACAAGTGACAAGTTTTCATCGTGAAGTGACATCCGTAATAAGCCCCATAGTCTTCAACAAAAGGTTGCTCAAACCAAACGTTGAAATTGTCAATCACCGGGAACTCCATGTCTGAAATATTGAACAACATCTCATCAGGAGGCAACTCAACAGAAACGTTATCCAGCCAGACAACTTCCATGACATCTTCTGAGCAGTCAACCACACAAAGCACTTCCTCCGATCGCTGCTTCAATATTTTAAGTGGCCGTGCTTTGAGTTGACTGCCAGTCTTTTTTCGGAAGCTTTTAATGTGAGCTGCCACATTGCTCTTTGATGCAAATTATAGGCCACAAACACGCGTCCTGGAAAAAGGTAAACATTAAGAAAATAATCGATACCGATTGTCGTTTGGGCAAATTCAGACCAATGATCTAAAATCGAAATTTCAGATTACCATGAAACTTTGAAAATTGTTCACTATGGGAAATCATTAACAATCCCGATAAAAAAAAATTGGAGGCACCCCCCAAATAACATACAATTTAACGTAAAATTTCCATTTTCTGTGTGTAATTTGAAATAGGGGAAATGTAGGTAATGTCGGCCTAAGTGTCCCTAATATGGACCCATACATAAATTCAGCAATCGACTAAATTTTCAATAGCAACCAAAAATATCCATAAGTTAGTTCCCAATAACGCGTTCATTTAGATAAAAATGATGAATAGCAGATTTTTAGCGATGGGCCCAATCTTAGATCCATAAGTCAACATTAGAGACATTTCCCCTATATTGAATGAAATTTACTTCGTAAGTATTTAGATCCATAAGTTTTGTAAAATAAAACTTCACCTAAAGTTACATTTTCCCAAGTTCACATTGAACAATCATGACTGATTTTCTTAGAATTGGGTTGGCCAAATTTTGAAATGAAAGTGGTAGTAAGGCCTGTACTCGAAAAAAATGCACCAGAAAAAAGTGTACGCCAAAAATTTATTTTAAGTCGGATTTTCTTGACACTATCAGTGAATGAACTTATACATATGGATTATGTTTCGGCATAATTACTTTATTCAATTTCCTTTCCATCGCTGAAAGCCCGCACCTTTTCCTTAAGACCCCTCATTACATTTTGTGCAATTGTGGAGCCATTGCTCCAGCCAACTCCAGCTCGTTCTTAAACACCTTGGACGATTTTCGAACTTTGGCCTTTATTATGGCCCAAAATCTTTCCACCAGACGAATCTCTGGTGAATTTGGGGGGTTGGCGGTTGTTGGTACAAAAACAACGTAATTGTCTCTGTACCAATCCAACGTCGATCGCGCGTAATGGCATGATGCCAGGTCCAGCCAAAATAATGTCTCGCCTCCGTGGGACCGCGGGAAGGGCAACAGACGCTTCTGGAGGCACTCGTTGCGGTATATTTCGCTGTTGATGGTACCCATTGTGATGTACGGTTTACTCAGTTTACCGCATTGGCATATGGCCTGCCAGAGCAAGTATTTTTTGGCGAATATGTCCACTTTCTTCTTCTTTATGTCTTCCGGAACATCAAAACGTGATTTGGCAACGTAGAACTCCAGCCCCGGTATCTGCTTTGCGTCTGCCTTGATGTAGGTTTCGTCATCCATAACCACACACATCGGTTTCGTTAACCACTCTCGATACAACTTCTTTGCGCGGGATTTGGCCGCCGTGTTTTGTTGATCACGCCGGTTCGGTGCCTTCCGGACCTTGAATACACGAAGCCCAGCTCGTTTCATGGTTTGCTGGAACACTTTGCCTTCAGAACCGCGTCGCGAATCGAAAGGTTCGGATTACGCTTGAAATAATCCAACACCTTCCGGGCCTTCACAGGGTCAGCTGTCTTCGATTTTCTTTCACTTCCAGCCCGCCGCTCGGTCGTCTGGGACTCCTTAAACGATTTTACCACCCGAGACACAGTTGTATGGGTGATTCCCAGCTGTCTTCCGATCCATCTCATGGTCACAGTCGGATTTTCTTCTTGTTTCGATGACATCTCAATAACCACTGAACCGATTGTTATGAAATTTTGCACATGTAAAAATTAACTCCAAACTAGTTATACCCAAATTTTCATCAATTTTTACCCACGGATAAAAAAGGGTGTATTTTGTTCGAGTACAAGCCTAAGCACCCTTATTGTATACCCATCAAGCACCGTTCATTTTTTTTTTTTGAAAATATTTTAAATAATTAAAAAAGTTAATTATGTCATCTCTCACAAGTTTGGAGTCACCCTAAAAACTTAAAAACTCGTACTTTGATAATTCATAACTCATTGTAGAAATGACCCTAATTCATATTAACCTCAGATTCATAGAAATACAAAGGAGACGTTTTGTACCCCAAGTAACACAAATTCATAGAAGTAAGCTGAGTAACCTGCTATGCAACTAAAACTAGTCATACAAAAGTAATATAAACTGTTAAAGAACATGTGTGTTGCATGGGACACTCCTACCCTAATGGGAAAGCATCGAAAAACCACGTGGGGCCATTTTACCCTAGGGAGAGTTATGAGCTGTTCTCCCATAAAACATATTTTACGAGGCTGTCAGATAACGTATTTAATGGAGCGATACGTCTGACCCAAGCGTATCGCGTGAGTTAGTGAGTGATCATTGGAACCTAGCTGCTAATTAAGATTGTGCTTGTTAGCGCGTTCGTTAGCACCGTAGCTTGTGCGAGAAGCCCAAATGTAACTAGAAACAAGAGTAGATAAGCAGTGTTACGATCAAAATTTGGTCGACTTAAACTTGACGCATTTCTTTTAATCGAGCATTTAAAAAGCTGAACACCCTTTATTTTTTAGAGGTGTGCATTCAGAACGATGCCTTTATTTTGAATTCGACATTTTCTCTTCAGTTATCAAAATGGCGTCCAAGCAAGAGGAGCAACAAATCAGAATTATGCACGTGCATCGCGAAGATCCGACTACTCACACGCAAGGCAGACTTCAAACAGCTTCCTGGACAGGAGGTTTATACGGTAACCGGAAGGGGAAAGGTGGCAGACACTTTAAAGCATATTAAACTGTCGAAGTTCGGGGCCTCCCTTACCTCAGTCGGTAAAGGCGCAGCTACAAAGCAAGACCATGCTGGAGGTGGCTGGGTTCAATTCCCGGTCCGGTCTAGGAATTTTTCGGGTTTCTCGACTTCCCTATGTATGTAGAAGTATGATTGGACTTGCTACACAATTATACCAATGCAAAAATGGTGTAGGCATCGAAAGCTCTTAATTAATAACTGTCGAAGTTCATTAAGAATTGGCTATCTGTACCTGTGGCTTGAAAAGCGACTTTTTTATTGCAATCGGGACCGTCAACCAGGAAATTTACGTGAACGAGTGTCTGCAAAAATGTCTACTGCCTTTCCTGAAGCATCATGATTGCATGACAAAAACCCTCCCAACATACCAGAGCTCCGTCCAATCGAAAAATATTGGGCCATCGTCAAGCGGAACCTGCAGAACACCCAAAAAACTGCTGAAGCGAGAAGCAGTTTAAGGGAAACTGGCGGTTGGAAGGAGTTAAATGAAAGGCTGGAAATTCGGATTCGGAAAACTGAATGCATAGCTGAATATTTTTTCTGTATTTTATACTAATTTAACTTTAAAAATGAAAAATAATTTGATTTTCTTGTTTGACCAAATTTTGTTCGCAACACCCTTTATGTAAATTTATCCGCACTGTTGAATGCAATCAATATATCAATATAGGTGAACGGTGAGTAATTGTAGACTCATCAAATTACAGGGACTTTCATAATTTGGAAAATTGACAGAATCACAGAACAGACAACATAGAGTATGAGTGTATCCATCCCGACTGAATAGACTCAATTCGAATTACCCTTGCCTTACAGAACGATTCCCAATCGATGTATTTTCTGTGATAATCCGTTGCCTTTGCTTCTGACTCGAGGGGCACGCAATAACCTTTAACTCCTACGCAAGCCTTTTTTAAGTACAATAATTACAGTTAAGTACATGATTAATTACTTTAATTACGAGCGTCGGCATTTTTTTGATTTAATTACTTTTAAGTACACAGCAAAATAATAATTTTGATATCACGTCAAAGTGGATGCACTACAATCATGTCGAAAATTTCATGTAATTTTTATGACCACATAAATAAACAAATGCAGTAAAAGCAGCGTAATGTCAGTTCATGCATTGTATTAATGATAATTTTGTCCTTTTTAGCAAGTAATATTACACCATATTTTCGACATGATTGTAGTGCATCCACTTTGACGTGATATCAAAATTATTATTTTGCTGTGTACTTAAAAGTAATTAAATCAAAAAAATGCCGACGCTCGTAATTAAAGTAATTAATCATGTACTTAACTGTAATTATTGTACTTAAAAAAGGCTTGCGTAGGAGTTAAAGGTTATTGCGTGCCCCTCGCTGAAGTCTTTATTTACGCGGTTTTTTTTTACACGGTTATTTTTATACGGTTTTTCGCGATTAACACGGTACGTTTTTAACGATTTCTCGACAACGATACAACCTATCGACTTGATTCCAATCTCATTATCCGTTTCAAGCTATAGGAAATCGAATGGCATACTAAAAAAAATCACAATTTTTTGTGTAAACACAGATTTTTTTTAAATATGTCTACATGGACCATACCCGGGTTTTTTTTACACAGTACGTGTAAAAAAAGACCTGAGTGTACACAAGTAATTATTTTTTTTTTACGTGGGACAATCAACATAGATACATGTGGAAGCGTTCAGGCTAAAACTCTTATCCTTTACACTTATCAGATAATTTTATTAGTACAAAATGTTTTCAGTTTTGCTTCGAAAACGACCAGTCACATCGAATTTTGTCTTACGTCTTACAAATTTGCATATTAAATTCAAATTGAATGAAAATACTACAGAATAGCGTAAAGTTACAAGATAAGGAAGAATTAAAATTATTTAAACTGAATAGTGAGATTAATGAAGTTTTAAACATAGGACGACAAAAAACATAAAACATGTTTAAAAACCGTATGTCTACTTTGTTATACAAAATTAATATAAAACATAGCTGGTGTGTTGAGAATTTAAAAAAAATACTTGACATAAATTTAAAATTCACCGAGATGTTCCAACTTTATAGATTTGTGTACGATTTTTGTAAATGGAATATTAGAGCAATCGCAATAAAAAATATTGTAAACAATACGTGCTACGTCAAATGTATTGTTCATAAATGATGCTTTGAAATTGAGCCTTATATTTGCAAGAAAGCATCCAGCTAAATAGTAAAACAAAAGATTGTTACTGAAAACTGTGTCGGTTTTATAACATGAACAGTCTTTAGTCCATCAATTATAAGTTTATTTTAAAAAAAACCTACAAGGGACAGCCCTATAGGGTTGTACGCAATGGTGACGTAGGACTACGTGGTCTTATATAATAAATCTTATTTGTTAACTGCAGCAAGAGCTTGTGTTTTGTGTAGGAATATGAATTTGAGCGTGGTTCATTCTGTTTATACAACACCATTTTCCAACCCAGATACCTCCAGCATGGCTTTGCTTTGTAGCTGCGCCTTTACCGACTGAGCTAAGGGAGGCCCCTACACACCACCACTCACCACGCGGTGATTGTATAAACACCGTTGGATGAGACCGAAAGGAATTCAACTTTGAAATCTATGTTAGGGAAATCGCTTTTCGCACGCAATCGGTGATAATTTTAAAAATCATAGCAACAGTTGCACATTCGTGCAATTTTCAATAGTGATATTTTGAAAAATAATAATGTCTTAAATTTATCAGATGCGTTGAAATATTTCTGATCGATTGGTGACAAAATTATTGAAATTGGTCCATTGGCAGCTGAGTTATTAACGTTCAAAATAAAATTTCGATTTCCAACGGTTCATCTTCACAGTGTCCAGTCAACATCGCGTACGATCTCACGAGAAACATCAATTGGGAAGAATACGCGAACGCGGTCCGTGACGGTTCAGAATCGGTCGACGTTCTCTCTCCGTTGGATGAGTACTCCTTCCTATCGCGGCTTATAGTGGATTGCGCGCTTCAAGCACAAACGAAGCCTGTTCCTGGCACTACCATTCGCAAACGTCCTCCCACTGTGTGGTGGGACCAGGAATGCACCGACGTGAATAAAGAGAAGTCTACCGCGTTTAAACAGTTTCGTAAATACGGTTCCCGCGAATACTTTGAGCGGTATATGGAGCTAGAGGAAAAGTTTAAGAGCTTGGTCAGGGCCAAAAAACGCGGTTACTGGCGTCGGTTCGTCGAAGGGCTATCGCGAGAGACTTCCATGCAAACGCTCTGGAATGTCGGCAGGAGAATGCGTAACGCGGCATCGTCGGTCAACGAGGGCAAGGAGTACTCTAACAAGTGGATTTTCGACTTCGCGCGTAAGGTTTGTCCCGATTCGGTTCCGGTCCGATGCAACACTCGCGATCCGCCGCTGGAAAACGATGACATGGACTCCCCGTTTTCGATGGTAGAATTCTCAATTGCTCTTCTTTCATGCAATAACTCAGCTCCGGGAATTGATCGAATCAAGTTCAACCTGCTCAAGAACCTCCCAGAAGTCACAAAGAGGCGATTGTTGAACTTGTTCAATCGATTCCTTGAGCTCAACGTTGTTCCGGATGATTGGAGACAAGTGAGAGTTATCGCCATCCAGAAGCCCGGTAAACCCGCTTCGGATCATAATTCGTACCGTCCCATCGCGATGCTGTCGTGTATTCGGAAGCTGTTAGAAAAAATGATTCTTCTTCGTCTGGACAAGTGGGTCGAGGTGAATGGCTTACTCTCAGATACGCAATTTGGATTCCGTAGGGGCAAAGGGACGAACGACTGCCTTGCGTTGCTTTCAACTGAAATCCAATTAGCCTATGCTGAAAAGCAGCAGATGGGTTCAGTTTTCTTGGACATTAAAGGGGCGTTTGATTCTATTTGCATCGACATCCTTTCGGAAAAACTCCATGCGAGTGGGCTTTCTCCGATTATCAACAATTTCCTGTTTAATTTGTTGTCCGAGAAACGAATGAGCTTCTCTCATGGCAACACGGAAATTGCACGAATCAGCTACATGGGTCTTCCACAAGGCTCATGTTTAAGTCCCCTCCTGTACAACTTCTATGTCAAAGACATTGATGAATGTCTGGCCGAAAATTGCACGCTAAGGCAGCTTGCAGATGACGGCGTGGTTTCCATGGTTGGACCAACAGCACCGGACCTGCAAGGACCATTGCAAGATACCTTGGATAATTTGTCTACTTGGGCAACGAATCTGGGTATCGAATTCTCTCCGGAGAAAACAGAGATGGTTGTTTTTTCTAGGAAGCTTTATCCAGCACAGTTTCAGCTTCAACTTATGGGTAGAACAATCACTCACAGCATGTCGTTTAAGTATTTAGGTGTCTGGTTCGATTCCAAGTGCACTTGGGGAAAACACATAGCGTATCTGAGGCAGAGATGCCAACAGCGAATCAATTTCCTTCGTTCCATTACCGGCACTTCATGGGGAGCCCATCCGGAAGATCTGATAAGACTCTACAAGACCACCATTCTCTCGATTTTGGAGTACGGTAGCTTTTGCTTTCAATCGGCGGCGGGGACGCACATATTGAAGCTCCAAAGGATTCAATATCGTTGCATTCGAATCGCGCTAGGTTGTATGCAATCGACGCATACCATGAGTCTTGAAGTTCTTGCGGGCGTCCTCCCCTTAACAAATCGTTTTGCGGATTTATCGTTCCGGTTCCTCATCCGCTGTGAAGTCATGAACCCGCTGGTGATCGAAAACTTTGAGAAGCTGCTAGAGCGGAATCCTCAAACACGATTCATGAGCTTGTACTACGAGTACATGACTCTGGACATCGGCCCCTCCTCGTTCAACCCCAATCGCGCTGTCTCCCATCATTTCAGTGGTTCTTCCGTGAGATTCGATCTCACAATGAGGCAGGAGATTCAAGGAATTCCAGAGCCTCACCGTACCCTGATTGTCCCAACTATTTTTGCGAACAAATACCGCCACGTCCCCACCGAGAAGAGATTTTTCACAGATGGGTCGGTGATAAATGCGTCCACTGGTTTTGGAGTATTCCACGATCTTCATAGCGCCTCATACAAGCTTCAAAAGCCGTGTTCGGTATACGTTGCTGAACTAGCAGCTATATCGTACACGTTAGAGCGTATTGCCTCACTTCCACCTGACCATTATTTCATTTTTACGGATAGCCTAAGCTCCCTGGAGGCTATGCGTTCAATGAGGCCGATGAAGCACTCGGCGTATTTCCTCCAGGAAATACGATCGTCATTGAGTGCTTTATCAAACAGCTCACATGTCATCACCTTGGTATGGGTCCCTTCTCATTGCTCTATCCCGGGCAATGAGAAAGCGGACTCGCTGGCCAAGGTGGGCGCTATGGAAGGCGATATTTACGAGCGACAAATCGCCTACCACGAATTTTTCACGATCTCTCGTCAGCAAGTCCTCGCCAACTGGCAACAAAAGTGGAATGATGGTGATCTGGGAAGATGGCTACATTCTATTGTCCCACAGGTGTCGATCAAACCCTGGTTCAAAGGGTTGGATATGAGTCGTGATTTTATTCGTGTAATGTCCAGGCTCATGTCCAATCACTGTTCGTTAAACGCCCACCTCTTCCGTATTACGCTCGCCGACAGCAACTTATGTACCTGTGGAAACGGTTATCACGACATCGAGCATGTTGTTTGGTCCTGCTCCTTGCATTGTGAGGCGAGATCCGTTCTGTGTGATTCCCTTAGGGTCCGAGGAAAACAACCCTTTAAGCCAATTAGAGACGTCTTGGCTTGCCGTGATATCGACTTTATGAAGCTTATTTACGACTTTCTTAAAGCTGTTGATGTATGTGTTTAGTGTTTTGTGTTTTAGTCATCCTTTACGTTTAAGTTTTAAATTAGTTCAAAATGCTTTCCCTTGTCCTCCCTCCAAATGATCAATAAATGTAATCCCTAATCTCGAGTAAACCGCGAGTAATCGGCCCCCGTTCTACTAACATTAGTTGTAAGAAAATTATATTCACACACAATAATGTAAAAAATATTCGGCTCCGCAAAGCTAACGCATTTGAGCCTTGACAAATAAATGGATTATTAAAAAAAAAAAAAAAAATAAAAATAAAACGTTCAAAATCTTTCATAATTTTGTTACATGTTCCATTACCGGTTTTCGCAAATCACAGACGTAGTCCTACGTCAAAATTAATTGTTTATACATAATTGTGGTTTGCTTAAAATTTATTTCCCGGAAAAAATGATCTTCAAAGTTCATGTCTTTTTCGGGTTATTGTTAAGGGGGGAGGGAGATAGGTTGTTGTTAAGAGAGAGGGGTTGTAACATGCATATTTTGTCATTCTCATTCCTCATTGTGCTGGACACACCGTGATCCACCTTTAGTCGCTGACTTGATCCTGCTTGCTGCAGGACATAGTGCCACGCCGTCCGAAGCGGTAATGAGTAGAGGCAGGAGAGCAGCGCTGATTTATATTTTCAGGATCAAGCAGAATGATGTGCAACCAAGTGGTATTCGTTTATGATGACTGGGTTTGTGAAAAAGGCTTATTTCATGAAAACAGTAATAACATTATCACTTGGACATTTTCAAAAGTTTAATTACAGAATAATTGGAAAATATTTATTTCAGAAGGTTTGTAATGTAATATCCTATCGATTGGCGTATTTGGATTTTAATTTCATCTATAAATGACAAAGTTACAATCGTTCAAAACTCCTTCACCACACATATTTTTTGATTTGCACCCCAGTATAGTCGACAAAGACGTAGTTCTACGTCAAAAAGTCATTACCCAAGTAATCAACAAGCCCGCTAATTCACCTTTTTGCAATATAAGGCTTATACACGGCTAACATAGGGCATGCTATGCTTGATATTAGCCACATATTTGCCTTATAATGCAAAAAGGCGAATTGGCGGGCTTGTTGGTTACTTGGGTAGTCCTTAATATCCGCGTTTTTTTTCGTTTCTTAAAAATAGTTGTCCTTCTTTGCTTACAAGATTTAGAATAAGGCTTATGTTTCTTTAAAAGGTGTCCACGATGAAATTGCCACACTATGAAATTGCTCTAACTTTTTAACCGTTGGGTAGAATTTAATGAAAATTTGGGTGGATTAAGTTCATAGTGCATTATTTACATCCTGCAAGTTTTAAAGTCCTGTGATCAAAACTCGCGGAAATGGAGTCGAAAGAACAGCTCGTGCGTGATAAAATCTTGCGCATTCATCACGAGAACAAGGATCTCTCGCATCGTTCCATCGCTAAAACGTTGGGAATCGCGAATTCCACGGTGTCGCGAGTGATTAAGCGGTTCGAGGAACGATTGACCACCGATCGGAAGCCCAGAAGTGAAGGAAAAAGTATTCCGTACAACACCAAAAATCACAACCGCGTAGTTGGGGCCTTCAACCGAAATCCGAACGCCTCCGTTAGGGATGTGGCTAAGAAGCTGCACCTAAGCCGAAGTTTTGTCCAGAAGGCCAAAACTAAGGCTGGGCTTCGAACGTTCAAGGTACAAAAGGCCCCTAATCGCGACGAGAAGCAGAACAAGTCCGCCAAACCCGTGCCAGGAAGTTGTACCTCAACATGCTGACGAAAGTTGAATGCTGCATCATGGACGACGAAACATATGTGAAGGCCGACTTCAAACAGATCCCCGGCAACCTGTTTTTCACGGCCAAGGATAAGTTCAGCGTTCCGGAGCATGTCCGCACTCAGAAGATGTCCAAATTTGCGAAGAAATTCCTGGTTTGGCAAGCCATCTGCACGTGCGGGAAGCGGAGTGCACCTTTCGTGACCCAGGACACGATGAACGGACAGGTGTACATAAAAGAGTGCCTCCAGAAGCGGCTGCTTCCTCTCCTGAAGGCCCACAACGTCCCAACAATCTTCTGGCCGGATTTGGCCTCATGCCACTACTCCAAGGACGTGCTGAAGTGGTTTGCGGACAATAAGGTCACTTTCGTGCCGAAAATGTTCAACCCTCCCAACACTCCGGAGCTCCGCCCCATCGAGAAGTACTGGGCGATTATGAAGCAGCACCTTCTTAAACGACCTAAGGTAGTGAAGACAGTCGAGGAACTGAAGAAAGTATGGGTTTACATGCAAAAAACGGTTGATTCACAGGTTGTGCAGAATCTTATGGCCGGGTTAAGGCCAAGGTGCGGGCATTTGCGTATGGACTGTAAATAAAATACGAGTAAAATGGTAAAATGAAGTTTAATAGTTATTTCTCAATCCCTGAAAATTTGATGGCAATCGGATAAAAACTCGAATTTTGCGAATCAATTTTGTGTGTGGCAATTTCATCGTGGACACCCTTTATATAAAACCGCAAAAAAGATTATCTTTCTTTATTTCCACACAATTCATTTTGGTATCTATGACAGATACGTATTTCGACTACAATGTGCAGTCTTCATTAGTTTCATTCCTACTAAAGTCTTATCAAAAACCTAACCCCCTTAAGTACTTATCCCCTTGGTAAAAATGTCATGATCACAGGTATAAAAATGAAACTACAACGTGTAGAATCGGAACGTACCTAACTAATAATAACTAAAGATTTAAGTAAGGTAAAGCAGAAAAATCTAAAAATTCCCAAAGACTTGGTAGCCATCATAAGGAAGTTATGATATTGGGTTGTTAGCGGAATGCTTGAATAAAACATCAAAACAGGTTATCTTCTGGGAATTTTTCCCTATTAGAGATTTGAATAGATTTTTCTCCTTTACGTTTTTTTTGTTTCCTCTGTTCGGGACCTAACACTACTGCGACCAGTAAATTGATCTATTGTAGTATATCCCGTGTCCTTAGTTTAGTGCATGTCGTATTACTATTGATCTATTGAGAAATGATGAAGTATTCAATTTTTTTACAGTTGTCATTCTTGCCTTCATCGCACGGAATCGATTCTAACTGAAAGGTCCCGCTATTTATACCTTTCGGAGTGTTGAAACACCCTCCAAAGGCGCGCCCCTGTGTCAATCAAAATTGGATTCCTTAGCAACAAAATTAAGGTATGACACCGATAATGACCATGCATCAGAACCCTAGTCCACCTACCCTCTTCTAAAGATCATTCTCTAGCTAATAAATTATCACACTAAAGCTTCATGTTAGCATTTGCAACCAACTCTGAAAATCGCTAACTTCGCGTATGAAGTAACATTAAAACACTTTGAATGTAACAAATTCTATGCTATCAAAATTTTGCACAATAAAATTTATTGTAATGCGATCAAATTAGTTCGAGAAAAAAATGATTTTTTATGGTTACGGTAACTATCAACCCCCCTTTTCTATTGTAACAATAGATTATATTGTAGATAACAATAAAATTGGAAGAAGACCACTGGACTCCAGAGAGGATTTAAATAGCAAAAAAAAAGGTCTAGCTAGCTCCTTTGAAAGTGACTTTAGAAATATTGGTGGTAAACCATCGAGACCAGTACCCTTTGTAGCATCCAAGGTTTTAAGAGCACGAATGATTTCAACTATGGATAAATTATCAACTGTAATGTCCATCATTGGCTCTTGGAGACATGAAAAGTATTGATAATCTCGCTCGTTCTCATCAAGAGTTGCATAAATGCGTGTTGCCAGACATGTTGTTGAATAACATGTTTGATGGACAGCTTCTTGAATTCGGTGTGTCTTTAACAAACTTAAAAAATGATGTTGGGTCTGACTTAATGTTATTTTCTAATTGCATTTTGTGTTCTTCATATGCAGTTTTCAGCTGGTCACATAAGGTCAGGTTTTCGTCGTTATTATTTCGTTTGTAAGCCTTGCAAATATTATAACAAAAGAATACTTCTGGTATACCATAACAATAACTGATTTCGTTATAATTGAAAACATCTTGATAACATATCCTGTGATCCATGCCAATTTTGTCAACAAAATTCCAAATTATTTTATCGTTTTTCGTATTAAAGCCTTACGCTGATAACTGAAATTTGATTGGCAGTGTTTTTTCTCACCATGTGGATAGTAGTTGAAGTTTTGACTTTGAAATTTCGGATACGGAAATAGGTGCAACAGCATTAAAAAATGAGAAGATTGTGAAGAAATCGAAGAAAAACGCAAGAGAACGAGCATTATTGCGCAAAACTCGAACGTAAGGTTCTAGGTCTCGAGGTTCAGATGGTGGAACTTAAAACCATGCTTCAACAGATATTGAATCTCATCGCAGAGAAATCAATCACCTCAGCAGACGAGCAGGACAGTTCAGGAAAACCGTACAGGAACGGTACCGAAAGGCGGGATCTACCACCACAAAATGCGCGTTCAGAAACAAACCCAGTTAGGACGGGTTCAAACTCAGTACGAAGGCACACACTTAGATTTTTTGCCGAGATGGGCACCACCGAGCAGTTCGGCATTTTATTTTGCTGGATCTCAGTGAAAAACTTGCCGAGCTTCAGCTAACAAACGGGAAGTTTGCCGAGATCTCAGCTAACAAACATAAATTTTGCTGAATCTCGGTAAGTTTTTCACTGAGATCCAGCAACATAAAATGCCGAGCTACTCGGTGGTGCCCGTCTCGGGAAAAATATCTAAGTGTGCATGTTCTGATTGAACGATCTGGGGGACAATTCCGAACGAAACATTGTGGGACAGCAGAATAATGGCTGGTTTCAGGGATACAACCACGGAAATACCTTGGCAGTACTTTCTCCCCAGGGACCTCCGAAGAATATAGATCGTAGGAGCCTGTTTCAGAGGGACACCCGAGGGTTAGATCCGGGAGGAAATTACAATCAAGGGTTCAGGAACAACAAACGCGATACAATGCAATCGGAAACCAGAGGGAACCGTTGTCTGGACAAGTCAGCAATGGTGGCCGCATGGGAACGAACGCGATCGTTCTTCGGTTCTTCCTAATCCTCTAGACATTTCGGGACAGAACAGGAACTGATACAGATAGAATCATACGCAGTATGACAGGAAGATTGAAAAATAGAACATTTTCTTTTCGGATGCTGCATGATTACCAACTCTAGAGGACTTAATTTATAAGGTGAATGTCCTAGCTAGCATGAACGGAATTCCCAGGGCTTGTTTAATCAGCCGCATTCACCTACTTTTGCGTGATGAGGCCTCGAAGTGTTTCTTTACATATTACGATGCTAACTGGAATTGGGATATTTTCGAAACCAGGATTAGATACAGTTTTGGCAGCCCAAACCGAGACCAAGGTCAGCAAATTTTAGCGCGAAAACTGCTTAAGGGAGAGATTTTATTGGCTTCGTTACGGATATCGAAAGTTGTCGACCAAACTTTTGGTGCCCAACGTAAAACGCCAGTTGTGATGTTTTTATGGTGAATTTTGCAAATGGAAGTCCTGTTACAAAAATGGGAACATACGGGTCTGTTGGTTACTTGACCTTTGTTGGCTTATGATCCAGTACGATCGTAATTAAAAATGAAAAAAAAAAGAACAGAAAGGGTGTATTCACATAAAAGTAAGTCGCTGTATCTTGCCCGACAACCCAATCCAGCACGCCAGTTCTCAGTTATGTCAGTGGCAGTGGGATGTATTGTTGTAAATTGCGTCCGTTTAAGCTCATCATACTCTAGATTTTCTAAATTAGAAGATTACCCTACGCTTCGTGCATAATGGCAAGGCGACACACACGAAAAAAAAGTAAACCGCTCGGTAATCTCACTATCGCACTCGGCAGACTAGTCGTTCGTTGGGTTAGGTTGGCTGGCTGGCTGTCATTCGTCCACTAGTTAGTACTCATCTGCCCCGAAAGTTGCAAAGTCTCGTGGTTCGATCTGTCTTAGTCTGTTGCTAGCCGTGCGCGGAGTGAAACGTCTTAAGCTCGGTTCGTTCTTACGGTGTGAGTGTGACGCGTGCGCAGGTTGATTTGCTGGTAATAAAAGGATACTCTTTTATCAGGATTTGGCATGGATCCTTCAGGATTGTAGCTGCAGCTGGATTTGTGTGTATGTGTTTGAGAGATGAAAATTGGCAAATAATGCAATTATTCCAACGAGAAATGCGAGAATAATTATAACACAGCAGTGATGATCAAACGTTCAAATGTGTTATTAAACAAGTGATAAGTGTAGACAACAGGTTTCAAAGTATGAGGACAGTTATAACACATTCATTCAGAATGGAATGAAAAGAACTGAATTAAGTGTAGTTATGGTCAAATGTCCTCGATCAGATTTCAAGCATCAATCAGCTTTGTACAATGAGATTCGTATAAAAATAGCAACGATCGTGTGTCCGAATCATCGTAAAATTAAATCGTATGCTTACCGTAACGTCGATTTCGTTAGATCGATAACGTTCATTCAAAGTCGCCAAATTCTTCTAGTCGCTCGCACACATATACATGAAAAAACGTCAAACGATTTTACTCACAACTATGTATTCAGAGCATTGTTGCAAACAAAAGAAACACTTCTTAAACAGTAATACATACCAGACAGAAATTCTTAATCAAATATAATTGCAACAATCGGGTAATTTACTACAGCCGCACAAAAGAAATACGTTTGCGTTCCATTGACGAAAGTTTGACAGATAACCTATGGGTTAACTGTCAAACCCACGCAAACACAACGTATCCATTGTGGCAGGCCGCTAAGAGAACTGGAAAATACTAAGATTAAAAAACCAAACCTCATTTTGTATTAATATGTTCTCGAAATTTCATCTGCGATCGGAATGCTAATTTAAATCAATCTAGAGCAGCACACTACAGTATTATCAGTTTTACCGGCAGACAATGTTCTCACATCGTTTGCCAATGTCAAGTTCTTATCGCTTAATCATAAACAGCTACATTGAAATTTATAAACAGATGAGGAGGGTGAAAGATTCATGCCATTCATGCCCGGAAGAAAGTGTGGGTTTTCCCTAAACTGTGAACATCGTTGACCAAGTGACTGCAAAACTAGATTTTAGTTTCCTCAAGCATTTTAGTATATTAAAACTTAAGTGCCTGTAGAAATGTGGTGATTAATTTACCTCCTGACGCGACTGCTAGCACTGGAAAAGAACTGTAATAAGTGCCAACAATTCCGACTCAAAATTGCAGAAAATGGGGTTACTCAGTGAGTGCACTCTTAGAAAAAATCATGTAAATTTAGGTGCTCTGCGACTGACATATACGAGCTGACGCTTTGACATAAAATAGAGTCATAATAGACACGAAATTCAACTCAATCAAACGTCCTTTTCGTCGAGAAACGTACTTTTCAGTCTCGGAGCACTTAATTTTACATGAAATATTTGTTTACGTCTGATCCTTTATGTCAAAGATGGATTCCGTAAGTTATTTCTAAGTGTGTAAGTAAAATTTTCCTGCATCGAAAATCGGCACAAATATGAGAAAAATCGATGTCAATTATACTCAGTTTACGAGTATAATGAATTTTGATTCTACTTGTTTTCATTTATGACCTGTCTTTTGCAGTGCTGACACTGGCGTCGGTAGTCAATTCATCAGCGACATACACACTTCGAAAAATTAATGTAGTTTTAAGTCTCCTAAGACCGACACATGTAAGCGACTCAAATGACGTACAATTGCGACCGTTAGTATTTTTACATGACGTAACATGAAGTAAAATTGTAATTTCACTCGTTCAAGTTTGTTGATATGTAAAATGATAATGAGACGTATTTTTCAGCTGCCTACGGAATGTTGCATGTAATGGCAATAGGAAAAGAGATTTAAATTGCAGTTTTAACCAAATCTGCAATTTGGTGTAGGTGAATTCTGGCACAACATGTAAAAAGATGGAAAAGATCCAATGACCCAAATGAAAACAATGGCTTTAAACGTCAACAATTCGATCTATCAAAAAGTGGAACCAATTCAATATATTTTAGACCAATAATTGAAAAGGTACTATCAACATTTATAAACAAAGGTTGATTATTCTTTCCACGCCAATCGAACGCAAATTACCGGCATCATCGGATAGGGGAAACTTTCCACAACCCAAAGATGGCATTAGTTTGCGTAGGCGAGCCTTGAGTCACGAGAAAATGGTTTCCGACGTTTTGTTCGCAATAGCTGATGTGCTCTTTTCTGTTGTTAGTAGTGATTGGTTCGATTCGACAGCTCAATTGGTTCACAAGATTCTATCCGCCAGACTATGAATATAGCGACTATAGGTAGCATCTGGTAGCATCTGGTAAAGTAAATTTCGTTAACCACATACTACGAAAAAGACATGTAAGTTTTAGTCCCCTGAGACCGACACATGCAAGCGGCCCTTTTGATATAAAAATTAGTTGAGAAGGATGAGAAAATCAAGGGGGGGGGGGAGGTGGCTGTCAAATACGAACATTCGTCACCTACCTCGCATCACTGGTTCCAAACTTAAACAAGCCATAAGAAACCTACAGGGTTTGTTTACGTTTGGAACCAATTTCATACAAGAATGATCAGTACGCTGATTTGACAGCACGTCCCACCCCAGGAGAACGCACTTTTCGTCGAGTTGCATATGTTTCAGTTTCAGGACACTTAATTTTACATGCCATGTAGGTTTACGTTCCATGATTTACGGCAAAGCTGAATTACGGCTCGTGCAAAATAAAAATTCTAAGTGTGCAGATGCTGATGTCGGTTTAGCTGAATGAGTTTTAGACTATTTTCTCATGTAGTGATTGAATTCAGTAGTCCAAAAATAAATGTAATACAAACAGTAGTGTTGAAACTTCTGATTTCATATTTAAATACGCATACACAGAATAAGCACGGCATCAAAGGTGTCAAACATTTATTCAAATAAACATGCTATAGATTTAGAACGTTGACATTTCTATTAGTTGATCATCGAATCAAACAATTAACGAACCACTCACGATCGACGACGTTGAAGTTTTGGTTGCGTTGGACCAGCCTTCGTTCGTGAAATTTAAAGTCCTCCCACACCGAAAAAAAAAGTGTGCTCGTATAATTTTGAGTACACGCATGTAAAATTATTTGTCAAAAAGTTAGGTGTAAGTAAGGTGTAAGGTATTGTGCTTCTTTTGTTTGCGTCTTGTGAAACGTACGTTGTTCAATTACGCCTCACTTAAAAATCATATTTTTTTGGTGTGTTAACTTGTATTTAACCTTACTTACCAGTAGTGACGTTTAAAACATCGTGATTATATAATTTTTATTGTTGTTATTGCACGTCTTGCTCCCAATTAGATTCCAATCAAAATATGTTTGTCACAACACAAAATGTTCACACCGTTTTCAGCATACATTGGTTAGTTTCGTTGTTACAGTTTCCAGTAGCGTGGGTGCATTCCAGGGTGGCGTACCGAATAATCGGTTTGTTTACATCACTCCGGTGGCAGAAACGTCATTCTCCAAAATTTTGCTTGAAGCCAAAATTTTTGGCTCTTTGATTCGATTATATGTCAATCTAAGATAGCTGATGCAAGCATTGAGCAATTTAGCTCCGTTCACATAAATGTTTGATTTGTTGCGCTACAAGATAATAATGAGTTTATGTTCAACACATGCGTACATGCAGGCATTAAATGTTAATGTATTTTTTTTTTATTCGGCGTGCTACTCATGAAAAATTCACGTTTTATTAATGTGAATTCAGATATGATTTTTTAACGCAAACGTGTCCTTTAAGCACGTATAAACATAACACAAAAACTATAGGCTACACCCAAGTAACCAACAAGCTCGTTAATCGCCCTTTTTGGTATATATGGCTGCTATACGACTGATATAAAGTTCGGAAACCCTATATTCACCTTATATCGCAAAAAGGGCGATTTTAGGGTAGTTAGCGGGCTTGGTGGTAACTTGGGCAGTGCTGACACCACCAATGGTAGCGGCATCAGCAACCCTACTTCTTGACAGAAGATTGGTTTACATCCATTTCCCATTGTACTTTGACGTGTGAACATATGTTTTCCACCATAGAATATTTTCACGTGAGTCTAAAACCAAAGCAACCCGCAATACTATTAGCACTTATAACAGTTCTTCTGCACTGCTAACAATCACGTCGGAAGTCAATTCATCAGCGACATACAGATAAATTTGATTTTAATTCACAATAGAGGAAATGGCTCTAAATTTGGCCTATGGATCTAAGATTGAGTCCATCACTAAAAATCTGCTATTTATCAATTTTATCTAGATGAACGCGTCATTGGGACGGTACTTATGATATTTTTGATCACTATTGAAAATTTAGTCGATTGCTGAATTTATGTATTGGCCCAACCGTGTTGGTTTGGAAGTCGGAAGCAAGAACTTCCGAACTTTCATGAAGCGCTGGTGACTCAACTAACAATCACTTAAAACCCCTTACATCATTTGTGAATGACCCCATAGGCATGGAAATTCCATTTTTAAGTTGAAAGCTCGAATTGATTGGCTTTCCAATTATCGTTATAAAGATATAAAGCAATTTTTTTTTAAATGCGGCATGAACTACAGGCTGTTAACGTTTACGTTTAGAGAAAGAAGTAAGGATCTAGGCTGAGAGAGGAGAGTATTCAAAACAAACTGCCTTAACAGCTAATGTCTAGGGGGTTTCTAGCAACTGTCAATGAAAACAAGATAGGTGCTACTTGATTGGCTTTGGCTTTAACAATTCGCGTGGCTCAAAAGACATGTGAGTGGTAGACACTATCTGGACATAGGTTGCCAAGGCAGGATTTATTAGTTTTATAACAAACATTAGGTCGGTACTTTTTCTTTTTTTTTTTGCATTTGCTGTAAGTTGCTGCAGCTTGCCATGAATTGCTGTATGAAAATAATATAATGAAGAAAGTACGGGAACATACTTTTGCCGTTTGCTGTACATAATCTTTCAGAAAAGCAAATATAATTGGAACATATCAATTGTTGCTAATTTAAGGTGAATCTCTAAGAAAGCCATAACTTGGAACTTATTTAGAGAGCTCACATGTAAACTCCCACTAAACATTACATAATACAACTGCAGATTCACCTTAAAATCCAATATGCCTTTTTGGCTGAACAAGCTACCAAATATTCTTACTAGACTTTCTAGCCTAAGCTATTTAATAAAAATATATTATGAACGTTTAAATATTTTTTTTTTATTAATTTATTTGTACAGGCTCAATCCAATAAACTTTACAGAGCCAAGTTATCATTAGCGTTATACATAATAGATGTCTTAAAGCTAGAGTTAAAGGAATTGAACCGGTTACTCGCGGTCGTCGAGAGGTTAATAGAGATTTACAGTGAACGTTATAATATATCATAATAATGAGTTACTAAAAACGCCATTGCTAATAAATATCAGCTATACTCTAATAGGTAACACTAATGTCGCGGATACACTTGTATGACAAACTATTAGCATGAGCAATAATTTTATATTAAATTATGAGCAAATCTATGGTCACACTTCTATAGTTTTGGATGTACTGATAGCTTATTATACCATTAATGCTCATTAGACCGATGCAAAATTGGAAATTTTCGCTCCACAGTGCTCAAACGGCTCCAAATTGGGCCCTGATTAGCCTCCCAAAATATGAACTCATTTAGTAAGAATCTGACTTGGCACAAAGCATTTGAAGTTTATATAGGAATTACTATTTGGAATCCATAATTTCGGTTCATATCTATCTAACAATTCATCAGTTCACTCTACGTTAGAAAATTATAACTGAGCTTGTTGAAAATTTTCTCAGCTACAACTTTGTTTAAGACCACTTTTCGATCAAGTGTAAGGAACAAAAATTATTAATGATTCAAGTCACTGATGTCAGTCAACTGTTCAGCAGGCAAAATTGGTGTTTATGGCGCGTAGAATAGAGGACAACAATCATGGCTATGTCACACTGCAGAATACAGTGTTGTCCACAATACAGTTGCTTAATCTTGCCATAAGATTATCAATCTCTTAAACAATTAATACCTATTTAATTTGACGTTTGGCAATACAATTTGTTCATAGTACAATATTTAAAACGGCTAGAAGACCAAAAACAAAAAGTTTTGTTTTCCCATAGTTATTTCCATATAAACTTCAAATGGTTTGTGCCAAGTCAGTTTTTTATCAAATGAGTTTAAACTTTCGGAGGCTAATCAGGACCCGATTTGAAACCGTTTGAGCACTGTGGAGCGAAAATTTCAAATTTTGCATCAGTCTAATGCTCATGTTCATAGTTTGTCATACAAGTGTATCCGTGGGATGAGAACTTCATGATGCAAGCTGTTTTGTTATTGTTGTTGTTGTTTGCAAGTTTTGTTAAAAAATGTTTTTTAAAATGCTGTATTCAAATACATTTTTTTATAAAAATAGCTGAATAACCATTGAAAAACCTTTAAATGTAAATTTGTTTGATTGGTCTAACATGATACTTGTAGATTATCGTAATCGGTCAGAATTAACGTAAACCTGATAATTCCGGAGTGATTTGAGGTTTGGGCGTAATTGCTTGTGTCTTAAAATTAGAATACACGGTTGTTGAATCCGACTTAAATTTGAGTTCCGCTTACTGAAATTCGTAGAAATCGCAGGTCAGTCAGAGACTGAGTAACTTTTAAAAAATCTGATCGAATTTGAGGAAAATCAAGGAAAATTTAACTCAGTCCAAGTATACTCTTATAATCAAGCAGATATTTAAGGAACATTGAAAAAAATTAACTCATCTATGCGTGGATTGCGTTTTGGCGAATGAGGGTAAACTGAACTCAAATTTGTGTTGGATTCATCTGGGGTTGTTTAACCGGTTTTACCGGCAATACAGTGTCATTCTACAACTAATTTTACACGTGACGGAATCCATCTTTGACATAAAAGATGAGAAGTAAACAAACATATCATGTAATATTAAGTGCTCCGAGACTGAAAAGTTCGTTGCTCGATGAAAAGTACGTTGATTGACGTTCGTATATGTCACTCTCAGAGCATCTAAATTTAAATATTTTTTTCTAAGTGCGTACAATACCGAAACACTGGTTTTCAGCCTTCTGAAAACTGGTAACTTCGGTTATTCACATATCTAATGATTTGATGGTTAAAAGTTCAGCTAGAGCAATTCCAGAGTTATTTGAGATTTTTGCGTAATTGTACTTGTAAACAAACACGTCAATCGCCGATTTCTCGTGAATAAAACCTCAATCTCGTAAACAAGTTATGGCAAATGATAGAGGAATAATTTCTTCACCTCGTAGTGTTATTAGTGTTATAAAACATCGTCGCTGATATTTATGTTTACCGAGAACGTTTGGCAGTTCACAGTTTAACTGACAGATCTTTCCCATTGAAAATACCTTTGTTTATATTTACATCTTGCATCGGCAACACCTGATCACTCACACAGTCACAGATTTTTAGCTGTCAGGTCAACTACGAAACGTCTCATGGATCACCTTATAGTTTTGCAGTATCAAAGGAGCTTCTAAAAACAATATCAAGCATGATATGTTGTTCCAATATCACGCGTAATATTGAGAGCTTATGAGAGCGGAAAAATATCTTTCGATTGATGATTTTGCCAACACTGTCTATTACATATGTGACGGGACGAGGTGACGTAAATGATGTTCCTGTGAGGTTAGGTAGACTTCAAACTAAGCAAATATCAATCGTTAAGAGGCAGCTAACTCTCACTCGATTTGCTTCTGCTTCTTCTTCTTGTATTCCTAAATCATCACTTTCTAAAATTATTGGTAAAATTCCATGGTAGCATGCGTCACCGTACCAAAACAGTCAATATCAACTGCACGGCGAATGAAAACAACTGAAATTTGAGTTTTGTTCACTCATAATTGCCAAAAGTGCAGGAACTCAGCGATGAGTAAATTTGCCTCATGTTTTCCAGGATTTTCCAGGGAAAAATTCCCGAATTTGAGAAAAGTAAAGATTGGATTCACTCAGTCTATTGGTACTACTCCGAGACTGAATAAAATTTTCGTCAATTTCCTCATTTTCCGGCAGATTTTTTAGGTTTTCCACAGCAAACCATGAGACAAATTTTACTCATCATTTACCTATCTAAAAGAATGTGCTGTGTATGTATGTCTGGAGGTCCACTCCGATCTCAAAAAGTACTCTCTCAGTCGTCGCATTCTTATGTCATGATGCTTGACATCCTGGCTCAAACCAGTAAAGTCCTCTCGAATCCATCCCAACCGAATTCCAGTCGCAATCAAGCCCAGATAACCAAACCGAGCACGCCCCTTTCTAAGCAATCTCTGGATCAAGATTTCGCAAAAAAAAAAACGAACCTATTTGTAAGCGGCAGCTAGTAGGATGGATCTCTCTGATTTGGTATTGTGTATATGAAATCCACGACGAAAGGGTATCAAACACATTAGAAAGAAATATCTGTCTTCAGCTATCGATCAATAATTGATATGATAATTATTATCCGCTTCATTCATATACAGTTACAGATATTCTAGCTTGTTAGAGGTTGAAATTGTCTGTTTTTAAATGTTGAGCTTGATGTTGAATCTTCATTCCTAAAGGGTGTCCACGATGAAATTGCCACACTATGAAATTGCTCTAACTTTTTAACCGTTGGGTAGAATTTAATGAAAATTTGGGTGGATTTAGTTCATAGTGCATTATTTACATCCTGCAAGTTTTAAAGTCCTGTGATCAAAACTCGCGGAAATGGAGTCGAAAGAACAGCTCGTGCGTGATAAAATCTTGCGCATTCATCACGAGAACAAGGATCTCTCGCATCGTTCCATCGCTAAAACGTTGGGAATCGCGAATTCCACGGTGTCGCGAGTGATTAAGCGGTTCGAGGAACGGTTGACCACCGATCGGAAGCCCAGAAGTGAAGGAAAAAGTATTCCGTACAACACCAAAAATCACAACCGCGTAGTTGGGGCCTTCAACCGAAATCCGAACGCCTCCGTTAGGGATGTGGCTAAGAAGCTGCACCTAAGCCGAAGTTTTGTCCAGAAGGCCAAAACTAAGGCTGGGCTTCGAACGTTCAAGGTACAAAAGGCCCCTAATCGCGACGAGAAGCAGAACAAGTCCGCCAAAACCCGTGCCAGGAAGTTGTACCTCAACATGCTGACGAAAGTTGAATGCTGCATCATGGACGACGAAACATATGTGAAGGCCGACTTCAAACAGATCCCCGGCAACCTGTTTTTCACGGCCAAGGATAAGTTCAGCGTTCCGGATCATGTCCGCACTCAGAAGATGTCCAAATTTGCGAAGAAATTCCTGGTTTGGCAAGCCATCTGCACGTGCGGGAAGCGGAGTGCACCTTTCGTGACCCAGGACACGATGAACGGACAGGTGTACATAAAAGAGTGCCTCCAGAAGCGGCTGCTTCCTCTCCTGAAGGCCCACAACGTCCCAACAATCTTCTGGCCGGATTTGGCCTCATGCCACTACTCCAAGGACGTGCTGAAGTGGTATGCGGACAATAAGGTCAATTTCGTGCCGAAAATGTTCAACCCTCCCAACACTCCGGAGCTCCGCCCCATCGAGAAGTACTGGGCGATTATGAAGCAGCACCTTCTTAAACGACCTAAGGTAGTGAAGACAGTCGAGGAACTGAAGAAAGTATGGGTTTACATGCAAAAAACGGTTGATTCACAGGTTGTGCAGAATCTTACCGATTTCTGGAGGTCTCTCCTTCAGAAAAAAAATCAACAAAAACAAAAAGGGCATCAAATGAATGGCAGTGCTGCCAGAAAAGATTGAAAAATTGGTTCTCATGTGTTTGAGTGTGTCGAAGAGTGTCGAAGAGTGTTTTTGATGTGTTTAACACAAGGTGGCAAAGTGGCTTACCCCCTGAATAGAACACACCATTTTCCACTCGGTATCTGCAAACTTCTAATAAACTAGACAGATGCGCCAGAGATGCTTAAAACATACATATAAAAAATAAATAAAAAATGTGTTATCTTAATAAATAGTTATTTTGGCGTTCTTGTACCAAAAAATAACGATTTAGGTCCGTTGTGCGCTTACCTTCTGAAAACTTTTAAAATAATAGGTTTGGATATTAATTCCATTGCTTTAGAAAATGCATCAGAAAAATAAAAAACACTTTTCTTTCATTTATTTTCCGAAAATGTTACATTGCATTGAACTTTGTTTTAGATAGTCTATCTTATTTTAAAATGCTGTTGGACACGATGGTGCAATCAAACCAAATATTTAGATGCATCAACTTAAAAAAATCACGTTTAAAGTTTTTAGTCGCTAAATAATATTTAAATTTGGCAACACTGTTTTTGGTAATGTAATAGATTTTTTTACTTTAAATATTATTTTACACAATAAGTCATGAGAATGAATCCACTTATGAAGAGGAAATGGAAAAAAAAAATAAAAAAGTTTTACCCTCATAATTAATGATTTTCATTCATTCAAAATGCAATATCTCAGGAACTACGCAAATTACTTTTTGTCGTTAAGTGTTTCTTATGTAAAAAAGGATGAAGAAAACGATGGTGTCCTTAAAACGAAAATTAAACGACACGTATTATAAGAAAACTGCATTTAAAGTTTTCAAACAAAAATAAAAAAAAAATTTGGCAACACTGTACAGAAACAAAAGTTACAGATTTAGATTTCTTGTCTGATTTCCTTGTTAAAACAATACCTAATGCAATTTGTAGCTTTATTTGTTCCGGAGATATGAACAAAAGAAAGTAGTGCTTTCCAAAGAATAACGAAAAATGGAAAATACGCCCCTTGACCGAGGGGTGCTCCGATTAGCATAAAACTTTGGATTTTGAAAATCTAAACTTAAATGAACATTCCCTACAAATTTGGTCCAAATCGGAAGAGGTTAATTTCATGTGCTGTGTACACTTGGCGCGGAATGTCCCATGTGTATTCAAATGATGATGATTGAAGAATATTTCAGAAACTCACACATACTTATAGAGTTACTAGAAGAGCAAATTAAAAATGAACCCCGTTAATATCCATGAAGTGCCGTTCAGATTAGCGGGGGTCCACGGTATCATAAAATTTCGGTTAGTTCTGAAAATCTCCGGAGAAAGATTTCAAACAATTAGTACAAATACCAGTGAGAAATCCTTCCAATTCGTCGTCACCGTTCGATCGATGACGCTGAGTAACTTTGTATCCAAGAGCTTACTGAAGAATGTGTCATTGAAAATCGGGAGTGAGCGGTTGAGCAGCTCAAGTACAATATTTAGCCTCTTTTGGACATGAGCTACACACTACCAAAAATTCATGTAAATTTCCGTGCCCTGAGACCGACACATGCAAGCGGCCCAAATGACACAAGAATCAGTTGAAAGAAACGACTATAGGAACCTAACGCTTCTAACCTACCGCAACTATAGGAGCGTTTCCCCTACATAAGGTTTAAAAAAAATCCATGCTGTAATGTACATAAAGAGTGTACTGTTTAAAATGCGCACACACAAAATTCATTCTCAACATTCGATATCCGATTATCACCAAATTTTCAGGGAGTAAAAATAAATAGTTAAAGTTAGTTTTGGTATCATTCATGGACTTAACCCCAGCCATTAGGTTCTGCATGACCTCAGAATCAACAGTTTTTTGCATATCAACCCATGCTTTCTTCATTTCTTCTACATTCTTAACCACTTTAGGTCGTTTTAAAAGGTGGTCCTTAATAATGGCTTAGTATTTTTATATTGGGTGTAGTTCCAGAGTGTTCAGATCTTTCGGTACGAAATCGACATCATTCGTCTTATACCATTCTAACACGTCCTTCGTGTAATGGCATGATGCTAAATCCGGCTAGAAGATCGTTGGACCGTCGTGAGCCTTTAGGAGTGGGAGAAGCCGCTTTTGGAGACACTCTTCCAAATACACCTTTTCATGGTGCTTGCGATAACGAAAGGTGTACTCCGCTTTCCGCAAGTACAAATCGCTTGCCAAATTAAGAACTTCTTGACATCTACTGTGTCCGGAGGTTCTCGGGAACATCACACTTATCCTTGGCAGTCAGGTACAGGTTTGCTGGAATCTGGTTGAATTTCGTCTTCACATATGTCTCGTCATCCATTACGCAGTAATGTGGTTTCGTTAACTTCTGGTCGTACAACTTCCGGGCACGACTTTTTGTGACCGTATTCTGATTCAGCTCACGGTTTGGGGACTTCTGAACCTTAAACGTACGTAGTCCAGCTCGAGTTTTAGTATTCTGCACGAAAGTCTTGCTCACATGTAACTTTTTAGCCACATCTCGACAATCAGACTTTCTTCGAACCGTTTTATGATCAGTGCTGTAAATTCTCAAAATCATTTGAACATTTTTGATGAAAATGAGAAAAGTAGCTATTCGCTATCAAAGGGGACCTCCTCCGATTGGGTGATATCAGTTGCTTAGTCATTTGACGAAGGCATGGATCATTCTCATTTGAGAAACGCTATTTATCATTCGATTGAGTGTAACCTACACACAAACGGAGCTCTGGTCGACATTCCGGCGAAAAAGCTAAGCCAACCCAACACCAACCTCACTTATATCAAACCCCAACCCGATGTTGACCCGACATTGACCCGACATAAACCCAAAATTGACCCGACATTAACACGACATTGGGTCGACATCGACCTTAAATTAGCCTTACATTGATCCGACATCGGGTCGACTTGTCTGTTCGGGACCATTTTCCAGGATTTCTTCCATACTCCACTGTTGTATATCAAATGATACTGAGTGACTCAATTGACAGTGACAATGAGCTTCGAATGAGAAAGGGGCTCTCCAAATTATGGTCATGTGAGAATTCGTTTACACAGAATTGATTGAATGGTTGTAGTGGTTCATCTTCAATCGAATGATATGAAAATTTACAGCACTGTTTATGATACCAGACACCGTGGAATTAGCGATTCCCAACTTTTTTAGTTCCAATGGCACAATGTGCACGCACTGTTCTTTCGTCGCCATTTTAAAACTTTTGCGCACCTGATGAAATTAACTCACACAATGTAAAAGGTACACATTAAACTACACACTTAATCTAGCTCGGTAAAATCTCCAACAGCCGATTACTTCGGCATTCACTTTTGCTGATATCTCTGCAAAATATCTGTTTGTTAGCTGATATCTCAGCAAAATGTTATTTGTTAGCTGAGACTCAGCAATTGTTTGACTGAATCTCAGCAAAATAAATTGCAGAATTACTCGGCTGTTGGAATCTCGGCGAAAAAATTTAAGTGTGTATATCTACGCAAAAGTTCAATCATTTTTACCCAACGGATCAAAAGTCATCCTTGTGAACGCCATGAAACAGTAGATGAAATTTATGGCGATATAGTCTCATGTTTAAGAAACAAACGACCTCATCGGATGCAATTTTAAATTTAGTAGACTTGGTAAATTGTCTACAGTAGTATTCCATGCGCTTTGACATGATACATTGCTTGGAAACACTTGTTTATTCACAATCTGTAGTGTTATAGCTGGCAGATGCCAATTTTTAGCCGGCGCCGGTGGTGTAGTGGTAAGCGTGACTGCTTTCTAACACCCCAATGGGTCTGGGTTCAATCCCAGCCGAGGTCGGTGGGATTTTTCTGAGGCATAAAAATCTCTGGTCACGTCTTCCTTCGGAAGGGAAGTAAAGCCGTTGGTCCCGGCCCATGTGTGTTGTGAATGGGTGCGATATCCTACGCAGGTGTGGAAGCTGCCTTCCTGCACATTCGGTTGCCGTCAATGGGTGGCAATCGATGTCCGTCGGTGATTGGCACTAGATTGCGGAACAGAGACCGACGTTAAATAAAGGAAAAAATAAATAAAAAAAGGATGCCAATTTTCAATGTTTTGATGTACGGAACAATAATAGGGTAGGTGAGCCAGTAGTGGAGGTACTAAGCCAATTTGTATACGTCAATCTATAGCTTTCAACCTCTATTTTGATAGAAACATATTACATTGTAATAAAATTGCATACAATTTTAGAAAACTCATCCTCCATTAATAGGAACACTGTTCCAGTAGTTGTGGTAGTTGCTAACTTTGGTTCCTATAATAGTGGAATACGTTGGTTTCTTATGGGTTCCACTATTATAGGAACACAACCGCAACTATAGGGCAAAGGAGTGAAAATCTTAAGAAAAATTAATGATTTTCCGTATTTTTTGGGCTAATTTTAAGATTGAAATATGCAAATATGCTTTATTTTAGGACAGCTACCGATGAAAAATAATCTTATCCAGGTCCTCCTCACTATTCCGGAGCAACCTCCATACCGCAACTATAGGTACACCACTATCACTGGAACACCTACCCTATTTACATTATTTGACAAACCTGAGGTAATCACAACATTTGATTATTAAAGACAAGATGCATGAAGAAGATAGAGCTACTCTGCTGTCATGATTACCTGTGATTTGTAAAATGATGTAAAAATAATTGGACCATGCACCAACAAATTGGTGTAGGACCTGGGATGTTTTGGTAAATATAGGCGTCGCACAGTAGGGTAACGATCCCGGTCGTGTGGACAACATCTTTTGTGCCGTAGGTATTCATCATACAGAATTGCAGTCTTGGAATAAGTTGATTAGTTTATAAAGAGCCAGCTTTTGGTGGTTTCTGATTAGTTCGTATTCCTGCTGCATAGGAGGCGGTCGATTCTATCTGTAAAACAAAGTGTCCAACAAGGATAGTTTCTTCCGCAAAGTTGAGCATTGACACGTACACTTCTGAGCTAAAAACGTTACAAAAATGTGATCATTATTTTCTTGAGGAAATTTTATGTAAACCGATATTTCACTTACAGTGAGTCTGAGGTCTTGAATAAATATTACAAATGTTGAGGTATCTTATGCATTTTTATAAAAGTACTAGCTGAGTGTGCCCGGTATTGCTCGGTATTCATTTCCATTTCCATTTGCTTGATAAGTTCTCGAGTTATGCAGAAATTTCTGTTTCATTTGTATGGGAGCCCCCCCTTACAGAAGGGGGAGGGGTCTCGAACCATCATAAGAACTTTCCACGGCCCCAAAAACCCCTGTATACAAATTTTCACGCCAATCGGTTCAGTAGTTTCCGAGTCTATAAGGGTCAGACAGACAGACAGACAGACAGAAATTCATTTTTATATATATAGATTATTTTAAATGCTTCAAACGATTCGTATGTAATAATTCCATTTACTCCATGAGAATAAAAATTGACGGACAAATTTATTCCGAGTTATTAATGGAGACCCAATAGGAAATGAGTTTTTTTTTTTCAAAAAATGCCTGCTGTTTACTATTGTACTACGCCCAGGAATACAATCTAATCAGAAAACTCCAAAAGTTGGCTATTAGTAAACTGAGGAACTTTGTCGAAGAATGCAAATCTATAGAATGTATACCGACGGCACTAGAGGTTTTGGCCACGCTACCGGGTTCATTGCCCACTGTGCGTCGGTGGTTAACCCTTTCCTGGTACCACGCGCTTTAATGAGGCTGTATCAGTTGCATAATGTTACGTCAACTTGCTTGGTTCGAAGTTCCTTGCATCCCGTTTCTTTGGGTTCGGACATTCCAGTAGTAGTTACCACACAATATACTCTATCATCTATTTGGCTCAGGTAACACGTTCCCTTCAGATGGGAGATTTGTGTCTCAATCAGCAACTGTGAAAGCATTTAATGAACACTAAATTAAGAGCCGAGCATTAAATTTCCAGCTGGGATGTCACTGCCAGAGCAGAAGAACAGTTCAATGGTCAAGTTCCCAATCGTTAGTCCATTTTTGGTTAGCTGGGCCTATGCCGATTGGTTGGGTCCGTATTGACACTCTTCTCTGCAAGATGGGTAAAAACGTACTTTTGCGAATTTATATATCACTTTGGATGCTTTAGAGAATTCATAAAGTAACATAAGACATTTCCATGTGAGCCTGTGCAAATGGCGCATCAAGTTTTGATTCTTCCACAGAGAAATGTACAAAATTAAAACAAGGGATCAAGTATGTCCACTCTCCCCTCCTAACCAAATCAAAAAGCGTTCGCTGTGTGATTTGTTAAAGATTATGCACGGGAATCAGTTTTATGATTGGCATAATCATCTTCATCATGTTATATCATCTTATTTACAACAGCTTTCCTTATCGTTGTGACAAGCAAAGAATTTTCTGAAATCAAAGTCGGCAACACCTGCACTGATTTCAATAATTTGAAAACAAAACTCCGTGTCGCAATCCAATAATATCTATTACACAAATTTACATTCCAAACAACCTCATAAATTTACGCCACACTGGAATGTTACTAAACATCAATTACCTACATTAAATTTCTTTTCACCACGTGCTACTGGTATGCTGTTACCAAATACGCATACAATTTCAGCATCGTTCTTGTTTCGAAGCTGGACGACCCTAGTTTATATAAGTGATATCAATTTAAGAGATGAAGTTTATCCTCCAATGCTGTAGGTCCATCCAACTACAACAAAGACAAGCTGATTCCAAAGTCATAAACAAAGCCTAGACTGTGAGACGCCAGCTAACAGTCCTTGCTAACTGAACCGAATGTGCTTCTACTAGAAATTCTACATGATGCGTGCGTGCTCTAGTTTCCAAATTATCATATAGGCGGGAGCAGGGTATAATACGACAAGTTGATTTTTTCTTATTTTACGATTCAAAAGTTTTCCATCCAGAATTATTATATAAGCTGCTGCTTTAATTTCAATTGGTCGTAATACACCACGTTCCTCTACCCCCTAACCTACCACCCACTCTCAGATCAATTGATGCAATCAAATTTAGTTGGGCATTTTTCTCATACACACACGCACAATCCAGTACAGCATCGAAAGCTCAAAAGTAAGAAGCAAACAAAACATGGAGCATATCATTTACCCCTCCGTTTGGATTTTTTTTTTCGTTTTCCCTGATCAATTTAGAGGAGAGTCACGTCGCAAGGCAAAACGCCATTAATAGAAAGCCCCAAGTAAATAGAAGCAGCAGTAGCAGAAACCCGAAAGAACGCACCCTGCAAGATGCCTAAGCCAGTAGAAGAACCTTTTGACCAGTTCCAGCAGTACTACCGAAGTCCGAATAAAATGCCGGCCATGGAGAGCTTTCGGCTCTTCCTGTGGAATCCATCAGAGGGGGAAATTTTTGGCCGGACACCCTCCAGCTGGAGTAAGTATTCATTATGCATGATTTCAATCGATATTATCACAATTATTATTACCACTCAGATAAGTACACGGATGTTATCATCATTTTGACCCCTTTATTAAATTAATTTATTTGGAAGACTCAATTGCGTTAGCTTTACGGAGCCGAGTTTAGCAAGAAGAACTTAGTACTACATTGAAAAGGGTTAAAAAGGGTAAAATTGTTGAGGGAAGGATGATCTTCAAACAAGAAACAATTGAGTTAGTCTTCATGAGGGTACATCATTTTGGAAAAAATGGTAAATATTGATGAATGTTTAGAGGTCGAGTCAATGATTTGAAATTTGTGTGAGAATTTCTATGGAAGAATTTCAAAAATCACTTATATCGATCTAACTTTTCTGCTACTCGTCCAAATGTTGCAAAATTATATTTTGTTGTTGTTATGGTAATGACAAAACAACCTATTTTTGTAACAATTAGTTTCCCAACATACCACGTAACATATAAATGCGAAAAAAAAATACAAAATTGACAGACAAATATGTGCAAGACAATACCACCAATTTAAACACATTTTTTTTTCTTTGATTTGTTTTCCATCGATCTTGTTTTCCGTGCTGAGCACCAATGCTACCGACACTAAGGAGGCAGCTTCCACACCTGGACTCTACCTATCGACCCATCAACTCATGAACCGGGGACCAACGGCTTTACTTCCCTTCCCAAGGAAGGCGTGATCAGAGATGTTATGCCTAAGAACATCCCGGCGGCGCCGACTGGGATTGAACCCAGGCCTTCTGGGGTCAGAGGTTATCACGCTTACCACTACTCCACTGGCGCCACTAATTTCAACACAATAACAATATGATTGTTGATCATTGCCATGACAATTTTTTTGTAAGATATTGTTTATTAGGTCTTGCAATAAATAACATATTCATGATGTTAAAAAAAATATGTCAATCTTCTAGACTTAAAATGAAATCTAGCTCACCTACATCGATTCTATTATAATTATTCACATTGACAAAGTTGATGTACTTAATAAACGTTTTTAAAATATAATTTCTTCTCGCTGTTGTCATGCTAGCAGAGTTGCGACCTATCACAATCACGAACGTCAAACAGCTGATTGTAGTAACGCTTTGTAAATTCCTATTGATGTGCTCGTCGAAGCTCTCTCCATGACCATCAATTAAGTTGACGAAAGAAGTAAAAAACAACTGGTGAATGTTCATCTCACTGCGTCCTAGCAAGAAGTACGGTCGACTTGTTTCGCGCTCCGTTGTTTTGGAAGTTTTCTCGGTATTCGCTTGATATAAATTATCAGTTTTTTTTTCTCACTAAGTGACTCCTGGCATAGTTCCCGGTAAATTGATCGAAAAGTGAGTTTTTTTTTTAGTAGAAAGTGTCATTTTCGGAAAGATTAATCCGTGCTATTGGAAATTCGCGAACTAATTTGGGCATCATCGTTGCGTGGTCACGCATACGCGCTTACGCATACCCGCGCACGTATCATCATCATCGAGTGTGAGCACCCGTTTCTACATCTACATCGTTCATCAATCATCGTGCGCCTGTGTGCGCTGAGTACCGAGCCTCGATCAAGTGCACCACAACGAAGGTCATCCACGCAGCGCGTCTCTTCCAGCCATCTGCGTAAACGCCTACACATATAACGCTCGGTGGTAGTAGTATAGAATTATCAGATAAGTTTTTGTTTTTTTTTTTGTTTCTTTTCCTCCCCCATTAGTTAAATTTTCATTTTGTATTTCTGTGTTTGTAGTGTTTTCTGTGTATTGTGTCTGTGCGTTCAGTGGGAGAGCGTTTTGCGCTCCCACTAGTTGAACAAAATGGATGTTTTGTCAGAAGACGACATGGATGACCATTCATCTAAGAAAAATGATGATGTCATCCCTGGTTCGTCGTCTCAGTCTGTCGATGGGCAGGCTGAGAAAAGCAGCAGATTGCGGGCCTACCCGAATGACTCGACTGGCCCATGGGTTGTCTATTTTCAGCCCAAAAACAAACCCTTGAATGTTGTTCAGATATCTGATGATCTGACAAAGCGATTCTCTGCCGTGACCGAAATAACGAAGGTTAGGCACAACAAACTTCGTGTGACCGTCGCTAACCTGAAACAGGCCAATGAAATTGCTGTTTCCCAATTTTTCACACTGGAATATAGGGTGTACATTCCAGCCTCTGATGTGGAGATCGAAGGCGTGGTCACTGAGGCGAGCCTGAACCCCGAGATACTGGAGAAGCAAGCGGTTGGCCGATTTAAGAACCCCTTGCTTCCTCCGGTAAAGATACTGGCCGTTCATAGAATGAAGTCAGTATCGCTCAGCGAGGGTAAAAAGAGTTTTACCCCCACAGACTCGTTTCGGGTGACCTTTTCTGGATCTGCCCTTCCTCAATACATCGATCTGGGAAAACTTCGTCTTCCTGTGCGGTTGTTTGTACCTCGGGTCATGAACTGCCAGAATTGTAAGCGGTTGGGACATACGGCCTCCCACTGCGGCAACAAGGCACGCTGCTCCACATGCGGGGAGAAGCATGAGGATGGCGCCTGCGCAGCTACTGCACCAAAATGCGTGTACTGCAATGGAACTCCTCCTCATGCTCTCTCGTCGTGCCCGGCGTACAAACAGCTCGGGGACAAAATGAAACGCTCCCTTAAGGAACGTTCCAGGCGGTCTTTTGCAGAAATGCTTAAGACAGCCACGCCATCGACCAATGACAAAAATCCCTTTTCTCTTTTGTCAGATGACGAGACTGACTCTGACTTGGCTGAGGAGGGAACTTCTTTCAGTTTTCCGGAAGGTTCTGCACGGAAACGAAAGCGCATCCGTTCGCGGATTGTTGCAAATAAAGAACCCCAAATCAGCTTGCCCAAATCAAGGAGTGGTGGAAAAAAGGAGACTTCTACTCCTCCTGGATTCCGCAGAACTGACTATACCCAGGATTTTCCACCTCTTCCGGGGACATCCAAAACCCCTGATGCCCCAATTTTAAGAACAGAAATCCCTTCTTCATCTGGGTTGTTCTCATTTGATGACATTGTGGACGGTATTCTCAAATACCTCAACATTTCTGATCCTCTGAAAAGCATTGTCCTCACATTGCTTCCCACTGTGAAATCCTTCTTGAAGCAATTGACTTCAAAATGGCCCCTTCTTGCAGCTATCATCTCCTTCGATGGATAATTTTCCAAACGAGGTCGGGGATTTGATCACTGTTCTACAGTGGAATTGTCGAAGTCTTATTCCGAAATTAGATTCGTTCAAGTATTTAGTCCATAACAATAATTGCGATGCATTTGCCCTCTGTGAAACATGGCTCTCTTCAGAAATTGATCTCCATTTTTATGATTTTAACATTATTCGATTGGATCGTGAGGATTCACGTGGAGGAGGGGTACTTTTGGGGATCAAAAAGTGCCATTCCTTCTATAGAGTGAATCTTCCCGAATTCCCCGGTATTGAAGTTGTCGCATGTCAGGCTACCATTAAAGGTAAGAGCGTTTGTATTGCTTCTGTATATATTGCTCCTAGAGTCTCTGTTAATCGCAAACAACTTTTCGACATATGTGCGGTACTTCCCGCTCCATGGTTGATCATGGGAGATTTTAACTCCCACGGTACAGGCTGGGGGGAGCTGTACGATGATAACCGTTCTACTTTGATTTATGATCTCTGCGACAACTTCAACATGACAATACTTAACAATGGAGAAGTAACACGTTTGGCTGGTCCATCCTCGAATGGTAGCAGATTAGACCTCACCTTTTGCTCTAATTCACTATCGTTGGATTGCACTTGGCATGTAATCCAGGATCCGCACGGTAGTGATCATCTGCCGATCAAAATTTCGAATGCCAGTGGGTTCAACTCGTCAGAATCCGTTAACGTCGCGTATGATCTAACCCGTAACATCGATTGGACTAAGTTCCAATCCGCGATAGACGATACAGTATCGTCAGTGGAAGAGCTTCCGCCGTTGGAGGAATATAATTTCCTCTCTAATCTCATCGTCGACAGCGCACTTCAAGCTCAAACACGACCGGTGCCGCGATCGTCTATTCGTAAGAAAACACCATCGCTCTGGTGGGATCAACAATGCACGGAGGTTTACCGTAAAAAGTCCGACGCGTTTAAACTTTTTCGGAAACGCGGAACACGCGAGCATTTCGACGCATACACATCTCTTGAACGCGAACTCAAGAGCCTCATCAAGGCCAAAAAACGGGGTTACTGGCGGCAGTTTGTAGACGGATTGTCGCGCGAAACGTCTATGAATACGCTTTGGAGTACGGCGCGAAGAATGCGTAACCGGTCTACTAACAACGAAAGCGAGGAATGCTCGGATCAATGGATTCTTAAATTCGCGCGAAAAGTGTGTCCGGATTCCGTGCCGTCGCAGTTGATTCCTCGCGAAACCGCGAATTCGGTAGACGAAATCAGTCAGCCTTTTTCAATGGTGGAACTCTCACTCGCTCTCCTTTCGTGTGGCAATTCTGCCCCGGGATCTGATAGAATCAAGTTCAACTTGCTGAAAAACCTCCCAGACGTCGCTAAGAGGCGCATGTTGAACTTGTACAATCAGCTCTTGGAGCTCAATATTGTTCCCGACGATTGGAGACGAGTAAGGGTGATAGCCATTAAAAAACCTGATAAACCCGCGTCGGATCACAATTCGTATCGGCCCATCGCGATGCTGTCGTGCATTCGGAAATTGATGGAGAAAATGATCCTTTTTCGCCTCGACAAATGGGTTGAGACGAACCACCTTCTTTCAGATACTCAATTTGGTTTCCGTAGGGGTAAGGGAACGAACGACTGTCTCGCGTTGCTTTCCTCGGAAATTCAGTTAGCTTTTGCTAAGAAAGAGCAAATGGCTTCTGTGTTCTTGGATATCAAGGGGGCTTTTGATTCAGTATCCGTTGAAGTTCTTTCAGAGAAACTCCACGCTTGTGGATTGTCTCCATTAATGAATAATTTTTTGTACAATTTGCTGTCAGAAAAACATATGAGCTTTTCTCATGGAAACTCTACAGCTTTTCGATTTAGCTACATGGGTCTCCCCCAAGGCTCATGTTTAAGCCCCCTTTTGTACAATTTCTACGTTAGAGAAATTGACAATTGTCTTAATGACAATTGCACGTTGAGACAACTTGCAGATGACGGCGTAGTGTCTATCACAGGGCCAAAAGAGGTTGACCTGCAAGGACCCTTACAGGATACCTTGGACAATTTGTCTACTTGGGCTATTCAGCTGGGTATCGAATTCTCCAAGGAGAAAACTGAGTTGGTCGTTTTTTTCTAGGAAGCATAGCCCAGCACAACCAAAGCTTCAACTTTTGGGTAAACCGATCACTCATTCCATGTCTTTTAAATATCTCGGGGTCTGGTTCGATTCCAAATGCACCTGGAGATCCCACATTGAGTATCTGAGACGAAAATGCCAACAAAGGATCAATTTTCTCCGAACAATTACCGGAACGTGGTGGGGAGCTCATCCACAAGATCTTCTGACGTTGTACCGGACAACGATTTTATCGGTTCTAGAATATGGTTGTTTTTGTTTCCAGTCGGCAGCTAAAACCCACATCATCAAGCTGGAACGGATCCAGTATCGTTGTCTTCGTATCGCGTTAGGATGCATGCACTCGACTCATACTATGAGTCTCGAAGTGCTGGCGGGCATGTTGCCACTATCCGTCCGTTTTTCAGAGTTATCTCTGAGGCTCCTCACCCGTTGCGAAGTAATGAACCCACTGGTGATCGAAAACTTTGAGAAGCTTCTGGAGCTAAATCCTCAAACATGTTTTATGACTTTGTACTACCTATATTTAACACAGGATGTCAGCCCTTCAAGAAATATTCCCAATCGTGTAGTCTTCTCCGATTTCGGCAATTCAGTGAATTTTGATTTATCTATGACGCAGGAAATCCGCGGAATTCCAGAGCATCATCGTCCTATGATTGCTCCGTCATTATACGCTGCAAAGTTTGGCCATGTTGATTCTGCAAGAACGTTTTTCACAGATGGATCTCTAATAGAGAAGTCCGCTGGTTTTGGTGTATTTAATGAATTTCATAGCGCCTCTCGAAAACTTGAAGCTCCTTGTTCTGTGTATGTGGCTGAACTGGCAGCAATTCACTACAGTTTGGAAACTATTGCTTCACTTCTTCCACACCACTACTTTATTTTTACGGATAGTCTCAGTTCTGTCGAGGCTATCCGTTCCATTAGGCCGGTAAAGCACTTCTCGTATTTTCTCTTGAAAATACGAGAACTGCTTAGTGCTTTATCCGTGCACTCTTTCATCATCACCTTCGCGTGGGTCCCTTCGCATTGCTCAATTTTGGGCAATGAGAAGGCGGATTCACTTGCGAAGGTGGGCGCTATGGAAGGTGACATTTATGATCGACAGATCGCCTATAGTGAATTTTTTTCTATTTATCGTCAGCAGTCGCTCGTTAGCTGGCAACATCAATGGAGTGAAGGGAGCTTGGGACGATGGCTACATTCAATTATCCCTAAGGTGTCGAAGTTTGCATGGTTCAAAGGGTTGGACTTGAGTCGAGACTTCATACGCGTGATGTCTCGTCTCATGTCCAATCACTATTGTCTAAACGCTCACTTGTTCCGTGTGGGGTTGGGAGACAGCAATCTCTGTGAATGTGGACAAGGTTACCAGGACGCTGATCACATCCTTTGGTCTTGTGCGGAGTATCGTGGAGTCAGATCACATTTTTATGATTCCCTTCGGGCTCGAGGTAGACAACCTAATGTTCCAGTTCGGGATATTTTGGCTAGACGCGATCTGGAGTTTATGAAACTCATATATGTTTACTTTAAGGATATTAACCTTAGATTGTAAGTTTGATTAACCGTGTGTTTAGTTTGTATTTTGTACGTGTGGGTTTTTTTTTTTTTCAATGTTTGTTTTCAAGATGAATAGAAATAATTTCATGCTTTAGGATTAATTAAATAGTTGTATCGTAAACCACATTTCAAACCTCCTTCTTCCCTTTTCCCATTCAAAAAATTGTAAATCTCCACTAACCTCGAGACAACCGCGAGTACTCGGTCCAGTTCCTTTAACTTTAAATTTAAGACAGTAATAATGTATAACGCAAAGGATAACTCGGCTCTGTAAAGTTTATTCGATTGAGCCTGTACAAATAAAGTAATTATAAAAAAAAAAAAAAACTGGTGAATGTCGTCTTCGGTTGTGATCCTTCATCAATCTGGTCATTCCTGACAATCACGACACTCATCTGTGCTCGTTTTGAAGCAATTGCTGCTTTGCTTGCTTACGTGAGTGTGTTGGTGAGTGAGCCTTTGTTGTGCTTTGTTTGTAACTCACACAGTCGCGCCTGTCGAGACGAACTTGGAATGCGTAGGCATTGTTTTCATCAGTGCTGTGCATTATCATAACGGTTATTGTACCGTGACGGTCATCCTCGCATAACCGTCACATCTCAGCATATCACTTGGAAACACCTCTACCTCACTAGACCGTCTTCATAAAAGCCATCCATGACAGCTAGATTAAATGACAAGGATAGAGTAGCAAAATCATTCACTCACTGATCATTTCTCTTGGGCATTTATAAGTGGGAAGTGAGAATAATGGTCCCTCATTTTCCTGTTTTTGATAAAAGTTGTTGAGTTCAGAACATACGAAACATTCATTTTTTTTTCCTTTGGTTTGTTTTTTTCCGTCGATCTTGTTTTCCGTGCTGAGCACCAATGCTACCGACGTGCCAGGAAGGCAGCTCCCACACCTGGACCCTACCTATAGACCCATCAACTCATGAACCGGGGACCAACGGCTTTACTTCCCATCCGAAGGAAGGCGTGATCAGAGATGTTATGCCTCAGAAAATCCCGGCGGCGCCGACTGGGATTGAACCCAGGCCTGCTGGGGTGAGAGGTAATCACGCTTACCGCTACACCACCGGTGCCGTTACAAAACATTCATTTTCCTTGTAAAAAAATAAATATGTGGGTGCTATTACGTTACAATGTCGAAACATATCCGTTTATCTTCAAAAATTCAATTTCTTAACATGCAAATTAAAGCCACTTACACTTTTTTTATGATCCATTGGCAATATCAATTCTCTTTTAGGTACGCGTCATTGTTTACGATGCTTAATAAATCTCAAAACTGACACAACTCACAATTTACAAGCTCACGAGAATTTCACTGTCAAAACAAATATCTTTTCAACGTCATTACATTTCGTGCGAAAAGTGAAGCGAAAAATCTTATATTTTTGAATCGCTCCGAAAAATCGCAAGGATCATCATGAAACAAATTAGTGCTAAACCGAACTTTTTGTCAGTGCAAACATCAACCTGAGCTGGGTTTTAAAAGCAAACGGTCAAACTGACGTTTGTCCGAAAACAAGCAGATCCAATCTTGATATCCAGATTGTAACTGAATAATAAACGAATTCGCTATTATTTTTAGCGCAGATTTGTTGAAATATGTTGCGTTTCCTTACGGACTTCAAAGTAACGATTTGATGTTTTCTTTGTTGATGGATACCAATGGTTGCTTGAATTGCTAGCCACAATTCCAATATTTAGAGAGGAATTCCTATTTACGCAAGGACTTTTTATTGGTTTTGCTTTTCACGGATTACATGATACTTGGGTTTCGGTAATGTGGATACGATATGTGATCAGCATCCTTATTCTTGGAGCTCAAGCGTCACGGTATCCGACAAAATGAATAGCTGCAAAATCTCTATCCATGAATAAGCATTCGTGACTGCACGTAGTACGTGTTCATGCAGATATGAATTCTCACAATTATAATTACTGGTATAACGCAGGATAAGACTTTTTCCTTGATACATCACAGCTATCGAGTCATCCGTGATTTTGGAAGGGGAATGACTGTCATAACCGTACTTATGATCGAAATGAGATGACGGTCAATTTATATGTCTGATTATTTTTCCTCGGTGATATAATGGTAACACAAGGCAGATGTTAGTGATATTGCGAATGAGTGAGGAATCTCTTTTGTCAATCTAAACGCTGTCAATACCGTGATGCAACTCAGAACTGGTTTTTATTTTCTTCTGTCGTTTTGCTTTTTCTCATGATCGTACTGCAGAAATCTTCACTGTTTTCGTTGTGCTTTTCATCATCAGCAGCGAGTGTAACGTTTTGTTTTTGGTGATTGTTTTTTGCCATAGAGCTTTTTGACGTTTAATCGGCGCACACTACTGCACCATTTAAATCGAACGAGTGCGAGCAAGAGGGAAACAAATTAGTGGGAAAACAAACCGTGCATTCATCCATGTGTGCTAGATAGAGAAATACGATTAAACGTCAAAAAGGTCTATGGCTCTACCTCTCACTGGGTGACAAAACGTTCTGTCAGCGATAGTCGGTTGATGCGTAGACGAGTGTCACGTGAGACTCAAGATATTTTGCATCACTGCATGTGACTGCTTCGGTGCACTTGTTACAAGAAATAAGTGCACCGAAGACATCAAAACGATTTAACTGAACCATGCACTTTTATCACACTTTTTGAATTTTTGAGGCTGTCCAGTTGCAGATGCAATCAGCAATATTAACCGAACTGAAAAATCTATAAAAATTATCCTTTCACAATTTATTACATAGTTAATTGTTATTTATGCTTAAAACTCTCTCATGTTAACAAACGCATTGTTCTGTTATAATATGACTTAATTCAATTTTTAATATACACATTTTGTTTGAATTTATTTAAACTCAATTACAATAAATCTAGATAGAGCTGGAAATAGGGCGAAACAGCTTTTGTAAACAATGACTTCTGTCAATGATTTCTAGGAATTCAAGTCACTCTTACGCAAACCAACTTAACTATCAGATAGGGGAAGCTTTCCCATATCAAATGGTGACGTTGATTTTCCTGGGCTTGACTTTCTAGAAATCATCGAGAGAAGACATTGTTTACAAAAACTGTTAAGCCCTAATTCCAGCTCTATTCAACTCAATAAGAAATCCTCTGAATATTTTCTAATCAGAATGCACACATGGCTCACATTTTGATAATTCTCGCTGCTCGATTGGCTCAAGATGGCCGCTTGCGTGAATCTCTGTATATAGGATTACTTGTTAAGATTACCCGGAGAAAAAATACTACCCAAAATTTGAGTTTTTTTATTTTACTTAATTTTGAGTTGAGCCTCTCACTTGCACTCGTTATTGTTGTCAAAAAAGAAACGAGAGATTTGACCTAACGGTATAATTCAGCTAATACGTTACTTTTGAGTAAATTGCATATTTTCAAATTAACGTGAATTCAACTTAATTTTTGGTAGAATATACTTAAGAGTAAGTATTTTATTTTTGCTGGTGTTAAATGGAAACTACTACTTGCTATGGAAACCAATTTGGCTGACAAAGGGACGCGCCTTTGGTGGGTGTTCTCACTATTCGAAGGGTATAAATAGCGGGACCTTTCAATTAGAATCTATTCCTTGCGATGAAGGAAAGAATAACAACTGTATCAAAATCGAATACTTTTAGAATCTTATTTTAGATGCTTATTTAAGAAGCTGACGTTAGAAGCTTATTTTAGCAGGTTATTTAAGAAGTTTATTTTAGAAGCTTCTTCTAGATGCTTGCCCGTCGCTTCGCTCCTCCGACTAAAATAAAACACAGGCTGGACAGTAACCCTTTTCTCGTTCATAAACCGCATCACACCTGACTGGGGACGTGCTTAGGCAACTAGCTGATCATTCGATTAATGGTGTTCAGTTTCCTTTATACGTACAGTAAACTGGGATATACTACAAAAGTTCTATATAATTGCCGCAGAAGTTTAATTCCTGCAACAACATTTAAAAAAATATTAATGGTTTCGGAAAACGAAAATAAAAGCAAATTAAAGTTCTTTAAAAACAGATTTGTAAATGTATTATATTATAAAGATCATAGACTAATAGACTAATTTTTTTTTTATTTATTTATTTTATTTATACAATACAAGAATAATAGCACAAGTAATCTACTAATGATTTTCAGAGTATATGCTACTATTTCACTACCGATGTACCTATTAACCTAACTGAAGTAGTTGCTGCATAAGTTTTTGAATGTTGTTAAACTTCTTGCTGTCTTGCATTCCCTTGGTAGTTCATTCCATAATCGAATCGAATGATAGCGAAACGATTCACTTTAAAAATGTGTGGAGCATCTTGGAATAATTAAAACACTTGACCTAGAAGATTGTGAGTTAATAAAGAAGTTTCGAAGATATATCGGACTTTCGTTTAAAATTTTAAAAGATTGAATACACATTCTAAGTTTCATGTAGCTGACGAAAGTGTAGTCGAGTAATAAATTAGAAAAGTTAGAAATGTGACCGAATTTCCGCAGGTCGTATACGTATCTGGTAATGGCATTAAATACCAAGTTTAATTTCTTTGTATTTGTCTTAGAAGTTAAGCTAAAGAGAATATCCCCGTACAAAAATAACGGAACTATCAAGGATCTACCCAGCTGAAGTTTTTTTTTTAACTCTTTATTTGTTCCAAATTCAAAATAAACTACATTTCATTTTAACCTAGGTGCTCCAGTTACTACAGCAACTGACCAGCCTTAATTGTTATGATATATATCTAAGTGTTTTTATATTGTTCCTGCCTTGGCAATTCAGTTTTTTAAACCTGCATGTCAGTATAACAATTGAACCCAGCTGAAGTCTGATATGTTGAGGCGTGGAGTGACGTAACAAAACTAGGGAGTGAAGCGTACAATAAACTTTGCTGCACACAGCATTGACTTGAGCATTCCAGTTGAGGTTGTAATCCATTACAACACCAAGATTTTATTGAGTCAGAATACATAATGATATCACCACCCACTTTAACTAATGGGATATCCTGAATACCAGTTCGTTTTGATCTAAAAATAATAGTTTGTGTATTTGCCCTGTTCAACATAAGACCATTAGTTTCACACCATTTTAAGATATTTTCTATATCACTATTTAATAATGATATACACACTTAGAAATGACTAATTTCACACATGACGGAATTCGTCTTTGACATAAAAGATGAGACGTAAACAAACATATCATGTAAAATTAAGTGCTCCGAGACTGAAAAGTTCGTTGCTCGACCAAAAGGACGTTTGATTGAACTATATTTCGCGTCTGTTATGACTCAAATTTATGTCAAAATTGACGCTCGTATATGTCACTCTCAGAGCACCTAAATTTACATGATTTTTTCTAAGTGTGTAGTTTCAGAAATATTATTAAATTTGCCAGAGATGTACAGTTGACAGTCATCTGCATATAAGTGAAATTTACAATTTAATAAAACGTTGGGCATATCATTGATGAACATAGAAAAAAGTAGGGGTCCCAGGATGGATCCCTGAGGAACCCTTTTCAGAACATACACGTAATTGGATTGCATGTTAATAAATTCAACATGCTGTGATCGGCCAGCCAAGTATGATTCCATTAAATTCACTGAGGAATGACCAATTTTAAAACAACTAGCGCGTTCATTGCAGTGTTTCCGATGATCAATTGAATCAAAAGTTTAGCTGAAATCTAAGAGCGCCATCACGGTTAACATTTTCTTATCAAGAGCATTTCTTAAATCATCTTCAATTTTTATATGAGCTGTAATCGTGCTGCAGTTCTTACGATAACCAGATTGTAAAGAACATAGCAGATTATGATTATTAAGATATTCGTTTAGTTGTTTGGATAGAATTGATTCAAAAAATTTCGACAGAGCACAAAGTATGCTAATAGGTTGATAATCGATAATCGATAATCGATAATCTTAGCCACTTTCCATGAACATGAAAATCCTGAAGTGGTTATACAATAATTAAATAAGTCTGTGATGTAAGGTAGAGTGACACGTAAAGACACTTTCAAAATATTTAGAGGAATGAGATCAGTACCCACAGAATCACATGAAGCAGACGCAAACTCTTCCAAAATATCGTTACTAGTAATACCTCTGAATAAAAAAATAGCAGAAAGTTCATCAACTTGCTCAGTTTCTATAAACGATGATGGGGCAAAATGTGAAACAAAATAATAATTCAATGAATCAGCAGTAACATCACCACCACCAACATTCATATTTGAACCTTTTAACCCGAGTCGCTTAATATTATTCCAAAGTTTTTTAGCAGGAAGAAATGTACTAAGTTGGAAAGCAAAATATTTAAGTTTAGTGTTTTTAACCGTACGGTTAGTTATGTTGCGTAGCTTATCAAAATTGTGCCATTTTTTAGGATTTTTTTTTATCGCGTTTCCAACGATTTTTGAACATCCTGTGGACATGTTGGTTAAGCCATGGAGTTGAAGGGTCTTTTACCAGTTTTATGGTTAAAGGCGCATAACGGTTCATGTGGGACAATAGTGCATAATTCAGGTAATTCAATTGGTCATTTACATCACAATAAGAATAGATAGCATCCATATTAAATTCTTGTAAATCCCGTATAAAGGAATCGTGGTTAATGTTATTGTAATCGCGATGAAAATAGGGTTCGGGTGTAGTTTTTGAGTTTTTGAATTTATAGTCAATACATATTAAATCGTGGTCACTAATACCGCCAACAGAAGGCTGGTAGGTATTATTTATATTGGATGTACAATTTCCTGCAATAAAATCAATAAGAGACGGGGTGCTTCAGGGTAGATGGCGTGTAGGTGACGGAATTCACATATAAAATATTTACGTTAAAATCACCCATTAAGGCACAACATTAGGTCCAGTAGCCAGTGTTTCTTAGATGTATTCAAAAACCGTTTTCATTTTGTTCAGGTTTACATCGAGTGGTTTGTAAACAATTCTGAGAACCGAATATTTTTCTTCAAGTAGGAAGCAACGCCATTTCCGGTCGGATCGTATTATTCTATAACCCCGCAGTTCAACGGATTTGTTGGTGACAGAAGGTTTGAGCCATGTTTCAACTAAACCCAAAACATTCCATTCTGACTGTTCGAACAGTAGTCTATAATTGTCTACGTAACTACAGAGGCTGCGAGCATTATGCAAAGCAAGCTTCATAAAGTTTATCGAAAGTTTTGAAATTATAGTTTTGATATCCCCATAGTTTAAATGGTGTAGTTTTACGGTCAGTTCAAAAATTGAATCAACAGGAAATGGAATAGTAGAACTAGGAAAATGGCAAGAGTTAATAGGTACATCGGTATTCATTACTTTCATGCAGGGTTACTTCAACTCACTTGCTATAAAAAAATGTTTTTCGGAATAATGAAATCATGAGATGGTATAATGATAATTAGTACTTGTAAGTAACACGAAGAGGTCGTGAAGTATATGTTTGACACATAATATCTGTCAATATTGCTGTCAGAGGGTCACAATCAGCGATTTTACGACTCGTGAGCGCTCACTCTGAGTGAACGCTCACGAATCATAAGATCGCTGATTGTGACGCTCTAAAAGCGAAATTGACAGGTTTTATTAGTCAAACACATACTTTTCATTCTCTTCTTGTTACTTACAAGCACAACATATCATTATATTATCTAATGATTGCATAATTCCGAAAAATATTTTTTTATAGCAAGTGAGTCGAAGCAACCCTGCTTTCATGGCGGTTTGGTGGAGATCTGGACTTTGTCGTTTTTTGGACAGAATTCCCTAACTTCTACTCCCTCTGGCAAGTAGAAAGCGTCACCGACGATAGAAGCCAAATCGTCAGATACGGAGAGCTTGAACGATACGAATGCACATTCTACGATGTTTTTGTTGCGGAGCACTAATCATAGACGGATATAATTATATCCATGCAGCATAAAAACACATGAATTACACATATTTTTTTGTTATTTCCCTCTGACAAAAGTAAAAATTAGCATTGGTCTTATTGCAAAATTAAGAATTGGAAAACCAACCCACAACTATCGACGTTATAGTTATTATGGTGGCACAAATCACATGCTGACGATTCAAATTTCGCCATAAAATTCATTCCTTCATTCCATGCTACCACGCCATGAACCCGTCCATGGTCCCTACTCTAATTCCGCACACAACCGCGCAAAACTCACAACAATGCAAAACTTCCTCCCTCCACGTTTCGTCCACGCCCGTTCTTCTTCCACAATTCTGCGCATAGATCTGTATGTATTTGTATGCACCTCACGCTGCCGTTGAAATTCCATCGTTATTACCTGCGGAAAACCCCCAACGATATGCACAGTGCCCAGCAAGCAACCTGTCGCTTAGGTCAGTTTTGCCTCTCAGCCGATTTCCAATGGTACACATGCGTAGCACGAATACCATAAAAATGAATTGAACTTGTACCCAGGGCCCTGAAACCAGCTACGACGACTATGAACATTCCCTGGTTGCCTCGTCTGTGTGTGATGAACGTTACTTATAACCGACGCGTTTGTAACGAAAAGAAAGCGTAATGTAGCTGAAAGCGTATGGGAGGAAAACTGGTTTTACAACTAAGACTGTATTGCGGTATCGATTAGGGTGATCAGAAACGCTACATGCACCCTAAAGTATAGAAATATAGTGGCGTTGCATGGAAAAGGTATGAAATGGATAATTTCTTCGTAAGATTCCTTGTAATGGCCGCCATGATGGCTGATATGCCCTATCACTTCATGATTTCAAGAGCACAAATCTCGGACACAGTTTTGACAGCGCTCATGAAATTCGAACTCGCTGTTTGCTAAACTGCAGCAAACATGAAGTTTCACTTTCATCGTTGTATGTTTTGTGGGAGCTTATATTTGTGCTCTTGAAATTTCGAAGTGACAGTGAGATCAATCGGATACAAGATTTTCACGGCGATTCACCTTAAACCTCTCAGATATGGAAACCCTACCGCTGGATTCACTTGTATGGGTGGCCCCATGGTGGATAAAGTGTGAAGAACAAAAAACTGCTTTCGGGCTGAACGATCGTTGAAGCATCAACAATATACACAGTTCCTTCACGATCGAAGACCTGTTTGGACGGTTTCGCGAATTGGAAACTCCCTTCGAGAGACGGAATCTATCTTTAATTTGAACTTAGATTTTGTCCCTCTCGCTTTTTATATATAAAGTCCCCATCCTTTTTCCGCCGTATTTTTTTCTCGCATTCGAAGAGATATACACGACTTTTGTCGGTCGTTATATTTTTCTCATTGCTACCGTTTTACACTCGCGCGCCACCGAACAAAAATTTCGAATATCGTGAATCGTGAGTTTTTTTGATTGTGAAATCTAAATTTGTCCCCGGTATTATATAAAAATTTAATTTAATTTAAGTGCAAGATCGTCCGCGACCACGGTGCTCGTGTGGCTGGCTCATTAGAACTCCTAAGTTTGCAGCAGCAGCACAAGGGAATAGAGTTGTTCGTGGCCTTCGAGACCCCGTGTGTGTGCTATGCTGCGGGGATAGAGTTGAAGCCCTTCGACGAGCCTAACAGCGTAACCTACGGCGTATATGCGTTCGTGTTGAGAACAGGGTTGATTGGAAGATTCTCTTTCGGTTGCAACTTGTTTGTTGAATAAAAAGAAAAAAGCGAAAAAAACGTGCATCGAAATGTCCAAACCAAAGTCTCCGACAACCCACCTGAGCCCGGAGGCCGAACAAGAAGCCTTCTTCGTGAGAAGCAAACCAGATCCGATTCCGTTCAGCAAGTTCCTGTTCAATTCCAATGAAGGAACCGTCCTCGGCCGTACGGCCATGTCATGGGGTAAGCGTTTTTTTAACATCTATAAACTGTGTGTTACTGGTGAATCGTGCCTAGATGTTTGTTCACTACAGAAGCAATGTATTAGCGGGTGAATCACTTGTTCTGCTCTCTAGAATCTGAGACGATAACTGGGAGGGGGTGAAGAGAACAAAGACAAAATAATATCTGTGGTGCATCAATTTAGAATCTGAGTTCGGGATTTTAACTGGAAATGATGAGTATTCAGTTTTTGGTTCAACATTTTCCCGACTAGTACGTTGCAACTGGATTTATTTCAACTTAGTATTCTTTAACCAGCTTCATAGTGGTTCACTGAGCCTTTACCGTTTTTAAATTCAGGTATAGAGTGACACAATATATCAGGAAAATCGAGGAGGATTCCATGAATAGTTCTATGGTAAATTCAGAACTGTTACAACAAGCGCAAATTTCGCTGATTGCGCGATTTTTGTGTGTTTGTCTCGGATTTGAACTTTCAATCGTTCAGTTTTACCAAGTTTTACATTATTGATATCAAAATATTTGAAGTATCATTACCAATACAGATACTTTCTTTTTAAACTTTTATATTGGAATTGATATCTAGAAAAACTGTATTTAAATGAAATACAATATTGCAATTGAAATCTGCAAAATGCGTGGCGATGCTACAATCAAGCTCACTTCAGGGCAACGGGACAGGCATGCTATGTCACAGCATCGACACACATTTTAACATAACGTTATGTCAAAGTAAACCAAACTGCTGTTGAAAACTTTTAACAAATCAGTAAGTTTCAGAACAAAAAAAAACCAACTCAAATCTTGCCGTCAATATTATTGATGTATCTCTGTTGTTTATCAATCAATATTATTTGAAATTATCGTGGTTTCTTGTGCTTTCGTCATCTTCTATTATTTATTAAATTACTAGGTTAAAACAAAGTTTAAGAAACAGTTGAGCTGGTTCTCTACTCATCTAGCAAAATAAAATAATCCTGAGTTTTGCAAGTTATTTTTTCAGAACTGTTCGGATTAGACAACTGCCTTTTTATAAACATGAAAATTGTTTATAAGAAGGCAGTTTTCTAATTGCGTTCAAGGATATATTATTTTGGTAAAACAAATTTATTTCCACACACGTTTTTCAATCAGAACAATCAAAGGTTGAAGTTTACATTTACTTAAGTTTAGGATCTCATGATCTATTGGAAGTTTGGAACTCTAAGTCCAAGACCAAGAAACTTTTTAAAGTTTCAAAATCCCACATATTTGAAGATGCTAATTTCAAATAACAGACTAAAGTGGTAATTTTTTACTATAGATGAGAAAATGAAAGTATAGAGTTGATAGTTCCGTTATGCAGATTATGCACGAGTACGGATTTCCGGATAAACTGACGCGATTGGTCAAGGCGACGATGGATCGAGTGATGTGCATTGTTCGAGTATCGGGGACACTCTCGAGTCCCATTGAATCTCGAAGGGGGTTACGCCAAGGTGATGGACTTTCGGGTCTGCTATTCAACATCGCGTTGAAAAGTGTAATCAGAAGAGCTGGGATAGACACGAGTGGCACGATCTTCAGGAAGTCCATCCAGCTACTTGGCTTCGCCGATGACATTGACATTATGGCACGGAACTTTGAGATGATGGCGGAAACGTACATCAGACTGAAAACTGAAGCTAGGCGGATTGGACTTGCCATCAACGCATCAAAGACAAAATACATGAAAGGAAGAGGTTCTAGGGAAGACAATGTTAGCCTCCCACCCCGAGTTCAGATTGCCGGTGACGAAATCAAGGTGGTCGATGAGTTCGTGTATTTGGGCTCACTGATGACCGCCGAAAATGATACCAGCAGAGAAATTCAAAGACGCATTATGGCAGGGAATCGTGCCTCCTTTGGACTCCGGAGGACGCTCCGGTCGAACAAAATTCGTCGCCGCACGAAGTTGGCTGTCTACAAGACGCTAATTAGACCGGTGGTCCTCTACGGCCACGAGACCTGGACTATGTTCGTGGAGGACCAACGCGCCCTTGGTGTTTTCGAACGGAAGGTGTTGCGATCATCTACGGTGGAGTGGAGATGGATGACGGAACGTGGAGGAGGTGAATGAACCACGAATTGCACTAGCTGCTGGGAGAACCATCCATCGTCCACATAGCAAAAATTGAGCGACTACGGAGGGCAGTGAAAATCGTTCTAGAAAGCGACTCAACAGGAACAAGAAGAAGAGGCGTGCAGCGGGCAAGGTGGATCGACCAAATAGAAGGTGACCTGCGGACCCTTCGCAGACTACGATCGAATTGAGTGGAGACGACTTATTCGGATAGCAATGGACAACAAGCCCTTAGCCTGATTGGTACGGTAAAGTATGATAGTTCCGTTAGAGTACGGCAGTGTGAAAATTGTATATAGAGAGTACAAAGCGACCCGTGTCCCCTCGAGATAGTCAAGTCGACGATGACAGGAATACATACCGTAGTAGACGTAACAATAGCTGCAATTTCCAAAATCTACGACTGGATGGCTTCCTTCAGATAACAACTTGAGTGCGGCACAATCGATAGATCTGTTTCAAACACATCGTCGGTACTTGATCATCTCTTTTTGCCAGTGGTGGCAGAGGGGAGGGGGATACCCCTCACCATCCCTCTCCAACGGGGGAGTTTGGTAAAGAGAGAAGATCAAACCGATTTGTACCTTACTAAAAAGTTGTCCTTGCTCGCTTTCTACGCTCTATATACAATTTTCACACTGCCGTACTCTAACGGAATTATCAACTCTATACTTTCATCTCCTGATCTATCGTATAAAAATTACCACTATAGTCTGTTATTTTAAATTAGCATCTTCAGCTATATTTTTGCTAGTTTTGGAACTTGAAAACTTCTCACGTTACCCATTATTCTCCCTAGTTTCCCTTCTATGTGCAGAATATTAAATTTTAAATAAAACACCCTGAACCTTGAAGATTTGCCAGGATCATATAATTTTCTACGCATGAAATTAAAAAAAAAAATAAGCCTCAGAATTTCGATTTTTCTCAAACCTTGAATTTTGATCATTTTTCTGTGTCCAGGATCTTGAAATGTTAAATAGAATAATTGAATTCTCTAGAAAACTTTGTGAACAATCTCTGAATTCACTCTGTACTGCTCATCACATTATCATTAATTCTAACAATTCCCGAAAAATTCTTCTGAAAAAAATTGCTTGTAGTTCTTCTCAGCATGCACTTAGTATTCTCCTGAAATTCCCGTGGAAATTCCTTTTTAATTCCACGCACAATTTCCTATTAATTTTTTGAAGTGCTCATAATTTCCTTGAAATTCTCTTGAATTTTCTAAAAAAAAAATATCACCGGAATATCCTTGAAATACTCCTCAGAAATTTTACTGAAAATGTTGTTGAAACCAGGGTGCCTTCCATTCATTTTGACTATACAACTGGATAATAAGATGATAATATCTGTATGTGCAACAAGTTGCACTAATTTTGGATGTAATTTCAGATCATACGATCAAAACTACAGACGATAAAAAAAATCGGAAAAAAAAATTCCGGAAAAATGTAGACATTACATTGAAATTTCAAGCATATTCAAGCAAACTTTTTTCAAAATCTGTCGTCATTTCTAAGAAAATCGGCTATAAACTTTTGCAATGAAAATTGTTTCTTATAAATTTGAAATTCGTCACAATTTCGAGTAAAATACTATAGCTTATAAAAAAAGGAAAACTTTCATAAATGTGATAACATTTGAACTGGCATTTATCACAACTAATAACGAAATTGGTCACAACTGTAAACAATGTTTGCCCATTCTTCAATAAAATGTTCAGAATTTTTAAAAGGAATTGACAAGAAACATTTAACAACATTCAACGAAATTTTTCTCCAAGATCGACGGAAAACAAATCAAGGAGAATAATGAGCATTGCTCTTTGTCAGAAACTGATGGCTTTCCTGTGGGTACCTGAAACATTTTCGGATGTCGCCAGTAGACGATGCAAAATTTGAAATTTTTGCTCCACAGTGCTCAAATAGTTTCAAAACGGGTCCTGATTAGCTTCCCTAAATTTGAACTCATTTGGTAAGAAACTGACTTGGCACACACCATTACTGTGAGAAAACCTATCTTATTGTTCATTGTCTTCTAGTCTTTTTCCATATTGCACTATTGAAAAGTTCTATAACGATTATTATGGTAAATTGTCCCAGCTACAACTTTGTAGACGACCGGACCATATCTTTAAATTCTCAAGGTGTCACAGGATAAGTTTAGGTTCTAGTCAGAAACTGTCCACTTCCCTGAAGGCACACAATGACTAGCATTGATCTTGTTTTTGAATATGCTCATATGATATCAGGTGACGCATGACTTCCCAGGGGGATGTTTCCAATGTAATCCTGAGCATTTCGTATAACTGCCGTTGAACTTTTATTTGAATTGTTTAGTGATTTGATGTGTTGCATTAAAAGTGTTGGTACAACGGCGCCGGTGGTGTAGTGGTAAGCGTGATTACCTCTCACCCCAGCAGGCCTGGGTTCAATCCCAGTCGGCGCCGCCGGGATGTTCTGAGGCATAACATCTCTGATCACGCCTTCCTTCGGATGGGAAGTAAAGCCGTTGGTCCCCGGTTGAGTTGATGGGTCGATAGGTAGAGTCCAGGTGTGGGAGCTGCCTTCCTGGCACGTCGGTAGCATTGGTGCTCAGCACGGAAAACAAGATCGACGGAAAAAACAAACCGAGGAAAAAAAAAGTGTTGGTCTAAGTCAGATACTGGCCTCTCCTATGGAGGCAACCGGAACATGTCCGGATGTGACTTATGCACCCAATGATCCAGTTGTTGTATGTTTATGTGATCTGATGTGTCCCATGAATTTATTAGGCTCAGACCTAGCTACCTACTAAACGGATTTAGTGACATTATGTTTCGTATCTCCGAGAAAAGTGTTTTAATACATCTTTCTTAATTGCTTCTCCTTGATAGATATGCGTATTTCGTCTACCAAGAACAGACTATTTCTGTCCGTTCGTCCAGAAGCATCCATGAACTTTGTACATTGCAATCAAAATATGCGTACCTAACGACGATATCAGATTTAAGTGATGGAAAAAAATGGTAATTACTTACATGTTCATAGACAAAAAAAACTTAACATCTCCACTATAATTTTCAAATTTGTTTTGAACGGAGACATTCCATCTCTTTGAATGACGACATAATGTCTCAATAGCCCCTTTTTTATCAACTTTATTTTCGCACGTCGTTGTCAATAAACGGCATTCAGCTATCCAAGCATGCAAATGATTCGTGAAAAATGATATGATCCTCTCAATTGCTTGTAGCTACACGAATCCTGTGGAATCAGCTGTATATCGTAGTGAACTCGATGGTACTAATTATTAGACGATAGTCCGATCGCCGAATAACAAGCTCTCTCCGCGCGGCTTAATGTCGGTCGTATTTATGATTCAGTATATTGATGTTACCATTTAGTAAGGCCGTTATTTACCGATTATCATCGGATCGCACCGTACGTTGCTTGAACAACGAATCCGAAAGTGGGCTTATTTTTGTGAGTGACTGTTGTTGATCATTTTCACTATAGCAACTGCTCGTCATTCTTGCCATGCTGACTACCTGTTGAATTGGCACACATTTTTCAAAGGATTTTCTCGTCTGGCGGGTGTTATTGAAGCGGGCTGTGAACCTTGGTTCGGTTTACTTTTCTTTCTTTTGTTTTGCAATACTACTACCTATGCCATGCCGGTTCTATGTATCTAATGCATGCAGCTAGGTAGCTGGACAAGTGAATTCCTTGCACCAATTCAAGTGCGGCCATCGATCGAAGATAATTAGTTGATTTGTATTGAATATTTTGGCAGTGGATTCCGGATCGATCGGTGTTGCTGGTGGGACAATGAGAAATGCGGAAATGTAAATTGTTTCTCTGGGAAGTGAGACACCGGAACGGCTTTCATGGGCTTGTGATAATCTAGATTTAATGCATGCATGGACATAATGGAAATTTGATTAGTTTATTTTCGGATTAACGGGGTGTTCGTATTGGAATGGATTATTATTGTCCGGCAAAATAAAACTAAATTTAAACATTTTCTGGGAAACTAATCGTGTAGGTGGCGTCACAAACCTCAGTGTTCTTGCTCTTCTCTAGTTATATCACACGGGCCATAATTGTAGTGTTTTAGTATAGCTTGCCATTACTGGCACACCTCTCATGTACATACAAGTAATAAATTCTGTTATGGGACATTTTTTCAATCCACTGTATTTTTCATAGATGATTTTTTCTTTTGATTTGTTTTAAAACAAGCCTGGTTGGAATTTACGGTCACTTTCAGCCCTGGCTCATCCCACCTTACTTTAATAACCCATCCTTAGCTTGAGAAGATGAAGCACATTGCATTAGACTGGCCCACAAAAATAAAAGTTCTAATTTTCCACTGGCCACCCTCTAGATTTGTGCCTTTAGGTGAGAAAAGCATTATTCCAAAATTTCAGCTCATTTTGTTCTAAGATTAGCTGGCGCTTTTAGTTTGAATTTTGTATGAGAAATTTGGATAAAATACAAGAAAAAATAACACTTCTATACGCTATCGATTATAAAAAGTTTCCTTATTTTATTCAGATTTTCAAAACATGTAGTTCAAACAATAAGTAACAACTTTGCTGAAAATTGCATCATGAGTCCAGTTAGTTTTATTGAGACACTCGCTTTTGAATGTATTTTGTGGCAAAATACGAGCAGAATGCACATTAATATCTCCATAATACTTGAATCGTGATTCTATCTTCAGCAAAGTTGTTGCTTAAAGTTTAAGCTATGTGTGCTGAAATTCTGAGCTTCATAGAGTTTGCAAAAACCAGTTCTATGCACGAAATATTGAAGTTCTGTTATTTCTTCATACATTTCGACCAAATCCCCAAGTGAATTTTAAATCATAATCGCCAGCTCGTGTTACATCCGAATGTGCTTAAATTCTCAGAGAGATGTTTTCTCACCTAATGGCACAAATCAAGGGGTTGGACCGGTGAAAAAAAATATAAAAAAATCCCCCATGTAAATGTGGGCCAGCCTAATCTGCACATAAAAGAGAATGATTTCATTTAACTGTGCTTTCACTAAAATCGTCTTGCAGTAACCAGCAATTGACTGCTCTCATTTAATATTTTCCAAACAACCTGTAGCGATTAGTTCCCTTTGCAGAACCAGAACGTCCAGAACTAATCAGAAAGGGAAACATTCTACAATTAGCACATTTGATAAACGATAGTGCAAACAAAACGTACGCCAATGGTTTCAAATTCTCCTCCGAGCACCATAGGGGAAAAATGTTAAAGACGGACACACCGCGACTAGTTTGGAAAAATTATTTGCATCCGGCCCGCGGGTTGGTCTCGTTCATCTTTGTCAGACGAACAGTTCTACGCCAAATAACAAATTGGAAAAACTCAAACTTCTCCGATTTTCATGAAACTTTGGATAATTGTTTGTTACGGGCAATGATTCAAATTTTGACATTTTGGACCATGTAAAGTTATCAATATGGAACCTTTGAAATTTATTTTTTTTAGGACGGATTTAGCTATCATTTAATGGTTGTTGCGTACAATTCGGTTCAGTAATTGCCGAAAAACATGACTTAGTTCCCAAAATCCGTGTTTTTCGGATATTATTCCGGCCATATTTCCGCACTATGGAACTTTCCATTTGGTAGATGTTGCGTCCGATCGGCTGTAGTATTCGCCGATAAACACACATCAACAATTGTTTCGCTCCCAAAATCCGTGTCTTTTGTATCTTGTTTCATCCATATATCCAGAACCAGATGACCGATTTCAAAAATATTATCGCTTTATGAAACTTTTCATTTATCTTCTTTATCTGGTTGTTGATTCCAATTAGGTTCAATGGTTTCAGAGAAACACGTCTTAACAAATGTGTAGTCAATCACACATTTTCTGATCTCTTCGAGCTGAGTCAATTGGTATATGACACTCAGCACTCTGGACCTCGGATTGAAAGTCGGTTTTTCAAGCGGTATGTTTACCCTTAGGTTAAAAAGTATTCGATGCAAATGATTATCTTGACAGTTTTTTCCCGAAAGTAGTTAGCGTCCATCTTCCTTAAAGTGTCCGTCTTTACCGCCTTTCCCCTACTGCATACAGCGCACCGTGTAAAGTGCCGACTCAAATTTTCGTCAGCGGAATAGTTATTTCAAGCACGAAGCAATGAAGAAAAGGTGAAATTTCCCCCTACCACTGTCGTTGTTCACTGCCATGTAAACATGCGACCGACGGTTCCTTCACTAACACATCAACTTTTAAACTAAGAAAATAAAATATGCAAGGGACGGTCACTTTAGTTGGTCAGCGTTGTTCCGCTTCACGTTCCAGCCAGTCTGGGGGTTGTAACGACGGCGACGACGACGACACGCCTGGGTCGGGTGTGGTCCTCTGTCATCGGTCAGCTCGTGACGACGGTCGCGGAATACAAACCGCCTGCCGCTGGGTTTCGGTTTGTGAAAAATGCTTCAACTTCGATGAATGGGTTTCGGTATTCATACACATGCAGCCAACCAGCTGGATGGCAAAACTTACCCACCAAACTCAATTACCGACCAATAACGTCGTTAAACTTGCTTGCGGCTTGATTGTAGCAGCACATCGACGAGGGTAGACCTTGGCGAAGGTCGTACAAAACCAATCCGACCAGACCCGGCCAGGCAGTATATTGCATAAATTAAATTTCAATCGAGTTCGAGCGGCTGAATGAACTACTTAGCGTATGGTTGTACAACGTTAAAACACTACTTGTGCGGTGCCCCGCTCCTCCGCGGCTTGAACTCGGTTGTATTAAAAACAGTGAACGACGTTGACCGCGGAAATCTTCACCCGCCTGTTTTATGAGTATCACGTCAGAACGGACTCCGTCTAAGGCAATTAAGTTCCAATGATCATGACTCAAATGATGCAGCAGCAAAGGGTTGCCAATTTGTCTGAGTGCTTGTATGTAAGTGAATTCTATTCTAGACGGCTATTCATATGCAAATATTTTCCGACATGACACACAACGCAGCACAAAAGGGCTGGGGTGACGAGTTTTATGTAAAACTCGAAAAAGAATATTGCCGACCGAATACAGAAAACTTTTCCTAACTGAATTATCAAGGTCCCTTTTATTTCGCAAGCATCGCCCTCATTTGACTCGATATTTTCCTAAACTCGGGACCTCGATGTGTTTTGAATCTTTTCTCTATCATCTATGCCAGTTTCACTATTTTCATTATCAATGATTTTTTATAAAGGGTGTCCACGATGAAATTGCCACACTATGAAATTGCTCTAACTTTTTAACCGTTGGGTAGAATTTAATGAAAATTTGGGTGGATTTAGTTCATAGTGCATTATTTACATCCTGCAAGTTTTAAAGTCCTGTGATCAAAACTCGCGGAAATGGAGTCGAAAGAACAGCTCGTGCGTGATAAAATCTTGCGCATTTATCACGAGAACAAGGATCTCTCGCATCGTTCCATCGCTAAAACGTTGGGAATCGCGAATTCCACGGTGTCGCGAGTGATTAAGCGGTTCGAGGAACGGTTGACCACCGATCGGAAGCCCAGAAGTGAAGGAAAAAGTATTCCGTACAACACCAAAAATCACAACCGCGTAGTTGGGGCCTTCAACCGAAATCCGAACGCCTCCGTTAGGGATGTGGCTAAGAAGCTGCACCTAAGCCGAAGTTTTGTCCAGAAGGCCAAAACTAAGGCTGGGCTTCGAACGTTCAAGGTACAAAAGGCCCCTAATCGCGACGAAAAGCAGAACAAGTCCGCCAAAACCCGTGCCAGGAAGTTGTACCTCAACATGCTGACGAAAGTTGAATGCTGCATCATGGAAGGCCGAAACATATGTGAAGGCCGACTTCAAACAGATCCCCGGCAACCTGTTTTTCACGGCCAAGGATAAGTTCAGCGTTCCGGAGCATGTCCGCACTCAGAAGATGTCCAAATTTGCGAAGAAATTCCTGGTTTGGCAAGCCATCTGCACGTGCGGGAAGCGGAGTGCACCTTTCGTGACCCAGGACACGATGAACGGACAGGTGTACATAAAAGAGTGCCTCCAGAAGCGGCTGCTTCCTCTCCTGAAGGCCCACAACGTCCCAACAATCTTCTGGCCGGATTTGGCCTCATGCCACTACTCCAAGGACGTGCTGAAGTGGTATGCGGACAATAAGGTCAATTTCGTGCCGAAAATGTTCAACCCTCCCAATACTCCGGAGCTCCGCCCCATCGAGAAGTACTGGGCAATTATGAAGCAGCACCTTCTTAAACGACCTAAGGTAGTGAAGACAGTCGAGGAACTGAAGAAAGTATGGGTTTACATGCAAAAAACGGTTGATTCACAGGTTGTGCAGAATCTTATGGCCGGGGTTAAGGCCAAGGTGCGGGCATTTGCGTATGGACTGTAAATAAAATACGAGTAAAATGGTAAAATGAAGTTTAATAGTTATTTCTCAATCCCTGAAAATTTGATGGCAATCGGATGAAAACTCGAATTTTGCGAATCAATTTTGTGTGTGGCAATTTCATCGTGGACACCCTTTAAACCCTTTACAAATTACATAGCAACGAAACCTATGGTACGAGATGTCCACGTTTAATCCATTTATTGAATTCTAAAGCATCTGAATCATCTTGCCCCTTAAATGCCGCACAGTGGACTGTGCGAGGGGTGCGACACATCTCGATTTTAAATGGTCGAAAAATCTCACACTAGCGAATCAATCTACGAAAAATCTTTTTTCATCTCTTGTATCTAGACCCATCTACTCGTATCGCTCTCCACCTTTTTGCAGTAAATCTTCAAAATCATAATCAATCGTGTTTCTATCTACTAAGCGCGAGTGCATATCATAACAGCAAAGAAAAAAAATTCCTGCATCTTAGATAGAGTCGCCCCCCTCGGGACTGTGCCATTTTGATATGTGTTGGGCATTTATAATGTGTAACATATATCAAAAAGACTAGAAAATTATGAAGGTATATCCATCATTTTCCAGGATACTTTCATGGATTGATAGTGTTGGTGTAAGATTAGATTAGAATTAGTTTTGATAAACGCGTTGCAATAATATTGAAATAATCGAGAGAAGTCATTGTCTACAAATGCTGTTACGCCCTAATTCCAGCTCTATCTAGATGTCATGAAACAACACAGGCTTTTAAAATATTAAATTAATCCATTTATCCAAAAATATTCTTATGTAAAAATTAGCAATAAACCTGAACAAACCACACACCACCAATAATAGATTTTAAATCAAATTTGTCAACACTGCACCAGATGCGTCTGGCACTTTCAACTCCCGTCGCTCTCCACCACCCCAAGGGTTAAAGCGTTGCCATGTTGATTAATTAATTCAATTGCCCTCCATACCATCCTCATCGGTCACTGATTGGCTATAAAACTAGCATCGCTACAACCCGTACTCATATCAATCTGACATAACCTAGAATCCCCCTGCGCTCGGGGCCAGCTGCAATATATCCATCAAAATAACTTACCCAAACCCAAACAATTGATAATCCAACAAGTGGGTGCGGTTATGACGAATTGGTCTAGCGTTAAGATCACAAACCGATCGGTTCACGAATACCTGTGTCGACGCCAACGCCACACACCACAGCTGAATACAAAATGCTGAGAGAAACAAAAACAACCACATGCTGGAGAAACGCTGATGGTCAAAAGCGTGGCAAACACACATTCGTAGCATTATGCGACAACACGCGGTCTTCAAAGCATGTGTGCGACAACGACGATGTGTTTGCATAGGAACAGCAATTTGTAAACATAGCTGGTCCACACAAGGCAGGGAACCCCCTTTAAAGTTTTCACTCCATGATGCAACACATATTAATTACACGAATCCCCCGAATACCGCGGTGGGTGGTACAGTCTGCCCACCGCTATTTCTCGACTGTCCTTCATCAGATTGAGCTAATTTTCTCTAGGTAACTAGTATATGATTGGCACTAATTACACACAGAAAATCGGCTCGATTAGTAGGACTGCCGAGAAATTGCGGTGAGTGGACTGCACCAACCCCCGCACTATTCGGGAGATTCCTGTACTATACATATAGTGATGTTTGCAGCAATTGTTTTAGTAGTTGGATGAAGAGCTTTATTCCAGGTCGGCCACCATGGCAACTCAACCACCGGTTGATTCATTTTCTAATAGCGATCGCGTGCGAGTTCACTTGTAAATGGTGTTGGTGGAACTTGGATGAATTTTTGACATGCAATGTTGAGTTGCAAGAATCTGTTCACTTGAATGTAACCTGAAGAATTGCAATTGCATGCTTTCGGATGTTCTGAAAACGAAATTGAAAAACTGAAATCTTCCCCTCATAACCTTTAACAAAAGACATAAAGACGATAGGCATAAAGTCTGTGAGCTCGGATGATAGTTAAACATTTTATATTGGAAACTATACAGGGGAGGACAGCCCAAAATGCAGCAAGAGGTAGAACGCCTCCTTAACTAGTACTTCAAAATCTATTCCTCATCAAACTGTTACCATCAGAGAATAAGCCTTGTTAGCTAGCAATGCAGCATAAAAATCTTTAAATTTAATTATTTAACCCACTTGAAAACATAAACAGTATTTTTCCCGGTGATGCATATTACACTGCCTGGTACACTAAATGAAATTTCCATTACAACTGTGCTTATTAAAATCAAAATCAGGTTTACCGATGTTCCAGTTTAAACTGGATTCTTGAGGCCCAAATGCAACAAGAACTAAAGTGGAAAAGCCCGATCTAAGTAAGCCTACCTGTCGGCTATAAGCCGCTTGATAGCATTACAAACTCGCATCAGACATTGGTTCCGGTTCCTTTATGACATGGAGTCATTCGGCTTAGCAATTGAGTAGTTCTAAGTAGCAAACTATTTTGATTTTAGAACATTTAAATGCTGCACGATCTTGGCAAAAATAAGTTTCACTGAGATCTCAGCAAAAGTGATATTTGATTGCTGAGTCTCGGTTAGTGCTTAGTTGAATGTCAGCAAGCAAATAAAATGTTTGCTGAGATCTCAGTAAAACCTTTTTTGCCGAGATTTGCACAGCCGAGCTCGGTAGAAAAAACTAAGTGTGTACCATAATCAAATATGATATTACAACTTGATCCGTGGCATTCGGCCAACCGGCATTCGGCCAACCGGCATTCGACCAAACGATATTCGGTCAAATGGCCGGAAACCGATCAAAATATGCTACGTTATCTATGGATGGTTCCTAATTGCTATTTGTATTGCCCAATCCAGATGACGCATTTTTCTGAAAAAAAAAAATTAAGAACAGAGTATTTTTATATTGTTTGGTAAAAAATTGTAAACCCATTGCGCTGATGCAAATTATAATTTCATTTTATTTCACCCCAATATTAAATATTAATAGTACATTTAAAGTGTGTTTAGATGTTTATGTCAGAATGAGCCGAAATTTTAAAGTGAAATTTCTGACCAACTGCACAATATTTTTATACATAATACTCGTCAAAAAAGTGGCGTTAATTGGTTTGGTTCCATGAGTTAATAGGAACAATGATGGAAGGATTCCCTTGCATAAGCGCTGATTTCAATTTTGAAACTGCACATTGATCTCATTACTATTACTAGAGATAAAGCACCTCTCAAACATTCATAAAAATAACATATTTACGTTATGGACTAAACAATCTTCACTGAAAATTTAAAGTAATTTTGTTTAATAGCTGAATAATTACAGCTGTTTATGTGTGTGTCATTTTTATCGAATACACCCTTTAGTTGTTTTATTTTCGAAGGTTACCTTGATTTTCAGCTAATCCAAGTGCCAAAGAAATTATTTGTATCAGCACTGCTTACTAGTGGGTCAGTGGTGTAGTGGTAAGCGTGATTGCCTCCCCCTCAAAGGGCCTGAGTTCAATCCCAGTCGGCGCCGCCGGGATTTTCTGAGGCATAAAAGCCGTTGGTCCCCGGTCCATGAGTTGATGAATCGATAGGTAGGGTCCAGGTGTGGGAGTTGCCTTCCTGGCGTCGGTAGCATTGGTATTCAGTACGGAATACAAGATCGACGGAAAAAAACAAATCAAACATTAAACATGACAACGGCTTTGCGGTCCATTTAAATATGACGTCCACTCTTGAATGGACGAGTAGGTCCTAGAATGTGTGATAGCATGTGTAATGCGTGTAAAACTCCCTTAATATTGCAAAATTCATTTAATACGCCACTTTAAGCCAACAACTACCAGAATGTTCGAGGACTACGGACCAAAGTAGATTCGTTCTTTTTGTCCGCTAGCGAGTGCGATTATGATGTCATTGTATTGACAGAGACATGGCTCGATGACCGTTTATACAGTGCTCAACTGTTCGGAAATGCTTTTTCGGTTTATCGCACAGAACGTAATGCCTCCAACAGTGCAAAAACCCGTGGTGGAGGTGTCCTAATCGCTGTTTCATCTCGTTGGAACAGTTATATCGATCCGACACCTGATGCTCTAGAACAGCTGTGGGTTAGAATCACTACGCCCAGTCGAGTTATTAGTGTAGGTGTGATTTATTTACCTCCTGACCGCCGCAACGATGTCAATGGTATTCAGGACCATGTGAACTCCATCGGTGCTAATGTTTCCAAAATGGAATTCAATGACTATGCTCTGCAGCTCGGAGATTATAACCAGCCTTTGCTCCGGTGGAGTAAGTCGTACGATAGGTCTTTCCAGGTTGAGCCTCAATCGGTTCTATCGGCTGCTAGTTCAACGCTTATCGACGGTTTCGCTTTACATGGTCTCACGCACATCAATGGTGTATTGAATAGGAACGTTCGCTTTCTAGACCTTGTTCTGTCTAACGAAGCTGCAACTCTGGCATGTACCGTTTAGGAAGCCATAGAACCTTTGATCTTTCTTGATGCAGACCACCCTGCTTTAGACATCCTGATGAACCTCCCAGCGCCAATCGTTTTTGGGGATTGGTCAGAAAATAACCTCACACTGGATTTCCGTCGAGCCGACTATGTTGCGATTAGTGCTGCTATGTTCGGTACCGATTAGCTGGATGTGTGAACGATGCCGTTGAATATTCCAGTCAAATGATTTGAGATATCAAAGCTGAATTTGTACCTATTGCTCGCCCCGCACCAAAGCCACGGTATAGGGCTAAATTGCTACGAATATACTGCCAAAATCGTTCGTACACTATGAAGCAGGAGTTCAACCGCACAAGTAACGACTATAGGAAATGCAACAGATTCCTGTATCGACGATATGTCTTCCGCACGCAATCATCTCTTCGCAGAAATCCTTAGCGTTTCTGGTCGTTTGTAAAATCTAAAAAGAACGAACTCGGTTTGCCATTGTCAGTTCATCTCGGTGAGCAAACCGCTGCCGCCTTTTTGCTCAACATTTCATGAGTTCGTTCAATGAATCTTCGGCCTCACCAAATCAAGTCACGATTGCTATAAGCAATTCTCCAACAGATGCATTTGAGCTCCGTCCGTTTCACATCAGTGAACATACCGTCAATCTAGCTCTTCAAAGGTTGAAACTCTCGTTTGCTACCCAGCCAGACGGCATTCCTGCGTCCGTTCTGAAGCTGTGTTCGGAGTCGTTGCTCACTCCCTTGGTAAAGTTATTTAATCTGTCACTCCAGGAGAGTAAATTTCCTGAGGCGTGGAAATTTTCGTATATGTTCCCCGTCCGATAAAAGGAATGTACAAGATTACAGAGGAATCACAACACTATGTTGCTGCTCCAAAGTATTCGAGATCATCATCAATGAGGCACTCGTCAGCTCTTGTAAAATTACATCTCCACGGTTCAGCATGGATTCTACCCAAAACGGTCAGTTACAACCAATTTGACCGAATTCGTGGCGCTTGCGTTCGGACAATGGACTCTGGCGGACAAATCGACGCGGTTTACACTGATCTTAAGGCTGCATTTGACTGAGTAAACCTCAACATTCTTTTGAGCAAGCTTGAGAAACTCGGAGTGTCTGGATCCTGTATGTGGTTATCAATTGCATCGCTGATAGTGATGAGTTGCAGCTGACTGTGGATCGTACGAAGAGTTGGTGCTCATGACGCTCAGCATCAACAAGTGCAATGTGATATAATTTCACTGCAAGCAAAACCCGATAATATTTGATTATTCCATTTCCGGGCAAACATTAGAGAGGATTAGGTAAATGATTTGGGACTAACACTCGACTGTGAATTGACCTTCAAACCGCAATACAATTACCTCAAAGAAGACGGAACGCGCATGCTGTGTTTGCTGCTAAGATCATTACCAGCTAGATTGATTCCCCCGAATTACTTCGGCATCTTTTCTTTTACGCACCTGAGAGAGTGATTAGACAGCGTAATTTTGTATATCTATATATGTATATGGAGAATGTTGATTGTATTGAATGAACCTATCCGAGCCGTCGCTAATGCGTTTAATGACGTCTATGTATTGTTTGACTTTAATGTGCCGTTAACTGTTTTATTAGAAGACTGTCCTGAATTAGAACGTGTCCTGTTTTTGTTTTAATTTTAATTTTTAATTCATCAAGACAACCATATGTCAGATGAATCATTGGAACAATAAATAATCAAATATATATATATATATATATATACACATATATATATATATATATATATATATATATATATATATATATATAAAATATAAAAATGAACTTCTGTCTGTCTGTCTGACCCTTATAGACTCGGAAACTACTGAACTGATCGGCGTGAAAGTTTGTATTGAGGGGTTTTTGGGACAGGAAAAGATTCTTATGATGGTTCGAGACCCCTCCCCCCTCTGTAAAGGGGGCTCACATACAAATGAAACAGAAATTTCTGCATAGCTCGAGATCTAATCAAGCAAATGGAACCAAATATGGCATGTGGAGGTAATAGGGGGTAGCCCCTTAGATGAGAGGGGGGAAGGCTACGTACAATATAGCATGCTTTTTTTTATTGGCACATAAACTCAAGCTAATATTGAATCCCGAGCAAGGGCGGGTACACTCAACTAGTAAACAATAAAAACGAAAAATTCACATTAACCTTTTTTAGGTTTGGGGTCAATATGGCCCGAAATTTACTTTCAAAACGGAATAACTTTTTACTGTGAGTATTTAGAGCTCTGAATTTTCTTGACTTTTCCTTATTCGTCAAGATTTACAGTTCTACATTGCATTCGTTTTGTTTGGACGTTTCTGAAGAGGTACAGCAAAAAGTTACTAATAAGGTGTTAACATGGAACCGGTATTCAGTACATCTGGGTTAGGTCAGTAGCCACTAGTAACCATAATATTCACAGCAAAAAAATAATTTGAACATCACATCAAAGTGGATGCACTTCAATTGTATCGAAAATATGGTGTAATATTACTTGCCAAAAAAGAACAAAATTATCATTACGCTGCTTAAACTGCATTTGTTTATTTTTGTGCCAATAAAAATTACATGAAATTTTGGACATGATTGAAGTGCATCCTCTTAGATGTAATATTAAAATTTAGTTTTTGTTGTGTTGGTAAACTATCCGAAGATTCGTTCCATAAGCATCTATTTGATGTGTTTTGATGTGTCGCATGACCATTCTTATGAAAAAGTTTATTGTGGTTACCTTAACCGGTATCCGGAACATACGGATTAGATCACTGGCCACTAGAAACCAAAATATTGGCAAAATATTCGAATAACCGATTTAAACACATCAATTTAATGTGTTATGTGTATGACCATTCTTATGAGCAAGTTGATTGTAGCTAACGGAACTGGTATCCGGAACTTACGGATTAGGTCACGGGTCACTAGTAACTAGATTATTAACAAAATGCTTAGAGATTCGGTTCATACGCATCAATTTGATGTGGTTTGATGTGTCACATGACCATTCTTATCCGGGTTAGATCAGCAGCCACTAGTAACCAAAACATTGGCAAAATATTCAAAGAATCGTTTCATACGCATAAATTTTATGTGATTAGATGCATCGCATGACCATTCTTATGAGAAAGATGATTGTGGCCACCGGAACATCCGGGTTAGGTTACATAAAAAAAAACATCAATTGTCCTCAGTAAGGGATTGATTTCACTATGTAGATGTACATTGGTTTCACTCCCTAAAAGATTTAAGATATTTGATGAGTCACCAACATACCGGCACTGTGGCCAAACCTGATTTCATTCGACATCGATTTCTTTTGACCATTTGCGTCAAAAATGGTTCTATATGCCAGAAATTCAAAATTCAGACTCTGACAAACAATTTAACTGTAAAAATCTTATAGGTTTTATTACGAAAACCTTGTCAATAATTAGTTTTAAATCCGGTCAATATGACCCGTTGATAGCGTATTCGTCACAAAAAGTAACACCCAAAGAAGGTTAATTAGTATTATCAGTATTATTCAAATGTCGAGAATAATGATTAATCAATCTGATATCCGATGTATTGCAAACATTGAAGGCATAGGACTTTGATGTATTCATAACTTAAGGGGGAAGTACACTTTGAACGTCCAAAAAGTAAGGCATTTTCGTTAATTTTTTTAAGCAATAAAACACTCAGGGAGGGCAAATATGTTATAACCCATTTATTAGTCATCCTTCGAACTACAATTTGTATTTTTTTTTAAACTCGATTGGCGTCTCCCCGTGGCCGGTGCACCAGGTCCTCGCATGGAAGTCGGAAAACGGCGTGGGAAAATACTCCTTTCCATGTGATCCTGGAACATAAATCCTGATTAGTAATGAAATTTGGGTTAGAAATACGTATTCCGATTTTTTTTAAATTAATTTTTTCAAAAGTTGTGGCCTTAGGAAAAAAAAAGTCCATTTTTTCATCCTAAAAATGCTTACAAAATGGTGGATTAAAAATACATTTTTGACTAAATCGAAAATGTGGATACATTTTTCTAAGCAGAATTTAATTCTGAACAAGAAAACCTAGGCGATATCCAAATTTGATGATAACTGGTTAGAGTTAATTCCCACGCCAGTTTGAAAAACCCCGTTTCGAGATAAACGCGTTTAAAGATAAAATTGCTCTCTCAGCGCGCCGGTACATGTTTTAGGAAATCGCTTCGTAAAGTGGTAAGGAATATTCTGGCGGACTTGGAGTCTTTTCTTAATTAAAGTATACATCCCAAGGAACATTTAAGGCCAAAAAAAATGCATTTTTTTTTTAAATCAAAGTGTAAAGGGTGTCCACGATGAAATTGCCACACTATGAAATTGCTCTAACTTTTTAACCGTTGGGTAGAATTTAATGAAAATTTGGGTGGATTTAGTTCATAGTGCATTATTTACATCCTGCAAGTTTTAAAGTCCTGTGATCAAAACTCGCGGAAATGGAGTCGAAAGAACAGCTCGTGCGTGATAAAATCTTGCGCATTCATCACGAGAACAAGGATCTCTCGCATCGTTCCATCGCTAAAACGTTGGGAATCGCGAATTCCACGGTGTCGCGAGTGATTAAGCGGTTCGAGGAACGGTTGACCACCGATCGGAAGCCCAGAAGTGAAGGAAAAAGTATTCCGTACAACACCAAAAATCACAACCGCGTAGTTGGGGCCTTCAACCGAAATCCGAACGCCTCCGTTAAGGATGTGGCTAAGAGGCTGCACCTAAGCCGAAGTTTTGTCCAGAAGGCCAAAACTAAGGCTGGGCTTCGAACGTTCAAGGTACAAAAGGCCCCTAATCGCGACGAGAAGCAGAACAAGTCCGCCAAAACCCGTGCCAGGAAGTTGTACCTCAACATGCTGACGAAAGTTGAATGCTGCATCATGGACGACGAAACATATGTGAAGGCCGACTTGAAACAGATCCCCGGCAACCTGTTTTTCACGGCCAAGGATAAGTTCAGCGTTCCGGAGCATGTCCGCACTCAGAAGATGTCCAAATTTGCGAAGAAATTCCTGGTTTGGCAAGCCATCTGCACGTGCGGGAAGCGGAGTGCACCTTTCGTGACCCAGGACACGATGAACGGACAGGTGTACATAAAAGAGTGCCTCCAGAAGCGGCTGCTTCCTCTCCTGAAGGCCCACAACGTCCCAACAATCTTCTGGCTGGATTTGGCCTCATGCCACTACTCCAAGGACGTGCTGAAGTGGTATGCGGACAATAAGGTCAATTTCGTGCCGAAAATGTTCAACCCTCCAAACACTCCGGAGCTTCGCCCCATCGAGAAGTACTGGGCGATTATGAAGCAGTACCTTCTTAAACGACCTAAGGTAGTGAAGACAGTCGAGGAACTGAAGAAAGTATGGGTTTACATGCAAAAAACGGTTGATTCACAGGTTGTGCAGAATCTTATGGCCGGGGTTAAGGCCAAGGTGCGGGCATTTGCGTATGGACTGTAAATAAAATACGAGTAAAATGGTAAAATGAAGTTTAATAGTTATTTCTCAATCCCTGAAAATTTGATGGCAATCGGATGAAAACTCGAATTTTGCGAATCAATTTTGTGTGTGGCAATTTCATCGTGGACACCCTTTACTCCCCCTTTAAGAACAATAATATGTACTTATGATTAATAACATTATTTCATAACAGTTCTTACAAATACTAACATTGCGAAATTTAGTACTATTCGGAGACGAACCAGTGTTCAGCTAAAAGTCGCCTTAATAAAGATAACTAACTAATTAACTAGTACTATTTGTTCACATCTATCTATAAGGAATATACTCTAACCGATCGTTAACTGAAAAACCTTTTGCACATCAAAGCAATTTAAATGTATTTCATAACTAAATAGTTTGATAATCGAAATGCATATCAAACGTAGAGTGTATTCGAATGTTGAGACCTTAAATCTTAAATCGTAAAAAAGTTATACAGGGTTAATGTCCCTAATGTTGGCCTAAGTGTTCCTTATATTGGGCCCATACATAAAATTCGATGGGAAGCATTTATTGCCAATTTTTCACAAGCATCCAAAAATATCCAATTATATTATCCAGATGACGCACTGTTTTAAGAAAATTCGAACAACAGGAGATTTCTATCGATGGGCCCAATTAGAGCCATTTTCAGATAAAAAAAAATATTTTTTAAATAATGTGGTTTCCAAGCATTCAATAGCAGGTCAAAGTTTCAACGGTCAGCATAATTTCGAAAGCATCTTTAGACTATCGATGCATTTGTAAATATCTAAAAAAAAAAGATAAAAAATGGATCACAAAGTCAACAGCATTTCCAAAAAAACATTACAAATGCCTATATCACAAAGTCAATATAATATCACAAAAATGTAAAGACTTGATAAATAATAGATCTGATAAAATACAGTTGTAACGTAAAAACAGTAATAGCATAATAGTAATCTGTCCAAACACTCGTGCCGAAGAAATGATACCCCTAATCAGTCTACCTGCTGGCACCTGAATACACACATCTCAATCAGACATCCGTTGATATTGAGTAACTCACCCCTTCTGCACTTCAAACGTAACTAGGTATCGAGCACTGAGTTAAGAAAACTAAAACCTCGTTGTTTTGCCGACAAATATTGACACCTAGATGTGGGCAAACCTTCGGAAGTCATGTGCCCATCCGTGTCTCTCCATTCTATGAAATTGGCGTAATAATTGTTTACCGTCACAAACTTCAACGTGACAATTTTGTGTCGAGTAGCGGTTTATGGGGCTCATCGATGATGGAAACAAATTGATGCCCTGGTACTTAAGTGGCTTTGAGCCGTTCTCACCCTGGGTGCATGGGGGTTGCATTAAAGTTCGCTTTGACACGTTTAACAATTAGGCTACCGATAGCGGCTTCAAGTGCGTATAATTTGGTTTCACAACGTCTCTGTGCAATAAATTGGTTTGGAGAGGCTTTTTGTCCTCGTGCCTGCAAGTCGACGTCAATAGGATGGTGGCATGAGTTCCTCGTTGCAAATCACGTGATGGTGCAGATTTGCGTAAATTCCGCGATCCTCGGTCAAACCGGTTGCTTGGTGATGCTTGTAATTTTTTTATGATTATGAGAAATCAGGAGCGGTGGATCTTGAGATTGCTTGGGTTTTGGTCGTTCGAATGATAGGGTAGAGCGCAACTTCATCGTAATCGTCGATTTCCGTTCGATCGAGCAGAAAATATAAATAATATCAATGATTTCACCGTGCACAATTCAATAATACGTTTGTTCCGATGCGTTAGCTGAACAGAACCGCGATCGCGTTGTATGAATTTATTTTATTTATTTACATTCATTGTTCTCAAAACAAATCACTTTTTTTCTGCGATCATTTGTAGAACGAAGAAAAACTTAGACAAACCAATGCCGTTTAATAGCGTTAGGACGGAATTGAAACTACAAATTTGGAATCAAGAAGCAGTGTTAGATTTCTTAAAATATCTCAACAATTTGTGACTCTTTATCAAATCCAACGGTCATATAGAAATGTACATAAATTTGGAAGAAAAAATTTTCGGTTCATATCCGTTCGAAAAAGTGCAGATTGTACTTAGTAGGTCGGAAGGTTTTTTTTTTTTTGAAAGCTTCACGTGTGCTAAATCAACACAACTCACCAGCTACAAGTAGATTTTTCACCATCTCCAGCACCATCCGCTTACTCTAATTAGTTGGTTCAATGCTAATGGTTGAGTGCAATTAGAGTATTTCTAGGATAGTCTAAATGCACCTCTGGGGTAAAATGACCCCACTATTTTTTCAAGCTTTCCGAATGGCAATTCGTCAGCACTTGAACTAGCATTCTGGCGCATAAAATCCCAGAGGTAACTTCCATACATGACGAAGTATTTGAAGGTGGAGGGAGGGGGATCTAAAATGGGTTCGTCATTTATGGATGGACTCCTAATTAGTACTGCCAGTCGGGATGATATTGGGCCAAAAATGAAAATTGTGTATTGTTGCAAATATCTTGAATATACAGAAAATGATAACTTAAGTGTAACATGGTGCAAAGATGACATGTTTTTTCAACTCCTGGAGTAAGTTGTATCACATTAACGAGTTGTAAATGATGTTGTCAAGCTTAGTGGCATAGATACTAGAAAAAAACCTTTTTAAAAAATGTCTTCTAAACCTACTCAAAAAACACACTTTTACATAGATAAACGGAAGTGACATGTGGTCCCCAGTCGTATACACTCAGGTCTTTTGACGTAGGACTACGTCTGTGATTTCTATATGGGGGTACACTTTGTGAAAACAGAAAATGGAACATGTAACAAAATTATGAAAGATTTTGAACGATAATAACTCAGCTGACCCTGGACCAATTTCAATAATTTTATCACCATTGAATCAGAAATATTTCTACGCATCTGTCGAATATAATACTTTATCAAAATTTCACAATTGAAAACTTGATTGTCTGCGAAAAGGGATTTCCCTAACACAGATTACAAAGTTGAATTCAATCCGGTTTCACCAAACGGTGTTTATTCAATTACCCCGTGAGGAGTGTGGTGTACTCCAGTACACAACGAAAGGCTCCCCGCAAGCAGCTAGCTATCAAGGCTGGCATCAACCACTGATTGGATTTAGTTCAAATAACCGTGTGTGGTGGTGTCCGGTTGTCGGCATCATCAGCAGCAGCAGTGCTTTTGGCGCGTGGCGTTGAACATTGTTCTCCAGTACACAACGAAAGGCTGCCTGCAAGCAGCGAGCTGCAGCCCACATGAGCATCCATAGAAGAAGGAATAAGCCGCACCGCTATTGATCGGAATCAGTAGCTCTTGGTGAGTCGCTATGGGCCATCTATGCCAAGCGCGTCACCCTCATTACAAACAACATACAGCTCACCACCCTCATCTGTGTTCAACACCCTAAAAGCTCAGCATTACTCAACCCCCACGACAAAATGGTCTTATTCAGGACCACCATAAATTTGTTAAAGAGTAGTTTTTGGACATTTGTCAAGGTCATCATTCGGATGTCAGTTCCCATATCAAGAAAGAGCTGGAATTAGTGCGTAACACCTCTTGTGAACAATGACTTCTTTCGATGATGTCTTGAAAGTCAAGACTCGCCACGCAAATCAACATCAAAATCCGGTAGGACAAGACTTCCCCTACCCGACAGGTAATGTTGGTTTGCGTGGGCGTGTCTTGAATTCATAAAAATCAACGAGAGAAGTCATTATTTACAAAAACTGTTACGCCTAATTCCAGCTCTATCTAGATATGGTTAAATCTAACATACCATGTTCTTGAAGGCATCATTGGGGGTGCAATTTCAAAAACCAAAGTCAGTCGTGGCATGAAAGTGGTCTGATTTTGATCCAGAGATGATGGATTTTAATTTTTAATAAGTCAATCGATAGGATTTTTTTCTACGGATCTGTTAAAACTAAGAATTAATCATTTTTCAAAATGTCATTATTGAAAATTGCACGAATGCACTATTGGCTATGATAGTTAAAATTATCACCGATTGCCTGCGAAAAGCGATTTCTCTAACACAGATTTCCAAGTTGAATTCCATTCGGTCTCACCAAATGGTGTTTATTCAATAACCGTGTGGTAAGTGGTGGCGTTCTCCAGTACACAACGAAAGGCTGCCTGCAAGCAACGAGCTGCAGCCAACATGAACATCCATAGAATGAGGGAGAAGCCGCACCGCTATTGATCGGAATCAGTAGCTCTTCGTGAGTCGCTGAGGGCTATCTATGTCAAGCGCGTCATACTAAAGAGTATAGACAGAGAGAACCCCGCTCAAATTCCTGTTCTTACACAAAACACAAGCTCCTGCTGCAGTTAACAAATAAGATTTTTATATAAGACCACGTAGTTCTACGTCACCATTGCGTACAACCCCATAGGGCTGTCTCTTGTAGGTTTTTTTTACACGGGGGATGTGTACCGTGTAAAAAAACAAATTTTTAATTTTTCACGGTCAAACATATTTAAAAAAAAATGTTGTTGATGCCATTTGTTATTTTAGTATGCTATGGTCCATATGCTAGACGAAACTTCAATTGGAACTGATGTTTTCTAGTTATGATTTGTTGACAAATATTGAAAACGCCATTTTGAAGATTTTTACGGGATTAAATATGGCGGAATGTTTCCGCTCAAATGAGATTGACTGACAATTACAAACAATTATGGAAAGTTTCATGCAAATCGGAGATCTCATAAGATGGATTCGCCGTTTGGCGTGGAGCTGCTCCATAAGGGTTTGGAGGCCCTTATTCAGCCATTCCATTGCAAAACGATGTGGTGGTTCTCAGAATTTCGTAAAAATTAGTAGTTTTGTTCCTTTTCGCAAAAATTAGACCCATTTCTATGTCCAAAAAAACGATTTTTTGGTTATTTTTCAAAAATGGCTTTTTTCAAAAATTCATAACCTTTTAATTATTCACCCGATTTCAAAGATTAAAATATCAAATAAAAAGTAATTAAAAATACTTTTTAAAAATATCAATTCCAGAGACATACTTCAAGTCCCCGCGTACATCGTACGGGTTAGGCAAAAATGTGCGTCTATCTCTAAAAACTGTCGCATTAATGGCCCTTCGCTCATTTTCAACTTCTATTCAATTTTCATACTGCCGTACTCTAACGGAACTATCCACCTACCCTCTTCTAAAGATCATTCTCTAGCTAATAAATCATCACACTAAAGCTTCATGTTAGCATTTCCAACCAACTCTGAAAATCGTTAACTTCGCGTATGAAGTAACATAAAAACACTTTGAATGCATTAATTGTATTTATCATTTTTTTTTAAATCGATTTTTGGACCATCTTAACATGGCAATGATCACCTTGATAACAAAAAAAGAGTATAAAAATTTTACAATATTGAACAAAACAAAAAAAAATTTACGAAATTCTCGGAACCACTATATCGTTTTGCTATGGAATAGCAGGTTTATTTAATTTTATTACAATGAGATTTCATTTTCATTCATGACAGACGTAAATATTTCAAGCTGAACATTGAGTTAGGTCCTAAGTAACATTTATCGATTCTCTTTGTCGACTTTCTCGTTAATAACTTGATCACATAACCGTTCTTGCTATGTTTGTCGTATTATATACTAGATGCTGTGTGTGCTTAAAATAACAGGGAATTATCGTGGAGATACAAAGAGAAAGTCGACGAAGAGAATATGTCAATGTTACTTAAGACCTAATGCAATGTTCAGCTTGATATCATTGATGAACATATTCACATTGAAGCACCCCTCACCATCCCTCATCAATGTATGAGTTTGGTTAAGAGGATGCTCGACCCGATTCGTACCTTCCTCAAAAACTGTCCTGTGCTCGCTTTCTATATATGTAAAATTTTCACACTGCCGTACTATATCGGAACTATCAATTCTATACTTTCATCTCCTCATCTATCGTATAAAATTTCCACTTTAAGTCTGATATTTGACGTTAAGCAGTTGAAGATATATGTTTTTATTAGTCCAATGTCAAATGTATATGTTTTATTGGTCCAATGTCACCCCCACTGACGGTAATGGGAAAGCAACGACAAACCGCGGACTGTTCTACCCTAGTCAATTTCCTATGTTTTTAGGTGAGTCCGGTGTGGCCACCCGTCGTTCAGGCGTATTTTGAGTGCCACGAAGTGAGGGGTTCGATTCCCGCTCCAGCCGCTGAAAATTTTCCTAAAAGGAAAATGTCCCTACTGGAGTCCACTGGGAGGTGTGCGTTGTTCGTTGTTAAGTGTTCAGCAACCCCTGGTTTTAAAGACGACGGTGTCAATTGCCTTCTATTTTTTTAAGTCAAATAAAATTTTATCGGCTAGCTAATGTGATTTCTAATAATACACTCATGGCGGCGATGAGAGTCGTAAATAAACAAATCATAATGTATGTCGTAACACCATGCTCTGCAACCTGTTTGGCAAGGTTTGCGAAGGAATTTAGCTAACGCGAAGATGGACACTTCAAGGTGTTTTTTTTTTCGACCTGTCTACACCTTCGCCAGTTCGGAGAAGGATGCAAAGCAAGATGGAAAGGGTGATTGCTCACATTTAGAGGATTTTCGTGGAGCTTGTTATGGCTCAAATACGTTTCGTTTGCTAATTAAAAGGTATGCATTTAAATCGTAATTTTGTTCAAAATTACCGGTAGTTGTTTCGAGTGCGAGAATATGAATTAACCTTGAAGGCTTTTTGAAGATGGTTTAAAAACGTCTTAAGCGGCAATAAGAACATTTTTCTAGCATGCATTGAATCACATTAAGCATACGATAATAAAATAATATGGCGCTCACAAACTCAAACGTCTTATCTGAAGTTGGTCTGAATCTTCTTTCTGGAGACCATACTTCATGCCACCTTAACCAGAATTACGTTTGATGAACAATCACTTTAGCAGCTATCCTTGTCATGAACTAACCAGTAAATCTTATTTCCTATTTTCAGCCAAAATCGGTACATTCTATATGGTATTCTACTGCGTATTGGCTGCCCTGGTCGCTGTCTGCATGTGGGTGTTCTTCCAAACGCTTGACCCAAGGACTCCAAAGTGGCAGCTGGATCAGTCACTCATCGGCACCAATCCTGGTAAGCTCCTTGCTATATTTTTCTTCCACCCACCAATCTCCCACAACAACCCCGTCATGCCTCACGAGTAGTTGAGAGTGAGCATATGTTCCCCATAACCATTCAACCGCATCGACAGGAAAAACTCCACTTGACCGCTGCCGGCTGCCAAATAGATGTTAGTAGCATTAAACACTACACGCAGTATGACCGCGTTGTCCGCCAGCCTAGTAGTAGGTCAAACGATGGAAAACAACATGTAGCATCAAAGAAAAAGCGATGCACGAAAATTGTCCCTGCTCTGACGGGTCCGTATGATAGAAGAAATGACACCTCCTGTTGATTTTCCCTACGTAACCGAATTTCACACCCAGCTTCGCAGTCAGACATAGATCTAATTTTAGAAAACCCGATACCACCAGGCGGTGCAATTAGGTTGTTGTACCATCGAGTGATCCATTCTAGTGTGAAAATTATTCATTCAATTGACAGTATTGCTTGAAAATATATGTCATCGCAATTTTATTTGTCAATTTTTTTCATTGATAAAGTGTATGAATATGATGAAAGGTTGCTGTTAATCTTCATTTAAAAGTCATTATAAATGGATCGTATATCATGGAATGTTCTTGTTTGTAGACTGCTCAATGTTTTTTTTTTCTGTACTGTGGTTTTGAAACCATCGGCATGTGCATTGAGAGCACGTGCATTCAGTGTTCAAATATGCACTTTAGCCGGAACGCTCAAAGGAAATACTCACTTGTGCTTCATAGCTGTGTGCAGGTCTTAGATGTGAGGAGATCAGTTCACTGCCAACTTTAGCGTTGTTTATTTGAATTGAAAATGGTCTTCTTTGGAAATTGATTCCTTTGGTACCATGCTGAATTCTGAATGGGCAATAGGTCGTGTTGATTTTTGCAAAAATCAAAATTTGCTGGAAAGGTGTAAAACTGCTTGCTTCTTCGATTTTTATTTGAAATTTCTATGATTTAGCATAAAACCCGTCCTCAGGAGCATAAAGAAATGATATTTCTGATCACGTTTGCTGAAGTACTGTAAATTGAGCTAAAAATGAGAAAGGTAGTCGATTCAGAAATCAGGCTTGGGAGATGAATCAGCTTGCGACTGAAAATCTTGATAATAAAGAAATAAGTAAAAGAACCCATGCTAAATATTTTTTTAAAGTTTTTGGTTTGGAAACACTGAGTTTACCTAATGGTGCAATTATATAATTTTACTACTCAGGTAAACTCAGTGCTACCAAATGAACGGATATGAAATCATGTACAATAAATATGCGCACATTCTGAATTGAACAACTTTCATAGTATAAACTCAAAAAATTACTATCTTCAGCAATTCAAGAATAACTATTCTAAATGCTGCTTGAGTGTAGACAATTTTGTTTTAGAAGTAAGTACTTAGTTTCCCCAAATTCCAGAAATGTGTTTTTCCCCATTTTAAGAAAATTTGATTCACATATGTAAAAAATTTCTAAAATTTTCATACTTTTCAAGGTGTCTTTTACACAGATTTACACCATTTCTTAACTATGTGTCTATGCAAGTTTGCATTGTTGTCCAAATCGACACGGCCTAATGGGCAACGCCCGTACTACGTCATTGCTCCCTTTATAAAAATTCCATCACCGCAACTCGATCATCTGCAACGGATAGTAACAGCAACAGTAGCATTTGCATGTGATAAACTGTGTTCGCAACGCTATCACCGAACGGCGGCACAGCTGGGAGCACCCACGAAATTTGATCTACCATGTACCTATATCGATTTTGCTCAATGAAGTCGAACCAAGCTTGCTTGACACGATCGTCATCCTTGCCATTTTGGTTCGTGGAAGATTTCATACATTTTCCCAATAGATGTAATTATATTAAATTTAGTAGGTTTGCGCCTGGTAACATCACGGAAAAATTCCAAATCCGTAATTTTACTCAACGTTGGCCTAGAGATAAATCACTCGACATGGGAATGACGATAAATGCCCATCCGGGCATTCAACGGGAGATCGTCGGTCGTCGTATCAATTTCGAGAAGCGGTTGCAAATTGGGTCATTAGAATGCTTACACCGACGACTGGCTGATCTATGTACAGCATCTGTATACTGCTCAAACGTGGATATCTCGACGAGAACTTCAACCTCATTCATTCATCAGCTCTCCGCCCGTGGTCGCTCATTCATAGATTGCATAATGACAGGAAGCTGATGATTAAATTATTTCACTTCGTTTCACCGCGTAACCGATGATGCTTGTGTGAACTTGAATGGATGAATTAGCACTCGGGTTTTCGTCAATCAGCGATGGCAGTGAGCCTAGGTTTTGCGCGTATTGTAGTGAATCTCGGTATTACTACATGATTCTCCTATGCTGAGTACTTTGTAGCTAATCCAATTTGAAACTTCTTTAATGAATACTGATTGTATCTCAGTATAAAATATCTGATTTTAGGAGACAATTATTGGGAAAATGCATTCAACGTGTTCTAATTTGGAACCGTTCGAGCACTTTGGAATACAAAGTGTCAGGCTAAATGGCTTTAGTGGTTAATTGACAAGTTAAACCAGCATTTTTAAAAACAAGAATACTTTTGAATAAATAAATTATTAAATGATCCATACAAAATCAATGAACGCTCCTTAAAAAACACCCAAATGATCCATCCATAAAACTCCAGTGAAATCCCAAAAAAAAGTGTGAATGATCCATAAAAAAAATTCACTTTGATCCATATTTTATGCAAAATTTAGCAACACAATTGAAAAAAGTATCGCTAAATTTCAAAAGCATTTAAATTGTACGAATTACCCATAAACATATTGCAATGATCCATAAAACGTTCAATAATGAACCAGAAACTAATGAAATTGATCAAGTTTGCGCACTAAAAAATATAGGAATGATCCAAAAAATGGGATTGAATGCAAAATATTGAATGCTCAGTAAGCAAAATCGGTCGCTGCTAAGCCATCGAGCTCCTTTCATCACAACAAACCATTGCGACTAACGATCGCTTAAGCCTGGCAACAATAATTTATTTAATTTAATTTATTTATTTATTTTTAAATTTCCTTAATTTATTTAATGTATTTGCCATAACCCATTATCGCACAAATTATGCAAAATTTGGGCCATTAAATCGCATGATGGCGTCTTACAATCAATGCTGCGAAACCATTGACTTTTCAATGTCTCGGCATAAACTAAAACAATATTTTAACTCCATACGGAATCATGACTCTTAAGAAGTAAAAAAAGAATAGTAGACAATATTTTTTTAATACTCTTAAGAAAACCAAATTTATTTATGTATTTGTACTATTCTTCATCGGATGAAATAAATAAATAAAGCTATTCAATATTTGAACTTTTAGTCGCGAAAATCGCGAAAACATTAAATGGTCCCGAAAATCGCGAAGGGACTGATGTTCTGTCTCAAAAATTGTGGAATTCATTGTAATCTTTCCGTCCCGGATTATTTTGCTGTCATCAATTCTGTTGTTCATTTGGATCTCAATTTTTTACCGGTTTAAACTAAGCACCCTGCAAATAATCGAAAAATGATCTCAATTCCATAAGTCACTTCGCATTTACATATGGAAATTCCCTGGGGTCTGTCCAATGTAAGACATTTTCATGTTTTTTTTTATTTCCAATATGAACATAGCATTTTTCGTTGTCAAATCATGAACGAATCGTATATATGCGAGTAATTGACATGTATACCGGATATTCTAGGTTATCTAAATCGTCCTGGAGTTCAGTTGATTTGCCAAACAGATTCAAATTGTCTATGTGAATCGTGCCCAACCTATTGCTACGTATACAAGATGCTATAGGTTCTGAAATCATTTTGGAGATCAGATTATTTTTCTACTAGATCACACAAGACTAATTCAATATCTGCAGTATCGAAATATGTCCAAACTAATTTGCAGTGTTTATGTGGATCAACCTATTTTCGTGTATGTCAAATGTTCTAGGATTTCCATATCGATATTTCGATACTACAGATATTATCCCAGTCTATGTTGATCTAGTAAAACAAATCATCTGAACTGCAGGACGATTTTCAGAACCTAGATCATCTGGTATACGTGGAAATAATTAAACATTATCCATATAGACACTATGAATCTTTTTGGACATAATTCGATACTACAGACTTTATCCCAGTCATAGTTGATCTAGTAGAATGAATAATCTGAACTCCAGAACGATTTGGAGAACTTAAAACATCTGGTATACATGGCAATAGTTCATGCATGATCCACATAGACACTGTGCATCTGCCTGGACATATTTCGATAATACAGACATTATTGCAGTCTTGGTCACGCATGGAAAATCATTTGCATTCATTTCATACATTCATTTACATTCATTTGCCTCTAACTTTTTTCATCAACAGCATTCCGCAAAATAATGTATCAAGTTTCAGTAGGTTTTGTTATTAACTACAACTTTTGCTCAAAACTCAAACCTGTATCTCTTATGCATCACGAACTAGAGCGGGCAGAACTTGTTACTGTTTTTCAGTGAATGTAAAATACATTCACTGAAAAACAGTAGTGGCTTCTGTTCACTTTGGTTCGTCATGCATAAGAGATACGGATTTGACTTGTTAACAAAAGATGTTGCTGATAACAAAACCTATAAAAGTTTTATACATTATTTTGCGGAATGCTGTTGAAGAAAAAAGTTAGAGGCAAATGAATGTAAATGAATGCACGAAATGAATGCAAATGATTTTCCATGCCTGGTTTTAGTTGATCTAGTAGAACAAACCAACTGATGTCCTGGGCGATTTGGAAAACCTATAATTTCCGGTATACATAGTAATAAGTCGTGCATGATATATGACAAAGTCACATATATACGATTCGGTTATGATTTGGCAATGAAAAGATTCATAGAAATTAAAAAAAATAATAATGAAAATGTCTCACCATTGGACAGACCTGGACCCAAGGAATATCCGTGTAAATACAGAACGCGACGTGACCAAAAAGTGTGACTTTTGAATCTCTGGTAATTTATCGATTATGTACAGCGTGTTTGGTTTGAATCGGTCAAACATCGAGAAAACTAGAGCCAAATTAACTAAAACGATTAAGGATAGCAAAATATTTCAGAGACGCAAAGGATAACTTTTAAGAAAATTTTCATTTCAAATGAAAATGCATTCTTTTTTTTAATGTTTCATCAAATTTATGCCGGTATTATTCAATAGAATCTCATAATGTAAGGGTGTTTTATTATGGTCACTAATTACTCAGAATTTATACTCTACATAAATAACTGAAGATGATACATTGTTATTTTTTATTTTGTCAACGGTTACAAACGATACTCCTTTAGCTCAGTCGGTAAGGGCGCAGCTACAAAGCAAGTCCATGCTGGATGCGACTGAGTTCGATTCCCGCCCGGTCTATTAATTTTTCGGGTTTGAAAATGTCTCTACTTCCTTGGGCATAGGATGGTACAGGCATAGAAAGCTCTCAATTAAAATGTGAAGGTACTTCAAAGAACACTAAGTTGAGAGCAGGCAAAAATCGAATATGCTATAAGCAATAAGCTTGAAATGCCACGTAGTAGTATACAAATGCTATTTTTAGGCAATGTTGCGGATTAGTATGGGTGCCCATCATATTGTTTTTTGGTTTTATATAAACAGCAAAATGTTATAAAGCTTGGTTGATTTCAGCAAAAGATGTCAGTAACGTCATTTTTTTAAAGGCTGAAAACCGGAAAACACCTCAATTGAAAAAAAATTAGATTGTGGAAAATGGTATATTCTTCGAGATCACATTAGATTGTCAAATAATATTCCATAATTTAGTTAAACTTTTAAAATCTGAAATTTTAAAAGTGTTTATTGTTGCAAAATTTCAAATTTTGAACATTTCAGGGCGAGTGGGTAATTGGACCGAATGTGTGATAGAATAAACTCAAAAATTCTTATACATAATTAGAAAAAATAGAACTTTTCTGAAATCCCATTTCATATATGGCTTTTGAAAACACGTAAATAATGGAACTGCATCAATTGTGTCTATTTCGGATTCGAATTAAAGGATTTGCAGACGGTTTTCACTCAAGTTCATACGAAACGTGGTTTCGAAGGAATTCTCGAACTTTTACGACTCATCAAGCAGCGCACAATGGTCTCGTCCACTGTTTTTGGCAATTGTATCCCATAAATTTTCCATCTGAGCTGCCGTTTTGATGACTGTAACTTTCACCTTTCGGTTCCTCTTCATAATTGCCCAGTAGTTTTCAATGGGCCTGAACTGGGGACAATTGGGCGGATTGCGGGTTTTCGGGACAAACTGGACTCCGTTGTACCACTGTTACACTTCCCGGTTGTAGTGACAACACGCAAGATCCGGGCAAAATGTCATCGGACCATCACGTGACTGGATGATGGGCAGAATTCGCTTCTGGAGACATTCGGTTTTGAAAACCTCCGAGTTCATCATTTTCTCAATGACGAAAACCTTTGCGTGCAGATTTATCCGCAAACACAAATTTGAATCTGCCAGGGACATCCTTCACCTCCTTCAGCCTTCACTTTGTAAAATGTTAGTCCTGAAAGCTATAAAAATTCAGCCTCCATAAGCATGTACCCACCGGACTTGGTCAGCAAATTGTCATACAGCTTGCGAGCACGGGTTCTAGCTACGGTATTTTGCTTGAGTGATCTACACTGAAGTCTTTTTTACACGGTTTTTTTTACGCGGTTTTTTTTTTACACGGTTTTTTTTACACGGTTTTCCACGATTTACACGGTACGTTTTTAACGATTTCTCGACAACGATACAACCTATCGACTTGATTCCAATCACATTATCCGTTTCAAGCTATACACACTTAATCTAGCTCGGTAAAATCTCCAAAAGCTGATTACCTCGGCATTCTCTTTTGCTAATATCTCTGCAAAATATCTGTTTGTTAGCTGACAGCTCAGCAAAATGTTATTTATTAGCTGAGTCTCGGCAATTGTTTTACTGAATCTCAGTAAAATAAATTGCAGAATTACTCGGCTGTTGGAATCTCGGCCAAAATATTTAAGTGTGTAGGTAATCGAATGGCATACTTAAAAAAAATCACAATTTTTGGTGTAAATACAGAAATTTTTAAAATATGTCTATATGGACCATATCATGCTTTAATTACAAATGTCATCAAAATACGATTTTTTTAAAACATTTAAGCATGCGAAAAATCAAAATCCCGCAGGTTTTTTTTTTTACACGGTACGTATCCCCCGTGTAAAAAAAAGACCTGAGTGTATTTGGTTGGCTACTGGCGCGGTATGCCTGTAAGCCTTCGCGGTAGCGAATTCGCTTCACTGTACTACGGGTGGCAGCATACTTTTTTACTCAAATTGCAATCGGACATAGGGTTTTTGATCTAATTTCCGTCCTACTAAGGACATCGCGCACTTTACCACGCTTTTTGGAAAGGGTTTGAACAAAACATGGAATGTTTTCATCAAAGATAACTTCTAAATTTATCCACCTTTCCATACGTACAGTTGGATTTGATAAAGAGTCAAACAATGTTGAGATATTATTAAAAATCTAACACTGTTTCTTGCTCCTAAATTCGTTCTACGCGTTTCAATTCCGTCCAAACGCATTGAAACGCCATTAGATTTCCTTCGTTCTACGGATAAACGGAGAAAAAGGGGATGCGCTAGGAGCGCTTCTTTTGTTTTGAGAACAATGAGCGTAAATATGCATACAATGCGCTCTAATAGGATTTATAATGTAGCTAATGAACTAACGCATCGGAACAAACGTTTTATTGTTTTGTGCATTGTGAAATCATTGATATTATTGATGATTTCTGCTCGATAAAACGGAAATGGGCGATTACGACGAAGTAGCGCTCTTGCCTACCTGGGTTGCTTGGGATGGACCTCACGACCTTTCCATGGAGTTGACGGTTGGAAGTTCTACTCCGGCGTTTACTTTGAGGCTTCCGATTCGTCGTCAAGGTTTCCCTGTACGTTTTGAGCACGCACCATACGGTATTTCTAGGAAAATTCAACACTTTAACAAGACTCCCGAGAATTTTGATCAGAATGCCAATTGAATTTTGGGGAGAATTTCTCTAGGAATAATTCTAAATGAATTCAGAGGACAATCCCAAAGGAATGTGGAAATAAGTTGCAGGTAATTTTCAGAAGCATTTCAGGAAAAATGTAGGAAGAACTATGGGCGAATCCCAAGGTAGTTCCAATAAGACTTTTTATATTATGAGTAGAAGTACAGAGACTTCAGAAGCAACTCTGAAGGATTCTCAAGTAGCATTTTAAAGAAATCCGGGAGGAGAATTCAAAGTGAATTAACCTCACTACAAACTTACTTATGATATGGAAACAATTCTGACACCACTTCTTATGATCACGTAAGGCCTAGAAAATTTCTTAAATTTGGAATTTCCTTAAAATAATTCTCAGGATTCCTTTGGAATTGTACCCTCAAAATTCGATACCGTTGATATTTTTCACGGATTCTGGAATCCTTTTCACAATCGTCTTTACAATTTCCACCGAATTTTCAAAAAGCCATATCTGCTTTTATAAACAAAAATTCTAACGTCAATTTTTCGAAACGCTTGGCTCACTCATGCAAACTAACACCATCATAATGTTGGGGAAACTTTGCCCAATGTGGTGGGGGTGCTAGTTTTGTGGGCCTTAGTTCGACAAATTGACAATTGATTTTTTTTTTACAAAAGCAAATACGGTCATTTGAATATTCACTCTTGAATAGTTCTACAAAGTGACTGTATGCTGAAAAATAAGTGAAATTTTTTAAGGGTCTAAATTATTTTTTTTTTCGATGGAGATGAAGTAAATCTCCCTATGTGTCATTGAAATTCATGGTTTTTTCACGGTGACTTTGAATTCCCGGCTTTTCCCGGTTTACCCGATTTCCCGGTTCACTCGTCACCCAGATTTATGAATGAACTTTGACAACAGGCAGTAAACTAACGACTGTGAGAAACAATTATCATTAAATTCTGTCAAGCAAACTGGTTCCTGTCGTTGTGTAAAATGAATTATGTGATATTCTATCAACGTTCTCCCGCTGTTTAAATGGTTGACGATGTGTCACTCCGTTAAACATTTAAGGTCCCCCCAAACTGGCGCGTTTTTTACGCCGCGGCAGCGGTAGCGAATAAATCGCGTTAACCGCGGTAGCGATATTCGCGTGAGTACCCACACCGAAGCGACAGTTTTTTTAGCAGCGTCGTAGCGATCGTGAGCAATAGATTCGTCGTCGGATGAAGAAGAAACGCTTTTGCTAGTTTCTTTACAAGCAGAGGAAAATGCGTTGAAGTATTTTGGCAATTTCCTTGATTTTAGTGATATTTGTTAACAGTTTTGTTTGATGTTATAGATTTCTCACCACTGGTGATCACGGAAGTTCATGGAATTTTAAAGAAAGTTTGTCAATCTTTAGAAAAAAATACAAAACTTAACTTCCCCTGGAATGCATATCATCAGAACATCAGAATTTGCAGACAGAAGAATTTGCAAAACTTCAAAGAAAGTTTGTATATCTTGAGATAAATTTGCAGAACTTCAGGAAAATTCGTAGATCATCAAAAACTTTGCAGAATTTCAAAGAGGTTCACAGAACTTCAGAAATGTTGATAGAGCATCAGAGAATTTTGCAAAACATAAGGGAAGCTCACAGAACTTCAGGAATTTATGAAAGTTCAAGGAAGTTCATAGAGTATCAAGGAATTTCGTAGAACTTCAGGGAAATGTTTAGAACTTCATACCTCTGGCGTGTTGAGCTGTTGAATATTTCCTGAAGAATAATCATACTGAAAGTCTTGGGTGTTTACGATAATTTCTGAGAATGCTGGTATCTTTTTAGATTTTTTCGAAGAACTTTGAACTCTCGGACAGTCTATTGTGTTCGCTCTTAGTATTCTCGCGATATTTCAGATGAATTATCTCAGGAAACTTTTTTTAGTTCAGCTAAATGCTTCTCCGGAACTCACCTTTGAATTTATTTGTCATACTCCTAAACAATTCAAAGGAATTATTCTCAGAACTGAATTTATTTCTAAAATCGCTTTGGATTTTCTCCTTTCCTTGGAATTCAACTTACAGTTTCTTAATTCTCCTTATAAATTAATGTAGTTCTTCTAACATATTCCTTAGATTTAGCATAGCATATGCAATTGTACAAATTGTGGGTCAACTATCCTCCTTAGATTTCTCCTCCGGAAGCTTCTTTGAAGGGCAGTGAGTTTATAGCACTTTACCGATCTTTGTACAAGTTGAGCGAATTCCAAGTAGAGCAAGGAATTTTGCAGAAGTTCTTGCAACTACATATAAGCTCTGCTAGAATTTGCAGAATTTCGGGGGGATTCAGGGAGTTTTGTAGATGGAAATATTGTAGATATTCCAATGATAGTCTGAGATCTTGATCAAATTTCAGGGAGCAGTAAATTAAATTTGCAAGTTCAGACATCTTTGAAAAAAATAGTTTAGAATCAATTCTTTTAAGGTTTTCGTTTTTGCCATTTTTTTATCACCTGAAAACCACTTTCGGTACAAAAACCGCGCTTGTTCGGCGGCAAAAACGCTGAAGACAGCGAATCGAAAGCGAACGCAAAAGAAACGCTGCCAAAACGCGCGAAGAGCGTCAACTTGCCGCGTTGGTTTGAGCGCTTCCGTAAGCCACCATGCATTTAAAACGCGGTGATTTTTCCGCCGCGAATTATTCGCTGCCGCCGCGTTAAAAACGCGCCAGTTTGTGGGGACCTTTATACAGCAGGCGAAGAGCCGACAAATTCAAATCGATTCACCTGTCACATTGAGTTCAAACGCTCATTTCCAGCACTACTGCTCGGACGCCAGCAACGCACTATCGAATATTTTCGGTGTCCAATGGCAGATGAAAAAGTGTTCTCACCGATTTTGTGAGAGCGATATTTTCATGGTTTGAATGGGAGAGGAAAATGAATAATCGTTGAAGAATGAGAGATGAAAATATTGTCTATTTTCAGCTTTGCCAAAAGCACCTTGAGTGATGTGTCACTTATCTTGCAGCTGAGCGAGAATTTCGATCTCTGGTAAAAAGTCAAGATGAACAGTCTCGGTAGCTTGTTCACTGAACTTTCCCAAAGCAAACTGCATTACTTTGCAAAATTGTGGAACGTGAAATCTCAAAATATGAAACTTCTAACTGTTAGGAAGTTCTGCTTCTCTCCATAATTTAGCTTAACGTGCGATGTACTGGTAGTATTCAGAATCTAGCATGTAGGGTAAATGTTGGCTTCGGCACCCATTGACTGTTTTCGGCAACCAAAATTTAAACGTTAATTTCACTATATTTTCCCATCAACGCACTTCCCTGAATGTGTCCAAACGATTGTTTAGCCTTTCAGCTTCAATCTGATTATATTTGAACGATCGAGCAATCCAGTAATGCTACATTTTTCTTCAAATAAAGCATACGCACTACAAAATGAGGTTGATCTCGAGTTGCCGATAATAGAACAGCTGGTTAACACGCAGTTCTAATGGGAAGGTTGCCGAAGAAAAAGAGACTGCCGACAATAGTCACACTCACCTGAGAAGTTTGGAGCGTTGTAAAAACGCTTTCAAAACGTTTTGAAAAATTCTGTCGATTGGAATGGATAGAGAAGCAAGCAGCAGATGAATGTAAACAAACAGACACATCATATATGTGCGTGACGCTGAGAAAATGCTAGTAGAAGTGCAGACGCTGCTTAGATTGACGAGAATACGTAAATTCCCCTATTTGAAGCACGACTCATATACCTTCTGAAACCGTTCAAGGGTCTGAAAAACATAAACTTATTAAAGAGATTTTTAGCCTTAGGCTAGTTCATCTCTTAAATTTTATCATCTCTATGCTATATAATATAGCATTGATACCATTTGTAACAATCAAATGGACCCGTGCTGTGAATTGAAAGGTGTTCAATTGGCATATTGGCTGTATCTTGTTATATTGCTTCTTGTGACCCACTGCTCAACTACTTCGGCATCAATACATTCAACGTAGTGGCGTTAATTATGCCAAGCGTTATGTACAGCACTGGCTAAAAGAATCACATAGGAGGGGTTATTTAATGCAAATGAAGGAATTTCTAGGAAGCTTCTGGTTTGCTCCATTCTGTCAAAATTTTCATGAATATTTGTCAATGATCCGGACCTGTCCGACAAGAAATTCCTCGGAGCCTAACAATATGGACATGGGTACGATGAATTATGCCCCATAATTCCAAGCAAAATTTTAATAATTTTCAGGTCACCTGCAACCACAGCTTCTAACCTGTTCAACTCTAACAGACTAGTCCAAATTTGGGATATGTTTGAAGACTATACTGGAATCAAAGGAACAACAGCTAGTAACAACAGCAGTGGCTTAAAATTCTTCTCACCAGCCTTAGAGCGTTCAATGGCTTCTTTCTGTACCAAGTATAATGTAATCTTCAGGAACCGAACTCCACCATCAATGTCACTTTTGAGGAAGAAATCCTTTTCCTCAATGTTCCTTCCATCACAAACGAACACAACTAATTTTGGGACATTGTTGCTATGTACAACCAGTTTGAAAGTAATTCTTCTCCGTTAATATCGAAAGGCAAATTAGTTACTTGGATACAAAGCTGGGAATCCTCTGAGGTTTGATAACAAATAACAAATCCACTATCGCTTGTGATGTTTTCTCTGACATTAAGAACTCACAACACTATCCCCCAGCATTATCTTTCAAAATATGCAGCATATTCTCGTGCTGTTGAACTTTAGTGCACCAATGTAACTTTCCTTTTCCAATTTCCGAGAATCAAAGTTTATACATATTCACAGTGCGTGGTTTCTTTTGCTTATTGAAAAGAAGAGGTCGTCCTCTTTATTTCTTCGGAGTCAAAAAAAAAAGATAAAGGGGAAATTGATGTAATGTTGGCCTAAATGCCCCTAATTTAGGCCCATACATAAATTCAGTAATCGACTAAATGTTCAATAGCGACCAAAAATATCCTGTAGTATCCCTATGACACATTCATCTAGATAAAATTGATAAAACTCGATTACTTTTTCAAATGGACGTATCAGCTTTTGTAAACAATGCATTTGATCGTCAATTTAGCGTAACTGGTACCTCGCACACGCATACTAACACCACTATCAGGTAGGGGAAAATTTCCCCTGTCTGATGGTAGTGTTAGAATGCGTGAGCAAGCTGCTTTTTAGTGATGGGCCCAATCTTACATCCGAAGGACAACATTAGAGCCATTTCTCTTCTGGGAAGACTTATATGAGCAGCCACGCATATCTCACATTGTCAAGCCTTTCAAAGCATCGGTATTAAAAATAGAAAATTTCAAGAATTTTAGAATAATTGTACAAACTTGTCCACTTCTTGTTTCATGCTTGATATTAAATTAGTTAGAAAACAGCTCCACATCTTGTTTAAATTTATTATTTGAATTGTTTGTGCGAATAACAATAGAACAATATAAACAAATGCGAGTAGGATAAAACCAATTTGTTATGTCAATATCTGGTATATAACGATCCTTGATTATTTGTCGCGCGTTTTCGGAAATAGCTCTTAAATTCACCTTTTTTGATACACAGAACACAAACACTTTACAACAATTTTCTTCATGTGCTTTCGGCTCCATCGCAAATATCAATCAAAAGCAATCAAACAATCAATCAATCTCTGTTTAATTCAGACTGGAATTACGTAGGTCTATACAATGTTTTTCTTCTACTGCATGGAGTAGAAGTCATTGAACTGAACTTCAACACACCTACTGGGATGTAAAAGTTGTCCCCTGCCAATAATGGGGGAGCCTAGAGTGGGGAGTCCTATCTTATAGCGAATTCGTTTATTATTCAGTTCCAACCTCGGGTTTCAAGATTGGGTCTGCTTTAAAACTTAGCTCAGGTTGAGCTTCGCACTGACAAAAAGTTCGGTTTCGCACTGGGTTCCAACCCCGATAATAAACAAATTCGCTAGAAGTTGGCTATTTGTTTGCTCACAAGCAGATGATCATAGGTTCAATTATCAAAACATCCACATAAAATCAAGACCAACAATTGAAATGGCCTTAACTCCATTTTGTAAACAAACCTTGTAAGGCCATTTTCTCGTGAACGTTATGGTCTGTTATCTGTGATCTTTGGTCTAACTTCTGCGTCTGTTTCAATTGTCTAGGTGCATTACGGAGGGACGCTGGGCTTTTATATATATTAATTATGTAATCAAACTGTACTCTTGGTTGTACATAATCAATGTTTCAAAAATGCCTCAAAAGTTACTCTTATAAAAACTTTTTTATTTTTAGTTGTTCCATCCTGGAGTTGCTCCCAAAGCGTCCGGATTCTCTTCAAGAATTTATTAATAAAAATATAAAAAAAAATCTAAAATGCGTTTTTTGAGTTATTTCAATTAAAAAACCAAAAAAAAATGTCAGGGTATATGTGTAAACCAAATCGAAGATAGTCGACCACGATTTCAGGTTTTTTGAACTCATTCTGGATATAATCCCTCGGCTATAATTGGTTGTTTATGGAAAACTGATCAATACGCGGCACCGGTGGCGTAGTGGTAAGCGTGACTGCCTCTCACTCCAAAGGGTCTGGGTTCAATCTCAGTCGGCACAGTCGGGATTTTCTGATCACGCCGTTGGTCGGAAGCAAAGCCGTTGGTCCCTGGTGCATTAGTTTGATGAGTCGATAAAGGTAGGGTCCCTGGTGTGGGAGCTGCCTTCCTGGCCTCGGTAGCTCAGTGGTACTCAGTACGGAAAACAAGATCGACAATCAATGAAAACCTAAAAAAAAATATAATGCTGTAGCTCAGAATTGAGGCTTGGATCCAATTATAGCGAAACAAAGGCTGGCATTAGGAACAATCAACCCAGATCAATGCTTGCTGTACATAATGAATAAATTAATTTTCTAATGAAACGTAAAATTTTGAGAATAAACAAGAACTGACGCATGTGTGAATCAACTAATAATGTTTGTGAGATACACTTATGGTGGTAAGCTCCAACCGGTTTCATCATCAGATTAAATTCCGACAATTCTGATTGACGTCAATCTAAAAAAAAACTTTTAGCAGATCCTTCAATCAGGGCCAGTTTTAAAAGTTAATCTGAGTTGAAGCTTGCCTTAGATTTTCAAAACAAAAATCTATCTATCGTCAATCTATCGGTCGAATCTGTTCAAAATAAGCTTCTGTGCACATTTTTAGTATCATCGATAGAAAGAGAGTCTTAATTGTTGGCCTAGACCAAAATTTGAAACTGTGTCTCCTAAACATTTTGTTTTGTTTTTACGAATGGAATTGCACCTTTGGTCATGGTCGAAAGTTTATATTTTCAAGCCGGCGGAACATGTTTAGCCTATCTTCTAAACACCATACATTTCTATAATGGCTTGTCATCGCTCAGTAAACAAAATCAGTAAACTTTGATCACAATAAATATTTACTGCAAAAATAAACTTTTTTGAAACTGTACAACCATAATGAATGAATAAACATGCTAATTTTACGATCGATATTTTTCTCATTTCAGGCTTGGGTTTCCGTCCACTTCCTTCAGAAGACAACGTCGAAAGTACGCTAATCTGGTACAAAGGCACCGAGGAGAAGAATTTCAAGCAATGGACTGATGCATTGGACGATTTCCTCCAAGGTGAGTTATCCCGAAAATCCCAAACGGTTTTCATTTTGCATCTCATAGTGTGTCACTGCCATCAAATCGTTAATCTTCCGTGCTCAGCGGCAATCGTATACCCACATGCCTTTTCCGCGAAACGCTCAATTAGCGATGCAACCTATTGAATTTGAGTACAAATTCTTATGCAAATAAAATTTTTTTTTTAATAAACGTGGAGAGAATCACCCCGCACATTTAATTAATAAAATAATGGCCTGATGGAGTTGAGCCAGACATTGAGGCTATTTTCGTATTGTTTATGATACTTACCATTTGGGTGTCACTTCACTCTCGTGATGTCGCGCGATTTTGGTAGATCATGTGAGCCGCAACTGCCACACTGCCTTTCACGTTCTGTGGAAAAGGTTAGCACAGCACAACGAGTGTAACTTGGCATGGCACGCCTGGTGCAAAATATGATCTTTCTGCTATTTATAAACCCTTCGGAGCGATGAACAATTCCGTCATAAATCCTGATCATACAGCAATGATGAGTATGCAGTACTAAAAATTAATCCTTCTATTTAACCTGACGCAGAATACAGAACACCTGGCCAGATTTCGGGCCGAGGACAAAATATCTACAACTGTGATTACACTCAGCTACCACCAGCAAAGACCGTATGCGATGTCGACATCAAGCAGTATGGTCCATGCACCCTGGAGAACCACTACAACTACCACAAGAGCGCCCCGTGTATATTCCTGAAGCTGAACAGAATCTACGGATGGATTCCGGATTGCTTTAACGATTCCTCCAAGCTGCCAGGAAACATGCCCAAGGATCTCCAGGAATACATCAAGAACATTGACGAACGGGAAAAGGAAACCGTAAGCATGCGATAAACGTTTGCGTAAGCTTGTGATTGGTGACTTAAATTTTATATTCTCTTGTAGATGAACACTGTTTGGGTGTCGTGCGAGGGCGAGAACTCCGCTGACATTGAAAACATTGGACCGGTCAAGTACTACCCCCGCCGTGGATTCCCAGGATACTACTACCCATATGAGAACTCGGAGGGCTATCTGAGCCCACTGGTTGCGGTACATTTTGAGCGTCCGATTCGTAAGTATCGTAGAAGTTACATGTGATAAACAATAATAATAGTTTACTGAAGTGGGGCCTTCTAATTGAACGGGGCATAATATGCACCGATTTTATTCAAGTACCAAATACTCACCATTCCAAGGGCTTTTCGCATTATCTGTACACAGTTCGAAAAAGTTGTATAAATTTAATTTTGCTAGCGAGTTGTGCCAGCTTACCTTGCTAGGCTAACGTTAATGCATTCCATGTTCCAATTCTTGTCCGTCGTTAAATCAGTTAGCTGTCTTTTTATGTTGATTTCTGTAACAATGTGTGGAATTCGGTGGTTGGCCTAGGTTCTCATAAAGGTGATAATGATAATGTAGATAAACTCGCATTATCAAAGATACCCTGTTTTACGGTACTTTGCTTGAAGTCATCTGGACTTTAATCCCTACAAACCTGCCATGGACGGCTTCAGATAGTCTAGTCAGTAAAGGCACTAGATTAGAAAATGGACAAATAGGATTCGAGGTACATCACTTAGTAATATGTTTCGAGTTCATTTTCAGTTTGGCCCTCGAAGAGTTAATCACTGTGGAAGTTCATCTAGAACACTAAATTGAGAGCCAGCAAAACGCTTGCAAAAGAAGCGCGAAAAGCCAAGAAAAACAAGAAGAAACCTACCATTTTGAATCTCCCGAAGGTCGAAATGCCCTGAAATACTCTGAGCTTGTCGCCGAGAACTACTGCTTGTGAAGTGCTCCAAATTTATCCAAAATGGTCTCTTTTGTTCAATTGATTAAACGGCAAGTTCTCTAGATTTATACTCGACACTTGAAGAACATGTTTGGATTGCAAAGTTTCCTGCAAAGGCATAGTGAAGATATCGAAGTGTTGATGAAATTCTGTGTCCAGATCCGAGTCTTGTCTGTGGCATGCAAGAGACCCTTTTGAGACTTTGCGGGATGTTAGAGTTCGGTTAGATTTGCTATTGAAACACTTTGATTTCTGAGATTCGCGGAGTATGTCTTCAAATTGTATGGAAATTCTAAAGAATAGTGTATTCCCATGCGTTGATTTTTGAATGCACAACTCATGCAATTTTTTTTTTTAAATTTCGAGACTGATATATTAGAGCGTCACATTTGACATAAAATAAATCATGAAATTTAGCTCGATCAATCGTATTTTTCGCGATGTACATTTTTTTTTTGTCTCGGCACACATAACTTGACATGGCATGTATGTTTACCATAACCATTAACCGTGCCAAAAATCATTTCCGTCACGAATAATATTAGTAATTTCTAAGTGTGTGTCCTAAATTTATACTTCATGTGTTTCGGTAATTCAGGGGACGCCGAGAGGAAATCTGGAGCACTGATAGAAAATTCCGATGAACTTCTTGGCAGGGTTTGTATGAAGGTTCTGATGAAATGTAATTGGGCATCCATCTCAGATATTATAGGAGGGTTTGGGGTGCATGTAAGTAACCGGGTCAGGATGATCTGAGAAGGATGCACCAGTGAATATTCCCAAATGAGCCTGTTCCCCTTGATTGTAACCATGTCGTGATCCAGCAATTCCATACGGAGTTCGTTACCGCATGAAAGCTGTTCTTGATCGCTGGCTTCACGCCAGTGGACCATCATAACTTAAACGAGCTCTAGATCGACCAAGCACAACCAGGAATCTATTCGCCTCCACGGGGAAGGACAGTACCCTCGTGCTTCTGCAGGTTAGATTTGGTGAGCTTTATTAACTGACAGAACCTGAAGGGTGCAAATTGCGTAGCGTTGCTGTGGCACAGCACGCCTGTCCCGTTGCCGAAAAACGAGCTTGTTCACAGCATCGACACACACTTTGAACAGTGATTCCCGATACAATACAGGAGATTCTCTTTAAGCGTGGAATATTTTTAAATAGTCCCCAATCCACTAACTGGGCTCAACGCAGACGCTATTTTGGACATCCAGGCCCTGTTGCATGCCTTGACGATATCCACAGGTCTACATATTGATTATCGTCTATACAATGCATCCCTGACTACAGACTAAATAGGCGGCAGTTCCGTGTCTTGGGAGAAAGGCGTGTTAGTGATGGTCAAGGTCGCTGTTGCGCTCCACCTAGAAACCGAGTCTACGGTTAACCACACAGAAAAAAATCTGAATTTTAACTATCGCGTAAAATCTCCCTTCGTTTAATTTTGAGCTATACTTGGCATAAACAGCGAAATCGTTTACAAGCTTGCATGCAATTTTGCTAATTTATGCGATATTACGCTTAAATTTACACGAAATATTGCGTTAATTTATGTCAAATCTAGCGTTAATTTTATGTGCGAACGGTGCATGACCATACTTTCCAGCACCTTGTTGACAATGCACAGTGGTCCAGGATGGAAATACAGCAGGACAGTAATCCTAGTACTTTAGTTTTAAGTGTTAGCCGTTTGTTGTGTTCGGTAAATCATACATCAGGGTGATCCTAAATTTAATTGGTATACAAAACCTAAGCTTTTTGTTATTGAAAATAAAGAAACATGTTTTCGAGAAATTTGCCTTTAGGTAATTGTTTACGTTTGGTTGTTCCACCTATGTCAATTGTTGGTCTAGAATTTTAAACTTAGTTCATGCCTTGCTATCACCATGGTTTAACGAAGAGATCCGTCCATCCGAGTATGACCATTGAAAACTATCTGGCAACACTGAATGCTCCATATCACAGTGGTAAGGTAACTGCCTTCTATCATTTCATGAATTTGCTTATCAGAAACGTAGCTTAAAATCATCAGAAGCAATGAAAAAAGCAGTGGCGTCGCCCTAACCTCAATCTACCTGATCAACAAGTCTCAAAGCGCAAACAAATTAAAAGTTATTGTTTTAAATCGATACCAAATAGTGAAACTAGAAGACCCTATGCATTTTGGGATCGATTTTAATAAAGTTATGGCTCTAAATTACGTTTTCAAAGTCGTTGAACAGGTAAAAAGTGAGTTTATGAGACACCTCTGGAAAAAAAAGTCCTATGTATATTGACCGATTCTCTTCATGGACTTTTTGATACTTACGACTACGTACATTTTGGTTTTTTTTTATCGAACTGTGTCGAAAATAACCGAAAATACATTCAAAATTCTTATAGTACGGATTAGTTCTTGCCGGATTCCTATAGTACCAGTGGCATCCCGTAACCTCACTTCCCTGTGCACCAACTTTCAAACCCACTGGATTCCTATAATACGGTCGATCCGGCTTTAACGAATACACGTACCACATGGTATTTGAGCTAATTGCGGCCAAACACTGATTGTACGACAATTTGAAGCGGTAACTTCCTGATTTCTTGGAAGAAGTTGTTAAGCAGATAGTTGGAAATCTTTTGGGAATATTCAGTTTCCGGTAGGTCACAAGAATGGTCCTATGAAAAATCCGGAATATCCGTAAAAGTGGTCAATGCATAAAACTGATCCTACAGCTCCGCAGATTTTTCGAAAACACTCATAAACGTCTCATCAGAATGAATTCGGAGTTACGAACGAAATATAGACTCTGGGGACCATTATACGGTCCACTAAAAGATCCGGAACATCCGTTAAAGTGCTCAATTCATGAAACTGATCCTGGGGTCCGATGGAAGATCCGAAATATCCGCAAAAGTGATAATTCATGAATCTGATCCTAAAACTCCACGGCTATTTCGAAAACACTCATAGACATATCATGAAAATTGATTCAGAGTTCTGACCGGAATATGGACTCTGGGGACTACGGAATAGTCCACCGGAAGATCCTGAACCTCTGTAAAAGTGGTCCATTCATGAAACGGATCCTAGAGCTCCGTATTTTTTTTTTTTTTCGATACCTCTTAAGACGTCTAATCAGAATGAATTCGAAGTTGTGACCGGAATATGGACTCTGAAGACCCTGGGATGGTCCACCGGAAGACCCGAGGGAACATCCGTAACAGTGATCAATTTATGAAACTGATCCTAGAGCTCCGTATATTTTTTAAACCACCCATAAACGTCTTATCAGAATGAATTTGAAGTATGACCGAAATACCGTTCCGATTCAAATTTCAGACGATTCAAATTTCGGACACTTTCATTTTTAATTAAATATTACATCCAGTTAGAAACAAAGTAATAATGTTAGATGATCGTGGAGGGCACTCAGACTAAAAGTGTATTTTTTAGAGAAATTCGTGGATGTATGATTCATATTTCGGTTACAACTCTGAAGTAATTGTGATAAGATGTCTTTCGAAGAACCACTGAGCACTAGAATCAGTTTCATAAATCTATCACTTTTACGGATGTTCCGGATCTTCTAGTGGCCCATTCCGTAGTCTTCAGCGTCCATAGTCTGGTCACAACTTCGAATTAATTCTAATCCTACAATAGCATATCAGTCCCATATGGATTTTCGTCATGTTTAAGATTATAACGCTATCCACTCTACTTTCATATTATGTGATAAAACTACGGACTTCGATCATGAAAAATGTGAAAACAACATCAAGTCAGTTTGTCCCAAATAATCGCAATAGTGGATAGCGTTATGATCTCAAACATGACTAAAATCCTTATGGGACTAATATGCGATTATAAGCAGTAGAGATCCGTGTTTTTTTTTTCGAACCTGCTCATAGACGTCTTATCAGAATTACTTCGGAGTTGTGATACGAATATGAACCCAGGGGACCACGTAATGATCCTCCGGAAGAACCAAAACATCCTAAAAGAGGTCATTTTATGAAAATGATCATAGAGCTCAACGGATTTCTCGAAACATCTCGTAGACGTCTTATCAGAATTAATTTGAAGTTGTGACCAGAATATGCGCGCTGAGGACTACGGATTGGCCCAGAACATCCGTAAAAGTGATCAATTTATGAAACATAGTCACCCCTATTCTGTATTTCGTTTCGAACGAAATTCTCATACAAAAAAATATTTTTTTGTATAGGAATTTCGTTTCGAACGAAATACAGAATAGGGGTGAGTATTAGACTGATGCAAAATTTGACTTTTTCGCTCCACAGTGCTAAAATGGTTTCAAATCGGGTCCTGATTAGCCTCCCAAAGTTACAGCTCATTTGGTTAGAAACAGACTTCGCACAAGCCATTTGAAGTTTCCATGTAAATTACTATGGGAAATCTCAACTTTTTGTTCATTGCCTTCTAGTCTTTTACCATATTGAGCTGCAAAACGGTTCGATAGCCATTCTTATAGAAAATTTTCTCAGCTACAACTTTGCTCAAGATCGTTTCTATGTAAAACGAGACAGGAAAAAGTTATTAATTATTTAAGAGATTGGTAAACTTATGACATCATCAAGCAGCTGCTCTGTAGGCAACACTGTATTTTGCAGTGTGACATAGTAGCCATGATTTTTGTGTCCTATTCAACGCCCCAGAAACACCAATGTTGCCTGCTGAGCAGTTGATTGAGCATGATCATAAGACATCAGTGCATTGAACCATTGATAACTTTCGATCCTTGCACTTAATCAAAAAGTGGTCTTGAGCAAAGTTGTAGCTGGGAAAATTTCCTACAAGTACAATTGAAAGTTTTGGAAGCAGACCGATATGGTGAATTATTAGATAGACATGAACAAAAATCTTGGTTTTACCATAGTAATTCCCATACAAACTTCAAATGGTTTGTGCCATCTCAGTTTCTCACCAAATTGGTTCAAATTTTGAGAGGTTAGTCAAGATCCGATTTAGAATCGTTTAAGTATTGGGGAGCGAAAAAGTCAAATTTTGCATCAGTCTAGTGAGTATATATGCTATGTTAGTGTATTTAGTTTGCATCCTCAACAGACAATCATGAAAACGGTTTACAACATAACCTTAATACATATGTCTCCCTCTCTCTTTCTGACTACTCTACAGGTGGAATCATCATCAACATCGAGTGCAAGGCATGGGCCCGTAACATCAAGCACGACAGACACGAACGACTGGGATCGGTTCACTTTGAGCTGCTGATCGATTAAGCAAGCCAGAAAAACAAAAACCAACTAGATGCACCCATCCCCCAGGTGCTATCCACATTTCTATCGTGCAGCTACCCAGCCCCACCCGTTCAAATTAAACCGCTAGATAGCATGTAAACCCGTTTTCAAAACTCAGTCAAATTTACTAATCTACGGCTTCTTCTTACGATGTTTTTAAACATACGCCATTGTTCTACGAAATTTTACCACCCAATTTTTTCAATGTTATGAATTTTAAAAATGCTACCTTTACCATACGCTTGTTTGTTAAAGCCCTTGGAAGAAAAACATTATTAGGCGATCGCTCCGATCTTCCTAAAATAAAAAGAAAGTGAAAGAACCAAAATCAACACACTCAAAAAGACGTTAAAAAAAAGTAATCTGTCTATTAGGGAAGTAAAACGTTGTGCTTGTATTTTAATGATTGTAAATAATAAATGGAAGTCCAAAGCGTTAATTAGCCATCACCTGAATTACCGCACATGAAGTTGAAGATTCCAATTGAAATGACTGGTGCGGTACAGTCCAAGCACACAGATCCGTTCAACCGATCATGCAGCCGATAGCCAAGATTTATGTATGTTTCTTCTCATCTTGAACAACTGCCAATTCAATAATGGTTCACCTCTATAAATACTTGACGGCCATCGTCTCGCCGCAGCGCAAATGAGGAGTCCCGAAAAAGTCTCACACTGCAAATGCTACATATCATTTGAATAGCACAATTTTGGATCGTTGTTCAAAACCGGAATCAACCCGATTACATTTAGCTCAGAGATCTTCGTTATTTAAATGCTAGAATCAAGACAATTTCAAGACACACATAAACAAGCAATCAAGTCAAGCACCGTAGAATCAAAAACCGATAGTTACGATAGATAATTTAATTTAAAAATGAAATAAGAGAAAGTATTATTCACCGTGGCAATATAGTTATGATCGACCAATTTTTCAGTGTTAAATAAAAAACAAAAAGTGCCAATACATACTTCATATACCAATGTTGAATTTATGGTACGATGCCAAGACATTCACGTCTCTATTTGATACGATCATTCGCAGTTCCGACAACATCTCGTTCAACCACATATTACCAATTAAAATTCGTCCTCTACCTAATACTTTCACTTTTCGCATTTAAAATCTCGATGTTGTTCGTGTTTCTGAAGATTGTTTGTGGTAATACGGTTTTATTGTTTCAAACAAAAAAATTAAAGATTGCGTCCTTGGAATCAAAATTCCACGTTTTATGTAATTCGTTTCTTAAGATGTAAGTTTTTTTTTTTTATTATCAGAAATCAGTTAATTGGTGTGCTTCGGGTTAAACTTTCGCTCGCTCGTGGAGAATCATATTCGAATATCAAGTATATTCAGTCTACAAAACTTCAACTCAAGGATGCTCTGTCAATGGAAAGTAGAGAAATAAATGATAGAAAAAAAATAACTGGTCTTTGGTGTACTTATTTGTTTGAGGGACGTATATTTCAACCTGCGCGGTATGAATCCGAAACTTTCCTGAAAAATAGATCATGTTGATGGTGACTTTGCTAGAATTGACTTCAGCGGAATTGTAACCCCCCCCCCCCCCCCCCCCTTTCGCTTAAAGCTGATTGAGTACCACCGTAGATATTTTGTCAGGAATGTCTCGTGAATTAGGAACACGTGTTTAACCGCTGTAAACATTAGACTAAAATATTTTGGTTGATCATCATGGATTCTGTCTGAATTACAATTTATATCTTTACTTGTAATCAGGTCGATTTTGTTTGCTAACCTGGTTAAGACGTTTTTAATTATAGCGGATTTATGTGTTTATCCCCAGTTCCAACCCAGTGCGAAACCGAACTTTTGTCAGTGCGAACCTTAGATGTATTTTTATTTGGACTATAGGCTGTAAGCCCGTTACCCTACTTTATAACTAGACACAAAGTACATGTTTCACATATTACATATTTTGCTGGTTTCTTAAAAATAACCTAAGTCTACTTCGAATCACTTCTAGCGTTATATTTGTAGAAATTACATATTGTAGTCTGTTGAATTCACTCATAAATCTGCTTTTAGGCTCGTGCTGCGTGTAGTTTTGTTTACCTCACCGGAGGATCGAACACCCTTCGGCGACGAAGAGAAACTGCCCAAGTAACAATTCTGCAATCATTTGGCATCCACTCTGATTTATGATGGTTTTATAATGGCAATGAATAATCCATTTAGTTTAAATAGAGCATTTCACAATGTAAAACGTTCATGCTTAGTAGTTCACCTTTTTGCTGTTTTTCAAAACCTTTTAAAAGTCTGGCGAGAAGTCAAAAACTATCTTGTTTTAAAATTAAATTTAAAGTAGTTCTCAATCCCACCATAAAACTGTTCTAAAAATCAATCATAAACTTCATTAGCAATTTTTTATTAATGCCTTGATAAAATACTCTATAAACCTGTTCTATCATTTTCAAAGCAATCATAAAACCATTCGATTTTAAATGAGAGTAAAATGCATATATTGTTGCCTTTTAGGATTTTCAAAGTGTATCATAAAATCTCCTCTGTTTACAAATTGAACTTTAAGGATGGATCCTCATAGTGAATAAAAACCAAATTTATGACAAGGATATCTCGAAGGATAAACGAAGTTGGAGGAAAAATTCAAGCGATCCTAACAAGCGAAGGGAAGTCGATTTCAGTAAAATTTAGTTCTTTAGAAGAACCAGCACATCCGGCGGAACGGGTACCATCAACGACTGAGCATCTGGTGGAGAAGAGTGAAGTGAGCGTGGTCCTCAAATTCATAAAATCACAGTCTGAAAACAGACCAGCCTTCTCCAGACCTTGCGAATAGATGAAGACCGGAATAACTTGCGTCAGTACCGACAGCAAACCACTGAAACTGTGTTTGAAGGTGCACTTCCAGAACCATCCGGAAGAAGGGGATCTTTTCGGGAATGATCAAGGTTACAGCTGTGCGAAATGCGAAATGTTGTGAACACTTTCTAATGTCGTTTTCGTTTTTGCGGTGTAGCTACACCGGTGCTACACTGCCGTACACCGAAATATTTTAGGGTGTAGATATAGGATGCATCTTTGTTTACAAACAAATGATGTTGAGCTGTCAAAGGCTCGCGGTTATTCCTGCTTACGCTACACCAGTGCTACACCGCAAAAACGAAAACGACATAAGTAACTGCTGCCAAGCCATCGGGAGAGTATCGCCTGGTAGAACGCTGAATCGCACAGCACAACTATCGAAAGATAAACAAACTTTGACGTTTAACATTTTGTAGGCAACATTGCCGCCATAAATGCTGCCATAAATCTGAACAGGATCAAGCGAAATGGCTTTAGATAAATACAATACAGTCTACAAGTTTTCTTCATAAAACCCAATTCAAAACCTAATGAATTTGTCAAGGATTTCTTGAAAGCAAAATAACTTTGTCACAAATGGTCCATGAAAATCAACTTTTATGCCTCTGCCATATCACAATTATTTTGTTTGTTTTTTTTTACAATCTTCGATTTTCAATCTATATTTCCTTGGAAAGGATAGAGAACTACTTCGGTCTAATCGCCCATTTTGGGCCTATCGAGCAGAAAATTTCAAATAAATTCATGATTTCAGAGTTAACAAGTCTATTATGCGTTTGGTGCGATACTTTAGTTAATAAGCTACGAAACGAAGTCAATGAGAACGCGTGATATGAAGGTTTGCACCCATTATTCCCAAAAACAAAAGAAGCGCTCGTAGCGAATCAATTTTTATCTTCATCCGATAGGCCGAAGTGAATTCATTGTCGTTTCAATGCGTTAAATGGACCCTACACGATTGCTTTTATTGACAATAATCGTATTGTCAATACATTCAGTATTGACGTCAATACATCGGTATTGACAATATTTCTGTATTCACATCATCAATATTATTGTCAATAATTCCCCTTCGTGTCAATATATTAATACGTGTGGGGTTGGCTTTAAGCAAACCCCACACGCATCAATATATTGACGCGAAGGGGAATTATTGACAATATTATTGATGATGTGAATTCAGAAATATTGTCAATCTCGATGTATTGACGTCAATATAGAATGTATTGACAATACGATTATTGTCAATAAAAGCAATCGTGTAGGGTCCACTTTAGGCCGAGTTTAGAATCCGTAAGCCGAGTTTGGATGCAAGAAGCAGTGTTAGACTTTTGACAATATCTCAACGATTGGTTTTTCTTTATCAAATCTTACGGTACGTACGGAAAGGTAAATAAATTGTGAAAGCATCAGTAATAATAACATTCCGTTTGGTGCTAAACTGCGCTACATTAAGAAAGACTAAGTGGGGGTTATGCTTAATAGGCCGGAAATGGGGTAGTTAACCCTATTACTTTATTTTAGTTAATTTAGCAATGAGAAAATATTTGAAAGGCAAAAATCATGAGAAATAAAAATCTCGGCTAAGCTTAATGATCGATCTGAAGAATATATTTTTTTCTCTTAATGTTAAATAATTATTAAAATCTATGTTTTCCGAGGGCGGACTCAAGTTTTTCGATGTTTTCACGTACATTTCACATCAAATATTATAAACTAGGCCACTTCATGAAAACTATTTTATTATTTTTGAAATTTGGCTGGATTTTTATACGATTAGTTTTAATGTTAATTATTTTGATAAGATCGGATGGTATTTATGAATCCTTTTTTATCTTGATTGTTATTTTTCTAGTGAACTTAGCAAGCAGCTAGGGTAAATGGCTCGGATGATGGTTTTAATTGTTGCCAAATAGCTTTTATTGTAGCTTAAATACGGTTTTGAAATGGATCTCGCGACAATTCATGTAAGCATAATTGACCACCGCTTACGCGTATCTCTTTCAGATCTTCTAAAAAATTTCCTGCACTAATATGGAGTTCCAAGCAACTTCTCAAAATGCTACGAAAATCCCAAAACTTCTTCAAATTTTGCTGCATTTTAACGTTTCTCGTTGATTTTCCGCGGAGTTCCACGTATGAAATTTCTTGAACTTGTACGTACTTCTTTGAACTATTCCAAGCTCATGAGGCTTCAAAAAAGTATCTTGAAATTATTTGAAGATTAAACGATGTTTAACTTCTACGAAGACCGCAAAATTAAGTTATAGAGTTTCTACACTCAACCGGGGGATGTAAGATTCGCTTACAATTATGTGGGATTCATCATCAGAGGATGTTAGTGGAGACCGCATGAACCGAGGATGCGATATACCTAGCTGCGGTCGAATGCAAGAAAATTGAAGACCGAAAAATGTAGAGTGTATTAGTGAGGTAAATTAGTTATGTCGAAAAAAACTGGAAACAGACTGCCGGCTGGACTCAAACCACGAACGTTACGATTATCAGACCTGTGCTTTCTCCACTGCTCTCTCCGTGCTCCTGAATTTGGATAGCCTAAAAGCAAACATGAAGCGCTCATTTTCTCGCATACTCGACTTCGTATGCTTTTTCTGCTGGAGAGATTCGAGGCAAGTGTGTGCGTTGTTCTACAATGTTCTACAATGTGCGTCGTTCTACAAGCTTACTGGTATAGTCGAGAGCGTAGATAGAACACGAAATAAAAAAGACAAAAAACCATTACATCGCCTGCATGGTCAATTCCTAACATTCGTTGCGATGTTCATGAACAGAGGATGATAGGAAACGGAACTAACATTCATTGTAATAGATTTTAATCCCAGAAAAATAGCTGTGAGAATTTTGTATTTATTGCAAATTACATGAACTGGATGATTTTATTATATTTTTTTAATTTTGGTTAGAGTCAATCAGAGTGACTTCCATTCATTTCGCATAACAAAATGGTTTATAAGATAATGGAACCATAAGATATTATAATGATCGACGATCAACTATATTGCAACGCATTCTTTATAACCTCTTTTTGTAACAAACAATCAAAAGTTCCGCATTCAACGATAAAGTTCAAATAAAGTCCCAACAGAAAATTCTTTCCAAGCAACCAAAAAATCCGCATTTCACGATAAAATCCACTTTCAAGTTTCATAAAGTGCATATAAAGTTCCAACAGAACTTTTTGGCTACATTAGAAGCTATAGAAAGCACACGAAGAACTTAAGGCTCCAAAAAATTCCGATGCGTAACTTGAAGTTCAAAAAAAGTTCCAAAAAATATGCCTAAGCATTTCTGAAAGGCTGAAAACATGTTTGCAACAAAGTTCCGAACAAGTATGAAATGATCAATGGCTCAAATAAATCATAATTCTTATATTTATGCAGTGCATCAATATGCTATCCTCACATTATAAAAATAAGATTAAAGAGCAATTTTCTGTATTCGAACCCGTGAATTCGACATACGATCTACGAACGCTAACCTTTGTGCCACAAGTATGTTGGAGTACCATCCGGTCAAACACAAATTAAAAATTCATCAAGGTGTTGAGTTTCGTATTCAAGTCAGTCGGTACTGAAAACTCCAACAGTAGGCGGGACAGCAGCTCAGATGGCGTAGCAGTTTGCGCTGGGGCTCTCACGCAGAAGGACAGGGTATTAATTCTTCAAATAGCTCTATTACTAATACTAAGGCTGATAAATCAATATAGGTTCATACCTCGCATTAGAAATAACTTTCATAAATACCTGACTTTAAAATTAACTTTCATAAAAGTGCGAACTTAAATATAAAATTGGTGTAGAGGACAAAAACCTTCTTTAACTTATTTTCTAAAAGTGCCATTCAAGATCCTCCAGAAACTGCTTAGAATGCTCTTCAATTATGGTAACGGAAGTTTGAAGTTCTTATAATGACTTAAAAATGGGGCTGCTTAGAATTGTATATACCACCTTCAACCAAGCTGCTTGACCCTCAAATAGACTTTTATCAGAATTTTTGGTTACTTGTAACGTAACGCATTCTCGTCAATTTAAGCAGTGCCGCACTTCTATTAGCATTTTCTCAGCGTTGCCAAAAACAGTCAATGGGTACCGAAGCCGACATTTACCCTAGATCTAATAATTTCATTTTAGGATTTGCAATTGACTGGTATACGGTTCATAGGGGAATTTTCTCAACATTGCAGTCTTTAAGCGAGTAAAACGATTTATCTTCTTTACTCTCAACGTTTCTTTGTTATATCACATATTGCTTAAGGGTTCTACAAAGAATTGTAGCTTAGTTTGTAACAGTTACACAAATTTCAGTTTTGGTGGCTTACAGAAAATTTCGTTTTTTGTCTGGTGGCCTGTGATTAACAGTGTCTATCGTCACGTAATTGTAGCTTAGCATCAATTCACCAATACATTTTTCGTTAATGTATTGTCAATGTCATAATACACATTATTCAGTCAAATTACTATTTAACAATAAATTTAGTAATCAATTTTCATGGCGAAGTGAGTGGAAGCAACCTTGTTGCCACCCTGAATGTTCTGGTATCACGGGTATCACAAAAATATTCTAAATATACTTAGCGGTGCAAGTAACCATGCCAGTCAACTCATTTGAGTCGGTGCAATACTGGCTAGGCATTATCATAAAATCCCAAATGTTTCTCCTGCAACTAGTTACACTCATTTGCATGTTATCTACGTTCAGGCGATGGTGTGGTCTTTTCATGGGTGTATGAAAACTGCGACAATGGATCAATGAAAATGCTGAGGTTTTGACAGAACTATGCTGTGGCTACCACAGTATTTTACATATGATCGTTCATATACAGTAGCACCAAAAGCATGCCGTGGTTCTAAACTGGAGCATCTAAAGTGATCAATTAATAATGAAACTGCTTCAAGTAATACAAGCTTTCTTCAAACGTTGTTGGATATTTTCAACCCCACTGAAATGAAACTCGTCATGTATGATATAAGAAATACATTCTTTCAGTAAATGTACTCTTAGCACAACTCGAATTATCATATTTGATAAACAAAAGCAAAACTATTTCAATTCGGACCCTGACAACAAATGCAAAATTAAATTAAATTTTGCATTCCGTTAGCCTAAGGAAGGACTGGTGTTAATAGTAAATAGAAAAGCAAGGCACACAAATGTTTGATGGCTCAAATTGAAGCGTTCAATTTACAAATGACATAAAGGAATAAACCCGCTTTTACTTCATTTTGAATGAATTGACAAAGTTTACTAGTGATCCATGTCATCATAATCTACACGTATGAGAGTGAAACTGCATCGGCGTATGTACTTTTCCACTTCAAGGAAGCATCATCTTGAATCTTCTAGAGCACACATGTCAGATCTGACAAAACATACAATAATGAAACTGAAACTCCACGTTTGCTGTACTGCCCTTTTCAGCATAGTTGTCCCATTCGTTAAAAAAGCAAGCTGAGAAAAACGCTGTGTTGTCCATGTGAGTGTAAGTGCGTGAAAATGTATAAAAATCGCAAGCGTGAGTTTTTGTTTGTAGATTCCCATACGAGTTTATTCCTTTAGATGGGTACAATTAATGAGTTTTGAGAATGCTTTTCCAAACACTGTGCTTTGTGGGAGCTGACATTACAAATTTCAAAATTAGGCGTCCTTATAGATTCACCTTAAATGCATTTATTGAGCATTATTCAATTCATACCTACGCCGAAACTTAGAATTTTTCTTCCATTATTAGAAACTAATCCAACACTGAATAATCCAAAAGACGTAGCAGTATTCTAGAAAAATGGGGGTAAGACGGACAGTTAACTGGTTGAGAAATTAACTATTGAATATTATATTTTTTATGACATTCACTCTGAATTCATGATATTCAATGCATTTCAGAATATTTACAGCGAAGGCGAACCAGCCTCAGGCTGAAAGCCTCCCTAATAAAGGAAACTTATCTTAACTTAATATTATGCATCTACTTGTCACGAGAGCTGGCTATCAAATGCAATTTTGCTTTCTATCGTTTTCCTGGGTCACATCTTGATTGTTTGTTGGAATAAGTATTTAAGTTTTATTTTTACGTTTGCAAATAAAAACTTTTTCGTTAATATTTGTTTTCCATCGGGACAAGACGGACATTTTCAATTAAACAAGGAACAAATTGTAAACGTCTGGAATCTCCGTTAGAAACGTATGAAATCCAAGTCGGGAACGTCTGGAAACACCGTCGGGAATATCAGGAATATCCATTCGTATCGTTCTTTTTCTTCCTGGATTTGACGCTCTTATACAAGCTAACGCCTCCCGGCTTACGGCTACGTGTTTTTTGAAGCATTTGCACAGTTATTAATTAAGAGCAAAGCATCCAATGCATAAATTTGTATATAGTATGGCAAGCACAATCACACTCTATGCTCAGGGAAGTCGAGTACATTTCCAACCTGAAACCGAAGCGGGAATACCGTGTAATACCGTTCCTTAACTCACTAGGCTTTCTGAGACCCCCCTCCCGTTGGAATCGTCTTGCATCTGAATCGAAGACGTCTGAAACCTTCGCAGGAAACTTGTATACAGTGTTTTAAAAAATGTCTCATACTGGTAAGGGCAATTTTATGATACTTTAATGTATAAACTACACTACCATGGACTATGCGGTACGATTTAATCGGTTAGATAACGAAATGCTACAATACACAATTATCAGCTTCATGGACATATGACGTAAAATACTGCATCGATTCCAAGTCATATCAGATAAGTTATCTCTTCGATTTCAGCCAGCATGCTGCATGACGATGGATTCGTTTCTGAACATGGAAATAAACATACCGTACTTAAGGGATTTGTAATGAGGTCATCAAATCCATCTCATGATAACGGGGAACTGGTGTTGATTGACAATGAGATCCATCAAAGGTTGTGGTACCGGTATTACCGGTAATACCGTGTGATTTTCTGGTACCGAAGTACCGGTACTAACATGAAAAACGGTATCTTCGGTATTTAAAACAAAAAATTGCATAATATTTCATAAAACTGATAGCAAAGCTTAAGATACATTATTTGCTATTTTATCAACCTACACACTACCAAAAAGTCATGTATATTGCCGTGCCCTGAGACCGACACATGCTAGCGGCCCAAATGACATAAGAATCAGTTGAAATAAACGAGAAAATAAATCAATCAATCGTACTTTTCGTCGAGTTGCGTATGCTTCGGTTTGGGAACACTTACTTTTACATGACATATTTGTGGATGGATTACGTCTCGTGTAAAAATAGTTATTTTTAAGTTTGTATACTTAGTGTATCTTCATTTCACATGCACACTAGACTGAGGCAAAATTTGAAATGTTTGCTCCACAGTGCTCAAACGGTTCCTAATTGGGCCCTGATAAGCCTTCCAAAGTTTGAACTTATTTAGTAAGAAACTGACTTGGCACAAACCATTTGAATCCAGATGTGGGAGCTTCCTCCCTGGCGTTGGTAGCATTGGTGCTCAGCACGGAAAATAAATCATGAAAAAAATATTGCTAAGCTTTAAAAATGATAGCTCTCTAATAGCGAATTTGTTTATTATTCAGTTCCAACCTGGATCGGGTATCAAGATTGGGTCTGCTTGTTTTCTGACAAACGTCAGTTTGATCGTTTGTTTTTAAAACCCAGCTCAGGTTGAGGTTCGCACTGGCAAAAAGTTCGGTTTCGCACAGGGTTGGAACTGGTTCCAACCCCGATAATAAACGAATTCGCTATAAAACAACTAATTACTACCCAAGTATCCAAAAGTTCTGATAAAGGGCTATTTGAGCCTGAAACAGCTTGGTTAAAGGTGGTCTATAGAATTCTAAGCAGCCTCATTTTTAAATCGTTATAAGAGCATGAAAGTTCCGGTACCATTATTGAAGAGCATTCTAAGCAGCTTCTGGCGAAACTTGCACGGCACTTTTAGAAAATAAGTTAAAAAAAGGTTTTTGTCCTATACACCAATTTTATATTTAGATCGCACTTTTATGAAAGTTTATTCTAAAGTCAGGTCTTTATGAAAGTTATTTCTGAAACCAGATATGAGGACGTGTATTTATCAGCATTAGTAGTACATAGTATTATAGCTGTTTGAAGAATAAATTCCAGTCCTTCAGCGTGAGAGCCCTAGCACAAACCGCTACGCCATCTGAGATATATTGAAGTGAGCTGTTGTCCCGCCTACTGTTGTAGATTTAAGTACCATCTGACAGACTTGAATACGAAACACAACACCTTGATGAATTTTAAATTGGTGTTTGCCCGCAGTGGTAAGCGTTCGTAGATCATATGCCGAATACACAAGTTATAATCCAAAAAGTAGAAGGGTCTGTGCCTAGAGACACGAACGGAAGCTTGACGTAGGACCGCTAGTGGACGGAACAAATGTGAACATTTAGTTCTTTTAATTGATCAATCATCAATTATCTTAACTCTTTCCGTTTTTTATTTGTAAGCGTATCAAATTTGTAATATTTATTTTAAAGAGAAAGTTGATGAAGAGAATCCAAGGTACTACTGTCAACTAAAGTATTTTCGATTCATCTACCCGACTTTAAAAGGTGTATTTTGATTTTTTTTTGTTATAGGGGAAATGACGGCTTCGGCATGACAGACTATTTTCGGCAACCCAAATTGAAACACTATTTTCACTGGATTTTCTTACGAAAACACTTGCTAAATGCATACAAACGATTCTTTATGCTTTCAGCTTCAATTTGACTATATTTTTACCACTGAGAAAAAGCAATCTAGCAAGGTTTTCTTGAAACGCAACACACGCACTACAAATTGTAGCTGATTTCGAGTTGCCGATAATAGAACAGCAGATTTACATGCAGTCCAAATGGAACGGTTGCCGAAGAAAAACTGGTTGCCGACAATACTCGCTCTCACTAGAGAAGATTGGAGCTTTGTAAAAGCGTTTCAAAACAGTTTTTGACAATTCTTTCGACTGAAATTGTTAGAGCAGCTGGCAGCAAAAGATTGTAAACAAACCAATACTGCATATGTGTGCGTTCCTTAGAGAAAAAGGCTATAGAAAGATGGTCGCTGCTTAGGTTGCCGAGAATACGTAAATTCCCCTATATGAATTTTTAAGTTTTGTGCATTTTGGTATTAAAGTGTATTCAAATCACCCCTCACAGGATTTCCTTCCGAATTATATGAATGGGGCGGGGCGGAAAGTATCGTTTGTGCAGAATATGTAAAAAAGGAGGGACTTCGAGAGATTGAACTCATGAGAGCTAATTTTCTCAAAAATTTGATTTTATTGGCTTTCTAGGGACTGAATATACTCCCAAAGCGAATTATTCCCACTTCTCTCGAATTATATATGGATTTTTAACACTTCCTACCAGTGTGTTCTGGAAAATGGTTGGACGATGATTAATCTCACCAATACATTCGGGCCTACAATTCCACACCTTCTATAGAGACCAGGTTGAGCCTTGATAGCTAGCTGCTTGCGGGAACTGACGACCTTGACAAATGTCCAAATAATACTCTTAACAAATTTATGGTGGTCCTGAAAAGGACCGTTTTGTAGTGATGGTTGAGTAATGCTGAGCTGGTGTTCAACACGGATGAGGCTGTCGAGCTGTATGTCGTTTGGAGCGAGGGTGACACACTTGGCACAGATGACCGACCCGCAGCGACTCACGAAGAGTGGGCTCTGTGGGCTTATGTGGGCTCTGCAGCTCACTGCTTGCAGGTAGCCTTTCGTTGTTACTGGAGAACAATTTTCAACGCCACACGCCGAAAGCACTGCTACTGCTGCTACTGCTGCTACTAATTTCGACGACCGAACACCACCACACAGTGGTGTGGTCGTTGGGAGCGTGTGGTTCTGAGTATGGCGATGAGTGTACAAAATATTACGCAATTCCATCCTCCCTATTCGCATGCGCCCGAGGATCAGAGGCGAATGCCACTTCGACTTGTTTCGTCTACTTACTACTCTCTGACGACTGTGCTGGGGAAGCAGCATATGCATGTAGGTAATTGGTGGATTTGTTAGTTAATTCGACGCTTTTGGACAATGCTGGACATTTACCAGTTTTTCAATTGTTTCTTGTTGAAAATCAACATTCGGAAGCATTGTTATCGACGCGTAGCCATATTTCTGATCGATTGGTGATAAAATTATTGAAATTGGACCAGGGGGAGCTGAGTTATTAACGTTCAAAATCTTTCTTAATTTGTTACATGTTCCATTTTCGGTTTTCACAAAGTGTACCCCATATAGAAATCAAAGACGTAGTCCTACGTCAAAAATTTCCTTTTAATTGTTTATTAATGTTTGGATAGAATATTGATGCACTGCATATATACGAAAATTATGATTTATTTGAGCCACTGATCTTTTTTTTTTTTTTTTTTTAACTCTTTATTTGTTCCAAATTCAAAATAAATTACATTTCATTTTAACCTAGGTGCTCCAGTTACTGCAGTAACGTACCAGCCTTAATTGTTATGATATATATCTAAGTGTTTTTACATTGTTCATGTCTTGGCAATTCAGTATTTTAAACAGGTTTTTTAACCTGCATGTCAGTATAACAATTGATATCTTAAAACTAAAAACTAAAACTAAATCTTATCTAAGTATAAAGGGAATTAATCGTTGCAATTGAGGATTACAACGATTTTTGCCTGAAATTATTAATTATTTTGTTGGACATTTGTGCTAAAGTCTCAACATTCGAAATTCTATGTACTTCGGTTGTACTGTACCAGGGAGGCAACTTCAAAATCATTTTCAGAATTTTGTTCTGAATCCTTTGAAGTGCTTTTTTCCTGGTAGTGCAGCAACTAGACCATATTGGCACAGCGTAAAGCATGGCCGGTCTAAAAACTTGTTTAAATATTAGAAGTTTATTCGTCAGGCAAAGTTTGGATTTCCTGTTTATAAGAGGATACAAACATTTTATATATTTGTTACATTTGGCTTGAATGCCCTCAATGTGATCTTTAAAAGTTAATTTATGGTCAAGTATTAATCCAAGATATTTCACTTGGTTTGACCAGGAAATTGGAACTCCGTTCATAGTGACTATGTGACTACTACTAGGTTTCAAAAAGGAAGCCCTGGGCTTATGTGGAAATATTATAAGTTGAGTTTTGGAAGCGTTGGGAGAAATCTTCCATTTTTGTAAATAAGAAGAGAAAATATCTAAACTTTTCTGAAGTCTGCTGCAAATAACACGAAGACTTCTTCCTTTAGCGGAAATGCCTGTGTCATCAGCGAACAAAGATTTGTGGCAACCCTGAGGCAAATCAGGGAGGTCCGAAGTGAAAATGTTATACAATATAGGCCCAAGAATGCTACCCTGAGGAACTCCTGCTCTAACAGGTAGTCGATTAGATTTGGAATTTTGATAATTTACCTGCAGAGTTCTGTCAGTTAAATAATTTTGAACTAATTTCATAATATAAAGTGGAAAATTAAACTTTTTCAATTTAGCAATCAAACCTTCATGCCAAACACTGTCGAATGCTTTTTCTATGTCTAGAAGAGCAACTCCAGTTGAGTGGCCTTCCGATTTGTTTGAACGAATTAAATTGGTAACTCTTAAGAGTGGATGAGTAGTTGAATGCCCATGGCGAAATCCAAACTGCTCATCTGCAAAAATTGAGTTCGTATTGATGTGAAGCATCATTCTATTCAAAATTATCTTTTCAAAAAGTTTACTTATTGAAGAAAGCAAACTTATTGGGCGGTAGCTAGAAGCTTCAGCTGGATTTTTATCCGGCTTCAAAATTGGAACAACTTTTGCATTTTTCCATTTATCAGGAAAGTATGCCAAATGGAAACATCTGTTAAATAATTTTACCAAGAAAGACAAGGTACTCTCTGGGAGTTTTTTGATGAGGATATAGAAAATTCCATCATCACCTGGAGCTTTCATATTTTGAAAATTTTTAGTTATAGACCTTACTTCGTCCAAATCAGTCCCCCAGGAATCATCAAAAATATTTTCCCGAGAGAAAATATTCAGAAAATCCCGAGCAACCTGATTCTCAATAGGACTAGTAAGACCCAAACTGAAATTATGGGAACTCTCGAATTGCTTAGCAAGTTTCTGAGCTTTTTCCAAATTTGTGATCAAAATTTTACCACCTTCTTTAAGCGCTGGAATAGCCTTTTGAGGTTTTTTCAAAATTTTTGTGAGTTTCCAAAAGGGTCTAATTTAGAAATATTATTTTCAAAAGTTTTGTTCCTCAGGGCAGAGAATCGCTTTTTAATTTGTTTTTGCAAATCCCGCCAGATAACTTTCATGGCAGGATCGCGTGTTCTTTGATATTGTCTCCTACGGACATTTTTAAGACGGATCAAGAGCTGAAGATCATCGTCTATTATAATTGAATCGAATTTAACCTCGCATTTTGGTACTGAGGCAGCTCTTGCTTCAACTATAGAAGTAGTCAGAGATTCAAGAGCATAATTAATTTCATCTTTGGTTTGCAAAGGAATGTTTGGATCGAAGTTATATTCCATAAATGTTCGATACTGCTCCCAATCAGCTCTATGGTAATTGAAAGTAGAGCTGTTGGGATTACAAATTATTTCTTGGGATATTTCAAAAGTTACTGGAAGGTGATCAGAACCGAAGTCAGCATGGGTAACCAATTGGCTACAAAGTTGACATGAATCAGTTAAGACCAAATCAATAGTGGAGGGATTTCTTGTAGAAGAAAAGCATGTTGGGCTGTTTGGATATTGAATAGTGTAATAACCTGCAGAACAATCATCAAACAGAATATTACCATTGGAATTGCTTTGCGCATTATTCCATGAGCGATGTTTTGCATTAAAATCACCAATAATGAAGAATTTAGACCTATGACGGGTAAGTTTCTGGAGGTCACCCTTGAGAAAATTCTTTTGCTGGCCTACGCATTGGAATGGCAAATAGGCAGCTATAAACGTAAGTTGTCCAAATTTTGTTTCAACAGAAACTCCCAAAGTTTCAAAAACTTTGGTTTCAAATGAAGAAAGAATTTTATGTTTGATTCGTCTATGAATAATGATGGCAACGCCACCACAGGGTCCATCAAGACGATCATTTCTATAAATCAAGTAATTTGCGTCCTTCTTAACCTTATGGGCAGGTTTAAGGAACGTTTCAGTTATAACGGCAATATGCACGTTATGAACTCTTAAAAAGTTAAATAGCTCGTCTTCATTATCTTTAAGAGATCGAGCATTCCAATTTACAATATTTAATGCTTTAAAATCCATTACTGAATTTTAAAGTCATGACAATATTATTTGCAAATTTTACTCCAGTTTGAATAGCATCAAACATGGAGTTAGATTTAAGCATATCAGAAATCATGTCAATTAATGAATTCTGTAAAAATTCCATTTTGGGGGCAGTAATGCTTCCTAAGTCAAAATTGTCAAAATTTCCGTTAGAACGTTGGTTAGTATTTTGATTTCTACCCGCTGCAATAGCAGCATAGGTAGCTCCATTAACTCGCTGAACATTGTTAGCAGCGAGGGGAGTAGGTACAGATGAAACATTTGAAGCAGGGGAGATATTTGTACCTACGGGTACGAATGTAGAATTTGTTCCTCGCTGACCGTTGTTAACAGCAGAGGAATTTGTACCTGGTCGGAAACGTGGAGCGTTTCCTACCTGACGGTTAGAACGAGATTGTAGGATCGCTTTGCGAGTCTTACATTCCCAAAAATTGGATTTGTGGTTTTCACCACAATTTGAACATTTAAATTTCTTAGGATCTTCCTTCACAGGACAGTCGTCCTTTGCGTGAGAGGAATCACCACAATTCATGCATTTAGCTGGCATGTAGCAATTTTTAGTTCCGTGACCCCATCCCTGGCACTTACGGCACTGGGTGAGGTTTTGGAAATTTCCTCCAGTCTTCCTGAAGTGTTCCCACTTCACTCGGACATGGAGCATAAGGCTAGCTTTTTCTAAGGCCTTAAGGTTGTTTAGTTCACTAGACTTGAAGTGAACTAAATAAAAATCATTAGAAATCCCGTTGCGCGAATCGCCAGGACGGGATTTCATTTTCATTTTGATTACTTGGAGTGGCACAACTCCAAGTAATTTTGCCAGTTCATCTTTGATCTGATCCAGGGATTCACCACTGGGCAGTCCTTTCATGACAACCTTGAACACACGTTCAGTTTTGGTGTCGTAAGTAAAAAATTTGTGCTTCTTCTCAGTAAGATACTTGAGAAGACATTTAAATCCGTCCAAGGTTTCAGCCAATACACGGCATTCACCCCGACGTCCAATTTGTAGTGAAAACTTAACTTTCACGAAATTCAAAAGTTCCATGCGAAGAGCATGGAAATCGGTAGTGGTTATCACAATAGGGGGAATCTTTTCCTTCTTGGCATTAAGCCGGGAAAGTTTACTAGAATTTTTCTTGGATGATGGATCATTCTCATCATCCGTGAGCAAATCAAATTGATTACTCAAATTAATTTCATCAGAAGGGGGGTCAAGAGTTTGCCCCTTTCTTTTGCGTTTAGGCGCCATGGCGGCAGTAAATTTTTATCCAAATCGACTTCCAAGCAGATTACTATAAGAATCTGAAGGATCGAAGAGGAATTTTCCAAACCGATATCCAAGAAGGATTACCTCGGGTAGGGTCCAAACAAGGATCGAAGAGGAATAAGAGTTGAACAAGGTAGAAAATTTTTACAGGTTGAGCACTGAAAAGTGCTGTTTAAATTTGTTGTAGCTTTAGGTAGTAGAAACACTTCCTTCAGCAAAAAGCAAATAGATCCGCACGGCAAGAGAGCACGATGCGGACTGAACTGATCTTTTTTATATTTACGTACATGACATTTTGTTACTGATAATGATTTGTGCGAATTGTTTCATGTGGGCTTTCCCGTATCTTTTTAGAAACTTTCCAGTTGCTAAGAAGTTCCGCTGGGAACTTGTTAGGAACTTTGTTGCTGGCATGTTTTCAGCCTTACCTGAAGTTCCTAAGAAGTGGTTAAGGATACTTTTTGGACCTTTTTTTGAACTTCAAGTTGCTATGAGTACGCATCGGAACTTTTTGGAGCCTTTGATTTCTATACCTTCTAAAGTAGCTAGAAAGTTCTGTTGGAACTTTATATGCACTTTATGGAACTTGAAAGCGGGTTTTATCTTGGAATGTGGAACTTTTGATTGCTTGGGAAGAAAGTTCTGTCGAACTTTATTTGAACTTTATGGAACTTGAAAGTTCGGTCGAAACTTTTTCACAAGAATAGCTATAGAAATTCATGGAATATGGATAAAGGCTAGAAGGAAATGGACAAACAATTTGGTTTTCCCATATTCCATACAAACTACAACTGTATAGATTTATCATAGACAAACAGACATAACACTCATAAGTTGTTCATCGAACAAGCATTTAACGGCCAATTTGAAAGTATCGTAGTTGGTAGTACCGCCACCTGTGGTGCGCATAGTAAATTCCCTTGCGTTGGGCGTTTACACACTACCGCCATCTGTTCAGCGTACTACCCACCAAATGGTACTCAACAGATGGCGGTAATGTTTTAGCGACGATGTCTTACAATGAGAAATATTCAATATGTTATGTCTGTTTTTGTGTGGATTTATTGTTGGTTTTTACATACAAGAACAGCACATTACAGTAGATACATAATAGCAGTGACAATTATAGATGGACAAGTGGTGACTATGGACTGGTTTAGTAACTATGTTATGCTTAGGGTAAAGGCGGTAATCGCCGCTTGCACGAAAGTTCCGCTTTCTTATACCTCTTTGACATTTTAAAATACAGAGAGCGGGGTTGTTGGCTCATAATCTTTCAATTTAAAGGAATATTTCCTGAATATCATTGGAATTTTTTATTATTTTATATTGCGCAGGGTTCGTTTTAAATTGCTCATTTTTACATGAATTATTTTCTTTTCTTTAAGAACGATTCATATTTTACGATGGCTCATCCTCATGTTCAAGCATACATTTATTTCCTGGTTTCTGGAACTTTTTCAGTTTTTAAAAGATATTTTCATTTTCTTTTTGGGGAAATAATCACGATTTTACAGCATATTTGGATTTAAACAGTGATAGCTGTGCGCTTTGTGTGGGACATTTTAGATTTATTAATCGTGGTTATTTAATATGACATTGCTCATTTTGCCACTTTTATGGGAAAATATGTTCAACTGCAGGTGACGTAGGTGAGTTATTTAGTGCTCAAATTTCCTAACTAAGTGGAGATTCATCCTTATTTAATTGAGCGTATTGTATTTGCTATTGCCCTTTTTGCCACTTTCACCACTCACATTCAAATTATTAAAAGAAGCTTTTTATTTGTTTATTGCCTTTTTCTTCATTTCTATTGCAACTTTTTGTTTTGTTAATTGGTGCACCCCTGTAGTATTAAGTGGCCAATTTGAGATTTTGTATTGCTTGTGCTTTGTTAATTAGGGTACGGATATATTTTAGTCGTTTAAAATATTATATCGAAAATTTTGATTTCTCTATATTTTGGTTTTTCGCTAAAAACGGTTAGGATAGTCCAAAATAACACTTTGCCATGAAACCTTCTGGTTCACCCTCCATTTTGTAGCTAAGGGTGTTTCCAAAAAAAAACTTTTGAATCACGGAAACTCTAAAAAACGTGATGTAGAGGTAGCACCGATGAGATTTTTGAAAAAGTTCTATTTTCATAACCGAAAAGATTAGGCTTAGAGTAAAAATATATACAGCGCCCATCCTCGAGAACAGCTAGCGTTATTACAATAGTACAATCGCAATAAACAAACGGCAAATGGGCGAACAAACGCAAGTCTACTACTAAGAAAAGCCAGCTATTATCTGGAAATTTAATCATTACTCAAGGAATTTATGGTTTCTCTTGTTGAGCATATTTTTAGAAAAAATAATTATAAGAGTACATACACAAATCATTTGAGGAAAAACACTTAAAAATGCTATCCTGTATACCGAACTCGTTATTTTCTTTATTGAACTTAATAATGTTGGAACCGATTTATCTTCAGCTAGAACAAAAGAAATTCTTTTGATGTTCCGGAATTAAATATATCAAAATTTCCAACAGTCTACAATAAGGATAAATATTTAAGATGACAGACATTGAATATATTCCAAGACCTCACATTTTAAAAATAGAAAAAAAAGATTAAAGATCTCTCTCAATGAAAATCAGATTAAATATCAAAAATGAAATTTTTTATGGATATTTAGGGATAATTTGGCCATTTGGCCAATTGCCGTTTGACCGAATGCCGTTTGGCCTAATGGGTCGTTTGGCCGAATGCCGAACAACAAAACTCCAAAGAACTGCTCATGTTTGAAAGAAGTAAAAATCTCTTTAAAATGTTAAAATCTTTTATTTATTGAAATTTTAGAACAAGCTGCGTTTACTGTGCAAAGTATAAAAAGTACATTTAAACTCCAAAGAAAAGCGACTCACCCTAAAAGGCCTGGATTCAATCCCAGCCGGCGCCGCCGGGATTTTCTGAGACATAATATCTGTGATCACGCCGTCCATCAGAAGGGAAGTCAAGCCGTTGGTCTCCGGTCTATGAGCTGATGGGTCGATGGGTAGGGTACAGGTGTGGAAGCCGCCTCTCTGGCGTCAGTGGCATTGGTATTCAGTATGGAAAACAAGATCGACGGAAAACAAATCAAGGGACAAAAAATTCCAAAGAACTGTTGGAGAATAATAATCTCATCTTTTTTTAAATTCTAATATGTTTTAATTCTATGACAAGCTGTGTTTACTGTGCAAAAAATAATAATATCATCTAAACTCCAAAGAACTGCTCATGTTGAAAAGGGTGACTAAGAAAATATCAATTACATAACTAAAAGCTGATCTTAAAAAAATAATGCATCCATCGACAATAAAAAAAATCAGTTCTATACAAAATACAATTTAACGAAAAATTCCATATTTATAGTGTCAGAAAACCAGAATTGTGAAAAGTAAAAAAAAAAGTTCAAATGGCAGCCATTTAGGAATCTAGTAGTGTTCAAAAAATAGAAATCTCTTTTCAAGTATTCGGCAAAAACGACCCATTCGGCCCAACGGCATTCGGCCAAATGGCCGAAAACCCCCCCCTCGGTACCCATCGTTTAACTATTTTTTATTACTTCTGCGCAGTGTTGGCAAAATCATCAATTAAATTTTATTTTTCCGCTCTCATACGCTCTCAATATCACGCGTAATATTGTAACAAAATATCATGCTTGATATTGATTTTACAAGCTCCTTTGATATTGCGAGACTATTTACAACGTGCAAAAATCAAGCGGAGAGTTGACTCGACACAAAAATGATTCCGTTTCAAATCGTTTTCTTAGAAATAGAAAGGGGTTAACTACCCTATTTCCGGCCTGTTAAGCACAACCTGCACTTAGTCTTTCTTAATCTAGCGCAGTTTAGCATCAAACGGAATGTTATTATTACTGATGGCTTTCAAATTTATTTACCTTTCCGTATGTACCGTAAGATTTGATAAAGATAAACCAATCGTTGAGATATTGTTAAAAGTCTAACACTGCTTCTTGACGCCAAACTCAGCCTACGGATTCTAAACTCGGCCTAACGCATTGAAACGACATTGAAACGCCAATGAATTTACTTTGGCCTATCGAATGAAGATAAAAATTGATTCGGTCGGAGCACTTCTTTCGTTTTTGGGAATAATGGGTGCAAACCTTCATATCACGCGTTCTCATTGACTTCGTTTCGTAGCTTATTAACTAAAGTATCGTACCAAACGTATAATTGACTTGATAACTCTGAAATCATGGATTTATTTGAAGTATTCTGCTCGATAGGCCCAAAATGGGCGATTAGGCCGAAGTAGTTCTCTACCATATAGTTTGCTATCTCTTTTTACTATTCACCGATGGCAGACACGAAATGACTGCTGCCAGCCGCGATGGAAGTTTCGGTTGCGTTCGGGTGTAAAGCAAAAATCATTAAACTCAATCTCACCACAATTTGTTGAGATTTGCAGCTGGTGATTTTTGTTAGCGTTATAATTTGAGCTGCGATATCACAGCTTGCAAAATCAACCGCAGCTGTATACTTGTTGATTTGTGTCTACGAAAATCAAGCGTGATCTTGGGCATTGGTCATTTTAATTCGATAGATGAGGAGATGAAAGTATACAGTTGATAATTCCGTTCCGTTCCGGGTACGGCAGTGTGAAAATTGTACATAGATAGTAGAAAGCGAGCAAGGACAACTTTGAGGAAGGTACGATTCGGGTTGATCATCTCTCTTTACCAAACTCCCCAATTCGTGACTCGTCCGAGGATGAGATTTGAACGCGTTACTTAGTATGGATGAGAGGTATGTATGTTAACCACTACGCCTAGGCCATACCCAGATAGCAAAATATGTTACTTAGCTTATTTTGTAGCCTTGTACCTGGACTACTTGATTATGCATAAATCTTTATGTTTTTTAATTTGCTGCCAAATGTATACTGTTTTATGGGTTTTAAGGATACTAATGAATAGTTCCTATCCATTGGGGACCTCATAACAGATCGAAATAGCAGTGGGGAACAGGATGTTGTGATCAGTTATTCAAACTTGACTTACTCTAATATACATAAAGAGAATGTAAGAAACCCATAATTACTATTTATCCATGATTTGTTTTTCTTCGATCTTGTTTTCCGTACCGAGTACCAATTCTACCGACAGTATGCAGTTTCCACACTTGGATCCTACATATTATTGACCCATCAACTCATAGACCGGGCACCAACGTATTTAATTCCCTTCCGAAGGAAGGTGTGGATCAGAGATGTTATACATCAGAAAATCCCGGCGGTGCCGCTGACTGGGATTGAACCCAGACCCTTTAGCGTGAGAAGCAATCACACTTACCACTACACCACCGGCACCACTGCCCATAATGACTTATTATGTTTAACAAGCATGATATATTTCTCAAGAAAAATAATCAGGAACCCGAACCACAGGTGCTCAGGCGTCATTTATTTTTGATGACGTTCATTATCAATCCGCATGATTATCCATCTCACCAATATATCGTTTGGTTAACAATTAGCAAATTGACAACAAGTTTCAAATAAACGGTATCAAAACTGCACGCGAAAAAGCAAATGAAATCCAACAATAACCGGTGGCAGCAACTGGAAACCAGTTCCAATCTTTGGGCGTGTTTTTTTTCATGTAATAGGTATCAAACTGGCACATCTCCGTGGAAATCGGTGGAATAATAACCCAGTAAACATCTACCATTCACTGAGGCAATGCATCATCACTCGTCCAATGTCGCTAAAAATTGTCCAAGCGATAAGGCTCAAATTATGAAGGACAATTAAGAGTCTGATGCGACGTAAACAGGGTCGTGATATGACGTCAAGATGATTACAAACATAATACAATAAATCGGTACTTGTCAATTACAGCTATCTGGAACGATAGCCATTTAGTTTACAGTTTACAACATTCGTGGACATGGTAAAAAATCATAACGTGTTTCCAAATGTCTTCATAACACATCGTATTATCTTAATCATCTTACAACAAGAGTTTTAAAACCGGTAGAAACCATACTGGGTTTATCGGAAATACCGGGATTTTTGTCCGATAATAAAATACCCGTACATACTGTTATGTGAAAATGGTAGTATTTTCAGACCTGCTGATTAAATAAAAATGCTTTTTAATTTAATGTCTAATGTCTAAGCCAAAAGAACAAATTATTAAAAAAAAAACGATTTTATTACGTTAATCCATTTGCTTTTTTTGCGGTTGCATGGAGAAGAGTTTAGAAAGGCTTATAGTTTTCAAATGAAATGTTGTAATTTTTTTTTAGTGTTACTGTGGAAAATAAAAGTCGAAATCTACGAATTTAAACCACTTGGATGTAATATCTTTTGAAAACTTCGAATATTTAATATCATACGTCTTTTGAGTTGCCCTCAAGTTTTCCTCCCAACGGCGCCGGTAGTGTAATGGTAAGCGTGATTACCTCTCACCCCAGCAGGCCTGGGTTCAATCCCAGTCGGCGCCGCCGGGATGTTCTGAGGCATAACATCTCTGATCACGCCTTCCTTCGGATGGGAAGTAAAGCCGTTGGTCCCCGGTTTATGAGTTGATGGGTCGATAGGTAGAGTCCAGGTGTGGGAGCTGCCTTCCTGGCACGTCGGTAGCATTGGTGCTCAGCACGGAAAACAAGATCGACGGAAAAAACAAACCAAAGGAAAAAAAAAGTGTTCCTCCCCCGTAGAATCAATGAAAAAATAATAAAATTATTTGAGAAATAAAAGCTTTTTAAAATTTTAATCCTACACATATCGAAAAGGTAGTGTAAATTTCTGTTCAATATGATGCACATAAATGGAGCGTCACATATCATATAAGTTTATATTATAAATCGTTTAAAGTTCATATTCATTTCATGAAATGTTGCGAGTATTGTATACAAAAGGCCATATTTGTAAACAACATTGCAACGTCATTTGCGTGAAATTAAATGCAAGTTTACGTGATTGTATGTTTACCATTTCAATTAAAATTTCGATTTTTTACTGTGTATATTTCACCGTGCAAAATTTTAAAATCTGCATCGTCAAGCTTTTTTCCAAGATGGTGAGTTTTAGAGACCTATCAGTATTTATATAAAACTCCTGTTGACTGCATTCCACATACCCTTGTTCCTACACATTTCTTGTACAACATTCTCCGTGTTGATGATCATTCCGATGACAGCTAGCTACTCTCTTCGCGACGGCTGAAATCTTGGGCAGTTGACGTGGTTGCTCCGGTGTTTCTTTCACGTGTAGATACTTCCTGATGCAACCATCACCAGATAGGAAGTGCGTCAGGTTAAAGTTTACCTCTCCGTGCTTTTTCTTTACCAGGTCGAAAGAGTGTGTAAAACCCTATGAGACCATCTACTGTCCTGTACTGTAACCCAGGTTGGAGCTTCGTACCTAAGTATTAACAAAGATACGCCTGCCTCTTGCTACTGCTTGGTCCAGAGTTGTTTGGCATGATCCAAGCTCTCGCAGGTGCTGTTAACGTGACTGTTGAAATGTTACCGGCCATCAATCATAACTCGTGAGAGACGGTTGTTCAGGAAAGCATGCGATCGTAGATTACGGCGGCGGGTATTGATGTCGATACTACTCAGCAGTGTAGAACAGTCAATGTTTCCCTGAAGAAGATCACCGACGAAGCTCGCCATTGCTACGTTACGTATCGCATCCAAAAGCTCTAAGTTGATCAGCATACAACGGCTTTCATAGCTAGGCAGATTTCTAGGGTCATTCCAGCGAAAATGGCTTAAAGCATACCGGATGAACTTCCGTTGAATAGCTTCAATACGCATGGTTTAATTTGGTAGTATGGAGACCACACGACCGTCTAATACTCCAAAATAGGTCGCACCAACGAACAGTATAATGCTTTTAGGCAGTATACATCTTTAAATATTTTGGCGAAGCGGAATATGAACCCGAGTTGTGAGGAAGCTTTGGATACTACGTATGTAACACGATCCTTGAAGCTGAGCTTGGAGTCGATCAGTATTCCCAGATCCTTGATAGTCGATTCACGCCTCAAAGTTATGTCCGTCAGGGTGTAGTCATGGTGAAGAAGCGAACGCTTGCGGCCAAAGGAAATTACAGAGCATTTCGAGACATTCAGTGACATGCGATTAATACGACACCACTCAGCGAAGACTTCCAATTGTTGCTGCAAGAAAATGACATCACTAGGTTCTTTTATCACGAAGTAGAGTTTCAAGTCGTTCGCATACGATAGTTTAAGGCATTCCAGGATGGTATTGACGTCATTCATATACAACAGAAACAGAAATGGCTCAAGATGGCTACCTTTGGGAACGCCGGATGTCACGGGGAAGGATCAAGAAACATAGTCTCCAATCTTGACAGACATGTTTCGACCAGTGAGGTAGGAGTAGAGCCAAGTAAGCAGACCATCGTGAACACCTATCCTGTCGTATTTAGCCAACGCAATGTCATGGTTCATGTTGTCAAATGCTGCGGAGCGGTCTGTGTAGATGGCATCTACATCTACTACGTTCTACTTCATGAATGATAAACGAAGTGAACGTAACTAAATTGGTCGTCATGGAACGCTTAGGCATGAAGCCATGCTGATCCGTCGAGATACAGTGTGCAAAACTTTGAACCAATTTTTCGAGTATAATCAACTCAAAAATTTTGTAGGTAGCACTTAACGAAGCTATTCCTCGGTAGTTCGAAACAGTCCTTTTGCAGCCTATTATTATTATTATTATTATTTTGGTTTAGGAACACGGAAGACTCTTTCCAGCAAGCTGGGAAAACCCCAGACATCAAGGAGATATTGAAAACATTGGCTAGAGGTGTTGCGAGAACAGTCAGGCAGCGTTTGAGGACTAACGACGGTACGCCATCGGGACCGGAACCCGTTGAAGTTTTTAGTTGCTTCCCGGATGAAATAACCATCTCGCTGTTGATAGAAAATGGATGGCAGGAGAAGGTTGAGGGGGAGACGATACATCCTGAGTACTGAGTCGTTCGTCGTTGAAAACACTGCTGAATTGTGTGCGAAGCAAGGCGACAATACCCACGAAGGAGTCTACTTCCACTACGCCGTTCGTCATATTTGAGGGTAGTCCGCTCTCCTTTCTTTGGGCATTCTCATGTCGCCAAAAGTTCTTAGGATTTGATTTCAGACGACGCTGAAGCTGGTCTTGCTGTGCATGGTACAGTTGGTTGTTGAGTCGCTTGTAATCCGTGTTAGCTTTAGAATAACATGTTTTCGTGGAATCGGTTCGGTATGTAAGTTATGAAATAGGCAAAAACCCGAATTTATCCACCTATGGTGTGATCAGACCCTTCTTACTTATTCAAGTTTATATATTTTATTGTCATTATCAGTGACCAAGCCCCCCACCCCCGTGTCATCCAGTGACGCTACGCCACTGCCTGAGGATACCCGGAATATATCCAAGTGTAGTCTATTTGGTGAGGCTACCAATCACCTTATCACAGACAAACAGACATAACACATTGAATTTTTCTCACTGCAAAACATCGTCACTAAAACAATACCGCCATCTGTTGAGTACACTGTGGTGGGTAGTACGCTGTACAGATGGCGGTAGTGTGTAAACGTCAAACGCAAGGGAATTGACTATGCGCGCCACAGGTGGCAGTACTACCAACTAAAATACTTTTAAATTGACCGTTAAATGCTTGTTCGATGAACAAATTGTGAGTGTTATGTCTGTTTGTCTGTGACCTTATCATCGTATTTTAATGTGATTTAATGGGTTTTAATTCAATTCATATTCAAGCAACTTCCCCGGGGTACCCGGAACATGTCCAAGTGTGTCCAATGTGGTCTGGAACACTTAACATGACTTGCATTGATCTTATTTTTGAAGTCTGTAGTAATTTGATGTGTCGCATGATGGTTTTGATACGTTTTCCGTTAAATCAAGCGTGAAGGCCCATATTCACCGGATCTTATTCCGGCCATATCTCCGGAACCGGTTCACCGATTCCAAAACCGTTCAATAGCGTTAGACCTTTCATTTGGCGCCGAGTTTGTCCAAATCGGTTGAGCGGTTGCTGAGAAACGTGAGCGCATTCATTTCGTTACATACACACACACATACACACATACACACGTACACACACACACACACACACACAGACATCCTCCGAAGTAATACGACAAGTGGTTCCGGGGGAAAAGGGCAAGGCGTCTAAGGAGGTTTTAGTGCGGTATAAATCCCACACACCGTGTCACCGCGACTGTGCGCCCAGTCGTCAGCGGTGGCACGATGGCCTTTTTGAAGGTTTCCTCCTTGCAAAAAAAAAAAAAAAAACACACACACACAGACATGTTCCGATCTCGTCGAGCTGAGTCGAATGGTATATGATAGTCGATAGTCGGTTTTTCAAGTGATATCTATACCCTTCTTTGTAAGAAGGGTAAAAAAGATACTTATGAGGAACCTAATTTGCCGACTACTCTTACCTACATTAACCTATCGACTAGACACTCTAAACCTTGAAGTCTTGCTGCGAATAGGATATATTATGTTGATGGGTTGTCTGTAGTATCGCTCCTTGCATCCAGTTCCCAGTCGTTTCGATTGCCTTGATTACTAGCATTTCAACTTCTTATCGCGTCTCGCCTATAGCACCGGTAAGACGTTAGTAAATCAAAGCTTGGGTGTTAATACACCATTGTACATCCCGTTTCAGGGCGTTGGACCCAGGATGAAGCAGGTTGTAAAAAACCTGAAGTGATCCTAATCGATATCTTTCCCAAGCGTGTCTAGTAGACCAGCACCTGGTTCTAAAGTAACCCTTATGAATCTTGCAAAGGTACTCAGAGTCCCTTCCCAAGTTACAATTCATGCTGAATAGTAAGAACAGAAGCTGATTATTGGTTGATTTAAGGTGTACAAGCCTGATTAACACCAGCCTGAATATATAGTTGATTAGTAGTGCATAAAGCGAATTATATCCCCATAATTCAACCTTAATAAGTTTGCTGAACTAAAGACTGAACAAGAGTTATTTAAGTTTAACACTATGTACTCCACGAATCAGCAATGCGCTACAAGTATTTTGAAAGCCTAATAGAAGAATAGGAATCTATTGCACAATAATGTGATATTACGTCAATGTCACGTGTTGCATTTCTGGCCTCTTAGTTCTTCTAAAGTCACTGCCTACCTTTCGAATTACAAAAAGCACCAGCAGTGAGAGACAAAGAAGAGGAGCTTTTCACGAATACCCCAGACAACCAGAATGCACAAAGTTGTTTCTGTGTTTCTGTGATATAAAATCATAAAAAGAAACAAACAAATCGTACAGAATGCAAAAAAAAGGGCCTATACCTACAAAAGTGGACGCCATATACGTGCAAATTTTAGTTTCTTTTTAAACGAGTTGATATGACATTATATACGATTTAATCTGTAATAACAAATTCAATTTTAAAAGGCATCGGCAGTAAAAATGCTGACGGCAGATGATATATTTATTAGCGATCCAACATCTACATCTGGAAATAAGGATTCCTCACTGTATCATGTTCAATAAAACTCAAGCTGGGATGTTACAGGATTAAAACCCATTTTTTTTTTGCCAAAAATAATTTAAAACTCTAGGTGAATGAAGTTTTCAAACCATCACATTTTTCTATTTCTTTTTCTTAATTTGTTTAATTTGAAACATTTTGCAACCAAGGTAAGGTTAATTAGAGGAAATCAGACGTTTTCGTCATTAGCTGTTGTTATTGATAAGGCTCGTTCTGGTTTATGTCTGCATTGAGCTAATTTTATACGATCCATATGTGATAGGTGTTTCTCGCTTTGGTTTTGATCTTTCGAAAAGAAAATGATGCGGAATGTGTCTACATTATCACATAGCAACAGAAGGCAGAGCAAACAGAGTCAAGGGAAATGAGTAAATTCAGGCTGCCATTGGAAAAAAAAAGCATCCAATTTTATTGCCTCACGGTAAATAGACAGTCATATATCCTCACTAATTAAAAGCCGACGCTTCGAGGGGTAAGAAGACTGCCCTAAGATAAGATTCAGACTTGTCCAGCTATTCGGTCAGTTGCACACTGACTGACAAACAACCGTAAAAGATGTGCAGTTCAAACAAGGAAGAGCAAGAGTATAAGGCTCATTAAATCAAGCTGTGAAGTGATGGCTGCTTCAATTAATTCATCAGAAGTCGAGAAAAAGGACGCTAGCAGAGAAACTTGAGTGACAAATATTCCTAGTCTTCCGTCGAGCTAGACTTACCTTCTACTGATAAACTTCATCTACGTATTGAGACATTATGTTATAAAAGTTCCATCAATTCAATCAATCTGTCGTCAGTTGAAGATAGGAAATGTATCAGAACGTATGTACGCGTAATTCATCCATCATATTGGAAAATGAGGGCAATAAAGGTTGTCATAATGGTGATGGAAAAAAAGCAGTGACACAGCGGTGCTTCTTCAAAATCTGACAATCTTCCCATAATGCGCACAATTAATCGCACAGTATGAGGAAGCCCCTAATCGCATGGCTGCCACCTTTCCTCATCTTGCATTCATTTTTTACGTCTCCAAGCATACCACTTCATTTTCCTAACCAGACGAACCTAGGATGAAAATAATACCCAGAGAATACCTAGAGAACTCTCTTTCGAAAATTAAAGCAAATCTGGAACTCTACACAAAAAATTTGAATTTTACTGATGATGCAAACATAAACGCATGTAAATTTTCTTTTCACGTAAACCAGCAATTTGCAAGAAATGTTGCTTACTACGATCGATGGTTGCATACAATTTATGGAATATCTCATAACATGTCTCATAAATTTACGCGATCTATAATGTTAACTTATGTGATATGTGACGCTCCATTTATGTGCATCATAGTAACTAAAATTTACGCTACTTCTTCGAACTGTGTACATAGAAGTTTACATTCCGAGATGTGGGCATTAAAGTTCAGCGTCACCAATTTCGTTGTTACGTCATGATATTATTGTTCTACTCATTATTTTTATTGCTTTTCTATTCACTTTAATGATAATAAAATAAAACTACACAGAAAAAAATCTGGTGGTGATTTAAACATCCATGCATGAAAATATTCTTGCATGTAAACTTCCTTTTCACGTTAACTAACAACATGTAAGAAATGTACGATTTTTATTTTATCGATTTTGGCCTCATTTAAGATAAGTACAGAAATTTCAAAAAATCGCGAATGTACACGCTAAAACGAAACGTTAAATTTTCAGCATGATGACGTCCCAAGTAAACCAGTGACACTATATTTCAAGGTGAAACCGTCTTGTAAGCGGTCACGGTAGTCGACACATTTTCTACGATAATCGACTGCCTTTGCATCCGACACTTGCAAAACAAGCTACCGAACTAAAATGTCATATGACAGGCCGAAGACCGTCACGAATGTATATATTTTAGTTTTTCTCATAATAAGACCTGCTGATATTGTGCTTGTATTAATTCTGAAAAGAGCAAGCAATGATGTCCAAGTAATTACACTTCTGATCAAAAATGGTTTAACTTACACTAAATTGAGGAATTAAAAAGAACTCACACATGTCATATTATAGTTATTTGACAATTTTTTTTCTGCTTGAATGTTATTCTATCGTTTGTGTTGTGTGAGAGAGACGATTGTAGAGCATGTGTGTACGTATACAAACATGTTGTCGCGCACGACAACGAAACAAGTCAAGCTGAACATTGCATTAGGTCCTAAGTAACATTGATCGATTCTCTTCATCGACTTTTTCTTTCGTTTATAACTTGAGCACATAACCGTTTCTTGATCTGGTTGACGTATAAGCTGCGACTTAAAAGCTTCTTTTGTCGATCTGTGAGCTGAAAATAAGTGGGAATGTCTTTACATGACCGTGGGGATGCAAAGGGAAAGTCGACGAAGAGAATCTGTCAATGTTACTTAGGACCTAATGCAATGTTCAGCTTAAAGTGTAGTAAAAAACGTCAACCGTTTCAACCCCTGAGCTGAACAATGCACTAGGTCCTAAGTAACATTGATCGATTGTATTCATCAATTTCGTCAATAACTTGGGTACAGAACCGTTTATTATCGTGTTTGTCATATTAGAAGCTAGATAACAGCTTCTTTCATTGATCTGTGCGCTAAAAATTACTGGGAATATCCTAACATGGCCGTGAGGATGCAAAGAGAAAGTCGACGAAGAGAATCCGTCAATGTTACTTAGGACTAATGCATTGTTCAGGTTGATTTCACCTCTTTTGGCTATATACAAGCTGAGTAACGGCTGTATCAGAGTTTGTAAGATCCTAATAAAGCAGGAATGGCCACTTAATTGGCTTATTGCTTACATGGAGTCTGAGGCCCTGAAAACTCCCAGAATTGTCCTTAATTGAGGCATGGTAAAGTAAAAAAAAATCACATACACAAAATGTGCTTCGGCCTACGATCTTCTGGCCGGATCGAGCTTCGTGCCACTATTCAAATGTTGTCCTGGAGTGGTACGAAGCCAACGGGGTCACTTTCGTACCCAAGGACAATGACTAAAGGCCCAAGAAAACTCGTGTGCAAAGTTGAGCCGCCAGAAGCAGTTGTGCATTTTCAACAATAAACGAATATTTCGCGACCGTTTATCAGAGCTAACGGTACATATGGAAAGGTAAATAAATTTGGAAGCCATCTGTAATAATAACATTCCGTTTGGTACTAAACTACGCTAGATTAAGAAAGACTAAATGCGAGTTGTGCTTTATAGGCCGGGAATGAGGTAATTAACCCTAAAGTATATCTCTAAGTAGGCTAAGGCTTCATTATGTCCAAAAGCATTCTGTAGAATATATTATTATGTTGAAAAAATATCTCTGGTACTACAAATCGTCCGGAAGTTTAGATCTTCAAGTTCTACAGGACTTGTACAGTGGCTTGTACAATGTATCAATGTAATGTAATGTTTGTTATGTTTTCCGTGCTGAGCACCAATGCTACCGACGCCAGGGAGGCAGCTCCCGTACCTGGACCCTACATATCGACCCATCAGCTCATGAACCGGGGACTAACGGCTTTACTTCCCGGCGGCGCCGACTGGGATTGAAGTCAGGCCTACTGGGGTGAGAGGTAATCACGCTTACCACTACACCACCGGCGTCGCTGTAATTTATCATAAGAAAACTATTGAAAATTGATCAAGCTTCTAGGCCACAATCAACCAATCACGTGTTTGCTTGCTATGACCAGAGAGACCAGAGAGAGACGACCGGAGACTAACTAAAAATTGAGTAGGATTTCTCTTAAAATAGTAGAAAATAGTAGAAAGTGAATAAAATTCTCTTCAAAAACCTGATTGAAAAAAGAAAGAAAAAATTTCCGTCTTTAAAGTCCATGAGTACACTAGTACATGGTCAATGAGATTAACTCAAAATTAAGTCCAATTTGACTCAAAACTTTCAAAAAAAAGGGTTACTCAGTGAATGTGTGAATGTTTCCGCTATTTTCTAGGAAAAACTTCTTGAATACCGTACACACTCGTAAAGACTCGAACACGCAATAATTGGCCAACAAAAAATTCGTTTCTTCAAAATTCATATTACAAAAATCTTCATATTTTTCTTTTAGTAGTTCAGTGGTTTAGTGGTCTCATCGACCTTATTCGCCGCCGAACGTCAGTTAGATTTAAACTGCTGCTCGTTTTCCATGGATTTATTTGTTTTGTTCAGATTCCGTTTTACCGACTGGGCTGTTGGGAGGGTTGTGGTCTTTGAGTACCACAACCACGTTGTTCGAATCGTACCACTCGATTGCCCTTTTCCCATAGCGGCAGATCGCCAAGTCCGGCCAGAACAGCACAGGTCTATTATGTTGCTTTAGGAATGGTAGCAGCCGCTTTTCCAGGCACTCCAGGACGTAGATCTCTTGATTGATGGTTCTCATAGTAATGAAAATCCCGCTTTTTAGACCACACGTGCATATGGCCTGCCAGACAAGATATTTTTTCGGGAACTTCAATAGTTTGATGGTTTTGACAATTTCAACCACCTTCCCTTTTCCTGATGCGGTATAAAACTCCTGTCCCGGAAGCTGCTTCAAATCTGCCTTCACATAAGATTCGTCGTCCATGACGACACAGTCAAACTTTGTGAGCAGATTCGTATACAGCTTTCGGGACCGCTGCTTTGCCGACGTGTTTTGTTTGTAATCTCGGTCGCACATTCACCTTCTTAAACGTCGACAACCTGGCTCGTTTCTTTACCCGCAGTAGTATGGGAGACATTGAGCTTGCGACGTCCCGGATGGAGAGGTTATGATTCCACTTATATTTCACTGCCACCTTCTTCGCCGTCGCTGCCACGTCCGGATTACGATTGCCACCGCTTCAGGCTTCCTGGCGGTCGACAGACGCTCTTGAATACTTTTAAAACGTTTGTCACGGTCGATTTGACCACATCCAGCAATTTTGCCAACTTGGCGTTTGAAAACGTCGGATTCTCTTGCTGCGCGAGCAAATTTTTCACACGCTGCTCCTCTTGCTTCGACGTCATTTTGAAAACTGGAGAACAAACGGTGAAAACTCATCATAGCAACCATTGTATATACACTCAACTTCCAAATGCAGCATTTCAGGTTTTTTTTTATGCATTTTTAACAGAAATACACCAATTTGAAGTTGACCAATTTTTGCGCTTTCCAGACTTTAGCTAAAATTGCAATTAAACGGCGCTCATTTTTAATATGTATAACGCGTATCCCTTCAGAGCTCAATGGTGCTACGCAATGTAATACAATTGTGAGTAGAATTCTATTCAGGCATTGAGTTGCATTTGTCGGCCGTGTTAGAATGGGTAATTTTTTTTTTCTCGGTTTTCGTCATATTCGCGCAGATTTTTGAGGAAAATTTGACTCACTCAGTGAGTAACCACACTTTCACGATTGTTAGGGGAATGTTCAGTGATGTCATGATGACCGTGCAGGGTTACCGGTTATTGGAAAAAATATCTTTATTTCTTAAGCAAACCCCACACGCATCAATATATTGACGCGAAGGGGAATTATTGACAATAATATTAATGATGTGAATTCAGAAATATTGTCAATCTCGATATATTGACGTCAATATAGAATGTATTGACAATACGATTATTGTCAATAAAAGTAATCGTGTAGGGCCCACTTTACAATGGCGCAAAGGGTAATTCCAAATGAGTAACCAGTTCCAAATTTACCATGACATCACTGGGCTGCGGTCTTTATCAAAGCTGTTTAGGAAGGTGAACAGTTGAGTTCAGAATTCGTGGGAAAAAAATCAAGTGAAAGAAACTTATTGGATGGTGTACATCACACTAGAATATTTTTTCACTTCTTATTGCTTTAACTTGCGTCTTCGATTAGATAGAAAGTAGCGGTCTTGGACAAAGTTGTTCTAATGAATAAGAATTATTGGATGATGGACAGCTCAGTTCAGAATACACTCACCATGTTACGCTAGTGTGCAATTTGACATCTTATTGCTTGCTTTAACTTAAAAGTACGACTAAATTGAAGTTTGCTGTATTCAGTTCTGAATAATAAGACCTATCTTATCCCACGAAAAAAGCACTACCCAACAAACAATTCAAAGTCACAAATAAGCATATATATTGAATATATGCTGTATAACAGTGTACAATGCTGAATAAAAAGAGTTGTCGAATTATGTGCTGAAAAAGCTCATTGTTCCACTGTTTGCTCTGATCTGATTAATTTACTTATTAAAAGCTGTAAAAGTGTTAAATGTCTTCCCAATTCAACGCCAGAAGTACGATCTAATAACAAACTGAATAAGTGTAATTTGTACATACATTGACACTTTAATTCGACTGTTTTCAATTGATTGAATAACATGCTTTATTAGACGTCTAATAAATGTTCTCCAGCTCCTTTATTAGATTTCATTGCATTACTTTACAATATTGCTGAATAAAGGTGAATACAGTTAGCTCTTATACCACTATGCGTCCATGTTGTAATCACATGATTTGTAAATGCTTTATAAACGACGTATTAGATTCATTATTCGACAATACTGATTCAGTCTTACAACAAGGCGAAATCAGTAGAGTAGTGGTTACCGTTTCCGCTTTCCAATTAGAAGGTCGTGAGTTCAATCCCAAGCTCAACCCTTTTTTATTATTTGTGTAGAACATAATTAATTTAAATAGTAATCATCGATCACATGACTAACGATAATGAATGCATTGATATAGTTTAAAATATAACCGAGCATCCTTTCTTTCGACTTGGAGATGTAAAGAGGCAACATTGGTCTCATTTAAAACAACGATGAATGAATTTTTCATCCCCACAGGGCCTTGAAGGAGCTAGAGTTGCGATAGGGAGTGCTGATAGGTGTTTACTTTCATGCAAGCTTTTATAGATTATTGAGTTGCCCTTATGATGAATTCTAGGATAGCTCAGATGACAAGGCAAGCGGCTGGTGATCGGAAGGTACATGGTTCGATTCCCATACATCGGCATGTATAAGTAATTAATAAATTTTCTAATATCACGTCAGAAATATTGAAATATAATACACTTAAGAAACACACACACCCTTCCCTTGTCCCTGTCTGTCCTCTTATTTTCGGGTTAATTTTCCCACAGTTGAATAATCGTTTAATAAATGTATAATAATGTCTAATTAAACGTTACTTCACATGAGAATCAAACGTATACAGAGCATCACTGTTTTTAGGAAGCAGTGATGTCTAATAAACGCTGAATAATCAATAAATTTATCGTATAAACTCTGTTACAACTCTCATATAAGTCGAATAAAAGCTTCTCGACATACCTTATAACGCCAGTAGTTCAATGTTGTGGTTGGATAAATTCTCCAGATTTGTGTGAACAAATCCTGAACAGAAGTTATTATTAAAAATAGTACAAGTACTATTAAGCATGCAGTTGAATAAAAATGGCCAAGAAGTCGTTTCTTCAATAGACGATTTTTTGTTGGGTAACCACTAGTGCCATTTGATAATACTGGCTTGTTTAAGTCGACATCTCGACTAGATAGAAAGTCGTCGTATTGTATAGTGGACAGCTCAGTTCTAAATTCTCACACCAGGCCCGGTGAGTAATACTCAATGATGGAGATTCTAATGGAGATCTAATCGTAATGTTTTTGGGTGAAGTCCCTCCAAAAGGATTAAGATTCCACAAGGCAGGTAGCATCAGCCGTGCGAGGTAGATGGGTTGCGAAATATACATTTTGAAATCGTGGATGTGCAGCGAAAACTTCGATGATCAGTCTCTTTGGAAGCATTAGACAAATGTGGCTCTATTTCTATCGCAATGCTTCATTCGATATTGGTATCGTCTAAGTAGTTCTGTTTCGGCCCCTCGAGTGGATCTGGAATTTTGGGCAGATCTCCACAACTTTCACGATCAACATTACGCTTTGATTGCCATGAAAGCCTTTCAAAATCATCTATGGTACTTATCGGAATGGAACGTGGCCCTTGCTTTTTTCGATTCAAAAGTAGAAATAGACGAAAAACAGTTCAGTTTCGAATGCCTTTGGATACGGTTGTGTTTTAAGTTTGATCTCTGTTTTGTGCGTGCGTTCGCAGTCATAGTTTTCGGTTGCATTTGCTGGATTAGCGCTGGCACTCTGCCTCCTGGACGGTTATACGTGTGTGATTGGTGGTTTTCTCGCTTTCCGAGAAGTTTTAGAATCGAGAAAGAAAACATGATTCATCGTGTTTGCAAGCAACAGAAGATTTGACGCTATCTGCGTTGTTTGATTTTTTCTCCCGGAGCAGAAATTTGTGGCATCGCGAGTGATAATTTTAATTTTAGTTTATTTACGCGGTGATGATGTTGGTTCACTCGCAACTATTTTTGAAAAAACAATTAAGTGTGTTCGATCGAAAGTGTATCAAAAGTGCTCCTAAACGTGTTTCGCAGTTGGGTGTGGTGAAATTCGTGCATTTCCGGTTTATTGTGGGAATTCCGTATCACAAAATTGCCCACCGATTCCTTTTTCTGCCGTTCGACGACGACGGGTGTGCTTTCGCGAGAGTGGATCCGTTTCTTTGCACGGATGTTTTTTTGTAACTAGCGTAAGTGTGCCTGCGATTGCCTCCCGGGAGGCCGGTTCACCGTGTTTGGATGTCACGCTTTCATCGTGTAGTTCTATCGAGAGTCTCGTCACCGTGTGCGAGTTTGAACACGGTCCGGTTGGGAATTTGGCAGGCAACGTGCTGATAATGTGTCCGTCTCGACTTTTGGTGGTGATTCAGTGGTCGACGTTACCGTGAATCAGCGAGTTTACGGCTTACAAAAGTGATCGTCTGCTGGTCAGTGTAATGACGCGGATACACTTGTATGGCAAACTTAAAACATGAGCATTATTTATATAATAAATTATGAACACATCCCTGGTTTGGTTCTGATTTCGGCGTTGGTCGCGAGTTGATTGGGCCGGAGCTGCCATCGCGAGTGATTGGTGATGGAAAGTGGATGCAGTCCTTTTTTCTCTGCTGAGATCCCTCTAGAGTGTATTTCGTGGTTGATGGGGTTTGCTCTGCTGTGTGAGAACCGAAAGGCGAGAGTGCTGTTTTTAACACCGGTTGAAGTAGTAGCGGCAGCATATCTATTGAAGCTCTTCGAAATCATCGTGATGTCATGGATTCCTTTGCAACATATCGGGTGAGATCTTTCCTTTGTTTTTCTCGTAATTCCATTTTATTGTTAGTCATGTTAGTTCTACATCACACTTTACACTTAACATTTACATCCTTACATTATTTGTAATTAGAAGTAAAATACGTATATATTTGCTTAATATAACCTTGAAATTTCAGTGTTACATCCACTTGATATTGTGAGCTGAGGAAACATAGAGCTGCATCTTATTATATGTAAAATAATTATTATTTTCATTGCAGAATATCAACAATTTTATCTATATAAATTTATATTCATTATTTCATATTTAATGTGTTGATATATTTCATTTCTCCACTACATATATTTTCTTTATATAAATAAATACTGGGTTGGGATGGAGCATCAGGGTATCATTTGACCTGGGACTGGACGATGGAGTGGTATGACAACCGGAGTCTAGGAGCGAATAAACACTATCATTTTATTTATCCTACCGATTCGATTGTGGTGGTGTGAATTCTACTTCAACAGTTTCAGTGAGATTGACGCGCCCTTCTTTACAAACCATCCTGTAGGAAACTTAATAAGTATTTCGAATTGTGTTATTCGATTTGTTGGATCGTATCGTTGGAAGAAGATTCTTAAATTCCCGTGGATTTCGTGTAAGTTTCTCTGCTTACGGGTCCGCACCTCCGTTTTTGGCCCTTCATACAGCGATATTGTTAATTCAGATCGGTAGCTCAAATTGATCTTGCTGCATACATACATACATACATACAAAAGTAGAAATAGACGAAAAAGTAAAGATGGTAGCTGCTTTAAATGAACCAAAAAAATCGATCGAAAAATCCAGAAAACGACGCAAACTCAGCGAGGATAAGAATCCTGTCAGAGCAACTAACATCAGTGACCATTCGACCCTTTCGGACTTTATAACTGAGGCTTCAAGAGAGTTTTTTACGGTAATGAACATCTCCACCGATTTTCTCGGTGAAAACCCTGAACATTGGGAAATCAAGATTATCTGAGAGGTAAGTAAATATAACAAATCATCCAGATCAAAGTTATTTTTTGTTGATGTGTCATGTTCATGAAAATGTATTCACTGTTACCAACTGAAAGAGAGTGATATATTTTCATAAGCATTGTTTCGATTTTGAACAAAAAAAGTGCTATAAAATTATTGAACACGCTATCTCCAAAGTACCCATTAATGAGTAAAATTTCACCCATTTTGAAGAAAAGTGGCTTAAATCATGAAATGAGTAAAACCGATTTTACTCATTAATGAGTACTCAACGAATACGTCAAAAAATGTGTATTTTTAAATTTTCATAGTTTTTTTGCACATGAGTAAAATTGAGTATTGCTTTGTTTTTTTTTTGCTTCATAGGGCTACCTGCCATCAAACTAATTTATACCTTAAAAAAACGAAATCATTAAAAAAAAGCAAGCTTCATACTATTTATTATACACAAATAATCAATAGTATCAATTTGGGATCGGTGCTAATCGAACAGGTTCGGACCCTTCCGCATGTAAATTTCGCTTCTTACTCTTTGAAGAACTTCGCTAATCTGTGCTGTTGAGTCAGATTGGACTCTTCTCTGAAAGTGAAGGAAACAATGAAATTCCCAGTCTCAGGATTGTTTTAAAATAAACTTGTTCACCTCAATCAGCACCGGCCGCATCAAAACTGCTTACTCCATCGTACCACCGTCACGTAATCGATGTTAAAAATTATTAATCACTCGGCACTTCCACCACCGACTCTTCCACTTCACCAAAGATATCTTGACATTAATTTAATACATATATTTACCCATTTTATTTGCAGAAGATATTTTGAAAAAATGGGAAAAAAAGTACCCGCTTTTCGTTTTTTGAAAATACCCATTTTTTGGCGTTTTTGAATAACTTCAAAAAATGAGTACAAGAGTGACGTCACTAATTGCGTTTACGTTGATTTTTTGGATTACTAATACAGCCATATTTCACGATCTGCTTTACCTCTTTCTGTACCTCATTGGAGTGAACCCCCACACAACGTGACTACCTCGCGCAGACAGCAGCAGGCGGCAGCTGGCAGTGCTGCTAGAAATAAGAATAATGAGCAGTTCGTTAGGTTAAATAACTTTTTCCACAAGCGTCGGATCGTTTTGCGGTATTGGAAGAAAAGTATCCTTGTAAAATTTCCTTGGAAATATTTGGGTTGATTTGTTTTTAGAGGACAATGGGTGACCTCACTAGATTTTTATTTGAAAAAGTATGTTTTCCCATAGAAAATCCTATGTAAAATTAAAACCGCTGGCGCTAAAATATAGTTCCACCGACCGACCTGAAATATTACACAGTTATTCTAGGACACAGAAGGCACCCGGAAATCATACTGGAACCGGAATTTGAATTTTGTCCCACCCTAGTGAGTAGACTATTTGACTTATAATTACTTGCTTTAACTAGAATGCTCAGCTAGTTGCTGTTTTTGACAAAGTTGATCAGATTTGTAAGACCTATTGTATGGTGGCCAGTTTAGTTGAAAATTTCTTCACCAGTGTACGAAATGACTTGCTACCTTTGGCCGAGATGTTCAGATGCACTAGATCTATTGTATGGTACATAGTTTAGTTCAGTCAGTTTAATTGTGATGTAAACATTCATTCATGTAGATTTGTATTTCATTTCACGCAACCGAGCAACTTGTAAACAATGTTGTTTACAACAATGGGCTTTTGCATACAATATTTGCTACATTGCATGAAATGTCTCAAAACTTTACATGATATATAATGTAAACTTATATGATATGTCACGCTCCATTTATGTGCATCATATTGAACATAAATTCACACTACTTTTTCGAACTGTGTAGTTATTACGTTCCCACTGGAACTTTGCTTTTGTCTCCAACTTTCATTACATCTGCTTTTTTGAGACTGCCGCCGTTACTTGTGAAGTGGAGACTTGTAAATTCTTGATTTGTCAGTATATAGGCATACATCAGCGAAACAAATCCGGACAAAGACTTATAAAAATGGTACCATAATGTCTCCTGATGAGTGTGGATGAATGCGTCTTAGTGGAATACCTGTATAAAGAGAAGGAAAGCCGAAATAGTAATTTACATTTAATTCCACTACCTTATTTGCTTATCAATGACAGATATGTATATTTCGTCTACAGTGTGCAGACTTCTTTATTGTCTTGTACTGATTATCGACTCGAATGTCATTAAATTCGTTGAATTACAGCGTTCGCTATTCGCTCCTATACAGAACAAACTCAAATAAGATCCAGTTTGTGTCATAATTTAGCAACATTAAAACGTAATAATATGATGTGACGTTCTTATGTGTATTTTATACCTGTTTGTTATATGAACTGCATTTTACACGGACAGAAAATTGTTTGCATTGAACCAAAAAAAAACTTTATTTGTATTTACACAAACAATTTCGGTAGAAATTATATTGCATTTTATTGTTTCGATAATATTTATTCAAATAAATTCAAAATAAGATTCTTTTTGTTTTCATAAGCCACTCTTCAACTGCAACTATTGTAAAAATAACAATATTCTTTTATCAAGCCAACAATAGTTAATTTTAATTTAACATTTATTTGTTGTGTCAATTCCCCGGGCCATGAATGCAAAAATAACTACCAACCATTCCCTCGTGAAAACCCGGACAAAAATGTAAACAATAACAAAAAATTTCTCGTTTGATTCAGCTCTAGGGGTAAGTAAGTATGCTGCTGTTGCAAAATATAAACAGTTTTTCTTTTTTTCCTTGATTTTTTCCGTCGATCTTATTTTCAGTACTGAGTACCAGTGCTCCCAACGCCAGGAAGGCCGCTCCCGCACCTGGACCCTACCTATCGACCCATCAACTCATAAACCGGAGAGATTTTATGCCTCAGAAAGTTTTTTTTTTTATTTAATAAATTGTAATTCTGTTGGTAACAAATAAAAAACAAAACATAAAAATAATCGCATGGGTTTTTAAAAACAAAGATACTGGATTGTTGAAATAATAATGATTTCATTTTGCAGCCAAAACAAAATGAAATTCTTATTATATTTACGTCAAATATTATTACGTTTAAAATATTTTTTTCTGCGTGTAAATAGCGAATTTTCACTCCGGTTACTGTAAATAAACATTATTCAGTAGGTACCTGAAAATTGGTTGTACTTGTTTGAAACCTAATTTTGAATGTGATATGAACTGAATTTTGAAAATTGAATTCAATTCAGGATATTGAACCCGCATCATAGAGCTCCGTTACATCATATCAGGTTAAGACCGGTGTTAACCAAATATTTTCGTACTCCAAATTCTCCGGGATTTCAGATCCAGGCGCTCAACAGATTCAACGATAAGGTATTGGGGGATGTCTCAACTAAATTAATGAACCCGTTCAGATCTTGATGTTCCTTAGATTCAACGAGGTATTGAACAACGTCTAGACTAAAGGTGTGGAAGCTGCCTCCCTGGCGTCGGTAGCATTGGTGCTCAGCACGGAAAACAAGGTCGACGGAAAACAAATCAAGGAAACAAATATTTGTGGGGATTGTTAGAATTTTGAGAAATGTTAAATTAAAAATCTCAAAATTGAGCTGAAATGCAAATTATTAGTACCGCTATTATTTTGAACAATTTTACCTTGTATCTCACTTTCTGCCAAATTGCATTTCAGCTCATATCTTTGAACAATAAGCTTGTATTTTATTTAATGGACCTTGGACCGAGTAAGATTTTTTGAAGTACACACAATTGTTGAGAAAACTGGGTTTAAATTCACAAAGTAGGTATTTTCATATCAATTTGGGATTCCTGTTCTACCTTGTTATATTTGAATAAGGAGGAACTATCGGAAACAGAACTTTTTTTTTATAAGAACTATTACGTTTGTGGTATTCCGCTTGATGGTTTTCACGGAATTTATCAAAACCTATATATCAGTAGCTTTGATCCTTTTCATTTACATTATCATCAATCTTATTCCTTGAAAGGATACAACAATTAATGCACGAAATGTCTTGTTGAATACCCGAATGTTACACATAATAAAGTCAACATGTGTCGCTCCTGTTATGCATTACCCTAGTAGCACCCTTGTTATAAATTGGTCTCGAAAACTTATATATGACTTATTTCAGTTATAAACAAGTTGCTGCAACTTTTTGGGACAGAATTGTGCTACTTGGGTAGTATCAAAAATCACGGCTTCAAAGAAGTATAAGACTAAAGCGAAGGCTAAGAAGTAATGTAAACGTATGAAATATATATATCGAGTGACAAAAGAAAAACTTGTAATTTGTTCCGGCCTAAGAGATGATTAATTAATAAAGTCACGCTTCACGTGAGGAAGAGGATTATAGGAATTATTTCTCTTGACTTTAATGTGACGTACTTAAAACATGCTCCCTAAATAAAAAAAAAAAAAAACAGTCACAATGGACTTTACCTGGGCTATTTTTGTCAGGTACATACTTATCTCGCAGCAGATAATTTCAATTTCGCAAGAGGACTGCATTCAACTTTATTGAACATTTGAATGGATTAACTAGGTGGTGGAAATTTTTATTTCTGGACGTGCCAATCAACTGAACATATTAAGCCATCAAGATAACGTAACCATTGTATTGGCCCTTCAGTATTGCTTGTGGCAAAAAACATCAATCAGTTTCGCTGATACTGCAGAAAATGATCGGTCAAGTAAGACACGAACCCCATAAGCTGAAAAATGCTCCTCTAGAAATTCAGGGTTCAAAACTCACTGCAAACAATCCATTGAATTATATTTCCAACCACTAGTGCATGATAACTTTGTAAATGAGCCACCGCAATCTCAATTTAATAACCTCCGATAATCTTTGCAGAAAGCCAAACTTTGATCCTCGTCGATCAGCAGAAAATCAACTGTTCCGAAACATTTATATCAACTGCTCTGCTGCTGCGCTGAAATGATCAAATGTAAAAAATAAAACATAAAAATATTTATAGAGTTACAAATAAACTTGCATCTGATAGGTAGACCCATCAACAAGATAACGTTATCTCTTCGACTGTAGTCACGGTTCATGTATCTGCAACCAGATGAGGCTAAAAATATCACCCACAGTCAATGAGGGCTTCTCAATGTATTAGAGGACCATTGTTATTCACGCTAAACTTATGGTGTCAATTATAAATGTCCTTTACATCCATAAAGTACGCAAGTACTTTAAAAGAAGAAAGGGGATGAATGGCTACCGTGTGTTTTCATAGTTCACAGCAAAAAATTAATTTAGATATAACATCAAAGTGGATGTACTTCAACCGTGTCGAAATTATGGTGTAATATCACTTGCCAAAAAGCACAAAACAATCATTAATACAGTGGATGAACGTTGCTTTTACTGCATTTGTTTATTTTTGTGGCCATAAAAATTACATGAGATTTTCGACATGATTGAAGTGCATCCTCTTGGATGTAATATTAAAATTTATTTTATGCTGTGTAGAGCTGGGACAAGACCACCGACCACTTGAGGGAAATGGAGCATCACGTAACCTTTTTCGACTAGATGCTCTCAACGACCAATCATTTGTAAATAACAATACAACGGAACTGAATCATCTTGCCCCTTAAATGCTGCACAGTAGGCCAGGCCGTTTTGATATGTTTTAAGCATCTCTGATGTGATGAGACAAGACAAGGAGGTTTATCTATCATTTTCCCGGATGCTTTCATGAACTGGCTGTGTTGGTGTTAGATTATATTAGATTAGATGACCTAAGTGCTTTCGCCGTAGTTTACGGTGGCCTTAAGTATGCACCTTCAGAAATGATACAATGAAAATTTTAATTCTATTTTGCTTATTTCGTAGAAACGGGCTCCGTACACGCAAACCAAAAATTTATTACAATGAATGTTAGTTCCATTTCCTATCATCCTCTGTTCATGAACATCGCAGCGAATTTTAGAAGTTGACCTTGCAGAAGATGTAATGGTTATTTGCCTTTTTTATTTCGTGTTCTGTCTGTGCTTTCACCTGCACAAGAAAGCATTTGCCTTGATTTTTATGTATAACATGGTAGAACGACGCACACACTTGCCTCGAATCTCTCCAGCAGAAAAAGCATACGAAGTCGAGTGTGAGAGGAAATGAGCGCTTCTTATTTGCTTTTAGGCTATCCATATTCATAAGCATGGAGAGAGCAGTGGAGAAAGCACAGGTCTGATAATCGCAACGTTCGTTGTTCGAGTCCAGTCGGCAACCTTTTTCCTATTTTTTCGACATAATTAATTTACCTCACTAATGCACTCTTCATTTTTCGGTCTCCAATTTTCTTGCATTGGACCGCAGCTAGGTATATCGCATCCTCGGTTCATGCGGTCTCCACTTACATCCTCTGATGATGAATCCCACATAATTGTAAGCGAATCTTACATCCACCGGTTGGGTGTAGATAAAACAATTATTTCGTATGATCTGCGCAACATTCGAATTGTATATCATATGGTAAAATGTTAACATTACGCGTAATTCGTAGAAAACATTAACTTATTTGGTTGGTTGGTTGGTTGGTTGGTTGTCTTTATCAAGGAGATTTTCAGCCAGACGCTGCACTATGGGCAAAAATGGGTCAAAAATTACCCAAAATTCAATATCTCAACAGCCCGCTGAATTCCGGCCATGAAAAACGACTTTTCCGAAGGGAAATCATCCGGGGAATCGATTGCACGTGGTCCCATATACCGGAGAACCTTGTAGGTATGTGTTTTGGACCATTTTACCCCATTTTCCCCTACTTTTTGGAGGAAATGTTTTTTCACAGCTCTATTTTTCGTAAAACATAAGCACTTTATGCATGGTTTTAGATTACTATGCCTTTAAACAACAGTTCATGAGATATTAGGGGACTACGGGGAACACTTTATAGGGTAGTAAGAGGTAAAAGTGAAAATACAATCAATGTTTTTTTAATACAAAATCCGTTTTTTTTTTAATATCATATTTCTTTCTTAAAAATACTTTTAATTAACTTTCATTTGGTATTTTGAGTTCCGTCATCGGCCAAACAGTTCAAAAGTTATAAATTTTTGAAAAAAAATCGAATAAAAAATTTTTTTTTTCACCACTCTAATATATAAATAGTCACCCTAATGACAAAATAAAAAATACGGGTCTAAAATGTTGCGACAAGGAACAAAACTACCAATTTTTACAAAATTCTGAGAACCACTATATCGTTTTGCTGTATGCAGACAAAAAAAAGTGAAAACTCTTTTTTTTAAACAGATAGCAGTAATTTAAAACTTATTTAACCACAATTAACCTTAAAATTTCGAAAAAATCTCATTATTGCAGGCAACCTTTGGGGTCATTCAAACAATCGCAACGTTCAACATTTTAATGAATTAAAATAAATTTAGCGAGGGTTCACTTTTACCCCTTATTCCCCTATAAATTGTACCCCGTATTCCCCTAATATCCCATGAGCTGTTGTTTAGAGACATAGTATTCTTAAACCATGCATAAAGTGCTTATGTTTTACGCAAAATAGAGCTGGGAAAAAACATTTCCTCCAAAAATTAGGGGAAAATGGGGTAAAATGGTCCAAAACACATACCTACAAGGCTCTCCGGTCTATGGGACCACGTGCAATCGATTCCCCGGATGATTTCCCTTCGGAAAAGTTGTTTTTCATGGCCGGAATTCAGCGGGCTGTTGAGATATTGAATTTTGGGTAATTTTGGACCCATTTTTGCCCATAGTGCGCTGGTTCATCTCCGTGGTTAACTTATTTCGTACGGATATTAAAAACTACCTTTTCGGTCATCAGATCAAATCAGTTCTATAGATTTGAATTTGGTTCCTGAGCAGCTAGAAAAACTTGTTCTTCATCATGAGAAAGGCATATAAAATGGTAAGTACGCATCAATCAGTGATACTATTTCAGGTAATAATCCCATTGTTAATTTGCAAGATAAGGTTCCTGTATGGCATCAACGTTTTTTTTTTTTTTTTTTTTTCCTCTGTTCGGGACCTAACACCACTACGACCAGTAATTTGATCTATTGTAGTATATCAAGTGTCCTTAGTTTAGTGCATGTCGTATTACTCCATCACTTTTGGGAAATGATGAAGTATTCGATTTTGTTTTCAGTTGTCATTCTTGCATTTATCGCAAGGATCCAATTCTAATTGAAAGGTCCCGCTGTTTATACCCTTCGGAGTGTTGGAACACCCTCCAAAGGCGCGCCCCTTTGTCAGTCAAAATTGGATTCTTTAGCAACAAAATTAAGGAATGACAGCGATAATGATCATGTATCAGAACCCTAGTTTTAACCACTTCAAACTAGAGAACAACGAATAGAAGATTAGGAACCACATGGATGAATACTAACTAACTCACTGTTTCCTTGTGTCAAGATTTCTCCTCGGTGGACAATGCCGAGTTGTGTCACTATCAACAAGGCATGAAAAGAAACAAGAACTAAGATGTGTTCCTTTGATTACTGAAAAATCCTGTTCCAAACGTTTGAAGTAGTCAGGACTAGGATTCGATGGTAGATCTTACATCCCGTAACGTACCACGTAAAGGTGATTTACCCACGTTACGGAGCATCCGCGTTGAATTACCGTGTTAAATTCCATCAGCCCAGGATAACACGATGTGTATCGACTTTTGTGTAGCCCGCTGCCCCGGGTGGATGGATGCAAGCGAAATACCCAATGTCGTCACTGGACCGAGGTTTCCAGCCTCAGTCACGCACGGTTCCATTAATCTGCTGCTGCTTCTGTTGGGAAGCTACTATGCTGCTATTCCTTCTGCTGGTGTCCTTTTCCGGTCATCCGCTCTCTACAAAATCCGTCATAAGAATGCCGTCAACGAGTAGTAGTAGTAAAATTATGTTTATATCTGTTGATTATGGTAGTACATTGATTTATCATTTTAATTGATTAGCCTACTTGGCTCTTCATCTTTGTTTAATTTGATATTCTATTCTTTCCGAAAACCAAACTGTTCCTCGAGTAACAAGTTGTTTTCATCGGCAGATGTTAGGAGCCGGTGGTACAGTGCTCTTTCGAACAGTTTTGATAACCCTGAGAGAAGGCTGATTGGTCGATAACTTGAAGGAGAGGACGGATCCTTCCCAGGTTTCCGGATGGGTATGACTTTAGCTGACTTCCAACACGAGGGGAAGTAGCCAAGTCTGAGGCACTGATTAAAAATTATGCCAGATGGTTGTAGAATCTGGAACTCAAGTGTTTGAGTTCCAGATTCAGGATGTTTTCGAAACCTGGGGCCTTCATGTTTTTAGATGATTTGATATAGGCCAACAGTTCGTCAGCCGTAATCTCGGATTCCTCTGGAAAAATGTTAGGAATCTGAAGAAGATTGGTTGCATTTTCAGCAACCTCAGATTCATGAGGGCTGACGATGTTTTGTCCGAGATTATGGGAGCTGACGAAGTGTTGAACTATCGCGGCAGCCTTCTCTTCAGGAGTTATCAGATGAACCACTGGGTCGCCGAGACGATCCAGTGGGGTCAGCGGGGGAATGGGCCTAGGCTTGTTTTTAAGAATTTTTGTAAGTTTCCAGAAGGGCTTAGCACAATCTGGGAGAGAGCGGATCTTACTAGCAAAATCGTTATTTCTGAGATCCACCAACCTGGCCTGAATGATCTTTGTTAATCGATTACAATTGGTCTTCAAGTTAGGCAGGCCAGTACGCTGGTACTGCCTACGAATGGTGCTACGCAGTCTAATGAGATCTTTGGTAGGGCTGTCAAGGTTCAGAGTGTTACTCACCTGTCTGGATACTGGCACGTGTTGTTCCCTGCCCCGGGAAATCGCCTCCTCGATGGTTTGTAGTCACCGGTCAACATCTTCCGACGTCCCCGGTTGGACATCGTAGTCGATGGTTGTGTCGACGCAGTGTTGATATTGCGCCCAGTTGACTCGATGGTAGTTGCGCTGGGAAGCTTCGAATCGGTTTACCGAGGATCCAACTTCGGCCACCACCGGGTAGTGGTCCGAGCTCAGCTCCTGGAATGCCACAGGTTGCGAGACGTTGTGTCCCATGTTGCTTACGAAGATGTCGATGGTCGCATGGACCCCAGACCGACTCAACCGGGTGGGAGAGTCCGGAGCCAAGATGGTATAGTGGCTTTCTTGCAGGTCTTCATTGAGGATGATGCCGTTTCTATTGCTCCGACCGTTGCCCCAAGCTTGATGTTTTGCGTTCAGATCGCCAGCGATGATAAAGTTCCCGCTCCTCCGGGTGAGTTTGATGATGTCTGCCGTCAACGAGCTTAGGTACCTCATATTTATACCTCTAGCTGCTTCGTAATTCCTATTACGCTTCACGCTCACTCGATTCTACTCATTTCTATTCCACACTTACTCTATCTACTACAGATTTGTTCCCGATTTATCAGCGTTCCTGGAAATCCTGTGACAAAACTCCCAAAGGAATTGAAGACGTGCTGAGAGACAGTGCCCCAAATATGGATGAGAAATGGATGTGTGTCAGCAGGTTTGTTTAACCCTTAGTAATAGTGTGACAAATATAGATGTAAAATTGTAGTGATTGTGGCTTGATTTATTGTAATTTTGTTGATGATAATTTCTTTCACCAGTATTGTGCTGTTGTCCACCCAGGTGTCTATATTCATATTATTGTTGTTGCTGCTGGTAGTGATTGTTGGACTGATGCGATTGTACTAAGTTTTATTTACATACAACAATAGCAAGAAAGTCGCTCTTGCTGTTCAACGCAACGAAACTTTCGTACGAATGTATTATTTATCGTACAATGTATGAATACTGTTTTGTTTATCTATGAATGTCTCGTACTTTTTTATCCTTGGTTTTTATTACATACGAATAATTCGCGGCGGTTCGTTAAATTCAAGAATGTTACGAAATATATTAGGTTGGTAAATTAAACGAATCTCGATTAACACGTGGTACGAATACATTACGTTACAATTTACAACGAATCCTGTGCGTTGAACAAACTAATGCGTTCGTAGTCCAAACAAAAATATTTTTCATAAAAAACTTTAAAAAAATCATTGTAAAACAACCAAATGATCCATAAAAATCCGTTGAGTATTCCTAAAAAAGTGTAAATGATCCATAAATAATATCTATGTATAAGATCCATATTTTATGTAAATTTTGCAACACAATTGTAAAAATGTACTGCCAAATTTCTAGTGAATGTTTAACACTCATTGTAAAACATTTTGCAAATGATCCATACAACGTTCAACAATGAACCATAACCTAACTAAATTTATCAATAGAAAATCTAGTTTACCCACTAAAAATATAGGTATTACCGATAAATTAGACATATATTAGACAATTATGTTTTGGGCACATTTTTTTTTTTAAATTTTAACCTTTGAAAAATCATTTCTTTACTGCGTGGCTACTCAGATTTACTGTCCTGTCCGTGTTTTTTGTTTCCAAAAATGCTTCTTTTAAAATCTTTTCAAGAAGCTTCTTTAGAAATTTCACCAGAAGCTACTAAAGGGTGATACGGTCAAAATTTGGTCAAGGGAAAACGCGTGTAAATCGGTGAAATCGTTTATTTAAAAAATCAAATTAAATTTCTTTTTCAAGTTCAATTAGTATAAAATTCAGGAAAAATATTCAGTTAGGCTTCCGCTTTTCCAAATCCGAATTGCCGGGCCTTACGCTTGACCCCTTCCATCAGATTTTGTACAGCCACCTTGTCCACCTTCTTCGCCGCAGAAAGCCAGTTTGCCTTGAACTGCTGCTCGCCCTTAGCAGTTTTTTTGGTCTTCTTTAGGTTCCGCTTGACAATAGCCCAGTATTTCTCAATTGGGCGCAGCTCTGGCGTGTTGGGAGGGTTCTTGTCCTTGGGAACCACCTGCACGTTGTTGGCGGCGTACCACTCCATGGCCTTTTTACCGTAATGGCAAGATGCCAAATCCGGCCAAAACAGTACGGAACAACCGTGTTTCTTCAGGAAAGGCAGCAGACGTTTATTCAAACACTCTTTCACGTAAATTTCTTGGTTGACAGTCCCGGAAGCTATGAAAATGCTGCTTTTCAAGCCACAGGTACAGATGGCTTGCCAAACCAGATATTTCTTTGCGAACTTTGACAGTTTCATGTGCTTGAAAACATCTGCTACCTTTCCCCTTCCTTTTGCCGTATAAAACTCCTGTCCCGGAAGCTGCTTGTAGTCGGCTTTGACGTAGGTTTCGTCGTCCATTACCACGCAGTCAAACTTCGTCAGCATCGTCAAGTACAGCCTCCGGGATCGCGCTTTGGCCGTCGTATTTTGTTTATCATCGCAATTTGGAGTCACTACCTTCTTGTAAGTCGATAGTCCGGCTCGTTTTTTGGCTCGATGCACGGTTGTAGACGATACACCCAGCTTATTTGCGGCATCTCGGAGAGAGAGGTTAGGGTTTCGCTTGAAACTACCGGCAACTCTCTTTGTCGTATCAGCGGCTTCCGGTTTTCGATTTCCCCCCGATCCAGACTTCCTGGCTGTCGACAAACGTTCCCCAAACACTTTAATTACATTTGTAACGGTTGATTTGGCAACTTTTAGCGATTTTGCCAACTTTGCGTGCGAGTAGCTCGGATTTTCGCGATGCGCGAGCAAAATTTTGATACGCTGCTCTTCTTGCTTGGACGGCATTTTGACAACTGAAGAGTGAATTCCAAAATCAAAATAGGAGCAACATTCTACACACACACACCTTCAAAATGAGGGGTGTTCAGGTTTTTTAAATACAAAATTGAAAGAAATACGTCAAGTTGATATTGACCAAATTTTGACCGTATCACCCTTTATTATAAACTTTTTCTTCTGAATCTTTCAGATAACAGCTGATGAACTGTTGGCCTAAGTCAATGCATCTAAAAACATGAAGGCCCCAGGTTTCGAGAACATTCTTAATCTGTAACTCAAACATTTGAGTTCCAGATACATACTTCAACCTTCTGTCACTGATTTTTAATCAGTACCTTAGACGTCGCTACCTCGTGCAGGAAGTTAGCCATCCGGCAACATGTTAAGGATTCTTCATCTCCCTCCAGCTACCGACCTATAAGGCATCTCCAAGGGGTGCGACACATCTTACTCTCAATCATACATGCTCGAAAAATCATATGCTAGCAAATCAATCTTCGAAAAATCTACTTTCATTTTTGCATTCACTTGCATTGCACTTCATCTTTTTGCAGAAAATCTTCAAAATATTCATCAATCTTCTATCTATCTACCCGAGCAAAGTTAGAGATCAAATTGAAATCAGAATTTGCTGTTATGATGTAACTTACTTTGAATACTCCATTTGATCTCATTTTGGTTGACTTAACGGTTAACACATCAAAAATGAGAGCAAAATTTTACACTGTTGAAGCAAACGGAAAACTAATCCTGCTTTCAATGAAATCAATTTGATTACTGATTTTGCATTCATAATGTTTGACTGAATACGGGCCTGGTGTAAATGGTTAGCATCCAAGCTTCTCACGCTGAAAGACTTGAGCTCAAATGTCACCTCGGGTTGGTTGCGAATGACCTAAAATTAACACAAAACAATTAAACAATAATCGTTAGTTCAACGACAGATAAGCTTAACTTAAATCTTAAACAAGACGTTAACAGCAGAACTTCAAGTTAAGTTGCTTTCATTTAAAATGTCTTGACTGCATAATGAAAGCACAATATGATATCAGACTAATGTCGTGACAATTGAAATCAAAATGAGTATTCATTATGATAGGAACTGCAATCTTTAATATCGATTTGCTTTCATTTTGTTAACCGACTTTGCTCGGGTACTCAGCGTGCACTCAGCTGAACGAAATCTTTCCTGCATCTAAGATAGAATCAGTGCTGCTTGAGAACAGCTTTCTCGAGGAGCAGTTTGGTTTTCGGAAAGGTCGATCGACCGTTCACCAGCTGTCTCGAGTAACAAGCATTCTCAGACGGAACAAGTCTGTTTTTAAAAAACATCTGCCATGGTATTGCTAAACGTTCAAAAAGATTGTGGCAATGTCTAGGATGATGACCTGGTGTACAAGTTACAACGATGCGGTCTTCCGATTTTCCTCATAAAAATCATCTTCCATGCTTATTTATTTATTTATTTATCCTCGGAAGTATCCTCGGGTCCATTCTCTTCAATCTGTTCACCTCTAAAAACTCCGCTCCGGCTGTTGCAGAAGGTGGACAGATACCGCTTTTCGCCGATGACACATTAAGAGGGGGATTATTTTTCAAAACCGTTCGGGGATATGTTTTTCCATGTGGAAAATGACGATTGGGGCTAATTAAGTAACACATAAAAAATGAAGCTTTTTTCATTATCATTTAAAGATGGCCCAAGAGGTCTAAGTCCAAAATATCAAACTGTAAACTATTTCAAATTAAATGTATGCATCTAATCACGCAATCTTGTGATCTTAAAGGGCGAAAATTTCGACCATTTTGCGATATCTGTACTAATTCTTGAGATATATGGTATAAATATGAACGCACATATGGACTTACGCTTACATTGATCTACATATAACAATCAATATCCTAGTGGTGCTAGATGCAGCGATAGTATGATAATGAGAATGAGAATGATAATGAGAAAACTGAAAGAGGGGAAAAAAGATTCATTTTAAAGCTTGAGTCATTTAATATCTTAACGCACTGTTTATTTTACTGTAGTGCTCCTAGCTGTTGGATCTGTAATGTTTTGACATCAGTTTATTTTGAAATGTTTCCTCTTTCAGTGCTTAAAAGTTCGTCACAAAACATTTTGTTTAAAAGAAGTTATATTTGATGGAAGCCGCGAACCGAAAATTAATTTTGGACACCCTTTTGGAAAAATCCGACGTGGTCAGGTTCAAAAATCACGAAGTCGTTGAAATTGGCTAAATCGACCGTGTGCAGTGTTCTCAAACGTTTCCGTGAGCGGCATACTATCGATCGGCAGGATCATAGCAAGCGTCGTAGTGGAAATAAGGATCGGAAATTGCATTTTAACGTGTTGAGAACGGTTAGGGCAAACCAAGGGCTGTTGGATTATGATATCGCCAAGAAATTCAATGCCAGCCAAAGCACCTTCAGAAGAATTTGTCGGCGAGAAGGATTTCGATCTTTTCGGGCCGGTAAGCAACCAAACAGGACACTGAAGCAGAATCTAGTGGCAAAAAGACATGCCCGGAAGTTGTACAATGAGGTTCTTACAAAGTACGAAGAGTTCATCCTCACGGAGGACGAAACGTACGTGAAGATGTATTATGGACACCTTCCCGGACAAAAGTTCTATAAAGTTACTGGTCGAGATGATGTCCAAGTTCAAATTAGTTTTTGCCGATAAATTTGCAAGAAAGCTTATGATTTGGCAAGGTGTTTGCAGCTACGGACAAAAACCCAAGTTTTCGTTACAAACAAGACTATGAATTCCAAAAGGTACAAGCCTGAAAAAACGTATTCTTTTGTACATTAAGGCTCACATTGGACCTGTAAAGTTTTGGCTGCCACTACAGTGGAGAAGTTCTACAGTGGTATCGAGACAACGGGGTAGATTTTTCGAAAAGGACATCAATCCAATCAACTGCCCTCAATTCCGCCCAATTGAGAAGTATTGGGCAATTGTAGAAAGGTGAGGCAAGAGTAGAAAGGTGACTCGGGATGCGACAGAGATGAAGAGATGGTGGAACAAAACGGCTGCTCAGGTTATCCAGCAGAGTGTCCACAATATGATGAGTAGTATTCGAAAAAATTTGAGATTTCATCCTTGAGATTTTTCCTTTAAAGTGCATTAAATGACCTTCATTTTGAAACATTTTTATTTCTTTAAGATGGTTCCGAGATACATTAGCCTCTTTTTTTGTCCAGATATTAAATGACTCAAACTTTATTAAGTACAGTAAACTCTCTCTAAATCGGCATTTGGGTTTCCTTTAAGTTATATAGTATAGTATCGTGAAAAGGAGAGTTGCCTGCATTTGAAATGTGATCTGATTTCAACGTTAATTATCACGAATATTTATCAACAATTGTTTCTTACATCAAGTTGGGAAGGATTTGTTTATCGTATATACATTATAGCTAGGTTCTGGAAATTATCCTTGTACCTATTTACTCTATCATCGTAATCTTCAATAATCCTGATGTCTCTTTCAGCATGATCGTAAAAGACCTCCTTATTAATTATCTACTTCGTTAGTTTCATGAATATTGAATTCATGACAAAGGATCATTCAACAACAACTAGAAAAGCTGCTTTATATACAGGGTGGCTGGTAATTCGTGTTACATCCGAAAGGAGGTAAGCCACATTTGCAGCATTCAACTGTATGGCAAAGTAGGTCAAAAAATCATTTACCGAGTTATTGATCTATTTATTTTACATTGCCGAGCAACACTATCACTTTTTGCTCGAGCACTCGCAAATATTACCAAAGCCCACCAGGGAGTAAACATTACTTCGCTACTATGATCAATCTTCAATCTTTGTTTACTAACCACTCTGCCGGTGGCGCCAATGGTGGTGCAAATGTGGTCTACTTTCACCCCCTTTCGGATGTAACACAAATTACCAATCACCCTGTATACCAAGTAACATATAAATAAGTTATTAGTTCACATGTACGATATCGTGGTGCTCATTATATCTCTGAGTGGTTCATCACCTTTAATTGATTACTAATCTCCTAGTTTTAAAGTGTTAGCTTCTGCCGATAATGGCAAGACCAATTAGCGCTTCACTTATCCCTTTCTCTGTACCTAAAAGATAAAGCTATGGTCATTGCGAAAACCCTTGGAAACGTGTACTAAATAAAATTCTACAAATTCCTTAACTAAGAGTGTGCAAAATGCCATAATCTCAAACTGCAATGGTTCCTAAATAAGATCCTTAGGATGATGCTGAACAGTCCTCCAAGGACCTGAGATTCTGAGGTCCATGGACTGGATGGTCTTCAGATATTGGAGGAGTGGAGATCGTTTATCCTGGAAAGGTTCACAGATGGCTGTCTGAGATCAAATATTCCAAGGAATACAAAAACTAAATGTGTAATGCAAAATATCCTTATTCGCCCTAATTTGTGGTGAACATTTTCAATAGAAAATATAGTTGCAGTTGTGTGGCACTGATTTCATTTCATTAGTTTTAAAACGATGACAATATCTTTATAACATAATTATCTAGTTCGGATAACTAACATACCATAAATTATCATAAGGATTTATCCCGTACTTGCTTTTTTTATAATAGTCTGTACAGCAAAAACCAAATTATGCTTCCGTACTTTCTGCAGCATATGATTTTATTACATTGTATGGAAAGCTGCAGCAATATTTACGTATGAACAAATATCGATTTTAGCCACGCTTTGCCATAATTGCTTTGGTCAAAATGTGTATTATTGAGTAGAACATTATTCGAATTGGCAAAGATAAAACAATTGGAATTGAATAAATTTTACATGTCATCTGAGGCACGGTTCTTTGGAAGTTTGTAATCTAATTTTTTATCAGATTACGGCATCACATTTTGCTCAACACTATTCATATGTTGTTATGTAGGATTTCTACCTAATTTTAATATTATAATCTTTTTCTCACTCTTACAGAATTATTAAGTGAGTGCTTTGTGAATCTATTACCAGTCACAAAGTTACCGTTTGCGTGATAATGTTTGCACCATTGAGCAATGTCAAAATTTAAAAAAGTTCTCAAAAATTTCGTTTTCGAGTTTTTTTTTTATTTATTCAAAGGGGGGATGTTTGTCAAAGTCTTGAACTATGTTAATCATCGATCGAGTTTCCACTTGCTGCAATTACGGCCTCCACATGCTTCCGGAATGCACGGCAGGTTCTAATAATGTAGTCTGGATCCATTTCTCTCCAGGTACGTGTCAATGTTTGTCTGAGGTTTGCTGCATATACTCGGGTGGCGTTTAGAACAGGCCTTGGCCTTCATGACGCGCCATATTGAGTAATCTAGCGGACTAAGATCGGGACTGGATGGCGGCCACATATCCTTCGCAGCGATAACCCTCGGAACCCGAGCTGACCTCGGAAGACCTGTGGCCACCTTCGTGGATAGTTGTCCTTTCTTTTCTCGGTCCACCGGGACACTCCCACGGCGATTGAAATGTCTTTTTGTGACATTTGCGCGTGGGACAAATCACGAATACACTGTCACTTTGTCATGGTGCAACTGTCAAACTAAGTAAATCATTTTCTTTTATACACAGCCTACTACGGTATGAGCTATAGGTTACGTGCATGCAAAGAAAACCAAGGGATTGTATGCACAGGTGAAACGGGAACCTCATTTGTACGATGGTGCAAACATTATCACGCATACGTTATGTAATCTCATCTAAATAAATCAACTAAACTCTATGCGCTAGAAAGTTGTTGAAATTTACAAAACAAAACAAAAATCACACAAATCAGGAGACGAGTACAAGGCGGCCATGTATAAAATACGCTACAAGGGGCAGGGGTGTCAAAAGTTGATGCATCATCAAATGTAAACGTTTAACGTTTGTTTGCGTTTCATGAATCACCAACTTTGGTCTTCCTCCCCTTTGTAGCGTGGTTTTCTAGATGGCTGGTCACCCTAAAATGCTGCGGCATTTATGCATCTTCTATTTATGTTATTAGCAAATGGAAAGTTCTCTAATATAACACTGTTAAGATTGTATTATGTTTAAGTACTATCTTTTATCGCTTGGAAATCCAACTTTGGGTCCGAGGTCATATACCATTTGACTCAGCTTCGACATGATCCGCGTACACCAGGGAAAGTGACCAGTTTCTGACTTTAATCATGTCTCATCATGCGCCACCTTAAATCAATATTGACTCAAACACATGTTCAATGGTTATTATATCAAGTGACCAGGACCATATTCGGCACATGTGAACAAGTTCCGGCTACCCCTGGGGAAGTTGTCAGTATCTAACTTGAACCAAAACCGATCATGGGGCACCTCAAATCACATGAGAATTAAAAACAAGTGCAATGCTAGTCATAACAAGTGCTCAGGAGCAAATTGGCCCTATTCGGGCATGTTCCTTTGGGAAGTTTCCAGTACATTTCAAGGGCCAAAACCCATCATAAGACACATCATATCAAATTAGAACTAAATAATAAGATCATTGACGGATATGTTGCTCCGTTTACCACCAGGAAAGTGGCCAGAATCTGAGGTAAACTAAATCACATCCAATCACAACAAACTTCAACAATATGATCATTTGTGACCAAGGAATCAAAAATATTTCCAAATGACAAAATGACAAGCAAATAGCAGCGCCGGTGGTGTAGTGGTAAGCGTGATTACCTCTTACCCCAGCAGGCCTGGGTTCAATCCCACTCGGCGCCGCCGGGATGTTCTGAGGCATAACATCTCTGATCACGCCTTCCTTCGGAAGGGAAGTAAAGCCGTTGGTCCCCGGTTCATGAGTTGATGGGTCGATAGGTAGGGTCCAGGTGTGGGAGCTGCCTCCCTGGCGTCGGTAGCATTGGTGTTCAGCACGGAAAACAATATCGACGAAAAACAAACCAAAGGAAAAAAAATAAGAAGATTATATCATTACACTGAAGTCAACAATCTTTGGTGTAAATACAGAAATTTTTAAAATATGTCGAAGGAAGGCGTGATCAGAGATGTTATGCCAGTTGCACCTTTCAACTTTGTTTTGTCCTATTGTTACATGTTCTTGCCTAATAATTTTCTTTCTTGTAAATGAAAAGGAATTGCATTTCTTCACATTAAGTTTTAATAATTTTTTTGTGCACCAAGTGTAAAAGTTGTCAATTTCTTGTTGAAATACTACAAGATCAGACGTTTCACAAATTTCCAGGAAAATTTTCATGTCGTCTTCATATATTGAGACATTCAGAATATTCAATATGTGCTCAACATCATTCATTAACAAATAGAATAAACAGTAACGCTCCAAAATGGGAACCTTGTGGCACACCAGATGTTACATTGACTACTGACGATAAATCTTCTTCAAATCTAACTCTTTGTGTCCTACCGGTCAAGTATGACTGAATTCACTTTAATAACTGTTGACTAAAACCTAACTTAGATAATTTGAATAGCAAAAGAGGGATATCAACTCTATCAAACGCTTTACTGAAGTCAGTATATAGTGCCTCAACATAATGTCCCTCATCCAATGCGTTAATAGAAAATGTTACAAAATTCGATTTGCCCGATTTTGCCCGACATCGAGTTGTAGGTCTCAGAAAAAGTGCTATTTTTGAGTTGAAACCTTGAATAGCCTATGAAGTATTGAAGATAGAGATTTACTTACAAAGACATAAAACCGTATGTTTATAATATAAATAAATTTGTAAAACATCCGATGACGGGATATTGAAACTAGAAGTCTACATAAAAAAAATCATTTAAATCTTTAAAAAAAAATGTAAGAGGTAAGGGTTTATTAAGTTTTCTATTTCCCTCCTAATAGGATTAATCATGAAAAAGTAAACTTCAAAATAATGAGTAATTCATGTGTACAAGCTTCTCGGGAAACCTTTAGTCTCAAATTAGTCTTTTCAGCGTAAATAATAAAACGCACTTTTTAGCGCTTTTTAACCACTGCATTGTACGGTTTGTTTGTTAGAATAGCATTAACACACTCAAAATCAGCACTCTCGAAACCATCATCATTTGAAAGAGGAGACTTTTCCCGTCATTTTTTTTCTTCACCACAAGTTGCATTTTGTCGGGAATCTATTGAAGTTTTTGAATCTATATGAAAACATTTGGATCAATACATGGTTCTGAAGTTATTCCGGTTCCCGTTCGGCTTTACTGTTATGTAATAAGTATACGCAGACGACGAACATCATGTTTTTTTTCTCTCTCAAATGATGTAATTGAACCAATGGCAGCTATACCGACGGTCCACGATCACATTAGGCATCCCGGAAATGTTCCGGTGCTCCCGGGAAAGTTCTCAACAAGAACCAAAACCTATCGTGCGACATATCAAACTTCATGATTTTACAAATCTTGGCCCTCCCAGGCATGATTCGGTGCCCCGGGAGAGTGGCCAATTCTCAATAAGAATTAAAACCCATTGTGTGACACATCAAACTTCATGATTTTACAAAACTCGGCCAAAAATAGCCTTATTGATAGTCCACGGACATACAAGCCCTCGCGGGCATGTTCTAGTGCCCTCAGAAATATCTCTCCTTGGAAAGTGGCCAATTCTCGACAAGAACCAAGTCTAAACAGTGCTGTGCACGATGGTACCCCAGCTATACAATGGGGGTTGGTGTAGACCCTACAAGCCATCCGTAAAAAAAAAACTAAAGTACAGGAAGCAAGCAATGTAAATACGGACCGGAACACTCAGCATAGACCCAGGCAACGGAAACGGACTAACGATTGGAAACTCGGAACATGGAACTGCATGTCTCTCATTTTCTTGGGAAGTACCCGTATTCTTTCCGATTTATTGAGGGTCCGCAAGTTCGACTTTGTAGCGCTGCAGGATGTTTGCTGGAAGGGATCGTCGGTACATACGTATAGAGCTGCGGCAATACACATGAGCTGGGTACAGCTTTGATCGTGATGGGCGAAATGCAGCAGCGCGTGATTGGGTGGCGGCCAATCGTGCACAGCCCTCACTTAGCAAGTGACGATGACGATAAATACGCTTTTTTACGCGCAGTTGGAACGAGAATACGACAGCTGCCCAAGCCATGACGTCAAAATCGTTATCGGATAAGGAAGGGGGTATCTTGACGGATGAACGTAAGGTGATTGAAAGGTGGAAGCAGCACTACGATGAACATCTGATTGGCGCAGAGGCAGAGGATCAAGGCAGCAAAAGGAATGGCTTCGTTGGTACAGCGGATGAGGGTGACATGCCACGATAGGTGAAGTTAAGAATGCTATCCAACAGTTTAAGAACAACAAAGCAGCTGGTAAAGATGGTATCGATAATTTTTTTTAAATGGGCCCTGATAAGTTGGCCACTTGTCTGCACCGACTGATAGGCAGGATCTGGGATACAGAATAGCTACCTGAGGAGTGGAAGGAGGGAGTATTATGCCCAATATATAATAAAAGCGACAAGCTAGAAAGTGAAAACTATCGAGCTTTCCCAGATCATCTTTTGCCGCCGCTAGCATCTTTTGCCGTCTATCGAATGAATTTGTGTTCCTCGGATCATTGGTGACATCTGATAACAACTCCAGCAGAGAAATTCGTAGACGCATAATTGCTGAAAATCGTGCTTACTACGGACTCAACAAGACCCTGATGTCGGGTAAGCTTCACCCCCGTACTAAATGTACCATGTACAAGACGTTGATAAGACCGGTAGTTGTCTACGGGCACGAGACGTGGACGATGCTCGAGGAGGACCTGCAAGCACTGGGTGTTTTCGAACGACGAGTGCTTAGGACCATCTTTGGCGAGGTTTGTGAGAACGGTGCATAGAGGAGAAGGAAGTACCACGAGCTGGCGCAACTCTATGGAAAACCCAGTATCCAGAAAGTCGCGAAAGCTGGACGGGACACGTTGTAAGACTGCCGGACATACAGTACCGCAAAAATGGTGTTTGCCTTGAATCTTTCCGGTACAAGACGTAGAGGAGCACAGCGAGCAAGGTGGTAAGACCGGTCAAGAAATTGGAGACAAGCAACCACGAACCGAGTTAGTTGGCGTAACATTGTGACGCAGGTGCAATCCTGAGGGAATCCATACTAGGAAAAGTAGAGTAAGTTCCATTTGGCATACTATCCTGATAAATAGAAAACTGCAAAAGTTGTTCCAATTTTGAAGCCGGAAAAAATCCAGCTGAAGCTTCTAGCTACCGTCTAATAAGGTTGCTTTCATCAATAAGTAAACTTTTTTTCTTGATTTGTTTTCCGTCGACCTTGTTTTCCGTGGTGAGCACCACCCAGACAACCTGAAGTCGTATAACAATGTACAGACAGTATCGTAAATTGCTACAGTTTAAGTCGCATATAAGAATGGCATGCATCGCATTATGTTTAAGTTAAATCGTATAGAATGCAAATTTCCGACCGATATGCGATGACTCATTTTTCCGTCGTACTGTTTCACACATTAAATTGGATTACACCGTAAGACTTTTCAAAATAAATTTGTTATTACAGATTAAATCGTATATGATGTTAAATGAACTCGTTTAAAATTAAATTAAAATATGCACGTATATGGCCTCCACTTATATACGTATAAGCCATTTATTTGCATTCTATACAAATTGTTTGTTTGTATATATGTTTGTATATCATGAAAACAACTTTGAATATACGTTCATTCTGGTTGTCTGGGCAATGCTACCGACGCCAGGGAGGCAGCTCTCACACCTGGACCCTACCTATCGACCCATCAAATCATGAACCGGGGACCAACGGCTTTACTTCCCTTTCGAAGGAAGGCGTGATCATAGATGTTATGCCTTATAAAATCCCGGTGGCGCCACTGGGATTGAACCCAGGCTTGCTGGGGTGAGAGGTAATCACGCTTACCACTACATCACCAGCGCCGCTTAAGTAAACTTTTTGAAAAGATAGTTTTGAATAGAATGATGGTTCACATCAATACGAACTCAATTTTTGCAGATGAGCAGTTTGGATTTCGCCTTGGGCATTTAACTACTTATCAACTCTTAAGAGTTATCAATTTATTTCGTTTAAACAAATCTGAAGGCTACTCAACTGGAGTTGCTCTTCTAGATATAGAAAAAGCATTCGACAGTGTTTGACTTCAAGGTTTGTTTGCTAAATTGAAAATTTTTTGTTTTCCTCAGGGTAGCATTCTTGGGCCTATATTGTATAACATTTTCACTTCGGAACTTCCTGATTTGCCTTAGGGTTGCCACAAACCTTTGTTCGCCGATGACACAGGCATTTCCGCTAAAGGAAGAAGTCTAGGTGTTATTTGGAGCAGACTGCAGAAAAGTTTAGATATTTTCTCTTATAATTTACAAAAACTCAAGATTTCTCCCAACACTTCCAAAACTCAACTTATGATATTTCCACATAAGCCTAGAGCTTCCTTCCTAGTAGTAGTCACATAGTCACTATGAACGGAGTTCTTATTTCTTGGTCAACTCAAGTGAAATATCTTGGGTTAGTACTCGACCAAACATTTCGTTTTAAAGATCACATTGAAGGCATTCAACCCAAATGTAACAAATATATAAAATGTTTGTATAAGACATAAGACAGACCATTGACACCGTCTTCAACCAGAGGTTGTACAGACTGAATACTTAACACTAGACAACGGACAACACACATCACTCAGTAGACCAGTAGGGAAATTTACAAGTTGCGAAAAATTATCTCCGGCTGGGGCGGGAATCGAACCCTCACTTCGTGGCACTCATAATACACCTGCACATCGGGTGACACCTCTAACCGCACGACCACAAAGCCCTCTGCATCCTCTTGTATACAGAAAATCCAAATTGTGCCTGAAGAATAAACTTCTCATATTTAAACAAGATTTTAGACCGGCCATGCTTTATGCTATGCCAATATGGTCTAGTCGTTGCACTACCAGGAAAAAAAACACTTCAAAGGATTCAGAAAAAAAAAGTTCTGAAGATGATTTTGAAGTTGCCTCCTTGGTACAGTACTACCGAGGTACATAGAATTTCGAATGTTGAGACTTTAGAAAAAAATTTCCAACAAAATTATTAATATTTTCAGGCAAAAATCGTTGCAATCTTCAATTGCAATGAATAATTCCCTTTATACTTAGGGTAGATGTACCAGTTATGGCTATACGTTCCTATTATGGTGTGTTCCAATTATGGCCTATGGAATTCCATAGGCCATAACTGGAACACACCATAATAGGAACGTATGGTCATAACTGGTACACCTACCCTAGATAGGATTTAGTTTTAGTTTTTAGTTTTAAGATGTCAATTGTTATACTAAGAGAGTAGGCTGTGCATGTGTTCGAACCTTACGTTTGTTTTTTCCGTGGAGTTTTTTTTTTAAATCTATAATCGGTTGCTGATCTGGCCATGACTAGGCCCAGGAGAAAATTTCTAGTTCCTCATTCTAGGTCCCTATTATTTGCCGCTGAGAAGCCAAGTAGAACCATAGAGGTAACTCTAAGACCAGAAGGTCCCGAAGAAACGTGCTCAACTTTTTGGCTCAGCTCTGGTACTCTCTTCGGTCCCAAGCTAATCGATGCACCCCTCAAAACATAGGAAAATCCGTGAACCCCTCATTTTATCTGTCAAAATTTCATAGCGACTCAAAACAAACATAGTAGAATTTCAACTAGAATGGGGTACGTTAATCGTTTGCTTGGAACCAATAGGCTAGTCAAGTAGTGAGCCAATTTAAAATCGTTAGTTGCCACCGGTTGTTAGAATCTCCACGTCCCCTCATTAGTTCCATCATTCGTTGAGTCGCAGCGTTGAACCTGAATATTGGCCACGAAAAGGCTTGCCAATGCACATCAAAAATCGACTACATACATCCAAACATTTGTTTATCTCAAATTGAAGGAAGACATTCTGCGCAACTACCATAAACCGGACTAGTTCATGTTGATCTTCGTCAAGATTCATCTACAATTTGCACTTCTACATCAACACATGTCAGGCAGCCTTCAGGTTCAATTGACTAAACTTGGTGAGTTCGTTCCATTTTGTAAATGTTTATCTTTTTCAAACCAGTAACGACAACTTCAAACTTGGGAATCAGGATTTTCCAGTAATCAAAGGATCACATTTTAGTCCTTGTTACTTTTTATGACTTGATAATTGTGACAAGACTGACCACCGCGCCGTTATGCATTTGTATACACTGAAGTCTTTTTTTACACGGTTTTTTTTTATGCGGTTTTTTTTACACGGTCTTTTTTTTACACGGTTTTCCACGATTTACACGGTACGTTTTTAACGATTTCTCGGCAACGATACAACCTATCGACTTGATTCCAATCACATTATCCGTTTCAAGCTATTTGTAATCGAATGGCATACTTAAAAAAAATCACAATTTTTGGTGTAAATACAGAAATTTTTAAAATATGTCTATATGGACCATATCATGCTTTAATTACAAATGGCATCAAAATCCGATTTTTTAAAAACATTTAAGCATGCGAAAAATCAAAATCTCGTAGGTTTTTTTTACACGTTTTTTTTTTACACGGACCGTATCCCCCGTGTAAAAAAAGACCTGAGTGTATTGTATATTTCAAATCAAAAATATTGTTTATGTTCATAGATTTCACATAATCCTTTTGCCTTTGTCCTTCTCCTTTTCCTTTCCCTCTTCTCTTTTCAGAAAGCGATTAATGGCGCTATAGCCATAAATCATAAAAGGCTTGGACAAGAGTTAGTGCTCATGCTCCAACCGTCAGAAGAAAATGGAGCATCATCTAACCTTTCTAGCTTTGATGCTTCCAACGACCAACCAATCATATAATTACCAAAATCGGAACTTATGGTACGAGATGTCCACGTTTCATCCATTTATTGGATTCTGAAGCATTGTGTTTAAATCCTTGATTTAAACAGGCTCGATATTTTCAGAATCATCTTGCCCCTTAAATGCTGCACAGTAGGCCTGGCCGTCTTGACATGTGTGACGTATCTTCGATGTGAAACATACATCAAATAGACAAGAAAAATGATGTAGGTATATACCTCATTTTCCAGGATGCTTTCAAGAACTGGCTGTGTTGGTGTTAGATTAGATTAGATTAGATTAGATTAGATTAGATTAGATAAGATTAGATTAGATTAGATTAGATTAGATTAGACTAGATTAGATTAGATTAGATTAGATTAGATTAGGATGTAAATTGTTGTACTAACAGCACAGACAAACAGACATAACACATTGAATATTTCTCACTGTAAAATCGTCACTAAAACATTACCGCCATCTGTTGAGTACACTGTGGTGGGTAGTACGCAGAACAGATGGCGGTACTACCAACTACAATACTTTTAAATTTACCGTTAAATGCTAGTTCGATGAACAACTTGCGAGTGTTATGTCTGTTTGTCTGTGCTAACTTTTTTTATTTTTTTTTTTTATTCTTTATTAAAGAGATTTTTAGCCTTAGGCTAGTTCATCTCTAGTCTGTGCTAACAGGCAGGCTAAGAAAACCTGTTTAAAATTCTGAATTTCTAAGGCAGGAACAATGTAAAAACACTTAGATATATATTAAGGCTGGGAAGTTACTATGGTAGCTGGATCACCTAGATTAATATTAAATGAAATTTATTTTGAATTTGAAACAAATGAAGAGTTCAAAAAAACTGAAAAAGCCGTAAACCAATCGGTTTAAGCATAATGAATTAAATTGCAATAACTATTGTTTTAATTAGAACATACCATACCCTTTTATTAATTCTTGGTATTTACGAGCATAATGGGAATCTATGAGGTCAGAAAGTACATAGCAAAAACATAATTTTGATATAACATCAAATTGGATGCACTTCAACCGTGTCAAAATAATGGTGTTATATTACTTTTCAAAAACGACAAAATTATCATAAATACAGTGCATGAACTAACATTACGCTGCTTTTACTGCATTTGTTTATTTTGGCGGCCATAAAAATAACATGAGATTTTCGAAACGATTAAAGTGCATCCTCTTGGATGTAATATTAATATTTATTTTTTACTGTGTATCATACATTTTCGTAACGTAACCAGCTAATTCGTTCATAAGCGATTATTTTAGAAATTTTACCCTCCGTCATAATGTATATTTTTTTCCGCACTCTTATCAGTCTCATCAATGACCAACGTCACCGTTATCGTGTATCACTGGCAACCCTGAGTAATCGCATTAGTATTTGACACACAGCAGTGTAGTTTTTATACGCACGCTAGAGATAGTAGCACACATTCAGCTTATCCATGTGTCCGCCTCGGTCGTGCGAGGCACTGTTGGCGGCAGCACAGTGCATCAAACCGGGCCCAAGCTAATCTATAGCAGAGCTGAGCGACGGTTGATTCGATTCGATTCAGTTCTTGGTGGCCAACGCGTGCGAGCGGTAGCAAAACGGCATGCACTCTCGAGTACTACCATCCAACATCTGCTAAAGGGCGCCAACGATCGAGCAGAGGTTTGAGGACCTGTTGATCAGACTTTTCGTGCATCGTAGTCACCCATGCAAACGAGTTAATCGTCGAGTAGGTGCTGTACAAACAAAACAAACAAATCTGGAATCTTTGCTCCGTCGTGATAAGAAAAAAATCGAAATCAGAACGTTAGTACCTACGTAGTTGTAGTAAAAATCCACACAAAAGTGGCAATAATCCCCGCGAAAATTAAGCCTTGAACAGTGAGAGTGGTTCACCGTTAACGAAGTGTATCGTGTACCGTGTAGTATTTATTTAATTTATTTTAACCTCAAAGTGCAATTAGTTCGTCTCAGTCTATATCAGTGTCAGTAGTTCTATCTTAAGAAGATGGAGAAAAGTGTGATGAAAACTACTGATGGTCGCATCATAACGACGTACGAGTTCCCGCTTAGACCGGAAAAGCAGCCCTTTGGGCAGTTTTTGTACGATAGTAAAACCGGCCAAGTGCTAGGACGAACCTCCAAAAGCTGGGGTAAGTTGGTGATCCCATTTCGGTTGGATTATATGTATTTCTTTCCCTCGCCAGGCAACAGAAAAATGTATGTGCCATTCGGGTGGGGGAGATAACGTTATCTCGGGTCCTGGTTGACTTAAGAAAAGTACGCTCTGTCTGATGCATGTTTATTCTGATTTGGATGTACGTTATTATTTTCAAACGGTCACATACACTTTATTTACATTATTACTCTTCTGCAATACATCCAAACTCGATACAAGTGGATATAAGCAGAATATTCAATGTCGATCTCACGATGAGATTCAAAAGGGTTAACAACGAACGACGACGTGTGAAGACAAAAGTAATAGGTGATGAAATTGAAATAGGTTGTTGTGGATTAAATTAAAAAAAACACACATCAGATAATGGGTGGCACGTGAACGAAGCAAAATTATTCAAGTTCAGAAAAGAAACCCCAAATGCAGTGCATTCCTGCGCGTTGTGTCAATCTAGGGCGCAGTAGCAGCAAGGATTGTGAAAAATTATTTCTCGGTATTTGACCCTAACAGCTGTTCGAGGTTAAATGAGGCAAATGAAGAACCTGGCTCATGTTATCAAGAGCAGTTCAACAAACTGCAGTGCAGCAGGCAGAGTGTTTCAAAAGTTTCATAAGAACATATCATAGCTCAGTCATTCGATAGTCAACGACAATTAATTAGAGTTGAAACACTTTTATCCGCGTGATGTTTGATACGCTGAGATGTCGGTAAAAAAAATACCTAGATATCGGTAGATGTCCTTCATCGTTTTTTGCATGCAAATCCTCCTGACATAATAGACTGTAAAATTTTGACGTCAAGTTTCGAAAATTCCATAATAAAACATATAATTTTTGCTTCATCTGTGTTGAACTATCTGTTTGTGTTTGGTTCTGATTAACGAAGGTTTCCGGCTAAATTAAATAAATTAAATTAAAATTGCTTATCAATCAAACAAATCTACAGTCACAGTTTTACATAAAATGGTTGCAAAAGTAGAAAATACTCTTGACAAAAAAGAAATTGCTCTCGTAGCATTTCTCGATGTAAAGGGCGCTTTTGATAATACATCTTACAAATCTATAAAAAAAAAACTGAATGGAAAAAAGAAACGTTGATCATTGCATTATAATTTGGATTATGAAAATGCTGAATAATAGAGAAGTATAGGCTGACTTGGGAGAATCATCAATAACAATAAAGACCACTAGGGGGTGTCTTCAAGGAGGTGTATTGTCGCCCTTATTATGGTCACGTGTTGTTGTGGAAATAGGCTTCGAAGTTATCGGATTTGTTGATGACATGGTCATAGCAGTTCGTGGAAAATTTGTTCACATCATCACAAATAAAATGCAATCTGCATTGAACGGCAAATTTCAGTGGTGTCAAAATGAAGGGTTAAATATAAACCCATCCAAAACAGTTTTGGTCCCGTTCACTCGCAGAAGACAAGTAACACTCAAAAGTTTGTCAATTAATGGATCTTTTATATAATACTCGTCAATTGTAAAGTATCTGGGAGTCATTCTAGATCGTAAACTTAATTGGAAATTACACTTATAACAGGTAATAATAAAAGCCACGAATGTTCTCTGGGTTAGTAAAAAAACATTTGGAAAAAATGGTGACTTAATCCTAAAATGATTCATTGGATCTACACGGTTAATGTAAGATCTAGAATAGTATACGCTTCATTGGTTCGGTGGCCTAAAACAAAGCAAAGCGTGACCCAGAAAAAGCTAGATAAATTTCAACGTTTGGCCTGCATGGCCATAACAGGAGTAATGCACAGCACACCATCAAAGGCCATGGAGGCAGCCCTCAATATGCTCCCACTGCATCAATACGTGCAAATGGAAGCTGGAAAGAGTGCACTAAGGCTACGCAGAACAAACGTCTATCTTGAAGGCAATCTTTCAGGGCACCTTAGTATACTTCGTGCGCAGAAGACAATATTTCAACAAAAGTATAGTAAGTCCTTCTGAGATTTGGTTAAAAAATCCCAAAATGGTGATTGAATTCATTCTAAGAATCATACCAGATTGGGGTACTCCGCATTATCAGGCAACAACGGCAGTTACCCTAAATGGTAACTCGTCATCCTGAACAGATGCGATACTAAACAGGGGTATACCACAATAGATCAGCTTAATGGTCGCAGTAGTTCAAATCCCAACAAAAAAAAAATAAAAAAAATAAAGCCATACGAAATAACTAACCCCGAAACAATCGACCAGCACTATCTTGTTTTTATTGGCAGTGTTGCTTGAAACCACCTAGGTGTAAGTTGTCAAGGTTGTTTGTTAAGAATTCACTCTTCGCTTATCTTCTTATCTTTCAAAAATAGAACTAATATTTTGCATATGGTGGAAAATTAAAGACATTTAATTCTGGCATCTGCTCATCATATGTCGTTATTTAAACATTGACGTCAGAAGTTGCTAGATCAAATAACGCGCATCGGTTCGGTACTGGCACCACAAGATTGAGAAACATTGCCGAAGAAGCAAAGTCACGATTTTATTTTGTTTTCCTTGATTTATGATCTTCAACACAGTACGGAACACTTTTTCTTGCACTCACTTGCTTCCGATCGACAGTTAAACGTTCTCTGAAACGTTTTATGACACGAGAAATCCAGTAGATTGTTGGGTTCCCAACATTTCTTCGATGGTTTGGTGGAAAAGATGTGGGTTGTTGAGGTGAGTGTGCAAAATTTTCTCGCATACAGGAAGTTCCTTCGAGTTCATACTCAAAACTACTATGAATTTCACAATTAAACTCACGCAGTGTAAACAATACACCCTGAGGCCATCTCACCCAAAATTTTATTAAAATCAACCCAAAGGGCAAACTGTTACACCTTTTTTAAAGTGATGCAACTTAACTGTGGACACCCTTTAGTTTCGAGGTTTTCAGTCTATTTTAATTTTTTTTTTTAATTTATCACGTCACTGTCGTTTCTTGCTCTTAAAAGTCAGTGTCAGTGCTTTTAGTGTTAATAAAAGTCAAGAGAGAGTAAAATTGTTGTTTCAACTTTAAACTATTTTGGAATTTAGTGGGTGGGTACCTAAAAAAAGGTATTTTCCACTTCATTTTATTTTTTTTATAAAATTGGAGCGATTCAGCATCAGCATCAGCAGCAGCAGTGCTTTTGGCACGTGGCGTTGAACATTGTTCTCCAGTACACAACGAAAAGCTACCTGCAAGCAGCGAGCTGCAGCCCACATGAGCATCCATAGAGAAAACCCCGCTCAAATTCCTATTCCAACACAAAACACAAGCTCCTGCTGCAGTTAAAAAAAACAACAACATTTATTATATAAGACCACGTAGTCCTACGTCGCCATTGCGTACAACCCGTAGGGCTGTCCCTTGTCGTTTTTATCATGATTTTGATAAGGCTTATAAGACTAAAAGTGGGCTTCAAGACCAAAAATGTTACTTGGGGATGCATTAACGTTGCTCTATAATTATTTATAAATTTCCATGAAATATTCTTCACAACTCCCATAGCTTTCCCTTGATAATTTTGAAATATTCTACTCAGAATAATTGTAATAAAATTGTCCGAAGAAATTTCTTGAAAATCCATAAAAAATATATCATATGAACTCCTCGAAATATTCCCATAGATTTCTTCGTATTCATTCCATTTTCGCAAAGCTCCGTTGAATTTATCCTTTCATATTCACCTCTATTTTCCATTTTATTTCCCTGAGAATGCTTTGGCATGCACCCAGCAATTCATTGGAACTCTACAAAGAATTTATTTAGAACTATCCTTAGTTTTTGATTCCATTGGAATTATTCTAAGTATTCCCTCGGAGCTTTCCTAGTTTCTTAGGAATTCTCTCTGATTTGCTTTCATATTTATTTCCATGATCTTCATTTTCTTCCACGGAGCTTAATGTTTTAAAACATAATTTCAAAGTTCAAGTAAAGAAATACCCAAAGTCAACCATGTACCTGGCTTCGACACTCTGCCACGAGCCTTCGGTTGTACTCAACTTAGTGTTCTTTGAAGCATTAGTTCTATTATTGTAGTTATTAATTGAGAGCTTTATATGTTATCCAATACATGCATTTGTAAATTGAGTGACAAGTATAGTGATTTTTGAGCCAAGAAACACAAATTCATAGAATTATGTTGAATAAACTGCTTTGCTGACCAGACATACAAAGGATATATAAACTGTTATACTGCCTATAATACCATATCAGTCCCACATGGAAAAAGTAGGCATTGAGAAAATGACAGTAGAAGTTATGAAATGCTAGTTCCATCTACATATTTAAAAAATCATAGTAAATTAATTAATAATGTTTACATTTTAAAATCAGTTGAATTGAAGCTTGCATGTTTAGTTACATCAACGACAAATATGTTTTGTTACATCAACGAAAAATAACTTGACCTCTGGGCGATCGAATTTCAGGACGGGACTGATATGCAATTACTTTGCTTGATGGGACAAACTGACTTGATGTTGTTTTCACATTTTTCATGATCAAGTCCGCAGTTTAATCACGTAAAATGAAAGTAGATGTCAGTTGATAGAGGATATCATTGCTATAATAGACCAAATTCTATGTAAACTTATTTTATTACTGAATAAGGGCAGGCATTTTTAGATTCCTGCCCTCTCTGGCTACGCCCATGGCTCCTAACCCTACGTCCAACTAAATCCTACCAGATACGTCAGTGCTATCTCCAAACCTTAATATGACCGACTGATGGACACTGTCGTGACAGCCTTTCCGAAGAATTCCAACCACCCTGTCCCATTGACATGTCTACTAAAGTGATACCCCTATCCGGTTGTAAAATTATCAGCAACATTTTGGCGCAATGAAGTCCAGCTATCAGCAACAACCAGAAATATACCATGTCCAGTCGAAAATAGTACAATGCCATCGGTTTTCAGCACATGCTTGTAGTAGCGACGTTTCTTTGAATCAAGATCACGTGCATGCCTCTGTTTGCTTGTTCAATGGCTGCACGCCCTGATGTTAATGTGCCTTGGACAAAATTAACGAATTCACTGAGAAACGCCACTGCGTGATATTTTTATACGGAATCACCTGAAGTGATTCCAATATTATCGACTGAGTATTTGTGAAGTGATTGAATGCAAGGCTGGAAAATTTGTAACATGTACTTAATACCCAGGCTTTATCAGTTGAAGGTTCTAATTTTGGCTCAATGGTAGACTAGATAAGAACGGCTTCAGGGATATGTCACTCAATAGAGCTTACCAGCGCCCTTGTTATAACCGATATTTGTTTCTCGATTTCTGATGAGTTAATTGAAGCAGCCATCACTGCACAGCATGATTTAATGAGCCTCACAATCCAGTATCCTGTTTGCACTGCACGTCTTTCATGGATGTTTATCAGTCAGTGTGCAACTTACTGGAAAGATGGTCAGACAAGTCTAGATCTTATCTTGAGACAGACTTTCTCGAAGCGATGGGATTTAATTAGTGAAGATATACGACAGGGTAATTGCTCTCTGAGGCAACAACATTAAAGAAGGTCTAAATTCACTCAAACCCAAATGGAACCGTGTGTCGCCATGTGACAATATGGAAAAACAAACTTTCCTATTTTTCCTATCGCAAAATGATGTCCGATAGCGTCTCTCCCAGATTTGGTCGCATCAATCACACACCCGACCATGAGTACGTCAATACACACCAAAATCAGCACCACGCCTTATCAATAGCAACTGATAGCATCAAACGAGCGATTCTGATTCACTCCAATTTAACTTACCTCCATTGCGGAACTTTTCCTATATTTCGCCGCACCGTAATCAACCATATGGTGTGGCGTCTCCATAATCGCATGCTCCATTCTTTCCGCAACGGAAGTTTTAATAAATGTGAGTCATACTACATGGATCGCAAAGTGACCAATGGATGAAGGAATTCATCTCGGAGGGTCATCTCAAGAGAAGCAAAAATTAAGGCGACCGGCTTCTGATGGAAGTGAGAGATTCGTAAACGTTTACGCTGCATAATTACCAAGAATCGTTGCGGATGAAACTTATCAGCGTTGATTATGGAGTTACGTTTTTCATTGCCATGTGGAATACGGTTGGTCACGTGTTATTGGGTAAAGAAAAACCAATTCGTAAATTTTCCAAGCTCTATTTGCCACCTGCTTTGCGTCATCCACTCTCAGTCAGTGTCTTCATGAAAATAACCTTCCAGAGCGCATAAGTAAATGGTCCAACGCGTTATAATGTTGTACTGTGTGCAACAGTAAATCAGACAAATGTAAACACTCTGGTGAAATGTTCCGGTGATTAACATATAGGTTATTTTTAAACTGCCTCGCCCATCCACACAGCGACGCATTAGTTGTTGCAATTCTGGAGGAAACTCAATTAAAATGAAGCTGGCATTTTTCCTTGCCTACCCTCATCAAATTTAGTCGTTGAACGCTGTCCATAAACTACGAAAACTCTTTATAGGGCTGGTAGCATGGAAAATGGAAATGGAAATTTTTTAAATTTCTTCAGATGGAGAAGAAGGTTACGATCTCTGAAATATTGTCTACGTGGTATATGTACGTCCCCTGGCATAATAGTGAAGTTCCAATGAAATGATGGAATGAATATGCAGCAAATTTGGCTGCAACTTAATCGAAATTGGCAGCTATTTACCTGGATCATTTCAATCCCGCTGTCATGGTATGGCGGTTGTTTGGAGCAGATCCAGATTATTTTATGCAGCCGTTAGCCAAGAAATGTAATAAAATGTTGACGGTCCGGTGGGAATTTTTAATTTATTTTCAGATTAACTTTTCAGTTAGACTCAGCAATAAATTAAACGAATAGTGGTCATCGAGGGCCACCCTTAGCTCAGTCGGTAAAGGCGTAGCTACAAAACAAGACCAAGGTGGAATCGGCTGCGATCGATTCCCGTTGGAATTCTTCCCTGGGCAAAGAGTATGGTTGTACTTGCCACACAATATACAGTAAACTCTATACAGCACGATATTCTATAACTGGATATTTTCTACAACTCGATGGATTCGATTATTTATTCATTTTTCCATGTATCGTACCATAAGTCTACACTGAGGCAAATAAACTTAAGAATTTCAAAAGGCTCAACTTAGTAACGCCATAAATTAATTTCATACGCTTGACTAATGAATGATTTTTGTCTAACATGAGGTAGCTCTTACACGCCTTTAACCATTTCAGTTACTCAAGCTTTGAAAGACGAGTGGTAAACACACGGTCTCCGTAATCTCAACGTCCATGGTTCGTTTCCAGTCTGCTCCATTTATTATTTGTTTGCTAACATTGTTTTTCATATAGCAAATCAATAAAATTCATACCGATTTTTGTGACAAAAACCCTTGTGCGGTTCTTAAGAAATTCCAACGTTCTTTTGCCTCAGGGTATAATTCGATAAGTCAAAGAAAAAGCTTCTGCATTCTTTGATTCTAATTTTAAAAGGTACTCTAAAAACATGATAGTTGCCGGGTTATATAAAGAGCTTTAATGATTTGTTTTCGAGTATTTTGAATGTCTAGCACAACTTAAGACATATCCAGTATTGTTTCGATCGTCCTTATGGTATATGACCAAAGCCTATCATGAGCTAGAACCTATCATGTAGCATGATAATTGACAGTCTTATTGTATTGGCAGTAGATTCCAAATCAACTACTCAACCCATCCGTAACTGAATTCATGAACCATTTTTCGAAATAATAAGTATGTGTAAATACGGTCAGACATTACAGTAGATGGAATAATACGGGATTATTGTTAAAATTATGGCATCTGTGTATTCTATAAGTCGATAATTATGTAACTCAATGATCCCTTCAATATCGAGTGATGTAGAGTTGACTGTATGCAAATGCTTTGGTGTAGGCTTAGAAAGCTCTCAAATAACAACTGTTGAAGTGTTCAAAGAACACTAAGTTGAGAGCAGACGTAAAGTCTCAGTAGAAATGAATAGTGGTCATTAACAAAGTTTCCAAATGCGATTTTTTTCCTCTTAAAAAAAAATCACAGTGCTGTAAGTTTTTCAAAATCTTGCTTACGTATTTAAAACTTATCGGTAAAATTTTGAGCTTAACAAAATCAATTTAAAGTACAATAGTAGTACAAGTACAATAAACCAAAGGAGTTAAAATTATGCTCAATTGTAGTCAAAACCTGGATCTTTTATATGCTTTTTGTTTTACTAACATCCATAACATACCAAAAAGGAAGAAATCTGAAAAAATGGCAACTTTTGTCCGTTATGATTTCGACAGTGCGAACAAAAGTATATCACCTCACTTCAAACTGTTGTGAAAATTTCATCTACATTCGGTAAAGTTACAGCTCTATAGAAATAATCACTAGTGAATAATAAGGGCACTCTATAATCACGAGATGATATACGTTTGTTCGGTATAAGGTGAACTAAAAGTTTGGTTTTCTAATAGTAAATTCCATATAAATGTTAAAAAATTTGATCAAAAGTTGTTGGTCTATGATTTTGGACAAATTTTACAAGTCGAAAGTATTCCATACAGTAAACTCTCCACAACTCGTTATTCTAAAACTATATTTTCTATAACTCTATGATTTTTATCGCTCGATGGATTTAGTGGTCCCGTCATCTATCCACACTATCCATAATCGATATTTTCACAAGTCGATGCCTCCTTTGGTCGATGTTCTATGTAATATTAAGTTGATTCTACAACTCGAAAGTCTGCTGAAAGTCTCTTTATAAAAAAAAAAAAACCTAATCTAACCTAACCTCTTCTGCATTATGTGATTCCTATGTTTTAATTAAAAGTAAATTCAAAAGCTTGACTACAAGTCTATTCTAAACCTTTCAAACCTCTTTAAAACCATAATTATACCATAATACCATAATACCTGATAAAACCATAATTGTTACTTGGGAACTGATGGTCATATTTACTGGCGCAGCGAAGGGGGCTTAGGTTCAATAATAATATCGCATACATCAGCAATGTTGTATGCAAGCTTGTAAATAATTTCGTTAATTTTTTTCAATCATATCTCAATGTTAAACGAAGGCAGATTTTACGCGTTGGTTAAAATTTAGAACTTTTTGCTGTGTATATTGCAAATCAGTGCGCAAATCAGTCTCGTTCATTGAGTTATTTTGATATGAATATGAACTGCCATCTGCCTCATCATTCACTGCCTCGTGAGAGTCTGAATGATTGAGAGGTAAATGAGTCACTGACAGCCGAGCACTCAGTCAGTAGCTCAGTCAACACGTTTATTCTGCCGTGATGGTACCCAATATTTGTTTTGAATGACTGAGCGTACATTTTCTATGGAAAAATGACTCAATTACATGCTGTGTGAGCGAAGGCAAGCGGTGTGCGTCGCCTGCTCGTGAGTGACTGAATGTTTTTGTTGGCTCTTTCATTGCCTCGTCCTTTACCGTTGGGTACAAACGGTCTGCACAGAGCAATGGATTGAATAGTGCAGTGCTTTCACACTCAGCCTAGGCAGTCAATAATTTTACGCTTTTTTTGCAATGCAAATCAACTATTCAGAACTTTCGTAAATGGATTCTTGAATCATCCTACGAATATGTAGGGTTTTTGATCTAATTTCCGTCCTACTAAGGACATCGCGCACTTTACCACGCTTTTTGGAAAGGGTTTGAACAAAACATGGAATGTTTTCATCAAAGATAACTTCTAAATTTATCCACCTTTCCAACGGTACGGATTTGATAAAGAGTCAAACAATGTTGAGATATTATTAAAAATCTAACACTGCTTCTTGCTTCTAAATTCGTCCTACGCGTTTCAATTCCGTCCAAACGCATTGAAACGCCATTAGATTTCCTTCGTCCTACGGATAAACGGAGAAAAAGGGGATGCGCTAGGAGCGCTTCTTTTGTTTTGAGAACAATGAGCGTAAATATGCATACAATGCGCTCTAATAGGATTTATGTTGTAGCTAATGAATTAACGCATCGGAACAAACGAATTATTGTTTTGTGCATTGTGAAATCATTGATATTATTGATGATTTCTGCTCGATAGAACGGAAATGGGCGATTACGACGAAGTAGCGCTCTTCCCTACTTGGAAATAAGGTCAGATATTACATTAGGTGGAATAATTCAAGGGTCTTATTCAAATTATGGTAGAACAATAAAAAAATATTTTCATTCTATAAGCCGATAACTATATAACTCGATGGTCCCTTCAATATTGAGATATAGAGAGTTCACTGTATTTCAAAAGGTGGCATTTTTTATTAGTCTTTTTGTAAAAAAAAATTTGTTCAATATAAGGTCATTTTTGCTACATAAGATTTTAACACATTTATGGATTGTTTACGTAAAATAACTGAATTGTTTTAGCGCGTATATTTTTCCTAGAAAGACTTTATATGCCCTGCAACTTTGTTGCAAACGTCATTTTGAATATAAGTGACGTTTAATTGAAACATGTCGAATTTTAGCACAAATGCGTATAATTTTCCATAACAAACATTTATGCAAAACTTCATGTAAATCAGAGAAGGTCGAGTCATTTGGCATGGAACTGCTTATCAGTCTAATGTTCTATTTTTGTATCAGAATAAACGGAAGAAATCTTAAATACTTCCCAGCAATCCATTTTAGTTGTAGACCACCATATACAGGCAAAAATTAGCAGCGTAAGGCAATGTATGCCTGTATATGCTGGTTTCAGCCAAAATTGAAAGTAGAGATGGTACTTTATGGGATGCAATCCACTCCGCAGAATCTACGCCGAATGAAGAATTCTTTCCCACTGGGCTCATTCCCAAGCCAATCGCTCAAGCTTTCATAGAAAGTTAGCGACCTCATGTCCTTTCAACTGCACTAAGCCAACGAATGCGATGTCTGCCCCAGAGTCGATGACCTCTGCCAGGGTCTTTTCTGAATACTGTCTTCGCAGGAGCTTGGGGGGCTGGCTTCGTTGTCTCATCAGAGCCTTGTCACCAGAATTATTGGTAGTGCGATTCTGGATTCGTCTGGAGTAAAGAAAAAATTTATAGTGTGAACATAAATCTTTTACATTGCAGGTTCATAAAACAAATATCATAACATTATTCCATTGGGTTTTTGAAAAAATGAGAACTTTTCTTAAACTCCCATTATTATATCAGAAGCCAGTTTGTTCCAATTTCTGGCTATCTCTGCAGCATCCCGAGTGACCTTACCAGTATTCTTTATCTTCCGCTTCATAGTTGCTCAATATTTCTCGATTGGGCGGGATTTGCGGAATTGAGATCAATTGGTATTAATGGTTAATGTCCTTTTAGTTAAAATTTACTCTGTTATCACGGTACCACTGAAATACCTTCTAGCTGAAGTGGACGCATGCCAAATCTGCCACAGGTCCTTTTGTGCCCTAATGAACGGTAGAATACGTTTTTTCCAGATACTCTTGATTGTATACTTTCAGGTCCATCGCATTCTTTGTAATGAAAACCTGGGCCACAGATGCCCTGTTATATCACCAGCTTCCGGACGAATTTTTCGATGAAATCGAACTTACGTAGCTTGTAACTTGTGTAGATTTGGCCAATTCCAGTGTATTAGGTATAGCAAAACTCGCTACGAGGGGAGAACTGGTCTAAAGATGGACAAAAATATGCTACTTTATTTATGGATGGTCCCTAAGAGAGACAAACAATTGAAAATTGATTTGTTGACCCCGATTGAGGATCTGAAATGACGCACAGCTGCTCGTCTTCAACAGACAACGCATTAACCGCATGACGTTCATCGATTGAAAGTGATGCCCTGCAATATGAACTCCATTAGTGTATTAAGGTGATACGATCCAGCGTCAACAAATCATTGGCAGATTGGCTGACTTGCGACTTCCACTTCGAATTTTCTAGGGAGTAAATCTCGCACACTATTTCGATTTCATGCATGAAATTTGCTTCTCCATATTTGCTGCGTCGCAGCAAACATGGGGAAGCAGTTTTGTTATTGTATGTTTTCCGGTAGCTGATAATTATAGGGTTTAGGTCTAATTTCTGTCATACTAAACACAAGCCGCACATTACCACTCTCTAAAGATCAGATTTGAACAGATTATGGAATGTTTCTATCAAAGATGACTTCTAAATGTACTTATACTTTACCCCGTTAGAGTTAATAAAGAGTAACACATTTTTGAGATATTGATAAAAATCAAACATCGCTTCTTGACTCCAACTTTGTCGTACGAGGTTCAATTTTGTCACAACACATTGAATGAAGGGAGAAACAAATGATTTGATAGGAGCCCTTCTTTTATTTTCGAGAAGAATAGATATAAATATTCATAATATGCGTTCTTATAGACTTTGTTTTGTAGCTTTTGAACTACACTATCGTACCGAACGTATGATTGGTTAATCATTTTTTTTTATTATCGATACTTTAACACTCATGGGTCATTCGTGACTTGTCCGGGGTGAGATTTGAACTCGTGACTTTGGCGTGAGAGGTATGGATTGTAACCACTACGCCCTGGTTCATCAAAATCAAAGATATATATTGTATGTTTCGTTCGATATGACGGAAATGGACGATTATGCCGAAGTAGCACTCTACCATACTTCGAAAAATGAGAGCAAGGGCTTCCTGAGTGTATGGTTCAAATTAACAGTCCCAGTTTGTTATTCTGAAACGCAAGTAATAAAAACCTGCTTTAAATACTGAACGGCTAAGGCCATGTAAGGCCAAGGCCAAATGTAAGCCCACTTTGAAACCGTTTTTTTTTAATTCGGTAATGGTAAGGCATCCCACTTTGATATTCATGGTTTTTTAAACCGTTTAATGAGTAATTGTTACCCATTATTGATATTTAATGCGTTAGAGTTACTGATTAAATTGTAATGGGTGACAAATACTCATTTAATGGGTATTTTTTTTTCCAATAATGATTTAAGCCACTTTTCTTCAAAATGAGTGAAATTTAGCTCATTAATGGTTAGTTTCAAGTTAGCGTGCAAGTTACAGAAAAGCTGCAACCAAGGTGACTACATATAGGTGTTCTTATGTGTCAAATTTATGATCCAGCCATGTTGTATGGGACAGCGACCGAGTTTGTTTACAATTTGCTCTAAAACCACACTTCCCCCCCCCCCCCCCGCGACCTCCTCGTCTATATAGTGACAAAGCTGTATCCCCATTTATATACCCACCATGGCTGCAACTACCTTGGTTAACTTTTTTTTCCTTGATTTTTTTCCGTCAATCTTATTTTCCGTGCTGAGCACCAATGCTACCGACGCCAGGGCAGCTCCCACACCTGGACTCTACCTATCGACCCATCAACTCATGAACCGGGGACCAACGGCTTTACTTCCCTTCCGAAGGAAGGCGTGATCAGAGATGTGAGATGGGTGAGAGGTAATCACGCTTACCACTACTTCATCGGTGCCGCTCTTGGTTAACATTGGAACAAATAAAGATTTCACAACTGTGCCTATAAAGTGAGGAATCATGTTTTACGGAGAGTGCATTCGATGTAAAGTATTCTTTGATTAAGTAGATCGACGGTTTGCTCTAGATTCTCGTTTTGGTTATCAGACTCACTCATTCAAGTGGCTTCTTCTTCTTCTTATTCGCGTTTCAAGCTTATTGTTTGTCGCATATTAGCTTATGGCGTGCTCTCAACTTAGTGTTCTAGATGCCCTTCCACAGTTATTTATTGAGAGCTTTCGATGCCTGTACCATTTTTGCATTAGTAGAATTGTGTGGCAAGTACAATCATACTCTATGTCAAGGAAGTCGAGAAATTTTCCAATGCCAAACATTCCTAGACCGAACCCGGAATCGAACCCAGCTACTTCCAGCATGATCTTGCTTAGTAGATGCGCTTTTACCGACTGGGCTAAGGGAGGCCGCAACTGGCAGCGATTTCATTTTTGTATGATCTGTGGAAGCTGACATATGTGCTTTTAAAGTTTCACGCTAAGGCCTCCTTAGAGAATCACCTTAACACCCCCCAGTAGTACATAATAAAGCCAACATGAAATGGTTCTATTCCGAGCGACAGCTTGCATTGATCATGACCTTCTTTCGGATTACTTAGCTTATTTGTTGAGCTTCCATAGAGCTGCCTGTACTGCGATATTCTGCCGGTTTCCAGAAAATTTTATTTACATAGGTTGTCGGAAACAATGACAACTCTACAGATAGGAAAATTTGAAGCTCTTCGATTGAAAATTTCTTTAGAATTGTTCATTCAGCAGTGTACACACTATTACCATAACTGATAAAACATTTTGCATTATAACTGTAAACTAGTTCAGTAAACATTGTGGTGCCAACAACGTGTTGACTGTTTGTTTTCGTTTATATTTCAAATCAATTAGCACAACTTCGTACCAATTGAATGTGATGATAAACATTCACATAAAAAATAAAAGGTGAGATGTTGCAGCCATCGTATCCAGTAAACACGTTGCGTATGTACGAGGATTGGTTTGTTGCACAGAAACGTGTTCAAAATAGAAGAACTAGGGGCGAGAAAATCTTCCTAAGGTTGGCACTTTGAGTTTAGTATGCATCATATTTTACATTCCACTCATTCTATTTCTCCGGGTGTGTCCAAAATTTTGAACTTCATGTTCGGATTTCGATGCTGTATGGTATATTATTATATACAACCCATTTTTTGCAACCACGCATAAGGCTTGGGTAAAAAATAAGATACCTCAAAAGGCCTGGGTTCAATCCCAGTCGGCGCCGCCGGTATTTTCTGAGGGAAGTAAAGCCGTTCGTCGCAGGGCCATGAGTTGATGGGTCGATAGGTAGGGTCCAGGTGTGGGAGGTGCCTCCCTGGTGTCGGTAGCGTTGGTACTCAGTACGGAAAACAAAATCAACGAAAAACAAATCAAGGAAAATAAAAAATAAGATGGCCAACATAATTTTCTCCGGAAGTCTTTCGGGATCTTGGACACGTAGACAGTTTTTGGGATCTTGGACATGTATGTAGGCTTTAAGATCTCAAATGGATAACTTTTCCAATCTCGATTTACATATCTATTTGGAATAGATAGCAACCTTATAACGATTAACTTAGTTCCATTCGGCCAACCGATTTATTATGTGTTTGAAATTACCCATTAATATTTAATTTACATTGATCAGTTTTATCACATTTTAATGCGTGGAAGGAATGGGGTTAATGAAGAGATTTTTGAGAGCTGATTAAGAGATTTCTGAAAACGGCTTTTTCAACACTCAATGCAGAACGTACAAAACTTACATAACATAGATTTAAATAACCAGTTTTGTATTCTTTATTCTTACAGATTAACTAATGAATCCTCAAGAATGAAGAATGAAGCACGAAAAACCTACTTGCTTTTCCTATAACTGATACTAACGCTTGCACATTTCAGGAAACACCTCTTGATAGACATGTTCATTTGTCATTTTTGTTCATCTATTCAATCTATTCCAACGTTGAAATGATCATCTGCAAAAAAATCGTTTAGCCTAGGTGTTAGTTTCTCACGATTGAGATATTACTACCATTGCTAAAGAGCTTAGTTAGATGGATATTAGATACAAAAAAAAATAGAATTCGGCCAAATTCTTTAAGGTATCATTTCGATCTAATGGTCCAGCATCTGCTTCTCCATGATTTCTGAAGTTGAATGAACAGCCAGTAATGGAAAGAAGACAAAATTTGGAGAAAATATCTAAGTAAAATGTGGACCTGCATTCAGAACCTATATTTAAAGTTTCCAAAAGCTTTGAGGAACTGAATTTTCAAATATGAATGACTGTAAACTAAGGACTTTATTGAAAATAGTTCATTAACTAACCATGTTAGTGTTACCTCATGCGTGAAGTTAACGATTTACATAGTTGGAGATGCTTAACGTCAAATATCAGACTTAAAGTGGTCATTTTATACTATAGATGAGGAGATGAAAGTATCGAGTTGATAGTTCATTTAGAGTACGACAGAATTAAAATTGTATTTAGAGAGTAGAAAGCGAGCACAGGTCAATTTTGAGGAAGGTAAGAATCGGGTTGATCATCTCATTTACCAAACCCCCCCGTTGGGGAGGAATGGTTAGGGGTATCTCCCCTCGCCACCACTGGCAAAAGAGATGATCGCAGATTTACTCACGTACCTTCGATGTGCGGAATCATTTCTATCGATTATTTCACACTCAAGTCGCCATCTGACGTAAGCACCTAGTCGATAGGTTTGGAAATTGCAGTTATTTTATTGTAAAATATTTTTCATGTATATGGATAGAAAAATGTGTCCACAAGTTATTTTTAATATACGCTCTCATGAGATAACGAAACCCCACCCCAAGATCCTTGCTTGATCCTATTGTTATACAATGTACCCCTCTAACCTCGGGCAAGCCGCGAGTATTTGGCCCAACTTCTACTGAACATAAAATTAAGAGAATTTTGTTACAAGCAATGAACAATGTATTATCGGCTCCGTAAAGCTAACGTGATTGTGAACTTGATAAAAAAAAAGTTATTTTCGATACATTGCTTATTACCAAAAATACTCTCCAACCATCAGTGTTAAACCTGATTCCCATTTCCTTATGCAAAGTTGAACTCGTTTAGTCAAGACCTAATTTTGCACTAAACGGAAACACAAAAACATGATAGCTGTGTACTTGCAGGAAATTATGTTAAACTACAAGTTGACATAGGGGAAATGTCTCTAATGAGCCCAATGGAGTGGAAATGTTTACCGATTTTAATTTTTTTTTTCAATAGTTTATTTGTTAGGCTCAAATGTTCAAAAGGACTCCACGGAACCGAGAATTATTAAATAATTTAATAATTACATTAAAATATTAAGAGGGACATAGTTTAAGAGTTCTTCTTACTCTTCCTTGGAGGTGTCTAGAGTTTATTTTCCGATTTCATCCGTGCCCTCAACTCCCTTGCTTCTGCCAATTGTTTTTCCTTCAGAAGCACCAGCCGCATAGCCTCCTCTTCGTCCTTTATCCGCTCCTTCTCGGTATAGTTCACTATCCCGAATTTTTTTTAGCTTCCTCTCCATTGTTCTTCTCGGCGTCCGGGGACGTCACATCTGTCCCTACCCCCTCTTCTTCCAGGATCTCAACCGCTTCCTCATTTGGTGATGCATCCAGTCAGTATACCAGCGTACGTACTGGTCTCTTCCTCATTCCGTTGTTGGTTTTCTTCTTCCGTTCGTTGTTGTACTGGCTGCTTTTGATCCGCTTGGAGCAGGAATTCATCCGATGCCGCTGGCGCTGGAAGCCGAAGCCCCGAGCCACCCCTGGATACAAGCCATTACACGATATGCCCCACCCTCAACCGTTTTTACGTGGATTCCCGGGCACTGCGGTGTTCCTGGAAATGAGGCTGCGGACAGGCTGGTGGGATCCGGTCCATCTGGTCCCCACTTCACCAGGAACGTACCACTCCTAGACGTCAAGCGTTGGATCGCGAATATTATCATGGAAGCCTGGCAGGAGGAATGGTTTCAGTCGCGGACCACTTTCCTGAGAAAGATCAAAGAAACCATACGACCCTGGCTAGACAGCCACAAGTACAAAGACCAACGGATCATTTCAAGACTCCGGACCGGCCATGCGAGGATTTCCCACAATTTTGGTGGGACACCCTTTCACAAGGTTTGTCCAATCTGCAGCATCCCTGCCTCGGTGGAACACGTGCTGTGTGTCTGCCCAGAGTTTCAGAGGCTACGCGAACAACACCGACTCCCAGAGAACATCAAGGAGCTACTTGGCAATGACCCCTCGACGCTGGCTGCGCTGATTGCTTTCTTGAAGGACGCCCACCTGTACAACCAAATCTAGCACTCCCGCCGTTGGCTGCGCTTTCAGCTTCCTATTTTCCTGCCGTCGGGGTATCTCTGCCGGACTGGGGCACTGTCTCTTACGGTGGAGCTCTACCTTGTGACTCCCATTTTACATTAAGTTTTTTTTTTAAATGTTGTCTCAGAGCCAGTTTTACGTTACGTTAATGTTAGACTGAAACGGTTCCTTAGAGGCAGGCCCTAAGCCTGACCTTCTACTATCAAATGTGATGAACGAGCCTACGGCTAAAAATCACAAAAATAAAGAAAAAAAATCCGATGCCGCTCCGTCTTACAAAAGAAACACAAATTGTTGTTCCCCTTTTAGAATATGTTTCCCTTCCATTTAGGGAATTGCAGCTAGTTACATCGCCTTTTTTACATCTATCGAGGCCCAAGGTAGCTGGAAATTTCTCCCATACTACACGTTTTACATCACCGTATTTTCCTAGCATCAATAGATAGATCGCTATCCGGGACTTCTGGTGGTAGGTCGTAACCTCTCACGTACTGAACGGTGCCCCCAGCAGGCGACATGCGTACCTCGACTGACTTCCCATCGGCATAATGGAAAATTAATTGTGTACGGTTGTTTAGCAAACAATAAAACATCGAATTCTCTAATTTTAACTTGATGAACATAGATTTTTCTTCCGCTATGCGGTATGTAGCGATCATCTGAGTGGGATCCGCATCCAACAATTTCATAAAATTCGCAATGTCTTCCATAGATGGTTTCCCCGATCCATCTGGGAAGCTGAATCTAATCGTCAGTTTTACTTCCACCGACATCTCCACTACTGTGTTACCTGACTTATAACGAATATACGTTGTATACGAGTACCCCAAATACAACGTATAATTCGTCTAATTTTACATTGCAACTGCTATGCAAAATTAGACGAGTCATACGTTGTTTCCGGGGTACTCGTATACAACGTATATTCGTTATAAGTCAGGTAGCACAGTAGTTGTTTGCTTCCAACGGGGTAACGGCAAAAACGAACAAACTTCAAACAATGAGCAAGCATCGCAAGCATGAATTCTAGAGTAACATTTGAAATGGGCCTATGTCCAAAACGTAAACAAATCGGGTTTTGATACCATTCTTTATTTAGCACCGCTTGATAGTCACTAATCGTGTAGGAAAATTCCGCATAATCGAGAAAAATCATTAAAAATAACTCGATTTTCGAAACGGCCGATCAACGAAATTTTTCGAATCATTAATAGGCCCGCACGCTAAAACGGCCAACCATTCATTTATTTCATTTCATTGATAAGCCTAGTGACGTAGAAGGGCCGATGATTGAAAATTTTCAAACCAAAGCTAGGCCCTACTGGTTGAGGCAGGGCGGATGATTTGTTTTGAATTTATTTGACGTTGAAAAAAGGCTTAGCAAAGGGCGTACCATTCGTGATGACAAGCACAACGGTTAAAAAAAGGGCATATCCATTGAAAGATTCTCAAAAAGGCTTATTAATTTATGAAAATAAATTGTTATCGATTTTCATATATTTTTGAAAGCTTTTCACATATTTTGGAGGTTGTATACTGAGATACAGTTACTATAGTTATTGTGAACAATATAAATGCCTAACAAACTTCAATTTTCTTAAATATGAATTGAAAAGTGGCGGAAAAAAATAAAATTCATTTTCTGGTTTGTTTACGTTTTGGACATAGGCCCATTTCAAATGTTACTCTAGAATTGCTATCGACAAACAGACTATCGCGTGACTCGCACCGAAAAAAAAACACACAGCTGCTTGTGTCAACAGCTTCGAGCCAATTGGTTACCCATGCTGACTTCGGTTCTGATCACCTTCCCTTAATTTTTGAAATATCCCAAGAAATAATGTCTAATCCCAACATTCAACTACCTTAGAGCTGAATGGGATCAATATCGAACATGAGTGGAATATAACGTCTATCCTAATATTCAATTGCAAATCAAAAATGATGTTCAATGCTTTTTCATCTCACTCTTGCTCACTTCATCTCAAGAAACTTGCTAAGCAATTCGAGAATTTCCATAATTTTAGTTTGCTGCCCATAATCGCAAATCAGTCCCATATGGATTTTATGTCAATTTTGAGATAACAACGCTCTCCACTATCAATTGGCATCTACTTTCATATTAGGTGATAAAACTACGATCTTTGATCATGAAAAATGTGAAAACAACATCAAGTCAGTGTGTCCCATCAAGCAATGTAATCGAATATCAGTCCCATTCTTAAATTTTATCGTCCAGAGGTGTGAAGTTACAGTTATGCTTTTCGATTTGCCATATTTTTCGCTGATAGAACATAACATGCAAGCTTCAATGGAACAGATGTTAACTTGAAAAAAATATTAATAAATTTACTATGATTTTTTTCAAATATTTACATGGGAATCGCACTTCGTAACTTCGACTGCCATTATCTCAATGCATACTTTTTCCATATGGGACTGATATGGGATTATAGGCAGTTAGTCCTATTGAAAATTAAGCTGCTCGGGATTATCTCGGGAAAATATTATTCATGATTTCTGAGGGACTGATTTGGACAAAGTAAGATCTATAACTAAAAAGTTTCATAATATGAAAGGTCCTGGTGATGATGGAATTTTCTATATCCTCAACAAAAAAAAACTCCCAGAGAGTACTTTGTCTTTCTTGGTAAAATTATTTAACAGATGTTTCAATTTAGCATAGTTTCCTGATAAATGGAAAAATGCAAAAGTTGTTCCAATTTTGAAGCCAGATAAAAATCCAGCTGAAGTCTTCAGCTATCGTCCAATAAGTTTGCTTTCTTCGATAAGTAAAATTTTCTTCTTACACGTCGTTTTGATCGAATTTGTCGTTTTTTTTAGAACAAATAAATAATTTCATCTTAATACGCCTTTTCGAAAAACTTAGTCTGGAAAAAGTGGTCAAATGTTAATGCAAAATGCAATCTCGGGAAGCAGCCTATATATGTGCAATATTTTATTTAAATCGATGAAGTTCGTGTCCAAGCGTTTTGCAATTTGGCGTGGAAATGTTCCTAAGCTAAAACAAAGATAAATGCGCAGTTGTTTGGTAAATCAATCAAGGGGTGTTAGAAACCTATCTACAGGGGATCCATTTTTCCTATAATTAATGCATTGCTTGTCACAAAATCATAAGCCCCCCTTCCCCCTTAGAGCGTGGCATGATATGTGCATCACCCCTACTGTGTAAATGAATGTTGTAATTTGTTGTATAACTGTTAAATTCACTTAGTTGAAGATGCTAAGTTTCAAATATCAGACTTAAAGTGGTCATTTTATGCAATAGATGAGGAGATGAAAGTATAAGGTTGATAGTTCCGTTAGAGTCCGGCAGTGTGAAAATTGTATTTAGAGAGTAGAAAGCGAACAAGGACAACTTTGAGGAAGGTACGAATCGGGTTGATCATCTCTCTTAACCAAACGCCCCACGTGGAGAGGGATGGTGAGAGGTATCACCCCAAAAACATTTTATATATTTTTATAATATCCATCTAGCAATAATCGATGCAATAAATGAATAAAAACATCAGTGCACCGAACGGATCGTCGAAATAATGAAGAAAAATGCTGTGGAGTCTGAAAAATTGTTCACGTAAGATTTGTAAATTTGTTTGTCATAACTATTAAGAGACTTAATTAAGCTTGTAGGTGTAGTTGCTCAGCATCCTAAAGCATGTGGATGCAAATTATTATAACCTTTTAGCTAAATAGCTTCACACCTACCTACAGGCGAATGATGGCAAAGCAATGAGTGAGCGCGCCAGTGCACTGATTTCACGCCAATCAATTTATGCACCACGCGAGAAATAAGTATGACAACATTTTAAATTGCTATAAGATGCAAATAACCGCTTATAATTGTCGGAGACAAAAATGCGTTCCGCTTGTACAGCGTATGCCTGTACCTACACCGTGCTACCATTTGTTCCATTATAATCGAGTGAACCATTATTACCATTATTTTGCATCAATCGTACAAACAGCACTAACGTTCCATCCTATTTTTCTTTTTCAATTGCAGGACAGCTTATGCTATTTTACTTTTGCTTCTACGTGGTACTAGCAGCACTGTTTGCCATCTGTATGCAGGTACTTCTCTCCACCATGAACCACCAGTATCCCAAATGGCAACTGGATGCCTCACTGATAGGGACCAATCCCGGTCTGGGCTATCGACCCATGCCAGAGAATATCCAAGAAGGTGCCATGATTCACTATACCGCTGCCAATAAAACCCAGGTGAAAGAATGGGTCAATCGGATCAACGACTTCCTGGCACGTTAGTATCACACTTACAACTTTATTTTAAAACACATACAATAACGTAGAAAACTCCCAATCGACAGCATACCGGGACCAGACATTGCTTCCAGGTGGAGGTAAAAATCAAGCCATTTGTGACTTCACCAACGCACCAGCTCAGGGAAATGTGTGCGCCGTCGATGTGACGAAACTTGGTCCATGCAACATTGAAGAGGGATACAGCTACAACAAATCAGCTCCTTGCATTTTCATCAAATTGAATCGCGTAAGACCATCTTGTCTTGTCACCCTAGGTTTCGCTCTGAATAAACAACATCCTTGTGTTTGCAGATCTACGGATGGGTTCCAGAATTTTACGACGATATCAATGATCTGCCCGATGACATGCCAACCGATTTGATCGACCACATCAAATCTCTGCCGGAACAAGATCGCAAACAAATGTGGGTGTCTTGTAATGGCTTAGCTCCAGCGGATGTCGAATCGATCGGCCCGATCGAGTATTTCCCACACCGTGGTCTCCCCGCATACTACTACCCCTACACCAACCTACCCGGTTACCTCAGTCCATTGGTGGCGGTACACTTTGCACGTCCAGCAGGTTAGTTAATGCGCAATAAGCTAGCAATTGGCGATTTTAATTAAAATGTTATTTTTATCCGCAGTGAAACAAAGTGTCAACGTTGAGTGCCGTGTGTGGGCTAAGAATGTCATCTATCGTGGAGGAATGCGTGATCGACAAGGATCGGTAAACTTTATTCTGCTGATCGATTAGGGACTTGGACGGAACGGGTAGCTTTCATGTTGTTATTCGATGTAAGACGATGGATACGATTCGGATTAAAAAAAAACGTTATGCGGACCAAACATTACAGTAGCACACGCTATCCGACTCGTATGTTGTATATTATTTCTTCATATAAGTTGTTACTGTTTAATTCATCAGAACATAGTACTTTTGCCACGTTCGTGATGGCCAGTTTGCATTACCATGTAATTTATTGTAAAGCCATAGCAGGAATATCTCCGAATCACTTGGAGTAACGATCGCAGACAAACCGAGAATAGTTGACTAACAGTAGAAGAATCGTCGAGGATTAATGCCAACATATTTACTTAATTGAGATGTGATTTGAGATGTATTAGAACAATGAGAATGGGAATAAATTATGCGTATTAAGGACCGTTTGTTTTATTCGTCTGCAGCCTAAAATGTTTAAGGAATATTGGTTGAATATTTTTACTAATTTATTCATGTCAATTCTTATGTTTAAAATCATATGCACTGCCGTTATACGAATAAGAGTCCCACGGTCCATGAAGATTACATAGAATATTGGACAGGTATGTTTATAACGGCAGTACAGGTCAGACTCGATCATGCTTGGCATACATAGTTTTGCTCACAAACTGCTCATTTGCTAATAGCTTTGCACAGAGTTGACAACACATAGTTCTGTTTGAAGCAGTCGATAGAATAGAGTTTAAGCTTTTTATAGGTATGTAAGAAAAAAGAGATTTTAATTATAGTAATAAATATAATATAGATAAAATATATTTGATTTTGGGTTGCAAAAATTAAGTGAGAAATGCTCGCTGCACATCTCAGACATTAAGTGTAAAAATTCATATGTGTTGATTCAAATGATAAGATTTACCTATTCTTTGCATGTTTACAGTAAACTATGATCCTAATCTATCAATTACTTTAAAGAAAACTAAATTTCAACAACTGAGTGAAAAGTTATTAACAAATGAGCAGTTGGTGTGTACAACTGTGTATGTCAAGCATGGACTCGATTGCCAAAGGATTCGATTATCCGTAATTTTAGACAGTTTGACAGCTTGACAGTTTTTTTTTATTAATTAATTTGAAAAGGCTCAAACGAATTAACTTTACAGAGTTCGCTATACAAAACATCGTGAAACTATGGTCAAAAGGTACAACACTAAAGGGTGATACGGTCAAAATTTGGTCAAGGGAAAACGCGTGTAAATCGGTGAAATCGTTTATTTAAAAAATCAAATTAAATTTCTTTTTCAAGTTGAATTAGTATAAAATTCAGGAAAAATATTCAGTTAGGCTTCCGCTTTTCCAAATCCGAATTGCCGGGCCTTACGCTTGACCCCTGCCATCAGATTTTGTACAGCCACCTTGTCCACCTTCTTCGCCGCAGAAAGCCAGTTTGCCTTGAACTGCTGCTCGCCCTTAGCAGTTTTTTTGGTCTTCTTTAGGTTCCGCTTGACAATAGCCCAGTATTTCTTAATTGGGCGGAGCTCTGGCGTGTTGGGAGGGTTCTTGTCCTTGGGAACCACCTGCACGTTGTTGGCGGCGTACCACTCCATGGCCTTTTTACCGTAATGGCAAGATGCCAAATCCGGCCAAAACAGTACGGAACAACCGTGTTTCTTCAGGAAAGGCAGCAGACGTTTATTCAAACACTCTTTCACGTAAATTTCTTGGTTGACAGTCCCGGAAGCTAGGAAATGCTGCTTTTCAAGCCACAGATACAGATGGCTTGCCAAACCAGATATTTCTTTGCGAAATTTGACAGTTTCATGTGCTTGAAAACATCTGCTACCTTTCCCCTTCCTTTTGCCGTATAAAACTCCTGTCCCGGAAGCTGCTTGTAGTCGGCTTTGACGTAGGTTTCGTCGTCCATTACCACGCAGTCAAACTTCGTCAGCATCGTCGTGTACAGCCTCCGGGATCGCGCTTTGGCCGTCGTATTTTGTTTATCATCGCGATTTTGAGTCACTACCTTCTTGTAAGTCGATAGTCCGGCTCGTTTTTTGGCTCGATGCACGGTTGTAGACGATACACCCAGCTTATTTGCGGCATCTCGGAGAGAGAGGTTAGGGTTTCGCTTGAAACTACCGGCAACTCTCTTTGTCGTCTCAGCGGCTTCCGGTTTTCGATTTCCCCCCGATCCAGACTTCCTGGCTGTCGACAAACGTTCCCCAAACACTTTAATTACATTTGTAACGGTTGATTTGGCAACTTTTAGCGATTTTGCCAACTTTGCGTGCGAGTAGCTCGGATTTTCGCGATGCGCGAGCAAAATTTTGATACGCTGCTCTTCTTGCTTGGACGGCATTTTGACAACTGAAGAGTGAATTCCAAAATCAAAATAGGAGCAACATTCTACACACACACACCTTCAAAATGAGGGGTGTTCAGGTTTTTTAAATGCAAAATTGAAAGAAATACGTCAAGTTGATATTGACCAAATTTTGACCGTATCACCCTTTATGAACACTTTATCTTCCGCTATATAATAAGCCTTCTCCGTCAAAACAGGATCCACTTTCAGTGATTTCATTGTATGGCAGTATCGCTAACGGGGGGCAAAGCGCTCTCATTGCAGCAATAATGGACGCAAAACGCGCAAAAAGCTTGAGTTTATTAAACTATCCAAAAATCACCGATGAGTTATCAGGTTAAAAAATTCATTGCTCGGTGCTTTTGCATTATGCTGTTCCCCTTTATTTGGCTGCCAAATTCAATTTCCACTCGAAATCCTGCAGGTAAATTGCAGTTCCACCCTTTTTCTTCAGTATGTGCTTGACAATTGACCAGTGTTCCTCAATTGACCTTAGTTCCGGAGTATTGGCCGGATTCATTTCCTTGAGAACCATTGTGACGCCATTTTTGATGCACCACTATTTGGTGAAATTTGAGTAGTGGCAGCTTGCCAAGTCCGGCCACCTCAATGCTGCTCCAGAAAAGACAGTAGCCTCTTCCGTAGGCACTCCTCCAAGTAAATTTGCTGGTTTATGGTCCCAGAAGTAACGAAAGTTTCGATTTTCAGCCCACAACTGCAAATTGCTTGCCAGACAAGGAACTTTTTGGGGAATTTCGATTTCTTTTTGATTTTACATTCTTCCGGGCACTCTTCCGGTCAACCGATGTATAAAATTCCTGCCCAGGAATTTGTTGGAAAACTGCCAGGACTGGATGGTTCAGGATTTTCGTTTCGAGTCTGCAGGATCGAATGGCGACGTGCTTGCTTCGGTGAAGCCATGATGTAAACAAATGAATTTATCCTGACAACCAATGCCTACTGTGATTCTATGCACTCTTAGCTCTTCAGTGAAATTTTGAAAACAAATACTCAAAAAATGCCGTAATGACAGTGTTTTTAATGTGTCCGATTTGTTTCTTGTTCTACCTTTAGATCTCTAGTTATGAAAATACGTCGTTGACGCCACCTCTAATTATGTTGGATCATCGTTTTGATACCGATTGACGTCAACTAAAAAAAAAAATCGGTCATATTGGCGTTAACGGGAATAATTTTAGAGCTTCGGAATCATTAAAAGTGAACAATGTTTTCTGAAAATCAGTAACAATGTGTGTTTCCACCCGATTGAATTATTTAAGATCAGTAGCTCTCAAACTTTTTTCTTTTGCTACCCACTTTTTAGGAATTGTATAAGCGGCCCTCCAATATTAATTACTTAAAAACTCCAAAACGACTTTAAAACGCCAAAAAAAGCTATGGATCTGCATAATTTCTTGTAACCCAGGCCCGCCCCCTAGGATTAATGTAGCCTCCTCTAGAATTGATACTACATTCACTTATTTTCCATACACATCAAAATTGTTCGCAAGTTGAGATCGGAGTAGCAAGAAAGCTGACGTGTTTTTCTTTTGCTACGTATTTTTCGTCAGCGAATTAAACATTTTTTGCATTAAATTTGTTAATTTTTGTGCTGAAATTTCGTTTCAAGTGTCCTTAAAGTTATCATTTAGTGATAATAATGTATCGTGTTTTGCCTGTTAACCTTGAATCTAACCTCCAAAATACATGACGCAGATTCAGTTTCATTGTTCGGTGTCGGTTTTCATTGCCTCCCGGGAGCCCGGTTCTCCGAGTTTGGATGCCACACTTTCGGCGTGTAGTTCTATTGAGGGATTCGTCACCGTGGGTGAGTTCAAACCCGGTCCGGTTGGTAAATTAGCCCGGGAACGTGCTATCCGTCGTGAGTTTTGGCAGTGATTAGGTGGCCGACGTTGCCGTGAATCAACAAGTTTTACGCTTGCAAAAGCGCTCGACTGCTGGTCTCTCGCCGGTGTTGGAGATTGTGAGCAATCTGAATGATGCTTCGCCGGATACCGGAAATGAGATGGAAAGCGTAGAGAAAAACAAATCTACGGAACCCATGGATTGGCGGATCAAATTAACATGGTGACAATTAACAATTTAAAAAAATAAACGAACTAAATACGTGCCAGGATTCAAAAGAACATTTTGAAACTGGAAGTGTGTGTGCAATGCGGGGCTTATTGTAAGTGACAGTAACCTCAGAATGGTCGTGACTCTCCAGACATTCTGAAATGGGTTGCTGGATCTGTAATAGAGCTATCACTTTCTAACTCCCGGACTAAAGCTGTCTACAATGACCATAAATGCGGCATTGTAGAGAGAGTTCTTTCGTAATAACTTTCATAATAGCCAGTGGGGGTTAGAGGGACTACCCGAGCAAAGTCGGTTAACAAAATGAAAGCAAATCGATAATAAAGTTTGCAGTTTCTATCATAATGAAAACTTATTTTGATTTCAATTGTCAAGACATAAGTCTGATATCATATTGTGCTTTCATTATGCAGTCAAGCCTTTTAAAACTGTCGTTGAACTAACGATTATTGTTTATTTGTTTTGTTTAACACATTTTAGGTCATTTGAAACTTGCCCGGGGTGAGATTTAAGCTCAAGTCTTTCAGCATGAGAAGCATGGATGCTAACCATTTACACCAGGCCCGTATTCAGTTAAACATTATGAATGCAAAATCAGAAATCAAATTGATTTTATTGAAAGCAGGATTAGTTTTCCGTTTGATTCAACAGTGTAAAATTCTGCTCTCATTTTTGCTGTGTTAACCGTTAAGTCAACCAAAATGAGATCAACTGGAGTATTCAAAATAAGTTACATCATAACAGCAAAATTTGATTTCAATTTGATCTCAAGCTTTGCTCGGGTACACACACACATCAAAAATGTTCGCAATTTGCCTAATTATGAAGTTCAAAATAAATTTAGTACCACTAGGATTTTTCCTCAGTTACGTCAATGAATAAATATAGACACTCATGTAAAATATGTTGCGATGACTGCATGGTATACAATAGTGTGTTGCTTTGATGCTTTAACTAATGCAGTGTCTTTTTAACTTCAATGAGTAATCACCTTTAAATTCTTGGAAAGAAGCGGCTTTGGGTGCATTGGCATGGGCATTGGAATTAACATTGAAATGGGAATTGGCATGGGAATTGGCATGGGAATTGGCATGGGAATTGGCATGGGCATTGGCATGGGCATTGGTATGGGCATTGGCATGGGCATTGGCATGGGCATTGGCATAGGCATTGGCATGGGCATTGGCATGGGCATTAGCATTGGCATTGGCATGGGCATTGGCATGGGCATTGGCATGGGCATTGGCATGGGCATTGGCATGGGCATTGGCATGGGCATTGGCATGGGCATTGGCATGGGCATTGGCATGGGCATTGGCATGGGCGTTGGCATGGGCATGGGCATGGGCATGGGCATGGGCATTGGCATGGGCATTGGCATCGGCGTTGGCATGGGCATTGGCATGGGTATTGGCATTAACGTTGAAATGGGAATTGGCATGGACATTGGTATGGACATTGGCAATTGGCATGGGTATTTGCAAGGATATTGGCATGGACGACATGGATATTGGTGTGAATATTGGAATATACAGTGGCATGGACATGGGAATTGGAATGGATGTTGACATAGAAAATGGCACGGATATTGGCATGAGCAATGGGTGACAGCAAGGTTGCAAAGACTCATTTCAGCTAAAACAATGTTTTTCTAAATTATGAAATAATTAGATGCCATGATCAAATTTTGAATTGGTAGGATACAAGAAGAGGTTGCAAAGAATGTGTTTGACATATTAAACCTGTTTATTTCACTTCATGAGAGTCACAATCAGCGATTTTTCACAAACTCACTCACTCACTCACTCACTCAGCGATCAGCAAATCGCTGATTGTGACTCATAGAAAGCAAAATTTACAGGTTTTATGTTTCCAACGCATACTTTGTAACCTCTTCTTGTAAGTTACAAGTAAAACATGCCATCATACCATCTTTTGGTTTTATTATTCCGAAAAACATTATTTTAGCTGAAATGAGTCTTTGCAACCTTGGGTGACAGATGAATTGCCTGAAAAATTACCTTTGATGTTTTCTGTTCGATATTATGGAAATGTGCGATTACAATAAAGTACCCGAGCAAAATCGGTTAACAAAATAAAAGCAAATCGATATTAAAGTTTGCAGTTCCTATCATAATGAAAACTCATTTTGATTTCAGTTGTCGCGACATAAGTCTGATATCATATTGTGCTTTCATTATGCAATCAAAACTTTTTAAATGAAAGCAACTTAATTTGGAGTTTTTCTGTTACCGTCTTGTTTAAAATTTAATTTAAGTTAATCTGTCGTTGAACTAATGATTATTGTTTATTTGTTTTGTTTAACACATTTTATGTCATTCATGACTTGCCCGGGGTGAAATTTGAGCTCAACTCTTTCAGCGTGAGAAGCATGGATACTAACCATTTACGCCAGGCGCGTATTCAGTTCAAAATTATGAATGCAAATTCAGTAATCTAATTGATTTCATTGAAAGCAGGATTAGTATTCCGTTTGATTCAAAAGTGTAAAATTTTTGCTGTGTTAACCGTTAAGTCAGCTGTGCCAGTGGTGTAGTGGTAAGAGTGATTGCCTCTCACCCCAAAAGGCCTGGCCTCAATCCCAGTCGGCGCCGCCGGGATTTTCTGAGGCATCTCTGATCATGTCTTCCTTCATAAGGAAAGTAAAACCATTGGTCCCTGGTCTATTAGTTGATGGGTCGATAGGTAGGGTCCAGGTGTGGGAGCTGCCGCCCTGGCGTCGGTAGTAAAAAAACTTTAAGTCAACCAAAATAAGCTCAACTGGAGTATTCAAAATAAATTAAATCATAACAGCAAATTTTGATATCAATTTGATCTCAGGGTAGCTCGGGTAGCGCCCTACCCTATTATTGTTATTGTGTACATGTAAATGTCAAAAGTTTTCAAATCCGTTCACTAGAATCGGTGTAATAGTCGAACATGTCTAATTCATTTCTAAACGGCCCAAGTAACAATTTTGATTTTATGAGGGTTCTGTAGACCATGATTTAGACTTGTAGATTGCTTTAAAACTTCGATAAAACTTGCAATGTTACTTGGAGGGGCATGTTCACAGACAAGCATGGCTTCATATCAAGACGATTCACCAAAATCGCTCCAAAAAAATTAATTATTCTTCCGAACAAGCGATTTCTTTTATTTCTTTCATTGCAAAACAAACTCGGTGTTTTAAGATTATTGGTCAAATAGAAATTTGTATTCTCTCTTATTTCTTCCACCAAGTCACTCTGCGTTGGAAACACAATATGTAAAATTCAACAATTTCAATCTTTTATAGTTCAATGAAGTCCCGTATCATATCAACCAATCATCTTGTATCACCTGGCCTGTCCCAGACATGTCAGCCCAATGAGCTGGATTACCGAGGTGAAGCAATCGGTTTAGTTGTGTGGGTGAAACCCCTGTACGATACAAGTAATTAGTGACGTCACTACTTGCGTTTACGTTGATTTTTTGGTTTACTAATACAACAATATTTCACGATCTGCTTCACCTCTCTCTGTACCTCATTGATTTCAGCCTACATACTATCAACTCGCCCTATATTGCTCTGCGTCATTGCAAGTTATCTTATCTCTTACTTGTGTTAAATAAAATCTTTTTAAATAAAAACACTCCGTGTCTCACTGCAAGTTCGATCTCACCGTACTTCTGACTATTGCTATACTTCACCATCTTCACTGCTATCTTTATTGTCGCAACATGTTAAACATACCTTTCCATTCTCTTACATTATAGTTTCTTCGCCTTGAGGATAGTATTTCTCTTGAATCTTGCTTAACTTCATCATTGGAATTTATTGGAATGTGTAGAAAATACTTATCGTTCTAAATCTTCATTTTTTAACACTTTTACTCTCGAATGAATGTTATGACCGAAACATTTGTTATAGAAAATCAACTATGATTTTATTTTTCGTTTCAAAGTCATCTTCCGACCTATAAAAAATACAAACAACTTAACGATATCAACAGGCGCTTCTCAGCTAAAAATCACAAATATATCACAAACACTTTATCCCCTACCTGTCTAACAATTAATAAAGCTTCATTACGGCACACCCTTACTGATTGAGATTCGGTAACCACTGGTAGTACGGCTTTGTTTGTTGCCTTTTTTTTCTATATAAGTTTGAAGAATTCGTTTGTTTAAGATTAGGAGAAAAATCATTTTACCATTTTATCTTGAATTAAAGCCGAAGAAGAATTATTCTGAAACACTTGGTAACAGCCACATGTTGCTTGAAGTTGTCAAGTTTGCTCTAGTTTTCACGCCAGGGGTCAGTTTCACGGTACATCCGATCAACGTTGTCCTTGAGTAGATGTTGTTGCTCTGCAAATAGGATACATGTAATTATTTCCCTATGATACCTATCAATCCTCAGGAATGTCCTACCAGCATTCAAGTTTGCTATGACACACTGCTTCATAAGAAATTCGTAACAAAGCTCACGGCCTAATCCAAATGCATGCATGTTGCAGGTGAAACTCCTGGAAAAACGTCAATATATCAATCGACCCGAGACAAAAATCCGTCTTCAATTTACCCCAATTGTCCGAAGCTCAGATTCTGATGATACTTTTTATCCTCCTGCAGTTCGAACGGATCCGTCCGATCACAGGCACTTGTCGAAGAAGATCGATCATTTTCAGGCACCACGAGTGTATTGCTACTGTTCGCTTCGTCATCCTTGTTATGCTGCTGCTGAGAAGCCGAACTAACCACTTTCGTAGGCGGTACTGGGTGATGTTGTCGTTCCGTTTGAAGAGCATCAAAAAAGGCTGCATTCCAGAAGCGAAGGGAATGCCAAATAGGTTGATCCCGAAGGTACGTGTACAAGTACTCACGGTAAGGTTCACAACCAGGAACGTCAACTAGGGACAAAATCCAGTTAGTATTGTTTTTTTTTAATTCGTAGCATAGAAGTAAAATTCGGCTTACTGTCATGGTAAAATGTAAAGCACATGTTCATTAGGGTTTTGGCCGGTGAGAAGTCTTCGCTTTCGGCACACTCAAACAGGACGATTGCAAAGTACTGAACCAAGGAGTAGAACGTCGACTCATCCACTCGCTTCGATTTTGCCCTTTGTGCATTAACTAAACGAGAAAACCACAAGCGTCCAGTTTCGGTCTGCAATGAAGAAACAGGGAAATAAAGGGCTGCCCATAAACTTCGTAGACAGTTTTCTATTTCGCTTTTTAAACCACCCCTCCGTAGACAATCTGTAGACAATAGAAATTTTCTAAATTATTTTTCATCTATTATTTTGGAGTTCTGATCATCATATTTACAGGTTCAACAGGTCTGTGGAGTTGGGTCTAAATCGACCAACCCCGACTCCTCAAATTTGAAAATAACCGACTCCAATTCGAACAAACTACATACAATGGAAATGTACTTCAACGAATTGCGGTTGAGTAAGTATGTAATAAAAGATTTAAAATTTAAGCAAAAATATTCCATTGGAGATGACTTGGATATTTATTGATTTATTTTTTAAAGATAACCCAAGTTCTACAAATCTCAATCATGGTCTACAGAACCCTCATAAAAGCCAAATTGTTGCCAAATTTGGATATTTTGCAAAGATATCTATGTTCACTGATTCAAATACTTGCTGTTTGGAATTATATCAAATAAACCAATTGAATCACAATACAGTGAATCATGCTAAGTATTCTAGATAATCATGAGAATACATTTGAGTAAACATATAAATGCTTTGAAAATAAATTGTCTATTTTTTAAAATATTAACAAATTCGAAGAGATTGATGCTAGCTGATGATACAAATATTTGTCAGGCGAAAATTCAAAGCTTAAACATTCTAGTTATTATATTTAGCGCATTTTGAAATGCCATGCGACAATTGAACAATTAAAATTGCTTTTAAAATCAGTTTATTGATTGATAATAAACTAGCACCACTAAAACAAACAGTCGCATTTGCTCCCAATGGATAGAACTTGTCACAACCAAAACGATAATAGTCATCATGTATAATAACATTGGTAATTTGAAAAGAAGTTGTACAAAACTTCAAACAAAACTGTCACAACTTCAAACAACCTCGGACCCCCGTTAATCTGAACGACACTGCGAGTATATTAACGGGTCCATTGTCAATTTGAACTTCTAGTAAGCCTACGACCATCAGAAAAGCGCGTAAACAGTAACCTTATTTGATGTTTTGTTTTGATTCTGCGTTTCGTTTCGCAACGTTCCATTTAGCTTTACTCTATTCCATGTTCTAGATGACGCTTAAACAATGTTTAGTTTGCAAGGTGTGCAGATTAGCGCGGTTTAAACTAAAAAGTGTGAAAATAACCGGGAGTCCACGGTAAATGAATAACTTTGAACAAAATTGATCTATTAATATTTAACTTAATCATTCACTCAAGGGGTATTCAACTTTGCACACCATAAACTGTGCCGAAAGATGTGCCAAGTGCTATGCCAAATGTGCCGAAGTAGGCTATCAAGGTGTCAATATCCCATGAGTTTGGCAACTCTGAGAAACTGGAAGCTATCAAAGCTATATGGTGCTCAAGCAAACTCGACCGATCAACAAGATTCTGACTCGATGTCTATTTGAATTACTGATTCCTTGCAGGTGTGCAGAAATGAAGTCTTAACCTAATCGATGGAGGAAGAAAATGCCATCCTTTGAAATCCTCTACTAAAGCAAACAAAGAACTCGAACGGACGGAAAGATGAACGACGGTCATGTAATCGACGCGTCGAGTACCTAATGTGGACTCAAAGTCATCTCTGCGAGAAGAAAGCTCGAGAAGCAAGAAACGAGAAAAATTCCATCCCGGAAGATCTTTGGCAAAACCGATATCTGAACCTGGCCAAAAACCCCTATGATAATCTTTTTGTCTTTATTGATTATAGCATTATAGTATTTGGTGCTGGATCATTAAGCCGAAGTACGTTACGCTTATGTAAAAAAAAAACATGCTATATTTTTATGTTGCATTTGTACAGAGAGAGGTTTTTGGTCGCTTTTAAAATTTAGTCGATTGCTGAATTTATGTATGGGCCCAAATTAGGGGCACTTAGCCCGACATTACATCCATTTCCCCTATATAGATGCTACATAGCAAACTTGTAAATATAGCTCAACTCTCATAGAATATCATGCTCTATTCTTCGTTCCAAACGTAAATGTGACCATCGCATAATGCCGTTCCCGTTTCGGTTATGTCGCACCTGTGTCAGGAACATCTCCAATCTGTAAGCAATTAACGGCAATGAAAACCATTATTTTCAAGGGTTGTTTGCCATCTGGAAACCGAGGGCTCGGAAGTTATATGACCAATTGCTGTGCGAAAATCGGTGTGCGTTATTATGGACGATAAATCATACGTTCAATTTGATAACAAAACTCTACCTGGTGATCAGTACTACACCGTTCGTGCTGGTAAAAAGGCTATGGTATGGCTTTCCAAACCGTTTGTGACAATGGATACTACAGAGGTAAGTGTTTAAACAAGCGTCTGTTACCCATTAACTGCAAACACGACACCTCAGTACTGTTTTGGCCGGATTTGGTGCATTACTCCTAGGACATGGTAGTCTGGTATAGAGCCAACAAGGTCCAATTCATACCCGAGGAGATGGATCCGCCAAACTGTCCCCAGACCAGGCCAATCGAAACTTTTTGGGCCCTAACCAAAGCATATTTGCGGAAACATGCAAAGGCAGCGGATTGCGTTACAAAGTTTGCGAAAGACTGGGAAAAAGTATCCAAAATTGTTGTAAATTATTGTTGTTGCTGTAGCTAATGAGTAGCATGAGATCAAAAATCCGCTCCTTGGTTTACGACTGATCGTATCTCGAATTTTCTACGTTAAACTGTAAGAGAATACTATAGAGAACATGAATACAAAATAAAAATCGAGTTTTCTGTAAACATAGTTAAGTTGTCGTTTTTTTTTTAAATCGTACTTAGACATTCACACCCTAAAGGCATTTGACTAACCCTTGTTGAAAGTACCCTGGACCCCCTGCTAATCCGAACGACACTTCATGTATATTAATGGGGATAATTTTTTATTTGCACTTCTAGTAACCCTATCAGCATCAGAAATCCATATTTCTGGTAGCCTTATTTGCTGTTTTGTTTTGGTTCTGCGTTCCGTTTCGCAATGTCCCATTTCGCTTTCTTCCATTCCATATGCTGAATGACGTTTGAGCAATGTTTAGTGAGGTCCACGGTATATGAATATTTGACAGTGTTTTCCATTTTCTGTAACCGGAAGCCGCCATCTTAGATATAAAAATTGCGTCACAAATAGATTTCCAGTCCCTACACGTCTCACTGATTCCTAAAATACCCATGTTGTGGGATATTTCAAAGTATTTCCCAGTTTTTCTGTAATCAGAAGTCGCCATCTTAGATTTCAAAATGGCGTCACATATCGATTTCCGGTCCGTACACGTCACTCTGATTAAAAAAGACACATTTGACAACATTTGTTATCAACAAACTTTATTTACGAAGTAAATCCCAAATCATAAGGTTTTTCTTATACAAAGTAAATCCCAAATAACGTGTTTTTGCACACTGATGCGATTTACGAACCTCCAGGTTTGGATCGTAAATGGAGTTTCCATTATTTACAAAATTGACAACATTTGTATACGCATTACAATCAAACCAAATTTTCCACGATCAATGAAATGGTCACAATCAGTGATGCAAAATATCATGACAATCACTCGACACTCATCAACGCATCAACCGACTATCGCTGACAGAACGTTTTGTCACGCAGTGAGAGGTAGAGCCATGACAAACAACAATCAACAATGAATTGCAAACAAAGCTGGCAAAATTAAACGGTAGCTGTTGGTCTTACTCACCAACACACTCACATAAGCAAGCAAAGCAGTAACTGCTCGAAAACGAGCACAGATGAGTGTCGTGATTGTCGGGAATGACCAGATCGGTGATGGATCACCACCGAAGACAACATTCACCAGTTGCTTTTTACTTCTTTCGTCAACTTGATGGATATTGATGGAGAGTCAGGCCGTGACAAGGCCTATACCAACAGCAGCGTTTGACAGTAAACAGCATGTCGCAGGCTCAAATCGTCGTTGTTCCGGATTTTTTTAACAGTAAGGGGATATTGCTGACGAACAGATACTTGAATTTCCTGAATCGAATGCCACAGTATGTGGATTGTATCAGACGGCCAAGAGATATTTCAAGACTACATTCGGGACATTCCGTGCAAGCTCTACCACAAACCAGATTAACCCGTGAAGCGAACCGTCTACAATTGCGACTTCCCTTCTAACACATCAAGCTTGTTAGGTTCACTTGACCAGATTTGGTGAGTTCGTTCCATTTCGTCCTTTATAATATTTTCATACTTAATTTCCGAGTACTAATACTACATTTATATATAAATGATACTACAAACATTTCCAACTCATTAAATACGCATCAATCAAGCAATACCGCATGATTGTAAGTTCCAGTCAGCGAATCCAAATACATGAAGCAACCAACGATACAGACAAAACGGTTGCTACGACTACCATGACAAACTCGCTCTGTAACATAGCTCGATCGGAGTGGTAGAAGGATAATGATATATTGCTTGCCTGCTTTGTTGCAATATACACGGATGAGGACATAGATTGATCTGAATCGAGAAAAGACATAACAAAAAAAATCCCAATAACACACGTGTATCATCTTCGGCTTTGCTTCGTGAAGCAGCTTACCAACAATTTGCTCGTTTCCTTCTACCGCCCCGAGTGAGCTATGTCACACGGGCTACTTGTCATGAAAAAGAAGGATAAAGATTATATCATTATTGCTTTCCACTTCTGACATAGCGTTATCATTCGGTTCATTGTCATTTAAAGTTATTTTTGATTCCTTGGTTCCAGTACATTATTAATGACTCCCACCTTGAAATGTATTGAAGCGGGGCTTATCGTATGCGAAAATAGCTTCGGGGTGCTTGCGTTCTTGAAAGGGGCTTTTCGAGTTGAGATATAGCTGTCACCTTTAAACTCCCGGATTTAAGATTCTTGCAATTATTTATAGAAAAGATGGTTGCAGGAGAATTCTATCCATAATGCCACTGCCAGTCAGTGGGAGTTAGATTGTAAATACACACCCACAAGTTTTTCTCAGACGTAATTTCGATCAGAAATGCCGTTTCCGTGCTACAATGTTTTAAAAATTTCAGGGTGCCATTTTGGAAATTTCACATGATCCAAAATTGCCGAATTTTAGTAAAAATGTGAATTATTGCTACAGCTTCCATTTCCCGGTGGTTTCCACCATCCCGGGATTCGGGAAATATTTATTTGATATCTCGGGATCCCGGGAAGGGAACAAAGATAGTAAATTGTTTTAATATTCATATGTTTCATCTCCTTCGAAGAAAGATAAAAAAAATGAGATTCCTTCAATACTAGGGACATCAGATTTAAAGACACATCTTCATTTTGAAGACATTTAAAATTCTGTGAAGGTATTTTTTCATGCAGACATTTTGAAGACATCTCATGATATGTGAAGTTGTTTCAAGACCTGCGGAAGCTGTAGCAGGCTTCCGATGGTTTTTTTTATTTTATGCTGGCATATGAAGATTTTTGTTAAAGAAATGAAGTTTTTGGCTTCATATTTAAAGCTTCTTCCTGAATATGTTGAATATGAATAATGTAACCAAATCGGATATTTCAGAATAAAACTTGATCCAATTGAATATTCACAGGACTTCACTGAAACATTCGATTAGCTGGAGATCTTTTGAATACTTCCTGATCAACGTACAGTTTTGGGAGAATATCGTCACATTAATACTTGATCAACCTGAAGCCTTGAAAACAAAAAATCCAGAGGACTTTATTGTGATCGTTCATCAGCTTGAGATCTTTAAGCAATTCCTAACCGATCTGCCATCTTAAGAGAGCCAATTGAAAGTTTGACTAGTTTAAGATCTTCAGATTCTGACCAACCAGCAATCTTGAGAGACTATCAAGAGACATTATTTGAATTTATGAACAGTTGAATATCTTAAGAATAATAATTGATCAACCTGAAGTCTTGAAAAATATCCAGAGGTCTTTAAATCTCGGACCAACTGCATATCCTTTAAATAGTCTCTTATCAAACTTCCATGTTGGAAGGATGTCTAAAAGATGTCGTTTGAATTTTTGAACAGTTGCAGATCTTCAGAACATTACTTGATTAAGTTGAAAAGTCTTGAATAATATCGAGAGATATCATCGCAAATCCGTGAATATCAGTTATACGAAGATTCCTGTACTTTCAAGAAATTTGAACTTAAACTCTAAATCCTGGGATATTCCGTCAACTTCTTTGAAGTTCCCAGTACTTCAAAGATTTTTCCATAGCTTACATCTTTTAATTTTTCGATAGGTATCACTTAATTTCTGCCCAGCTTGCTGAACTTTCAAATAATTCATGCGATGTTCCGTAATCATCGTCCACGAAATTATTTAACATTCTACGAAGTATCCTGAAGATCTATGATGGTCCCTGAAGTTTAACGAAGTTCCACGAACTTCTATGAAGTTCTCTGAAATCAAATGAATGTCTCTCTAAGAAATTCCCTAATGTGACGTGATATTATGTTTGTCAGCCAAATTTCACACTAGTCCGTACAGATCATGATGATTATGGTGGATGATTTCTGTCATGAATGTTTTTGTAAAAACTATTTTGCCGTGCATTAGGATTACATTGATTACATACTAACGGGTAAAGGTAATGCATGCCTTTGTGCGTAACAAATGACAGCGATGGAGAGCTATGGAAGCCAGGATAGAAAACGTTGACATATAGAAGTTCCTCCAGAAGGAGTAAGCATTTTACAAGATTCAGCTCGCTAATCTAAGGAAGGACTCTAAAAACTGCAAATACTGAGTTTTTTTCATCAGTTGAGACTAGTACTACTTCCAACCATCTTAACAATGCATTTCAATGGTTTTTCGATCAACTATGAACGATGAACGGACATCTCACAACGCTCAACCTGATTTTCGTCTATGTACCATCTAGATACGCGATTATAAAATTTAATAAAAATGTTCACGGTTTGTTTCACTGCTAGATCTTATTTTTCACGAGTGCTTCTTGTACAACGATCATATACAAAACGTGATGTCTGTGTGCCATACTTTCGATAAATCAGTATGAATGACAAACGAAGGGAATAGATATATTTCATAAGATGTGAAAGTTCTGGATTCTGCTACAGATATTCCAAGATATATTTAATGGGGTAAAAGAGGGATAAAAAAATTTCACGGGATTGACACGATCCCGGGATTGATAAAAAAAAATTCCCGGGATTCGGTAATCCCGGAAAATGTCACAATCCCGGGATTTTCATCCCGGGACATCCCAGGATGGAAGCTCTAATTATTGCCCATAACAAACAATCACGCAAATGTGTATACACATCGGAGAAGGTCGATCCAAAAATTGAATCTGTTTTCGGTATTTGACCTGGAATTGCTCCAAAAGTCTGTTCCAGTTAGTATTTGGCCGCTTCTTTTTAATTACTGTATCTTCGCTAGTTTTCGCCTCAAGAAACTGTTGACAGCGTTTTGATCTGCAAGGATTGTTTATTCAGTGGCGAACATTTAATCAGGAAACAAAGTTATCGAAGATGAAACGTGAAAAAATTCTGCACACTCACGTTGAAAACTCAACGTGGGCAGGAGGAATGGAGGAATCTGTATGCGAGAAGGTTTTCGTACGAGCTATTTCTGACCAAGTATAACAGATGTATTTTGATATACGACGAAACTTACGTGAAAATGGAGTTTGGACGAATTCCAGGTCCAAAAATTTAACCTTATTCAAATTTGTCTTTGCAGATATATTCGCTCGCAAGTTGATGATTAGGCAAGGCATCTGCAGTTGAGGAAAGGAAGCAAAGGTTTTCATCACTGAAGCGACTATGAATGGACAACTTTACAAGGAGGAATGTCTCCAGAAGAAAATTTTGCCATTCATTCTGTCACATGAAGATCCCGTAAAGTTCTGATCTGACTTAGCCAGCTGCCATTACAACAGGGATGTCATTAAAAGGTATAAGTAGAATAATGTCGATTTTATTGAAATAAGTATCAATCCTCCAAATTGTCCAGATTTTCGCTCCATCGAAAAATTTTGGGCAAATATCAAGCGTACATTGAAGAAATGTATCACTGATACTTTTCGCAATGACCATAGTGAAGACACACAAAAACAAACTGGCAAGCGGAAAAAATGTCGTGACATTTCTGAACTGTTTTCTACCAGCAACTGAATATTTTCGCACAAAGAAGGAGACAAGACCAGCGCACGACATAAATTTATGTCATGTAGAAGGTTGCTGGTTAATTACTGCATTTATTTGATATTTATTGCATGGAATTAAAATATATGAATGAATACTAATCACCCATAAGAATAGACGCTATAATTATACGTAAATAAGGCAGATGATAATTTATGTCACACGAAAGCTTGCAGCTTAAATTTAATCACTGTAAACTGTTTGAAAAAGAATGGGCTGCGACATTTTTCCTATTCTCTGTCTCCGCCGTTCACTTCAAATGTAGATATCAAGCTGAACATTGTGCGTGCATTAGGTCCTAAGTAACATTGACAGATTCTCATAACTTTTATTTTTTTATGTATGGTAGAAATGCTCATGTCATACAGAAATAGACAACTCCAAGAGTGAAAATGCGATTTAAATTGGACTATTCAGTTCAATTATTCAAAAACTTTTGTCTGTTAATGAATTGCTCATGCAGTAAAGAAGAAGTAACCTCCAAGAGTGAGAAAATACTTTCGAGTTTTTTTTTCAGTTGGATTGCTTGATAGCTCATGAGTATTCCAAAGAACTGCCCATGTTATAAATATGCAGAACTTTAAGAGAGATGAAATACTTTAAAAAAAATAGTTAAATTGCTCTAATTGAATCTTAATTTGGTGTGCCTGAATACAAGCAGAGAAGAATGAAAAATATTGGTAGCACCCCAACTCACCCGCGCATATTGTCCAAAGTCCGACTTCAGTTCTAGCGTAATGGCGGAACTTTCCCGAAACAAAACTTTCACAAACCGTTTCATAAAATCGAGAATCGCTTCCTCGGATTGGCTGTCGAGGCTTATCGACGACGCCCAAGATGGCACCGAATTTTCCGACTCTGACCGGATCCACATCTTTAGCTCGGAGGATTCCAGGGTCGCACTTAGTACGCAGGACTCATTGTCGCTGGTAGAGGCACTGCTGGGAATACCTATAACATGAAATCAAGTTTAACTAACAAACGACTTATTCACGTAAGGATTTATGTAATAATTACCAATTTTAGGTTCTCTTACGAAGTCCTTAACGGACGGAACAGCTTCCACTGCTGGTACGGATTTCGAGTTCACTTCCACTGCCAGGTCACTATCTCCATCGGGAAGGGGTTGAGGTGATTTGGAATCGATTGAACAGGAATTATTGCTATAATTACTATGACTAAACTCGGTGCTAATACTGTTTGAAGGTGGTCGTTCCATGACTGGAACCGGTTGTGTACTGCCGTTTGATGTTGCTGCTGCAAGGAAAAGGGGAAAAAAAACTCATGTCAAGAGCCACTCAATTCTTCAAAACAATCTCGACGCCGGAAATATGCTTACGATGGCTGAATGCGGGATTTCTGTAGCGCCCCGAAAGCACCTCTTCATGGGCTCTCCTCTCTTTGGCTCGGCGAAGTTCGAAATCAATTTGGTGACTCTCGGAATGATCATCTGCGGGACGAAGCGCATTTGAAGCTGTTTAATATTGTTTGATAAGTTATTTATACTTAAGTGGATTTATGTAAACAAAAAAAAAATCATCAAATGAACATAAATTGTGTGGCTGTGAATATTATGTTCGGGTTTTGTTAGCAATGGAGAACGCTACATAAATTTAAAGATTGCTTAGCCAGAAACCGAAACAGCATATTATTGGTACTATAAAATGTACTGAAAGGAATCATGCTAATTTGCAACTCTTTTGAGAAAGCAACTTATAACTTCTTCTTCTTATATTGACTTCATTACGTCCTCTTTTAACTTTGTGTTCGTTGAGCGCTTCCACAGTTGTTGATTGAGAGCTTTCGAAGAGTGTACCATTTTTGCATTAATATAATTGTGTGGCAACTTCCAGGAAACAATCCTAGATCGGACCAGGAATCGAACCCAGCCGCCACCAGCATGGTCTTGCATTATAGCTGCGCCTTTACCGATCGAGCTAAGGGAGACCAGCAACATCTTGTTAAATAAAGCTTCTTAAAATGTTTACAAGCTCGAACAAAATTGATAAATCAGTCTTAGAATGTTGTATTTGATCTACGGCAGCGCAAAGATAAACAAAATCAAGTAAAGAATTTGAATTTGCAATACCCGCAAAACCGCTTCACATGCCATCATCGTTTGGTATGAAAACTGGAAACATTTCGAACTTTATCAATTTTTCTTCCCTTACCTGGGTGCTTCCAGTGCGCTGCTTCGTACTTTTTCCGCAGCATGGTGTCTACCTTTGCCTGATTGCGATGTTCTGTCGTTTCAGTATCTTCCGAAGATGATAAACTTAGAGCGGCGTCTATCTGAAAAGTGCCAGAAAAAGAATGCAACGTAATTTCCCTCTGAATTTGATAAATACAATGTTTGAAAAAAAAGTCCGTTGATAAGCACGTGAGCGTCTGAAAATTTCGTTCGAATTCTAAAAAAAAATTCAACGACAGTAGAAGCTTATCAATTACATGCTGAAGGACAGTGTTTTACAACTGTAGGTAGGTATACCAATGTGTATTGAATAATTTATTCTCAAACAAGTGTGCGCCTCAAATGACAATACACGTTGCAGAAAAGTGTAAGCGAAATATAGGACACTCTTTTGCACCATATGGTCATCCAATCCGACATTCTAAAAACAAAGGCATGAGGTGGTGACTAAATTTATTGCGGTATTTTATCTGAATTACAATCTCCTCATACAAAACAAGGACCCGCTACAATGAACTGATGAGAAAGCATCCAATAAAATCGATTATTTCAGAACCGGTTGAATGAAGGATCGAAATGGGTTCGGCCTAAATTGACCCTATATAACACAAGACCACTTTGAAACGGACTATCGTAGGTTGCGACCAGCTTTTAAAATTTCATAAACCATCCACTAAAATTCGAACTACCGACAGATATTATAAATGTAAAATGATTTTAAAACCTGAATTAAACCACCTATGGTGAGATCTGACTCTTCTTACAAATTGATATAATGTGCTGTAAACCATGGCCAGCTTAGTAATACAACAAACTCTTTGCTTATTACCGCGCTCCTAGTGGACGTTTTCGGAAGCTTCTGACGTCTATCTATTGACATCAACAATAACAGTAACATTGTATATTTTCAGTTCATAAAACGCTTTTGTTTTGGAGACAGTCACCATGCAAGAGGAGCTTAGAAATTAATCGTGCACAGTCACCTTTAAAATCCTGCTAAAGTGTTGAATTTTCCTAGAAACACCGTATGGTGCGTGCTCAAAACGTACAGAGAAACCTTGACGACGAATTGGAAGCCTCAAAGTAAACGCCGAAGTGGAACTTCCAACCGTCAGCTCTATGGAAAGGTCGTTCATTAGAAGCAACCCAGGTATGTCCGATCGCGATTCGAGTACGGGCGGCGCCCGTAGTACAATGCAGCGAATTCGATACCCCCAAGGCTTACAGACGTACCACATTAGTAGGTAACCCAATCGATCACTCAAGCAGAATACCGTAGCTAGAACCCATGCTTCAAAGCTGTATGAAAACTTGCTGACCAAGTCCGTTGGGTGCATACTTATGGATGATGAAACCTATGCATAGGCCGACTTCAGAGAGCTTCCACGATCAACATTTTACAAGGCGAAGGCTCGAGGAGGTGTCCCTGGCAGATTCAAATATACTTTTGCGGATAAATTCACACGCAAATATATGAACTGGCAGGGAATTGCGGCCAGAAGACCAAGGTTTTCGTCTCTGAGTAAATGATGAACTTGGAGGTTTACGAAACCGAATGTCTCCAGAAGCGAATTCTGCCCTTCATCCAGTCACATGATGGTCAGGTGACATTTTGGCCGGATCTTACGAGTTGTCACTACAGCCGGGAAGTACAACAATGGTATAAGGACAACGGAGTCCAGTTTGTTCCGAAAACCTTCAATCCACCCAATTGTCCCCAGTTCAGTCCCATTGAAAACTACTGTACAGTCATCAAAACGGCAGCTCAGATGAAAAATTGGTGGGATAAAACCACCAAAACAGTGGACGAGACCGTTGTGCGCCGCTTGTTGGGTCGTATTAGGGAAAATTTTTGATAATTCCTTCGAAACCGCGACGAATAAAAGTGTAAACCGTTCTTGAATTCGTTAATTCAAATCCTAAATAGACCCAAATGATCTATTTCCATTACTAAGCTTTATGATGGATTTTGTCCATTGAAAGGAATTGAAAACTACTCAAACTGCACCCGAAACATGTCTAGATGTGTCCCATGTGATCCTAGCTTCTTGAGATAACCACAATTGTACATGTTTTAAATTGTCATGTGATTCGCATGATGAGGTGTCGCATGATGGGTTTTGGTTCAAGTCAGAAACTGGGGTAACCGGAATATGTCCGGATGTGTTATATATGGTCTTGGGCACTTGATATAACCACCTGCACTTGTTTTTTAATAATCATGTGATTTGAGGTGTCGCATGATAGGTGTTGGTCCATGTCAGACACTTCCCCTGGGATATCTGGAACATGTCCGGATCTGGCCAATTTTGTCCTAAACGCCCAACATGATAACCATTGATCTTTCTTTAGAGTTCACATGTTAATTGATGGGTTTAACTCGATTCAGGCTATTTCTAGAGTTATGACCAATATTCACCGGGACATTTTCCAACCATATCTCAGGAATCAGCTAACCAGTTCGCGTTTGGCTTTCAACGTTAGCAGTTCAGCTAGTGTCGTGTTCTGTGTGTGCATTTTGTCTTCCCTTTGTTTGTGCGTGCTGGCGTTACGCCTCCCGGACGAATGTTGTCATCGTCGTGTTTTTGCGTTGAGGTTGTGTTTCAGAAATGCAATCGAAGTGTGCCGTGGCCGCTATTAGACACGTGGGTTTTCGGTCGCTGGAGTTTTTGGTTCTGATTTCAGCGTTGGTCGCGAGTTGATTCGGCCGGTGAGTAGCTGGCGTCGCGAGTGATTGGTGATGGGAAGTGGATGCAGTCCTTTTTTTCTCTGCTGAGATCTCTCTAGTTGGAGCAGCTAGAGTGTATATCGTGGTTGATGGGGTTTACGCTGCTGTGTGAAAACCGAAAGGCGAGAGTGCAGTTGTTAACACCGGTTGAAGAAGTAGCGGCAGCATATCTCTTGGAGCTCTTCGAAATCATCGTGATGTCATGGATTCCTTTGCAATATATCGGGTGAGATCTTTCCTTTATTTTTCTCGTAATCCCATTTTATTGTTAGCCATGTTAGTTATGCATCACACTTTACACTTTACATTTACATCCTTACATTATTAGTAATTAGAAGTAAAATACATATAAATTTGTTTAATATAACCTTGTAATTTCAGTGTTACATCCACTTCATATTGTGAGCTGAGGAAACATAGAGCTGCATCTTGTTATATGTAAAATAACTATTATTTTCATTGCAGAATATCAATTATTATTTAATGGTTAATGTTCTCAAATATTTAATTTCTCCATTACGTATATTTTCATAATATAACTAAATACTGGGTTGGGAGGGACCATCAGGGTATCATTTGACCTGGAACTGGACAATGGAGTGGTATGACAACCGGATTCTAGGAGGGAATAAACACTATCATTTTCTTCATCCTACCGATTCGATTTTGGTGGTGTGAATTCTACTTCAACAGTTTCAGTGAGATTGGCGCGCCCTTCCATCCTGTAGGAAGGTTAATAAGTACTGCGAATTGCGTTATTCGATTTGTTGGATCGTATCGTTGGAAGGAGATTCTTAAATTCCCGTGGATTTCGTGTAAGTGTCTCTGCTTACGGGTCCACCCCTCCGTTTTTGGCCCTTCATACAGCGATATTGTGAATTCAGATCGATAGCTCAAATTGATCTTGCTATTAAGTGGAGCTGCATACAAGACAAGACCTTTGAAGGGATGGTGGCTACCTTACATACACGTCACTTAAAAATTTCTTTATACATACTGAATGCTTCAGGATGATATTTTCGAGGATTAATATTCTACAGCAACACAGAGAACGTTTCCTCCTTTTTTGCATAATTTATGAAGAGGGTGTTCATTTGTATTGATTTCGTGCACAATTATGACAATTTTTACATTATTCGATGATACCGATGGACAAGGTTTTTTTCGAGTAAAATTGTATCTGAACTAAACCGGTTCAACTATTATGAATGGACGTAAATTCGAAATAGTTTCCTTTAGCTCAAGAAAATATGATAAATTTAGAAAAAAATATTAAATAAAGTAATACAATAATAAAGGATAACTAAGAGAAGGCTACCTTAACCGAGAAGCGAGGCAATTGCCACCTTTGCACTCTCAAATCCAGCCTTGCATGAGGGGGGCCCTAAAATCATATGAGAGTTCATTAAAAAAAAATGTTTATACATAATTATTAATGATTCTTCTCATCCCTGGGCTGTTTCGTCTCCAGAAATTCATTAAAAAGTCCCGGGTACCCCAAGGAACCCATATAACAATTATCACAATGTAAGTGCTTTGCTCATTTCATTTATATAGCCTCAAATGGGGGTGAGCCCAGCGTAGTGGTTAACATCCATGTCAAGGTAATGAGTTTAAATCTCACCCCTAGACAAGTCACGAATGACCCAAGAGCGTTAAAGTGACTATAATAAATAAATAAAAAAAAAAGAAAAACAGCCTCAAGCTGTATTCAAATGCTATACAATATAAGGTAACCTTTACTCAACCGCTATACAAGCAAAGCTGGCGAACTTAGTCAGCTACTCCGGAGATGAACTAGCCATAAGCTAAAAATCTAGACTGAACTAAAAAAAAAAAAAAAAAAAAAAGTCAGCTACTTATGGCTATTGGGACGATTGTGACAAGGTAGTATGTATTGCATATCCATTTACGCTTCTATACAACTGCTATTCTGCTGTTTAGTTGTGTGTGAACTTGAAAGGCATTTATTCAACCTTTTCCCGATTATTCAATAATCATAATAATTCGAAATTAGTTTTCAGCATACATCCAAATTGTTACCCCCTGCGCACCGGAACCTGGATTCGAACTCGAAATGACCGCATTGGAAAACCTTGACACTGCCAACTTCGCTACGCCAACACTTTGAACTAAGGTAAACAATTCTACATGACCTTCTACAACAAGATCGCTGAGTAGAGGCTTTATAATAGTGCATATGAATCACATTTCGCGACTCAACAGAAACGATTGAAATCTAATCCAACTTTTTCGACTGATAGATACACTGTAGTTGCAAGGGATGGAGCAAAAATTGTAGTTAGAAGTGGTCGGGGTGTCGAATACTCCAGGAACGTTAAGGAAGTAAAACTTGCCTCAGCAAAGCAATCTGTGACGATTTCAAGCAGCTAGATGAATTTGCAGCGAACGAACATCTGCTTCACGAGACTCAAAATTGCGATGTTAAGCCAGTAATCACGACCACGTTATGGAGCTGCTCAGAATCTTTGAATGAAGAGCAGGGGCTGTGATAAATAATATTTAAAACAAATCGCGGTATGAATTGACCAACTGAAGAACAAAAAGTAAAAGGAGGGTATATGAAGCACACAACGGCGCCGGTGGTGTAGTGGTAAGCGTGATTACCTCTCACCCCAGCAGGCCTGGGTTCAATCCCAGTCGGCGCCGCCGGGATGTTCTGAGGCATAACATCTCTGATCACGCCTTCCTTCGGATGGGAAGTAAAGCCGTTGGTCCCCGGTTCATGAGTTGATGGGTCGATAGGTAGGGTCCAGGTGTGGGAGCTGCCTTCCTGGCACATCGGTAGCATTGGTGCTCAGCACGGAAAACAAGATCGACGGAAAAAACAAACCAAAAGGAAAAAAAAAATGAATGTAAAAATGGCACGGGCTTAGGAAACTTTCTTAAAATCTTAACCCTCTACTACCCAAGCCCAATGGTTCAACTATTCCTGTTCCAATGCTTTTTTTAACTACTCGTTTATTTGTTAGGCTCAAATGCAGTTAAACTTAACGGAGCCGAGGTCTATCAATGTATATAAATGTATAAATCATAGTTAAAATATATTATTCTTCTTTTTTCTTATTTTCAATTTGCTCTAAATAGATGGCATCAATCTTCTTCTTGATCTTACCCATGCACACCGTTCTTCAGGATCGTCAATGTGCGAAAGATCGGGGATTGTATATGGGCGATGCGTATAGGGACAAATATCACCACTCACAGAGATCAGGCTTGAGTTATTTGCGTTCAATATTTTTGATTCATTGTTTGTGGTGTCCTATTCGCTGACGTTTCATTTCGGTTTTACTGTTTTGCTGTTGGTCTGCAATTGGTATCGATTTCGGGAGAGAGGGCCACTGCTTACTGTTGGCTGCGTTTGATGGGAGTTTGTTGGCGTTGTTTTTGTTCTTGTTCTTGTTGATGTTGCTAGCTGTTAACGTAGTTGTTGTTGATGCTGCTACTGAAAGTATTGTCCTTGTTTGCTGCTGCAGCCACCGCGGAGCAACGTTGCTTTGGGTAAGATTTGCGCTCACAATTGCGACATCTTTTCACTTGGTTTGGGTATGATACCAGTGTAATTTTGCCATGCACGGTGATGAATGACGGGATGGGAAGAATTTGTTTCATTTTCAAAACGCGCACTTCATTGCTGAAGCCTGGAAAATAACTCTTCCAAACCTCACTGCGAATTTCTATCACTTCTTCATACCGGCGCATATGGTCGATGATAGCCACATTCTCCATGTCATTATCATGCAAACGTACGTCGACAGCGCTGCTTTCGACATAAATTTAAATCTAGATCCTTTTTTCCCTTATACTTCATTAACTGCTTCAGGTGATGAGCTGAAGCGATTCTTCTTGCTACTTCGTTGCTTGTCATACCCAGGTATACAACGTTTTTCACATTGTGTGGCTGAATACATTTCACCTGTGACATATCAAGTTGAGGCCGGCGCCGGTGGTGTAGTGGTAAGCGTGTCTGCTTTCTAACACCCCGATGGGTCTAGGTTCAATCCCAGCCGAGGTCGGTGGGATTTTTCTGAGGCATAAAAATCTCTGGTCACGTCTTCCTTCGGAAGTGAAGTAAAGCCGTTGGTCCCGGCCCATGTGTATGTGTGTTGAATGGGTGCGATTTCCGCAATACACGGCCGCTTAGGCAGAATGGATGCATCCAAAACGACACAGTTTTCTCGCAAAGCCCGCATGGATAGGCAACAAAACTCACGCGCGACCGCAAAAGAAATCCGAGAATGGTATTATACGTCTGATCGGTTAAGGATATTGATAGCAACTGTGCCAATGCTTGGAAAGAGGCGCTATTGATGTACAATTTGCATGATTGTTTGGAAAAAAATTATTACAAAATCGTTTAAAAAAGTTATTATCAAAAAAATATGATTTTCAGAAACACTGAAAAAATGCTATCAATTTCAAAAAGAAAACTCTGAACTCTGAAAAAGACTTTGATATTAAATTCTAGTTTCAGATGAAGTTCACCGCTCCGAAAAAAATAACTAATTACTTGTTGATTTTTCTAAAAATATTGGACAAAGATATCAAAAATCTAAGAAATCATTTTTTCTTTAATCGAATGGAATACTTTTTTAAAAAAACCCAATTTTTAGAGTAAATGCATTTTTTAATAGGGGAAATGAATGCCTTAATGCCCCTAATTTGGGCCCAGACATTCATTCAGCAATCGACTAAATTTTCAATAGCGACCAAAAATATCCATTAGTACCGTCCCAATGACGCGTTCATCCAAAATTGATAAATAGCAATGGGCCCAATCTTAGATCCATTAGTGTTATTTATCCTATGTCTATATGGACCATGGCTTTTCAGTCTCGAAAAAATAAAAATAAATTTCCAGTTGAACCATACCGAATAAATGCGAATGGCATCAAAATCATTTTTTTTTTTATCTTAGTATGTGAAAAATCAAAATCTTGGTAGATTTTTTTACACGGTACATATTCCCCGGGCAAAAAGGACTTGAGTGTAATTAAAACAAATGCTCCCAAAAAGCTAAATTGATCTAGAACAAAGTAATTTCTACCATTTTTTAATATTATAACAAGAACCAAGACAATAATTTAGGTAGCAAAAGGTGAAATAACACTAATTTCGGGTAGTTTCAAATTAATGGAATATCCAATAAAAATAAAAATAAATAAAAGAAAAAGAAAACTGCACATTCCTAGTATATTTTCAATCATTCCAGCTTTTTCTCGGCCCTGAACCCAACCATAAGGGTCAAACTACACGGATAGAGACAAATTTCGATATGACTAAATGTAATAATATTCATGTTTAAAATATCATCGATTGTTTATTACTGCTATAGATTTTTCTAGTTTGTTCATTGATCTAAGTGAAAGCCACTTCTGGATCGATCAAACAAAAATTGAATAACAGACTCTGCAGTTATTATCAAATTATTAAAATCTTCATTGTACAGATTAATGCGCGTACAATAATCCTTTTCTTTGTATAGATTGGGGAGATATAACATGTTACAAGGCTTGATTGATATCATAATGATATTTTTCTTGTTGATAATAATTATAAAATGTTGTAACTCCGTAGTCTGAACAAGGCATTAAACAGATAGGCGTATGCACATAGTCAAAGTATGTGTACATACACCGTTTGAAAAATTCATGCAATTTAAAGCGATATATAACGCACACGTTGTTAACGCTAGATTTAGCATAAATTTACATGATGTTTCATGTAAATTGATGCGCAATTTTGCATAAACCAGCAGTGCTGCATAGAAGCTTGTAAACGATATCGTTGTTTATGCCGATTATAGATTAAACGAGAGCAGATTTACCGCGATGGTTACAATTGAATTTTTTTTCTGTGTAGAACAATCCTAAAACTGTATGCATACATATATGCATGCAACAGCTGATTGAAACCCATTGCGAAAAGAAAGAACGAAAAAGCTATAACATCGCGAAGCCTAAGCTGATAAGCCACCATAGTTATAGGTCATGCAAATAGTTTTTTTTTTGCTTCGCGTCACCATCACCTCGTGCCGACACAAACCAAAAGAAACGAATAGAAGCAGTAAGACAACAACCGCTATGAAGTCGTTGTATATAAACCTAGCATATTAGATATATTTAATTTTTTTTTTTTTTTTTTTTTTTTTTTTTTTTTTTTTTTTTTTTTTTTTTAAAAAAAAAAAAAATATATTTACAACCAACCTACTGACAGAGCAACACGGTCACCAGCGAGCAAGCTCGAGTTGAGTTTTATGTTTGTGAAAAATGAAAAATTCAGCAGCGCACTGCCCATAACTCTGCATAATCGTGCAAATTATTGCATATTAAGCGTCGGAAGCAATTGCATTGAGTGCAGTTTTGAGTTTGTCTTCCCAAGAATATTTATGCCAAGTGCAATAAAATAGTTCGCACAGCAGGAGCTGAAGCATGCGTGAAGATGGAAAAATTATTTGGGAGAATGGAATTATTGCACTCATTTACAGTCCCACCTGACGGATCGATAAAACTTATAGCCATAGTAAAATCGAAAATTATCCCGAGTGGACTTTGAAAACTGCCTTTACTCAATTATTTTTCAATATAACTTATTATTCATATTCCTCTGAAAATCTCCTCGAAATTTCCTTAAAACTTTCTTCTGATATCATTTGGAATACCTACTCCTTAGAATTTATTTTGAATAAAATTGATATCTACTCAAAATTGTCATTGAATTATCCACAGGTTTTTCGCTCTGTAAAGTTTATTCTATTGAGCCTGTACAAATAAATCAATTCATATATCTACAGGTTTTCTAATAGTTCTACTTACAACTACCGTTGCATTTTTCTTTAAATTCTCTTAAAGCTTTATTCACAATTCTTCTCAACCCATCCTTGAGATTCTAGTCTGAACTTTTCGACATTTTTTTCCCAAAAATTCCTTTCGAACTCTTTTATTGTATTGTATGAATCAATTTATCAAATTCATCTCCTTGGATACGAATTGGACCTTGTTGGCTTTATACCATGGCTACCGTGTCCTTGGAGTAATGAACCGACGCCAAATCCAGCCAAACCAGTACTGAGGAGTCGTGTTTGCGGCAAGGTTGCAAAGACTCATTTCAGCTAAAACAATGTTTTTCTAAATTATGAAATAATTAGATGCCATGATCAAATTTTGAATTGGTAGGATACAAGAAGAGGTTGCAAAGAATGTGTTTGACATATTAAACCTGTTTATTTCACTTCATGAGAGTCACAGTCAGCGATTTTTCACAAACTCACTCACTCACTCACTCACTCACTCAGCGATCAGCAAATCGCTGATTGTGACTCATAGAAAGCTAAATTTACAGGTTTTATGTTTCCAACGCATACTTTGTAACCTCTTCTTGTAAGTTACAAGTAAAACATGCCATCATACCATCTTTTGGTTTTATTATTCCGAAAAACATTATTTTAGCTGAAATGAGTCTTTGCAACCTTGGTTTGCGGATCATGAGTAATAGACGCTTGTTTAAGCACTCACGCACGTAAACATCGGTTGTCATTATCTCCGTTATCACAAACGGTTTGGAAAGCATACCACACTCACAAATGGCTTAAACCATAGCCTTTTACCGAATTTTTCGGTAAAAATCGACTTGTCCGCGTGGTCAACACTTCTGCCATCACGAACGGTGTAGTACTGGGGCCACATTGCGCATATCGAAACGAAAAACTTTTTCATACTAGCGTTCGTACAAAAAGTCTTTCGTTTCAAGATTCGCAATGTGACCCCTGATCACCAGGAAGAGTTTTGTAATCAAATTTAACGTATGATTCATCGTCCATAATCACGCACACCGATTTTCCGCACAGCAATTGGTTATATAACTTCCGAGCCCTCGGTTTGACGGATGCGGCTTGTTTTTCACTCCGCTTTGGCTTCTTCTTCTTCTTATAAGTCTTCAGATCCATTCTTGCCTTGGCCCGCTGGAAAATTTTCTTCGAGGATCCCACTTTTTTAGCCACGTCTCGAACCACGATTGCACGATTTTCCGCTTCAGATTTTGGTCATTTATCGCCATACTTCCGAATCACGTTTCGAACGGCTCGAATGCTTACACCTTCCGATTTTGCTAATTGACTCAGAGAAATGTTGGGGATGTTACACCATTTGTACACGATCTGTTTGCGCTTTTCCGGAGAAATGTTTCGCATTGTCACGTAAATGTAAAGAACCGACACTTGCATACACGAAACTGTTGGTCGAAATGTATACAATGATCAATGTAAACAACGTCATCTGAAACAAGCAGGGGTGTTCCAAAGTCGTGCTTAGACATCCTGGGACACCCTTACTTACCAATCAGGCTAAGGCCTTGTTGTCCTCTGCTGTCCGAAGAAGTCGTCTCCATTCTACTCGATCCATGGCCACAGTTCGCCAGCCACGTAGTCTGCGAAGGGTCCGCAGGTCACCTTCTACTTGGTCGATCCACCTTGCCCGCTGCGCGCCTCTTCTTCTTGTTCGTGTTGGGTTGCTTTCTAGAACCATTTTCACTGGGTAGTCGTGCGGCATTCTTACGACGTGCCCAGCCCACCGTAGTCGCCCAATTTTTGCAATGTGGACGATGGATGGTTCTCCCAGCAGCTGGTGCAATTCGTGGTTCATTCGCCTCCTCCACGTTCCGTCATCCATCTGCACTCCACCGTAGATGGTACGCAACACCTTCCGTTCGAAAACACCAAGGGCGCGTTGGTCCTCCACGAGCATAGTCCAGGTCTCGTGGCCGTAAAGGACCACCGGTCTAATCAGCGTCTTGTAGACAGTCAACTTCGTGCGGCGGCGAATTTTGTTCGACCGGAGCGTCCTCCGGAGTCCAAAGTAGGCACGATTCCCTGCCATAATGCGTCTTTGAATTTCTCTGCTGGTATCATTTTTGGCGGTCACCAGTGAGCCCAAATACACGAACTCATCGACCACCTCGATTTCGTCATCGTCAATCTGAACTCGGGGTGTGAGGCTAACATTGTCTTTCCTAGAACCTCTTCCTTTCATGTATTTTGTCTTCGATGCGTTGATGGCAAGTCCAATCCGCCTAGCTGCAGCCTTCAGTCTGATGTACGTTTCCGCCATCATCTCAAAGTTCCGTGCCATAATGTCAATGTCATCGACGAAGCCAAGGAGATGGACCTCCTGAATATCGTGCCACTCGTGTCTATCCCAGCTCTTCTGATCACACCTTCTAACGTGATGTTGAACAGCAGACACGAAAGTCCATCACCTTGCCGTAACCCCCTTCGAGATTCAAAGGGACTCGAGAGTGTCCCCGACACTCGAACAACGCACATCACTCGATCCATCGTCGCCTTGACCAATCGCGTCAGTTTGTCCGGAAATCCGTACTCGTGCATAATCTGCCATAGCTGATCTCGATCGATTGTATGCGGATTTGAAATCGATGATATGCGGATTTGAAATCGATGAACAAATGATGTGTGGGCACGTTGTATTCGCGGCATTTCTGCAGAACCTGCCGAATCGCGAAAATTTGGTCCGTGGTAGCGCGGGCACCCATGAATCCCGCCTGGTATTGCCCCACGAACTCTCTTGCATATGGTGACAGACGGTGGCATAGAATTTGGGAGAGTACCTTGTAGGCGGCGCTCAGCAGTGTGATCGCGCGGTAGTTGCAGCAATCCAACTTGTCGCCCTTTTTGTAGATTGGGCATACGACACCTTCCATCCACTCCTCCGGTAATATCTCCTCCTCCCAAATCTTGGCAATTACCCAGTGCAGCGCTCTAGCCAGTGCTTCATCACCGTATTTTAATAGCTCACTTGGTAGTTGATCTACACCAGTTGCTTTGTTGTTCTTCAGCCGACCGATCTCTTCCTCAACTTCTTGAAGATCAGGGGCCGGCAGCCTGTCGTCTTCTACGCGTGCTCCAAGGTCTGTTGCCATGCCACCTTCGTTTTCTGCTGCTTCACCGTTGAGGTGCTCGTCATAGTACTGCTTCCACCTCTCAATCACCTCACACTCGTTCGTGAGAAGGTTACCGTCCAAGTCCTTGCACATATCGGCTTGCGGCACGTAGCCTTTGCGCGAACTATTTAGCTTCTCGTAGAACTTCCGTGTGTCGTTTACGCGGTACAGATTTTCCATCGCCTCGCGATCTCGGTCTTCCTGCTGACGCTTCTTCCTTCGGAAAACCGAGTTTTGTCTGTTCCGCGCTTGTTTGTATCGCTCCACATTCAATCTCGTGCGGTGTTGCAGCATTCTCGCCCGTGCTGCATTCTTCTCCTCTACTAACAGTTTGCATTCGCCGTCAAACCAGTCATTTCTTCGGTCCGGGATTGCAGTACCTAGTGCCGCTGCAGCAGTACTACCTATGGCTGAACGGATGTCCCTCCAACCATCTTCAAGAGAAGCTGCGCCAAGCTGCTCTTCCGTGGGTAGTGCAACTTCCAGCTGCTGCGCGTAGTCCTGGGCAACTCAGGCGTCCCGTAGTTGCTCAATGTTGGGTCGCGGCGTTCGACTTCGACGTGTGTTATGCGCCGTCGAGAGTTTTGAGCGCATGCATACTGCAACTAGGTAGTGGTCCGAATCTATGTTCGCACTGCGGTACGTGCGGACGTTGATAATGTCGGAGAAGAATTTCCCGTCGATTAGAACGTGATCGATTTGGTTTTCTGTGTGTTGGTCAGGTGATCTCCAGGTGGCTTAGTGGATATCCTTGCGGGGGAAAAAGGTACTTCGAACTACCATACCCCGAGAGGCTGCAAAGTTCACGCATCGTTGGCCGTTGTCGTTCGATACGGCATGCAGGCTGTTTGGCCCGATTGCCGGTCTATACATTGCCTCCCGTCCTACCTGAGCGTTCATGTCGCCGATGACGATTTTGACGTCCCGTTGCGAACAGCCGTCGTACACCTGCTCCAGCTGCGCATAGAACGCTTCTTTCTCGTCGTCGGGTCTCCCTTCGTGTGGGCAGTGCACGTTGATGATGCTGTAGTTGATGAAACGGCCCTTAATCCTCAACTTGCACATCCTCGCGTTGATCGGCTGCCAACCAATCACGCGTTGGCGCATCTTACCCAGCACTACAAAGCCGGTTCCCAGCTCGTTGGTGGTGCCACAGCTCTGGTAGAAAGTAGCCGCTCGATGCCCGCTTTTCCATACCTTTTGTCCCGTCCAGCAAAGTTCCTGCAGTGCTACGACTTCGAAGTTGCGTGGTTGAAGTTCGTTATAGATTAACCTACCCGGGAAGCCGAGCGATTTGCAGTTCCATGTTCCGAGTTTCCAATCGTAGTCCTTATTTCGTCGCGTAGGTCTGTGCCGATTGTTCCGATCCGTATTTCTTTCTTCGGTATTTGCAACTTTGTTTTTTTTTCCAGGGCGGCTTGTTGGGCCTGCCCCAATCCCCTGTCTCGCCGGGGGACCATCGTGCACAGCTCTATTTAGAGTCCCACGCTGGCACTAGGACGGTGATCAGCCGCTCCTAACATGTAGAACAGACGCCGTTTTGAGCCGCACCTCCATGGTGAACAGACGCTCGGGCTTGGTGAAGCATTTCCTCTATCACCGTACTATGGTTACCGCGCCAGTGTTCGCGTCGCACCTCTTCACTTTGCTATTGCCGGACTGGCAACATTGCCCAGGCTACGCCACCCAGCTGTGTCCATGTTTCAGCTGGTAGTCTTTTGTTATCATATGACTCGAGGAGGCGTGAAGTAGGAACTGGTGAGGACCAGGGCTAGGTATTCCGCTCCTTCCAGGTTGTCAACTCACCATTTTGTAGCCTAAGCCTCCTCAGAACACTTGAGCTTTTTTTCAATATAGGGAAAATGGCTCTAATGCTGGCCTATGGATCTAAGATTGGGCCCATCGCTAAAAATCTGCTATTTATCAATTTTATCTAGATGAACGCGTCATTGGGACGGTACTAATGGATATTTTTGGTCGCTATTGAAAGTTTAGTCGATTGCTGAATTAATGTATGGGCCCAAATTAGGGGCATTTAGGCCGACATTACATCCATTTTCCCTAGTCGATGAGATCTCATCAGGGCCGGACGATACCGGTTATCTTAGCTTACGTATAGTGCTTTGATTATTGAGACGTATTGGTCTATATAGCTTCAATTGGCCACCAATAGGCCACCAATGAGGCTTCAATGGAGGACGCTGAAGAGGCGAAAACCCCGACGATTTCATCCAGAACCAGCCCAGAATCCAAGAGTTCCCTATCGATCGAGGATAGTGCATCGTTTAGTTAGCATGTTTGACGAATTTCAAACTTGTTGTAATCTTGAAATTGTTCGTGAATCATTGATATGACACGATGCCTGGGTGTCTAAATAAGTCACAAAGAAGTTACCTCAACCGATTTGCAACAAGTGTGCAACTAGGGTGTCAATGTCCAGAAGTGATTCGGCAGCTTTGGCAACAGCTTTCTAAGCAGGGTTGTTAATCGATAACTCAATAACGTCTTTTCGTTAACGTCTGCAATGACTGATTTCTCATAGCAGTTAATAGCAGGCGTTAACGAAAAGACGTTATCGGATTACAAATTAACAGCCCTATTTGTAACCCTGTATCACTAAAGAGTACTTAATCGAGAATCCGTGATTTGGAATTCACAACATCGTTGATCTGTGTCAGACTGTGGAAATAGAATTCATCGTACAATAAACTACTAGCTGTCGTCAGTCGCGATCTGGTGGAATCTATTGTGAATCCATCATCTGAAGGTATCCAATGCAATTAAGGGTGATTATTGGTGAGGGTGATGCAAAATTTGAAATTTTCGCTCCACAGTGCTCAAACGGTTCCAAATTGTGTCCTGATTATCCTCCCAAAATTTGAACTCCTTTAGTAAGAACCTGACTTGGCACAAATCATTTGAAATTTATATGGAAATTACCATGGGGAAACCATAATTTTGGTTCATATCTATCTCAAAATTCACCAGTTCACTCTACTTTAACAAATGATAACTGAGCTTGGTGAAAATTTTCTCAACTACAACTTTGTTGAAGACCACTTTTCGATCAAATGTAAGGAACAAACATTATTAATGATACAAGTCACTGGTGTCTTATAATTATGCTCAATCAACTGTTCAGCAGGCAACATTGGTGTTTATGGCGCGTAGAATAGAGCACAAAAATCAGGGCTACTATGTCACACTGCAGAATACAGTGTTGCTCACAATACAGTTGCTTAAACTTGTTATAAGATTATCAATCTCTTAAACAATTGATAACTATTTAATTTGACGTTTGGCTGAAAAACAATTTTCTGCAAAGTTGTAGCTGATAAAAGTTCCTATAAGAATAGCAATAGAACTTGTTAACAGTACAATATGGAAAAAGGCTAGAAGACAACGAACAAAATTTTTGGTGTTCCCAAATGGTTTGTGCCAAGTCAGTTTCTTATCAAATGAGTTTAAACTTTCGGAGGCTACAGGACCCGATTTGAAACCGTTTGAACACTGTGTAGCGAAAATTTCAAGTTTTGCATCAGACTATAGTGATTATAGTCACCGAACTGGAAAATGTCAATCCCGGCTTCAAGCCCGATAAAATTGATAACCGAACTGACTGTTTCAGTGGTTTTCTGTCGGTACTGATGCAAGTTATTCCGATCGTCATCTATACGCAAGATCTGGAAAAGGCTGGTATGTTTTTAGACTGTTTCTCATAAGAGATGATCAACACTAGTCAGATCGTGGCTTTGAAAATGTTTTAATAATTCGACGGCCGCTCTTCTCCGCCAGATGCTCAGTCGTTGATTGTACAAGTTCATCCATTGCTGAAATCGACTTCCCTTTGGTCGTTAGCATCGCATGAATTTCATCCTACTTCGTCTAGCCTTCAAGATTTCCTTGTCATAAATTTTGCACACTTTAAAAACACTTAAAAGCAACAAGTTATGCTTTTTGGACTCATTTAAAACCGAATGGTTTTATCGTCGCTTTTATAATGATTTCTATCTAGAATATTTTATCAAGATATTAATAACAATTGCTAATGAAGTTAATGATTGATTTACAGAACAGTTTAAACGAGGGTGAGAGTGGCTTTAAATTATTTTATTTTTTAAACATGACAGTTTCTTTACTTTCTTGTCAAACCATAAAAGGTTTCAAAAACAGCAAACAGCTGAATTATAAACCACGAATGGTTTACACTGTGAAATGCTGTATTTTTGCTATCTAGATTAATGCCAAATGGCTACTGAATTGTTACTTGGGAATGGTTAAAATTCATTTTTTTTTACGTTAAAAGGGTGCTGTTTGATGCACAAAATATGAAAATACAAACGATGGTTACCGTTTCGACACATTATTTTCAAAAGTGTTGATCCTCAGAGCAGAGAATTGCTTTAAATTTGTTTTTTGCAAATCCCGCCAGATCACTTTCACGGTGGGATAGAATGTTCTTTGTTATTGCCGCCAACGGACATTTTTTAGACGGATCAAGAGCTGAAGATTGTTATCTATTATAATCAAAATTAAATTTGTATGCACCTACACGACAACTAAGAAATCGAACATTCAAAGTGTTTTTTATGTTACTTCATACGCGAAGTTAACGATTTTCAGAGTTGGTTGGAAATGCTAACATGAAGCTTTAGTGTGATGATTTATTAGCTAGAGAATGATCTTTAGAAGAATGTAGGTGGATAGTTCCGTTAGAGTACGGCAGTATGAAAATTGAATAGAAGTTGAAAATGAGCGAAGGGCCATTAAAGCGACAGTTTTCAAGATGACGCACATTTTTGCCTGTGGACTTGGAGACATACTTCAAGTCCCCGCGTACATCGTACGGGCTAGGCAAAAATGTGCGTCATCTTGAAAACTGTCGCTTTAATGGCCCTTCGTTAATTTTCAACTTCTATTCAATTTTCATACTGCCGTACTCTAACGGAACTATCCACCTACATTCTTCTAAAGATCATTCTCTAGCTAATAAATCATCACACTAAAGCTTCATGCTAGCATTTCCAACCAACTCTGAAGAAATCGAAATTTATTTGTCATAACCCATCATCTCACAAATTATGCAAAATTTGGACCATTAAATCGCATGATGGCGTCTAACAATCAATACTGCGAAACCATTGACTTTTCAATGTGTCGGCATAAACTAAAACAATATTTTATCTCCATACGGGATCATAACTCGTAAGAAGTAAAAATAGAATAACAGACAATGTTTTTTTTTAATATTCTTAAGAAAAACAAATTTGTATGCACAGTTTTGTGTTCAAACTGGAAGTCATTTGTTTCAAAATGCCCAAAAAAGACCAAATTTCGATCAGTATCCGAAATTTGACTATTGAACATCACAAAACTGGCAAAAACTACCGTGATATTGCCGATATTGTCCAGCTTCATAAAGATACGGTCGCTAGAATTATGCAGATGTACAAAAAGCATGGTTTTATCTCACCAGCTATGCGATCGGGGCGTCCTTCAAAGACAACTGACCGAATTGACAGAGCTATCGTGAAGAAGGTGGAGCTGGACCGGGGACTATCAGCTCCGAAAATTGCGAAACAGATTGAAAGCGAGTTTTCCATTCAACTGATATCACAATCCCTACGAAATCGTCTTGTATGTATGTATGTATGTAAGGTAGCCACCATCCCTTCGAAGATCTTGTCTTGTATGCAGCTCCACTTAATAGCAAGATCAATTTGAGCTACCGATCTGAATTCACAATATCGCTGTATGAAGGGCCAAAAACGGTGTGGTGGACCCGTAAGCAGAGACACTTACGCGAAATCCACGGGAATTTAAGAATCTCCTTCCAACGATACGATCCAACAAATCGAATAACGCAATTCGCAATACTTATTAAGCTTCCTACAGGATGGTTTGTTAAGAAGGGCGCGTCAATCTCACTGAAACTGTTGGAGTAGAATTCACACCATCACAATCGAATCGGTAGGATAAAGAAAATGATAGTGTTTATTCCCTCCTAGACTCCGGTTGTCATACCACTCCAATCGTCCAGTTTCAGGTCAAATGATACCCTGATGCTCCCTCCCAACCCAGTATTTATTTATATATATAGTAAACATATGTAATGGAGAAATGAAATATATCAGAACATTAAAATACGTAATAATGAAAATACATTTATATGGATAAAAAAAACTGGTATTCCGCAATGAAAATAATAATTATTATACATACAATATGATGCAGCTCTATGTCTCCTCAGCTCCCAATAAGGAAGATGTAACCCTGAAATTTCCAGGTTATATTATGCAAATAAATATTTTTAGCTAGAATGATACTTGATATGTTTGTGTTTTGTTATGTTGTGGGAGAGCTTGGGATTAAACCCATGATATTCTGCTCATTAAGCAAAACCGATCCCTCTAAGATTATCGAGCATCTAAAAACCAAAACACTAGACGGCAAAACATGATATGGTATGTATGGTATGGTATGTAATGAACAACAGAAATACGCGATAATTCATAGTTTCAGCATATGATGCAATATCACAACTGTTGATAAAAGGAACGGATCCCATCTTATTTAAGACCTGGATGACCTGAAATGTGTGTTACCGGGTTAATACTTATTTAAATGTAATGTAATATTGAAAATGCGTTATAATGCCATGTAACAAGATACAATAAACACAAGATTTTTACAAAACAGATAATGAATGATTCAGATTTTTTTTTCAAGCTGGCACTATGCTTCCCTGGAGCCGCTCATAATAGCTAACATTAAGAATTAAGTATAATAAAATGTAATTTACAATAATATTAAATGATGTAAAGACAATAATGAAAGATATGTACTACTATAAACACTAAACATATACGATAACCAATAGCTAGCTTAGCTTAGATTGACTGCACATATCAATGGTTGCTACTCCGTGATTGATCAGAATCAGTGAAATTGTACAATGAATCAATTGAATGGGGCTGGGAGTGACCGTCCATTCTCATTGTACAAGTTTCAGTGATTCTATATGTTGTAGATCAATAACGGCGCCGGCCACGTCCTTGCAATCAGGTGGGAGTAGGGAAGGAATATTAGAGTGACCTTTGTTGTTTGTGGGCCGTGTTTACCTCTGCACCCCAACAAAAGACACTGGAAAGGAGATTTTGTTAGTAAGTTGGGTTCGTTGGATCAAGATTCACCTTGATAAGTGATGCGACCATGGTTTTAATTGAATCAGTGTTATCATGCATTATACTTGGATTTGCCCGAAGCCAAAACCAAATGGTGTATCATTGGGCCTTATTTCGGGTGTCACTACACGGTGATAAGCAAGTGATACTCAGAATAAGAGCCGTGATTACCGTACAAATCAAATGGGAATCACTTCACCGTGACGACAAGTGACAACTTTTCACCGTGATGTGACACCCGTAATAAGCCCCATTATAATATAAATCTGAAGACGTTCCATCATCGAAATGCTGAAAATAAACTTAGAGCATGAGCATGAGCAAAATTGATCACCCGCGACTCTGAAAACCAATTCAAACCAATTCAAACCAATCAAATCAACAGACAAAACTAGGGTGAAAGCTGTAAGAGTGAATCATTACAGTATAAATCTAATGATGTTCCGTCATCAAAGAGCTGTAAGAAAACTCAAATAAGTTAAATCAAAAGATCCAGTCTGAATGAATGGATAATGTGAATAATCATACAGCAATGACCCCATTTTGTCAGCTAGCAAAGTATGTGTATCTTAAACATTCATCTTGAAGGAGGAAGGTATGAAATTACAATTATGTGGAATTAATGAAAAATAACAGTCTGATGCGCGGAGAGATTGACAGGATCGGGTCATAACTGTAATGTGAATATTAGGAAGATTTATCATCATCAAACTATTCTTGAATTGACCTGGAAGAATGCTTGTGAATAATTGTTATACAGATAAATTAAATTGATAAACTAAATGGTTCAAACAACAACTCCAGCCTGTAAAAAAGCTGAAAATAGGGAATCTTTACAATGTGGATCCCCTACGGTCTTCTACTCAGTAAGCAAAAGCGGCAGCCACCAGGCTAGACGAGCAGCTCAATTTAAATATTGAAACCTTATTTTGTGAAGTTCTTAAGAATACCGATTGAAACACAATGTAAACAAATAAAAGTTAAGAGTCTCATCCGAATCAAATGATTCCAAACGATACGCATTCATAGAAATTAAGTTTAAATAGACAAAAGTAGAAAAAAGGAACAATCTCACCAAATCAGTCCAACTGAATCCCTTGCAAGCAGCTATGTCACGCTTGGTGTAGTAGCTCCGATCATAGACCCGCCCTACGGGGGTCAATCCTCTGGTCAAATGTAGTCGATTGCTCCATGACGCGAACACGAAGCGACCGCTCACAAAATCATACAACGCGTAAACAAACTGAAATCAAAAACTATCACACGCGACGCCACAAATTTCTGTACCGGGAGCACAAGCGAAGAAAAAAACAAACAACGGAGATAGCGACATCTCTTCTGATGCCTGCAAACATGATGCATCACGTTTTCTTTTTCGATTCCAAAACTTCTCGGAAAGCGAGAAAACCAACAATCACACACGTATAACCGTCCGGGAGGCAGAGTGCCAGCGCTAATCTGGCAAAATCAGCGAACGCACGCACAAAACAGAAACAAACTTATACACAACCGTATCAGAACAGGTTCGAAGCTGAACTGACAATCCCTACGAAATCGTCTTCATAAGAAAAGTCTTAAGGGCAAAGTAGCTCTTAAGAAGCCATGGTTGTCCGCAAAATAATTTAAAAAAAAGATTGAAGTGGGCCCAGGACCACATTTCATGGACCAGTGATGACTGGAATAAGGTGATCTGGTCAGACGAGACGAAAGTAATGCTATTTGGGTCACCATTGATACCATCAGACCATACAATCAGATACCATAAAATTCCATGAAATGTGGTCCTGGGCCCTCTTCAATCTTTTTTTGATATATAGTTATGGACATACCGATGCTCTACCTATGATCAGCCGATCATGGCATAGATGCAACCCCAGCATTATCTACCGAATTCCAACGACAACCAGCTGCAACCCGACACTCGTTGAGCAACAGCAGAACGGACTCAACACGACACACGCCGGACGGAACATCGCTGACGATGACAACCTGGATTGGACTTGGACTCCTGACGCAGCAGATCGCAAGCCATCGACAGGTTGAAGGAAATATTATTCAATTAGGAGTATTCAGTTGAGTTTAGTTAGAGTCAGTGGCAAGACATAGTGAGATAACGTTAGTATGTTTGTACAATGAGTGAAACCTTTTTGCTAGAATGAAAAAGTGATGAAATCTTTTGTTAGATTAAAAAAGTGATGAAACATTTGATGTACAGAAAAAGTGAATAAATCTGTCCTTTAGAACATAGTGACACCTTTTTGATGACAAATCATACATAAGTATATATTGCGGACAACCATGGCTTCTTAAGAGCTACTCTGCCCTTAAGACTTTTCTTATGAAGACGATTTCGTACGGATTGTGATGTCAGTTGAATGGAAAACTCGCTTTCAATCTGTTTCGCAATTTTCGGAGCTGATAGCCCCCGGTCCAGCTCCACCTTCTTCACGATAGCTCTGTCAATTCGGTCAGTTGTCTTTGAAGGACGCCCCGATCGCTTAGCTGGTGAGATAGAACCACGCTTTTTGTACATCTGCATAATTCTAGCGACCGTATCTTTATGAAGCTGGACAATATCGGCAATATCACGGTAGTTTTTGCCAGTTTTGTGATGTTCAATAGTCAAATTTCGGATACTGATCGAAATTTGGTCTTTTTTGGGCATTTTGAGACAAATAACTTCCAATTTTTATCACAAAACTAAAATTTTGAGCACGAAAACACTAAATGACAGATAGACACAATGTTTACATTCGATAAAGTTGCAGAATACACACTAAAACTCTGTAAAACACACTTAAATCATAGTATCCGTTTGGGGGTGGATAAACTTTTTTGCGTAATTTTTTACCATTTTTCATAATTTATCTCATGAAATCTCAAGAAAAGGTATAATCGCCGTATTTTTAATGGCAATGTGATAAATAAACAATAATTGATAAATCATGGAGGAACACTCATAAAATTAAACTGATTTTCACCAGAAAAACAAAAAAAAATGTAAATTGGTAGGAGGGTGGATAAACTTTTTTGCATACTGTACATCGGTTGATGAAAATAAATAAAAACATAAATTGGATCGAATTTCACCTCGCATTTTGGTACTGAAGTAGTTTTTACTCAACTAAAAAAGTATTCAGAGGTTCAAGAGCATTATAAATATCATCTTTGGTTTACAATTGAATATTAGCATCAAAGCTATATTCGATAAATGATCGATATTGCTCCCATTCAGGTCTATGGTCAAGTAGTGCTTTTGGGATTAGAAATTATTTCTTTGGATATTTCAAAAGTTACTGGAAGGTGAGCAGAATAAAAGTCAGTAGCCCATTGGCTACAAATTTGACATGAATTCGTAAATCAATAGTTGAGAAATTTCTTGCTAAGGCAAAGCATGTTGGGCTGCTTGGATATTGAATAGTTCAATAACCTGCAGAACAATCAACAAATAATATATTGCGTTTGGAATTGCTTTGAGTTATTCCATGAGTGGTGTTTTGCATTAAAATAAACAATAATGAAAAATTTAGACCTGTGACTGGTAAGTTTGGAATGGTAAATAGACAGCTATAAAATTTTCCAAATTTTGTTTCTACAGAAACTCCTAAGCTTTCAAGAACTTTGGCTTCAAATGAAGAAAAAATTTGACGTCTATGAGTAATGATGGCTACGCCACCAAACCATCAACACGATGATTTCGGCTCTTATAACCTTATGGTCAGGTTTAAGGAACGTTTCAGTTTTAACAGCAATATGCACGCAATGAACCCTCAAAAAGTTAAATAGCTCTATATCTTTAAGAGATCGAGCATTACAACTCTAAATATTTAATTTCCATTTAAAATCCATTACTGAATTTCAAAGTCTTGATTATGTTATTAGAAAGTTTTACTCCAGTTTGAATACCATCAAACTGGAGTTATTCTCCAACATATAAGTAATCATGATTAATGATTTCTGTAAAAAAAAACCATTTTAGGAGCAGTAATGCTGCCTAAGTCAAAATCATCCAAATTTCCGTTAGAATTGGGTTGGCTAGAATATTGTTTTGGATTTCCACCAGGTACAATAACAGCATAGGTAGCTCCATTTACTTGCTCGACATAGTTAGCTAGAATTTTAAGCTTGTGAGCTATTTGTACCTACGGGTACGAATGTACAATTTGTTCCTCGCTGACCGTTGTTAACAGCAGATAAGTTAGTGCCTGGTCGGGAATTTAGAGCGTTTTCTACCTCGCGCTTAGCACGAGATTGTAGAATCGCTTTGCCAGTCTTACATCTCTGGCACTTAAGGCACAGGGTGAGGTTTTGGAAATTTCCTCCAGTATTCCTGAAACGAAAACCAATTTGAAATGAAACCTCGAATTTAACGTTGAAGTTTCGTATGAAGAGCATAGAAAATGGAAGTGGCTACCACAATAGGGAGAACCTTTCCTTCTTGGCATTAAGCCGGGAAAGCTTATTGAATTTTGCTTGAATGATGAATCATTCTCATTATCCGTGAGCATATCAAATTGATTGCTCAAATGGATTTCATCAGAAGGAGGATCAAGAGATTACTCCTTTCTTTTGCGTTTAGGCGCCATGGCGGCAGAACAAAGTTTCTGCAAATCGACCGAGCAGATTAGTATACAAATCCAAAGGATCGAAAAGGAATTTTCGAACTCGATGTTCAAGCAGGATTATCGAACTCTATGATTATCCAACTCTATGTCCAAACAAGGATCGAAGAGGAATAAGATTCAAATAAGGTAGAAAATGTGCTGCCTGTGGGGCCTCATAGCCTAGTCAGTAAAGGCATGGTATTACCAAGCCGGAGGCGGCGGGTTCGATTCCCGGTCCGGTCGAGGGAGTCTTTCGGGTTGGAAATTTCCCTGGGCATAGAGTATCATTGTGCTTGCCACACAATATACAAATTCATGCATTGGTATTGGCATCGAAAGCTCTCAATTAATAACTGTAGAAGTGCATTTAGAACACTAAGTTGAGAGCACGCAATAAGCTAATATGCGCTAAGCAGTACTGTTTAAATTTGTTGTAGCTTTAGATAGCAGAAACACTTCCTTCAGCAAAAAAGCAAATAGCCAAGAGAGCACGATGTGGACTGCCGAACGTATCCTATGGCTTTACCCTCTCCACTAGCAAACCTCCAAACTCTTGTGACACTTATGAAAGGTATTGAGTCACATTAAACGTTCAGCAACACATACAGCATTTAAGAGACATTGCATTTCACACGTTAAAACTTTATTTTGAACAATTACTCAGTGTTTTTTTTTCTGAATAAACATATTATGTATTTTGACGAAGTTATCTCTAACGGATTATTTTGTAATAACGAGTTTTCAATAATTATTGTAGCACTACAAACGCTATGTTTTTCGTCACGAAGGTGATGATGGATTTTTTATATTTGCTTTAATAGTAGTAGTTAATTGAAAAAAAAGTTATTGTGAACAGTTTTCAAAGGTTTGAGCCTCACGCGCATATTACGGATATAGAGGGCTGAATTTAACATTTTATAACAAATGTAACTTTGAAGCTTATTTGAAAGATGCTTTGAATATCAGTTCAGTAAGTTTTCTGGCTAAATGTCGTGGGCACGTGAGCATTCTTGACAGTGCGGAAAATTATGATAGTGTAAAATGATGCATTGTTGCATATTCATGAACTCTTGATCGATAAGAATGCTTGTGAATATTTGAGGTGGACAAAAAGGTGAGCAAAGAGGTGAACGCCCTAAGCTTTTTCACATTTATTTCGCTGTTAAGCAACTGAAAATTGTTGAGGGGATTTATATTTGTAACTGCAACCAGCTCGTTTTGTTTGCAAATCTTGTTAAGATATCATACTTAACTATCTAAAAGATAAATCGTCCACCATCAGAGGTCATAGAGTTCTTTGCATGTCTTCTTATTAAATGTCCAACTAACAATCCTTCCCTTCCCCAGCAGTTGTAAGAACGTGGATAGGATAGTTTTCGATTGTTGGAGATAGATAGAGGCCGAGATCAATCCCAAATCTCGGTCAACACGGTAACGGATGGAGGTGGCAATACTCTCAAAAACAATGGACTCTTACCACCTACAAGTTTGTGCAACCTGCTTAATGCGAATGCGATGAATATAAAAATATAAAAATAAAAAGAAAACTTGCAATAACAGCGCATACTTCACTTTACTGTAGCATCTCGGCGTCATCAACTTCATTAACGAATCAAATAGGCATCAAAACTTCGAAGAAGAATGTTATTAAAATATCACTTTGTTGTGTTATTCCACCTTATGTTAGCAGCTTTCAAGGTTTAAAAATTCTAAAATTTCGAGAAACCTCAGGAATTTTGCAAAAATCTCGGGATTTCCGGGCAGGACCTCTTATCTAAAACTCCTTTATATGAAGGGGCCTGGGATATATCCTGGGATATATCAGTTTGGACTTCACACAATTCTACTTTTAAGTGATGTTCATTGTTTGGATTTGGTCCTTACTTAGGATGGGAACAGAACTTTTATTGCCTCCACATCAAACTGGATGTACTTCAATCGTGTCAAAAATATGGTGTAATATTACTTGCCAAAAAGGACAAAATTGTTATTAATACAGTGCATTGAACTTACATTACGCTGCTTTTACTGCATTCGTTTATTTTTGTGCCCATAAAAATAACATGACATGATTGAAGTGCATCCTCTTGGATGTAATATAAATATTTATTTTTTGCTGTGTACTCGTTCACGAATGTGCCACGCAATTTTTCACCCCAAAACTTTCTTCCCACGACCAAGATTTGTTCACCTTCGAGAAATCCAAAACGACCTCGGCTGGGATTAAACCCAGACACACTGGGGTAAGAAAGCATTGTTTTTTTTTAGGTTGTGAAAAATGGGGTAAAATGGCCATATGGGGCAAGACGAGCATCACAACTTTTGACAGTTAATTTGGTAGACATGTGTAAACCATTCCGTTAGTATATTCTCATGCTGCGTACATAGTGGGAGATTTATGGGAGTGTTTAAAAAAGTAGTAAAAATTATAACATTTTGATGATAGAAAATAAGGTTTAATTCGAACATTGGTTACAATAGCATAATGTTACCTTTGTTCAATATTGTATGGAGGTGCCATATTCAAATTTGCTTTTTATAAATTAAATTATGGCGATTTAAAAATCTGATATTAAATAGAGTAAGATGTGCATCATCAATGTATAATAGTGACAAAGTCTAAAATTCAATGGATACAAACAAATCAATTTGATTAAGTAGTTTAACGTAAATCACAGTCAAGACAAATTGATAATACAAGTTTAAAAAAATAGAAGCAAATTCTAACTTTAATTAAAATTTGTTGAAAATTATTGAATTTTAATGAACCTTGAAACAAATAACTTTACCAATCCGGACTTTACAATAGTTGCCTAATGTTCAACAAAAAGGCTTTTTATGTCTACGATTAAACTGGGGCTGTTTTTGTTCCATAGAACTGACCATATTACCACATAAGTAGAAAATTGCGCCTGAAAAATTGGACTTTTCTATTCAATCGATTATAGAATCTAAACAAGATTGTAAATATATTGGTCAACACTTGAAGCTTCTGTAACATCATAGAAAGGATTATTTTCTAGACAAAATATTGGAATTTTATTCGAGTTTCGTTAGGGTGGCCATCTTGCCGCACTTTCACTTACAACTAGCAACAACAACAAAATTATTAAACAAAATGTTAGTTTATTCTTTAATGTAGAATTGAAAAAACGCAACAAGAGTCATTTCAATACATACAAACGCCTTTAAAAAATCTCGAAGAATCGCCTTTTTTCGTGCTTCAGACTAGATATAACCCCTTAATTTTCAATACCTAATTCATATTCGTGCTTAGAAATATATTGAAATAACATACCAAACATGCCGAGATCTTCTTAAAATATTTTATTTTTAATTATTAATTTCTCTTACAATTCAACAGTTTGATTTTGTTTACTTTACCTATCTTCAACAACTCTTAACTTACATAGGGTGAATAAAAAATTCATAAAAAGCAACATGCATTTTCTATTTAAAAAATAACAGAGTTTTCATTGAAAACTGTAAACATCCCTGATTGGTGTAAATGTATGTAATTGGCTACATGTATTTCCATTACAACATACACAATCCATTCCTCACCTTAATCAGAAAATTATCTCGACATGTCAAAGGATGCTTCAGGGCTAACTAAAATTAAAAAAAACACATAGGGGAAATGTCGGCCTCGACAATACCTTAACCTATTATCGTCAGGGGGTAAATAAAGTCCTAGAGCACTCCAATTTGGCCAAAAGATGCTCTAAAAGACAATGTATCCACATACCGAAATTGAGCTCGCAAGGACGTTGTTTTCCCCTTTACAATAATAGAATAAGGTATTGCTGAAGCCGTCTTTTACCCTACGTGTCAACATTCCAAACGCAAATAGTTTACGCCTCCCCAACTCACCCGTACCTTATTTGATATCCCGTTGATAATCTCGGTACTGTTACCGAGCACAGACAGGAATTTGGATTTGATTGCACTCGGAGTTTTCCCCATGAATGACTTCAGCTTGGTTGCTCGGGCATCCGCAGCGGTTGCTCCATTGAGTGAACCGGACGTTTCCCCACTGGTCAGGTCATTCGGTTGACTGGCTCGATCCCTTGCCTTGGTGGCCATCGTCGAGGCAAACGCTGCAATATCCATTATCCGTTAGTTACTGGAGTGCACTTCGATTGATGGATTCCACTTGTAGACTGACAATCGCAGGATCAAGGATCAACCGAGGGGGTTATAAATAGAAAATAATTTTCGCCACTTGTACTGTACACGATTTTTCTCCTATTGTGTCGAGGTATCAATTTGCTGAAACACTTGGTTACATTGCTGGATATACACTCGAGAAGAGCTTTCCACTTTCACACTTTCTTCCTTCACACTCCCCGTTTTTGACTGCCACAGGGGAAAACTAAATTTATGTAATCCTCTCAAGGCTCACAACATTGAACTAATTTCTCATAGCTTTTCATCACACTTTGCCACTTGTTTTTTCCTCTTCTTTATGTTGTTACACAGCACCACGCGTTAGCTTTCGATAACTCTTCTTGTAACTTATTGAACTGGATAATGGGCGATATCCAAGAGTTGCTTAGGAAATGCCTACAGTACGACCGTCGGGAGTAGTGACCTTATAAAAATTTAAGCATTTAAAATAAGCTAAAACACCAAACTTTGCTCCACCTCAGAACATCAACCTAAAACCACAGTAAAACAAGCCATCTAACCTACGGGAGAGCTACGGAAAAACTGATCCAATGCGACGTTTTCCTTCGTGCTGCACCGAACGATAACCGGTTCAGGGTGGTACGGACGTGCTTTCCATTGGAAAGCTGCAGCCAATGTGGATTTACTGTCGGTGAATATGTTATGTACCACCACTATAACAGGAAACGATACTGCATGGTAGAGGTTCAAACCGATGATGATTTTGTATTGGTGATTGGTGGGAGAGGTGAGTAGTTCTGAAATTCAATGGAGTTGAGTACTGAACAAATGTGATACGCTTATGGGATATAGGCTTTATTAGGTTGATTTCAACACACGTAAGGCTGATAGAATTTCTCATAACTTCAACCTTTAACTGTAATTTGTCGCCATCCGACTAAATCCTTTGGGCACGTCCTCAGTTGTTGATTGAGATATTTATAAGCCATAGTTTCCGTATATTGTGAGGCAAGTATAACATATGCCCAAAGAAGTCGAAAAAATGTCCAACTCTTTGCGTTGGAACCAGGTAAAAATTGCACGACCAGGCAAAATTGGTGAGATTTGAAAAAGAAATCTAAATGTGTAGTGTAAAATGGGCTAAGATGCACCCTGGGATAAAAATACTTTTTGACAATTAAAATTCGAGGATTATTTAAGGAACAGTGCTAGTTCAATGACTTAACCAGCAATGCTGCATGATAAATCCACGAAAATATATTGAAAATGAATTCAAAATTTGCCAAAAGTCATCTTATCCCATCTTTCTCGAACGCCACACTGAAAAATGCAACCCATCCATCGGCACTGTGCTCTGCGTCGGAAAATCGGAAACCCTCCGACCGAAAACCGCATATACCGGAGCTAGCTCCAACACCAACATATTTTCCAAATCGGTTCACCCAGACCAGCACAAGACATGTTTGCATTCGCTGTTGACATTGCATTTTGTTTTCAACTGTCAATTCTACCACCCAACCGAAAGCCGGTGGGTGATGTGGGTGCAAAAGTTCCTTCACAAATACACACTCGCCAAGAAGCAACCAACCCCGAGCATATCAACACACATCGGCGGCATCGTCGAGTGGATATCGAAAGGCGTGGGAAGTAGGACAAAAACAAAAACATTAAACCGTTAAGACGACGATGGCTATAAATACGACGATAAAAAGGAAAAGCCCTACCGTGGCGTGCACGTCGTCGTCGTCCGCCGCACTTGAAAGCCCGATGTCGAAATAGAATTCGTTGTAAATATCAACAGCGAACCGCCACGTGGTAGCATTTCGTCCGCTGACAAGCATGGCTTCGGCGCCATGACCTCCCACTATTACGGTTGGTATCACTCTTCGCTTCTTAATTTGTCGAATCAAGCTAAATAATGGTAAATCCTGATGAATGTGGGCGTCTTAGTGGAATGCTGGTATAAAGAAAAAGGGAAGGATTAATAATTTCCATTTAATTCCACTACCTTATTTGCTTATCCTTGACAGATACGCATATTTCGTCTACAAAGTCTGCACAGTGTTGACGAAATACGCGTATCTGTTAAGGATAAGCAAATAAGGTAGCGGAATTAAATGGAAATTACTAATCCTTCTCTCTTTCTTTATAAATAATGGCAATTTGCTCCTTCAGCGATTGGTGGTATGTTGTGTATTCGATAGCTCATTATTTGAATCATGCGTGTAGTTTTGGGAATTTTTAATTTGTGTTCGATAATATTGTATGGAGGGAATTTATTTTTTCTCTGGTTCGCTGCCACAAGAGGGAAACTAGGTAGGTAGCTTGCATCCACCATCACGAATAGCGAGCTTGTGACACGGACCATTCTACAAAAGTCAACTAGTACGGTCCCCCTGGGATGAAACTTATGCAATTGATCAATATATAAAATCCAACTTAATATCATTTAGCAGAAAAAGAACACCATCAACCATTTCAATTGCATTAGGAAATCAGAATGTAGAAAATGTGAAAGAGTTAGGGATTTAGGGATTATCTTAGACTAACTTTCATAGACCATTACAATCCAATTATTCACAGGGCAAATAACATGCTAGGCTTAAACGCTTTTGCTATAAATTTCAGGATTTGCACAATTAAAACACTATATATTGTCTATGTGAGGTCAATACTGGAATATTGCAGCATTGTATGGTCTCCATTTCCAATCACGCACGAAGAAAGATTAGAATTAGTACAAAAGCATTTTCTACCATATGCCCTTCGTAAATTAGGTTGGACATAATTTCCTCTTCAACTGCACCGGTGTTGTGGGATAAAACAATTGCCAAAAAATACATTTTCAGTAGCTCCATCATTAGTTTTAAATTAGGTTTCTGAAGCAGAGAAGAAAGTGAAGATTGCATTTTATGATAAGGCAACAGGCAGTTGTTTTACCTGTCAGAAAACGGTACTTTAAATATTGAACAAAATGTTGGTTCATATGTCAACGAAGTAGGGGAGGTAGGGTATAACGATCATATGGGGTTAAGGCACCTCTTTGTTTTCCAATTTGGAGGACAACCCTAACATAAAATTACTTTACAGAGAGATTCGAATTTGAAAAAAAAAATCGCTCACGTTATTTTGATGTTATTTTGTGGGTGATTTACCACTCACTGACTGTAAAACATATCTGGTTCCTCTACATACGTAATTGGATTAATATCCAAAATTCCTCCTTCTTTACATATTCTGCGCAAAAAAATACTTTTTAAGCCCCGCCCCTGACAGGATTTCCCGGCGTTTTTTTTATGAATGAGGCAGGGCAGAAAATATCTTTTGTGTAGAATATGTAACAAGGATGGACTTCGGATGGATCAAAATCGAAGCTCTCTGGGCAGTAATCGGGTAAACAATTAATGGAATTAAACTTTTATTTTATACAACATTGTAGTTTGCTTAACAATTATTTATAGGAAAAAATTATCGTTAAAGTCCACGCTTTTTTCAGTTTGTCGTTATAGGAGAGGAGGGAGGGTTATTTTGCATAAAATTGTCAATTTTAAATAGGTCACTATTAAAATTTCACCGATTGCCTACAAAAAGCGCTTTCCCAAACACAGATTTCAAAATCTAATTCCATCCTATCTCACCCGTTTTTATGTAAAACCTAACATTTAAAATCTCAAAATTCATACGTGAGATTATTGGCCTATAAGTTTTGCCCAACGAAATTCAGCAGCGGAAAAATCACCGATGAATTTTTCGGTTCAAACAATAATTCCTTTATATTTTGACGATATTCAGTGTTCGAAGTGTTATTTTGGCACTGTTTGTTGAAAAATTAACAAAAATATTCATGTGCATGCCATCAATTGACGTTTGACCGGATTTTATGAATTTTGAGATGGAACTATTTTTTGGTGATGTGACATTTGACCAGAGACATCGTGACACTCTGATTAAGAAGATTATATTATAGAAGCTTTTTATGGAAGCTAATTCTAGACGCTTACCCGTCGCTTCGCACTTCTAACTCAAAAAAACACGGGTATGTCAGTAAATTTAAGTAATGGAACATCTGTTCAAGGCTCATGGAACAAAATCAAAATGTGAGTGTCCAATACATGAACAGTATATATCTAATTTTTGGATCATGCCTATATTTTTAGGAGCGCAAACTTGATTTTCTATGGATCACTTTCATTAGTTTAAGGTTCATTGCTGAATGTTTTATGCATGGACCCAAAGGGACCTTTGGGTCCATGGTTTTATGGATCATTTGCAATATGTGTATGGGTAATTCGTACAATTTCAATGCTCATTCATTAGATATTTAGCGGTACATTTTTACAATTGTGTTGCTAAATTTTACTAAAAATATGGATCATATTGATATTTTTTATGGATGAACATTTTAAGGGATTTTCACTGAGGTTTTATGGATCATTTGGGTGTTTTTTAAGGAGCGTTTTTAAATTTGCTACGTTTCATTTATTGGTTTTTGTATTCAAAAGTATTTTTGCCATACATTATTGTGTGCGTTATCTCACCGTCATAGTGACCGTGTTAAACATTAATGGTGGTATGCTTCAAGACACACACTTTTTTTTTTTGAGATTCCAACAGCCGAGTAGTATTTATTTAGCTGAAATTCAGTAAAAAAAATTGCCGAGACTCAGCTAGCAAACTAGATTTAGATAGCCCTGTATAAAATATCAGTCAAATGTTGGAATACATCGAACTGATTTAACTTGATTTCAGTCAAGCAGCGCCGGTGGTGTAGTGGTAAGCGTGATTGCCTCTCACCCCAGCAGTTCTGCGTTGAATCCCAGCCAGCGCCACTGGGAAGTTCTGAGGCATAACATCCCTGATCACGGTAAGTAAAGCCGTTGGTTCCCGGATCATGAGTTGATGGGTCGATATGTAGGGTCCAGGTGTGGGAGCTGCCTCTCTGGCTTCGGTAGTATTGATGCTCAGCACGGAAAATAAATCAAGGAAAAAAAACCTTGATTTCAGTCGATTATTTGACAGTTCTTCCGCTCAGGACCATTAACAAAATGTAAACCGTCTTGAAGCATACTTTTTATGATCATCTAGCAATACATCCAAGGACGTAGCCAGGATTTGAAATAAAGGGGAGGTACAATACAATTTGAAAATGAAGGTTTACGCTAGATACCAACAGGCTAAACGCCATTTGGCCGAATGTGATTAGGCCGAAGGGGGGAGTAATTACAAAGATAGCAAAATGTATCATTTCTCTTCGCAGTTTTTTTTTTCAGAAAATCTCTGAACTCTCCTCAAAATTCACCTAGAGCTCTTCTCACAATATCCTAGGAGCTCTTCCTATATTTGACTTGAAGTACCATTCAAAATTCTTTTAAAGTTATTTACAAAACTCCCTTCGGATTCTTCAATGAAATACTTTGGTGTTAATAATAGAATTTATTCAAATAACACCTCAAAATTCATATGGAAATTTCAGCAAAATTCGTCCAATTGTTCCTTTAAAGTGACTGCATCATGGAAATCTAGTTAAGTGTCTTAAATAGTTTCAAGGTCAAGAATATTATTTATATTCTTGAGAGAGAGTTAAATTTTTTTTCCAGATGTATTCAGATGTATTCCCGGTATTTCGCCTGGGGATTTCAGATTTTTCTCCAATTTTCCGAATTACTGGTCCGCCTAAAATTTTAAATAAATGCAGCAATTTTATCCTCAACGCCAGTATGTTTAAAATGTTAGGTCATGTATTCAAGTTTCAAGTTTTAATTTCTTGAACCATTGCAAATTTATATCAAAGGGTTGGAATTATAATTTATTTGTTTTTTTTTTATTCTGGGGACAATTTTGGAACTTCGATTAGTTTTTAAGACCTTAGGCTGAGAAAATTAAAAATAAAATTCTGAGTTTGCTAAACTTTTTTAAGATCCCACATTTGATAAAATGTTCAGCATGTACTGGTGTTTTGAAAGTGCTTCATGCATAAGAAAATTTTGAAGATTCTGGGCTGAGATTGTTTTCAATGATAGTTCTGTAACATTTAAAAAGTATTGAATTCCGAACTAAAATATTAGTTTTACGCTATCAAAGTCATACGTGAAATTTACGATTTCAGGACTACGAGAAAATGCTAAACTAATATCAACATGAACCCTTTAGTGCGATCATTTATTAGCTATAGATAGTTTTATAGCAGTTTGGAAATTGAACAGTAGTTGAAATTGTGTGAGGGGCCATTAATGTGACAATACTAATCAAATGCGCATTCTTTTGCCTAGCTCACTTCTCCTATGCCTTGTGACTTGGTAAGTTTATTGAGATCAGAGTTTATGAAAAATCCTAGATCTCACACTAAGAAGACAAAGAGACTATGATTTTGATTTTTAAGATGCAAAGTAAAACTATTTTTTTGCGTAGGATTTTTACATAACCTGGAAATTGGAACGAGAAAAAAAAAACAAAATTTCAGTGAATATCAGCTCTAGAATTAGACCAATTTTTACAATTCAATGGAAATTTCCATACATCCAGTTTAAGAATTGCTCCCCGAATAATTATTAGAGGTTTGTTGGAGCACTAAGTCCTCCGCTAAGCACAGTCTGTAAACCACTGCACAGAGGTCCAGAACCATAGCTCCCGAGTATTAATTTTGGAATCATGATTTTTCCCAGCACCAATCAAGATTCCAATAGACGCATGCATTGAATCTATATTTACAGGCTTGAATGAAGTGTCATAGCCACCTTCAGCATTCGCGTATTTTACAATAGTTTCAATAATGCTGCGGTCCATGATCACTTCAAACGCATATTTAGGCGTGTTAATTTTCTCTATATCAACAGTGAATTTTTTATTACTGACGTGATTATGCCGCACAACTGAACTGATATGTCACACGGTTTTGGTTCTTGTTGAGAATTGGCCACTTCCCCGGGGGCACCGGGACATGCTTGGGAGGGTTAGTGTGAACATGGACTCTCAATAAGACCATTACTGGCCAAGATTTGTCAAATCGTGAAGTTTGATATGTCGCATAACGTGTTTTGGTTCTTGTTGAGAATTGGCCACATCCCCGGGGGCACCGAAACATGTCTGGGAGGGCTAATGTGACCATGGACTCTCAATAAGACCATTACTGGCCAAAATTTGACAAATCATGAAGTTTGATATGTCGCATGATGGGTTTTGTTTCTTGTTGAGAATTGGCCACTTCCCCGGGGGCACCGAAACATGTCTGGGAGGACTAGTGTGACTATGGACTCTCAGTAAGGCCATTACTGGCCAAGATTTGTCAAATCGTGAAGTTTGATATGTCGCACGATGGGTTTTGGTTCTTGTTGAGAATTGGCTACTTCCCCGGGGGCACCAGAACATTCCCGGGAGGGTTAATGTGACCATGGACTCTCAATAAGGCCATTACCAGCCAAAATTTGTCAAATCATGAAGTTTGATATGTCGCATGATGGGTTTTGGTTATTGTTGAGAATTGGCCACTTCCCCGGGGGCACCAGAACATGTCTGGGAGGGCTAGTGTGACCATGGACTATCAATAAGGCCATTACTGGCCAATATTTGTCAAATCATGAAATTTGATATGTCGCACGATGGGTTTTAGTTCTTGTTGAGAATTGGCCACTTCCTCGGGGGCACCGAAACATTCCCGGGGGGGCTAGTGTGACCATGGACTCTCAATAAGGCCATTACCGGCCAAGATTTGTAAAATCATGAAGTTTGATGTGTCGCATGATGGGTTTAGGTTCTTGTTGAGAATTGGCCACTTCCCCGGGGTACCGGAACATCTCCGGGATGCCCAACGTGATCATGGACCATCGGTATAGCTGCCATTGGTCCAATTACATCATTTGAGAGAAAAAACTTGATGTTCATCGTGTGTATTCTTATTACAGAAAAGTAAAGCCGAATGTCGACCGGAATAACTCCGGAACCATGTATTGATCCAAATATTTTCAGATGGATTCAAAAATTTCAATAGATTCCCGACAAAATGCAATTTCTTGTGAAGAAAAAGATTGAGCAATTATGTTTTTAGAGCTAATTGAATTTTGAAATCTATGCCAATTCAGACGTTAGGCACGCAAAGGTTAAGGGTAACCTACATCAGATCCAGATTTGACATATTGCGAAAAAGTTACAGCTAAATCTCCTCAGAATTCCCCTTGGAAATTCCCCCTCATAATTCCTTGAAATTTCCCTCACAAAACAATGCATGCGTGTTTAAAATACAAAACACTGAATTCTCTAGCAATGCTACCAATGATTTTTTAAATTGCCATTCAGAGGTCCTTTAAATAATTCCATGTTTCCGGTTCTCCTCCTCTAATTGGTTTTAATTATTTTCCTTTTGAACTCTTTTTGGGATTTCCTTAAAAATCTGCTCAGAATTGCTTTGGAATAATGTTTAAGATTTTCATAGATTTTTTCCTTTATTTTGATTTTATTTAACAACCGGATTATTGTTAGTTGCTTACGGTAGTGGAATCGTTCAAGGAATTGTGTGCTTATTCTTACGTACACTAATTTACTACTGCTACCACTGCCAAGGAAATGAAAAATTCCTTTGGAATTTTTCACAAAATTCATCGAAGTTCCAGAGACTAAAAAATATCAAAATTTTAAGAAATTTCAACTATTCCAAATTTTTTTAAGTCCGAACAGCAAAAAAATAATGTTGATATCACATCAAAGTCGATGCACTTCAATCGTGTGAAAAATATGGTGTAATATTACTTGCCAAAAAGGACAACATTATCATTAATACAGTGCATGAACTGACATTGCATTTGTTTATTTTTGTGGCCATAAAAATTACATGAGATTTTCGACATGATTGAAGTGCATCCTCTTGGATGTAATATTAAAATTTATTTTTTGCTGTCTGTGTAAGCTGGATACCATTCGGTCTGGTGGCCATTCGCCCTAATCACCAATCGGCTTAATGAGTATTCAGCCGTTCGGCCTATGACTATTCGGTTGGCCGGACACTTTTCAAACGGATTGATAGCTAAATGTACACACTCAGAAATTACTGTTACTAAACGTGGTGTAATTCAACTTTCACCTAAATTATGAATCATTAACAAACATGCCACGTAAAATTAAGTGTTCCATAAACGAAACATACGCAACTCGTTGGAAAGAGCGTGTGATTAAAATAAAATTCTAATTATTTTGACCTGATTCATAAGTCATGCGGGCCACTTGCATCCCATATTTTCATATGATTATTTCCGTTTTCGGGACGTTCATCCCCGGGAAAATTGCAAATCCTATTTTCTAACAATGCATTGGTAACATAGTTTTCTATTATTTATATATGTGGTTCAATAAATTAAAAGTAAATATAAGTAAAGAAGTTATTTATGCAAATGTAAACAAACTTTACATCTTAAAACTATTTGTTGTGATACAGCCGAGAGTGATATAAATGGAGTATGAAAAAATCTAAATATATGATTTCTTACTGTAAAAGTTTCGGATGGAAACCCATGCTTTCATTATGTGCACGTTACAGCAAGTGCATTTCGGGAAGCTATTACAAATGCAAAGCTAATTTACAATTTATGAAATGTATTCTTTTTGAAATAATTGGCATCAAGATTCACAATTATTGGAAGAATTACAATTTTAACCCTATTGCATTGATAATTGATAATTCGGCACTATTTTCAGCGCGTTTCTGGACTAAATTGTGAAAACATAAACAGTATTAAGGTCTTATTCAGGCTGATGCAATAATTTCACAATATTGAAGGGGCACAAAACATCAGCCCTATTCAAAATCGTTATTCACTCTGCGCTTTTTTTTCTAAAAATTCGAAAAATGTCATTCTTAATTTATTAATTTATTAAGAATTTATTAACTAAATAATTTATTTTGTTTTCGTCCATTGTCATGTATGGTTTGCTTCCCCCTCAAACTATTTGAGTGATACATTATTTAAAAGAAAAACATTTAAAACACGCTTCTTAAACAGGCACAAAAGCACCATTTATTTTGAACGTTAACAAACTAATTCGGTTCCAGAAGCATTGAACAAAGCCATTGTTACTTTACTTCTATGACAGCACCGTTCCAGATGTTGATCATGTATGCATAACCGAATTCCAGTAGAATCCCTTAAATCGATCGACCACTTCACAACGTTAGTTGTATACGTACTTTTCCCCAACAGAACCAAAAGAAAATCGCCCGCTGACGGAAAACTGAACGAAACCACCTTTGTCACATTTTCCTTCTCGCAGACCACGCAGCAAAGATGACGGCAACTTGACGACGATCGCGATCAGTCAGTTTCGAGACGTCTGGGCGTGCGAACCTCGTTCGGTTGCGGTCCCACGGGGTTATATAAAATTTCTTAGGAAATTGTTGGAAAATTCACCGGTTTCACTCCGCTAACCAATAGTGCATTGTTCAACAATCACCCGTTAGGTGTTTTTCGCACTGGAAAGTGTTGGAAAAGTGTGAAAAACCTGATAAGAAAAATCTCTTTTCGCAACCATAGGCCAAGAAGAGAAAAGTTATTTTTATTAATATAGTGCTCCCGGGAATGTACTGCGGGTTTATAAGATGAGTGTAAGTGTGTGTACAGGTTTATATAAATAGAATGCCGATTTTCACCATAAGATATCGGTTTAGAGCAAAATTTCAGTGGAAAACGCAGCCGAAAGTGTACGCTTTTACGCAAATCGTGTGGATTCTGGAATTGAGATTCTAACCGCTGCTTTTCTCTGATGGGTGGTTTTATCTCTGCGCATGTGGATGTATTTTAGGCCAACGAATCAGTCTGCTGCAATTCGAAGAGAATGCGGAAAATGTGCGTTATAAAATTACACTCGCCGGGAAAACATGTGAATGTAGCGAAACGTGGTGGCTAAAGCTTTGATCTTGGAGATGCGAGAGAATTAGCTCAGCCATGCAGATCCATGACAGCTGAACAAATATTGCATAATATCGAAAAGGAGAAAACCTCTACCAATTGCAGAGGTGTTGTAAACTTTTTTTTTAGTAAAAAAAATACTCGGAGAAGAACAGGAAGAAGATATTTCACAAATGCCATTTTCATCAGGGTACGGAAAATTGCCGGTCCGTTCTTGTGTGAGTGAATGTTTGTGGAAAACGACTTGACAGTCACGGCTTGAGACGACGCTGACCATGTGAAAACGAAGAAGAAGAGAAAAAAAAAGACTTTTATGAAGTGGTGACAAATGTGAAAGCAGCCAAAAGTGTAATTTCTGTTCCGTCATTTGTGACGGCAAACCGACGACTGTGGCGCTGAGAACGACAGCAATGGATTTTGCAACAGCAGACTTTCTGAACTTCTGAAAGTGCAAGGTTTAGTTCAAACGAAAGATAGAGAACCATCTAAGCGTGAATCGTCTGCAGTATCGAGTTTTGCGAGATACTTAAATTGCTAAATATAGGTAGTGAGTTTTGGAAACTCACGTGTGCTGAACACGGTTGAGACAAACTCCTAGTACAAGACATGTTGAAATCTATATTAAGATTAAGTTTAGTATCAAATACAGAACGTTAATTTAAGTATGGCGTAATTGTCGCAAATGGTCGGTGTTCTAAAAAGTGTAACACCTATGGCCCTTGGTATATTTGTACTAGTACTTACTTTACCTTACATTACCAGTCAGGCTAAGGTCTGGGTGTCCTTTACTGTACACAGAAGTCGTCTCCATTCCACCTAGCTGATCTATGATCGATCCACATTGCCCGATGCACACCGCTTCCGCTCGTTCCAATTCGTTTCGATATCGAGATTCATTTTCACCCTTTTCACCCGACTGTCGTCCAACATTCTTACTACACGGACGATGATACCGACTCAAAATTGAGTTAAATTACAGCATTTCCAGCCCAAAACGCAAAAAAAATGTCAGTTTTGTCTCGACCCCTTCCGATTTGCATGAAACATTGGTCATATGTTCGATGCTACCAACGGTTGCATTTTTCGTCTAAATATGGTTTTCTTCTCTAGAGTAACTTATGAAAGAGGCGTATTCAAAAAATGGTTCATACATTTTCAAAAGAATCATAACATGAAAATGATTGATCTGACCAAAATGACATTTCAGAAAAGTTGTAGGTCATTATAAGTTCTTTGAAAAAATACACTGAAAGAAAAAGCTTAGTAAATTCATTGTAAAAGATATAAAACGTTGATTTTCTCAAAACACTCCCTTAAGTTTTTATTTATATTTTGTTTGCAAAGAAAGTTGAAGTAATGTCCTAAAATTTTATGACGTGTGTAAACTGGTAACTTACTTCAAAATATTCTATATTTTTTATTTTTTGTTAATTTTTACAATTTAATGAAAATAAATACTTATTGGTAGCATAATAGTTTAATTTGGATCTACGCATCTTTTTTGATAAATTTGCCTTCATAAACTTTTATTTTCTAAGTCCAGCCATTCTCAAGTTAATGCGAATTTAAAAAAATGATAATTATGGATTTTCAACCTTTTAGACCATTTTCAAATGTTAGTCGCGATGTCCAGCAACAAAATATGCTTCCATGATTGTATTTAAAAAAAAACAAACAATTCATTCTCAGATATGGTGGTTGTCTGACTTACCCGTTTATATTTAAGCGCAGAGAAACAAGTTGATACATCAAATAAAAGATTGGTATCGGTAAGATAGATTTCATGTTTTTCAATTTTTCTTAGATTAATGCGTCATCTGGACTATATACCTAAATGGATATATAAAGTGGCAAAAAAAATGCATTCATTCGAAATTAATTTATGGGCCCAATATTGGGGACACTTATTCAACATTAGGAGCATTAGCCCTATTCGAAAATATTTTTTTTCTATTTGCCTACTAACGACGCTAAGCTTGATAACTTTGAACTAATCAGACACCATTTTGTAAATCTTATCCTCCTGAAATATTTTGTCGAGTCTCCAGATATGACATATGCATAGACAGTAGGTTTGCCAAAATAACATTTTGTCTTGAATCCTAGGGGCTCTCTCTTCAAATGAATGCTTAGGGTGTTAGAACGAAACTTTCTATGACGACAAATGTTGCTTAGGAGATACAAATTTGAGTTTTTAAATAAGTTCTTTTTTTCTTAGCTTATTAAAAAAAATATTTGTAATTATTTAAAATCTAGTGAAACATTACTCTTTTTTATTTTTTACAGATTCCCTAGAGTTTAAATTAGAAGAAAAATTGTCACTGCTTGGTCAAATTTATTTTATATTTTATTCAATTATCATGAAAGATTATTTTTTAGGTATAGAGCAGCTCCAGGCAAAAGACCTTCTCGGGTTTGTATGAAACTTTGCGTAATTGTTTGTTATGGGCAATGATTCACATTTTTGATAAAATTCGGCCATTTTGGAACTTTTAAAATTTTCATAATGGCATCCTCGACACAAATGATTACAAAAAATTGTAGCACAGAAACGGCATTTCTGATCGAAATGACGACTGAGACAAAGTTGTTGAGAAAAATAATGTCTTCCTCGAAAAAATAAATAGAACATTTTTTGTTTCAGTAAAAATCATAAATTTGTTAAAAACTCAAATATCTCAAAATGTTCTTGCCCGATTTTTTAAATTTTGTTAAAAAAAAAGGATATGAAAAATGCAAACTTTTTGAAAGTTAAAAACCATGGACACTTGAAACTGACAACTTTTAACTTTTTGCAAGCTCGCTATTTTGTGTATTTTTCACAGAAAATGTTTAAAATGTCTTAAAAGTTGTTGTGTGAGCATAAATAACATAAAAACAAATTAACAAATACTGTAAAACGGGGTAACATTGATAGTTTTTTTTTAAAGTATATTCTAAATATTTTTATAGCAATGACTGTTTTTCAAATTTTATATTTTTAAAACAAGTACTGAGGATCCAAGAGTTAATTGGTTAGTAATATGTTTAACGAAAATCAATGCATTTGCACTATTTTTTTAGTTTTGTGACCGATCTTCAGTATTTTGATTTGGGGTTACTTTGATAATGCTCGATGAATGTAGAAAAAAATGAGTGAAACTCAAACAATTTAGTTCTTTAAATATGGTGGGGTGCTCACCCGGAAGACCTCATTAAACTATATAAAACGACTATTCTTTCAGTTCTTGAGTATGGCTCTTTTTGTTTCCTCTCGGCAAGAAAAAGCCACCTAATCAAATTGGAACGTATTCAATATCGTTGTTTACGTATTGCCCTTGGCTGTATGCATTCAACACACAATATGAGCCTAGAGGTCCTAGCGGGCGTAAAACCCCTGCAGAACCGTTTCTGGGAGCTCTCACTAAGAATATTGATTAAATGTAGCGTCAGTAACAACCTTGTGATTGAAAACTTCGAAGAAATGCTCGAATTGAGCATCCAGTCTAGATTCGTGCGAATCTATCTTAATTATATGTCATCGGATATTAGCCTTCCTTGCTATAACCCCTCTCGTGTATGCTTTACTAACTACAGTTCCCCCATTGACTATGATCTCTCCATGAAACAGGCTATTCAAGGAGTTCCAGATCAACTTCGACCTATCTCAATTCCCCGCATTTTTGCTGAAAAGTACCAACAAGTCAATTGCAATAGAAGATTTTTCACTGATGGATCACGCATTGATGGATCCACTGGCTTCGGCGTCTTCAATGAATACTCAACCGCCTTTCGGAAACTTCAGGAACCTTGTTCCGTTTATGTTGCTGAGCTAGCAGCAATCAACTTCGCATTGGGGATGATTTCCGATATGCCCATAGACCATTACTTCATCTTCTCGGATAGTCTCAGCTCGATGGAGGCTATTCGGTCGATGAAACAATGAAATTTCCTTTCAAAGGTAAGGGAGCAGATGAGTTTGCTGGTCGAAAGATCATATATGATTACCTTTGTATGGGTCCCCTCACATTGCTCAATCCCAGGCAATGAGAAGGCAGACTCTCTCGCAAAGGTGGGCCACAACAAGGCGAGATTTATGATAGAAGAATTTCACATGATGAATTTTTCCCATTAGTACGTCAGAGTTCTCTTTTAAGTTGGCAAAACGATTGGACAAATAATTCTCTTGGGCGGTGGTTACATTCCATTATTCCAAATGTTTCTTCGAGAGCGCGGTTCAATTGTCTGGATGTAAGTCGGGGATTCATTCGAGTGATGTCAAGACTTATGTCCAACCACTTCTCGCTAGACGCACATCTCTATAGAATAAACCTCGTTGACAGCAATATATGTAGGTGCAGAACCGGTTATGATGACATCGATCACGCAGTTTGGTATTGCCCGGGTAATGACGCCTCCAGAGCACGACTATTGGATACCCTAGTGGCCCGAGGTAGACAACCCTTCCGTGAAGTAAGAGATGTATTGGGAACACGTGATCTTCCCTACATGCAAGCGATCTACGAATTCCTTTGTTTGTCTGATGTTAGAGTTTGATGTGACTATTCCCTCCTTTCCAAACAATTTCCCGCCATTGTGTCCCAGTCTTATTATCCTCCTGTTCCTGTGCTACTTGCCCCTGCCCAGTCAGGATTTGGTCAACCGTTCGAGAGTAGTATCTGAAGGAGGCTTCAGAAACCAGTTTCCTACCTAGATCCTTCCAATTGAAATTGTTAAAAAATTAACCTCGAGCCCGCCATGAGTAATTCGTACCCAATACTAACCTAGAAATACTGCTATTTAAAATGTAAATCAAACATTACTGATTTTGGCTCCGCAAAGTGTCACACACGACTGAGCCTAGTAAATAAACGAACTAGTTAAAAAAAAATGAAAGTTTGAATGAGTATATAATCAGAAAACTTCATAAGCAATAAGAATACAACATTGAATTTGTGATGGCTGTATCGGAAATACATTTCATAAGTGATGGTTTGAGTGCTTTTTCAAAAACGAAAAACACGAAATTGGTTTTTTTAATGTTTTTGTAAAATATGTAACACATACTATATAAAAACTATATACCATATCAACGGAAATACCCTAAGCTACAATATGGAACCAATGCTTCTTATTTGGAAAAAATACAGAGAGTAAATTTATTCTTTATATTATACTATCAAAGTTACCCGCATTATCAAAGATACCCCGTTTTAATGTACCTGTTAACGCCGAAATCATGGATTTATTTGATGTTTTCTGCTTGATAGGCCCAAAATGGGCGCTGAGGCTGAAGTAGTTTTATACTCTATGTTTAGTAAATACGCAGAAACAAGAACCACTTTCAAAGCGAATGATATGCCAACAACTAAAATCGACGTATAATCAACTGAGATATGGTTATTTCCCTGGAATCGTTTCTGATTAAGGGTTCTGAATACGGTCAGATCTTTTAATCACTCAAAGAATGCCGTGCGACAGCCCTTTTAGGCTTTTAAACAATAGGATTTCTTTAAGCGAACCCCACACGTATCAATATATTGACGCGAAGGGGAACTATTGACAATAATATTGATGATGTGATGTGACGAAATACGTATCTGTCATGGATACCAAAATTAATTAAGTGGAATTAAATGGAAGATACCCTTTTTTGCTGTTTTATTTAAGCATTCCGCTAACAACCCAATTACATTACTTCATTATGATGGCTACCAAGCCTTTGGGATTTTCCTTATTAGAGAGTTGAATAGATTTTTCTCCTTAAGTTTACTTAAATCTTTGGTTTTAATTAGTTAGGTAGGTTCCGATTCAAAACATTGTAGTTTCATTTTTATACCTGTGATCTTGACTTTTATACCTAGGGGATGAGTACTTAAGGGGGTTAGATTTTGAATAGTTCTTTAGTGGGAATGACACTGATGAATACTGCACATTGTAGTCGAAATACGTATCTGTCATGGATACCAAAATTAATTATGTGGAATTAAATGGAAGATACCCTTTTTTGCTGTTTTAAATACGGTTATTGTCAATAAAAGCAATCGTGTAGGGTCCACTTTAGACTTTAAATGAATCATTGACCACTTTGGTCGCTCTCGGAACCACAGGGATGCCCCCGGTAGAACCATTAACAGGAGAAACTTTCGTTTGTTTACAAAATCATGCCGTACGGCAGCCGTCTTACCGGCCAGCCGGTCTCGAAAACACCAGGATGCCCCAGAGGAAACCTGTAGCAGAGGACAATTTCGTTGTTACACTAAACGCATTGCATGGAATGGTGTAAAAATTAAATTGTCCCCTAATACAGGTTTCCCCGGGAGCATCCCGGTGGTTCCAGAAGCGGTATGTGTGGTCAATTATACAGTTCAAGTCTATCGGAAGGCTATTCATCAAAACCCACGGCTGTCGCACGGCATGTTCAGGTGCAAAAACCCAATAATCCCCTACTACAAGTTCCTCCGGGGTAAAATTATGCTAAATCTAACGTGTGCGCTACATATCGTAGAAATTTGCATGAATTTTTCAAACGGTTTATATAGGTATAGCCTATTGATAGAAAAGAAAAACATGTAGAAAGAGCTATCGCACGGCAAAATTTGGTGTGCAACGCAGTTGTCCCCTGGTACAGGTTCCCCTGGGGGCATCCCGTGTATAGAAAAAAATTCTGAATTTTAACTGACGCGTAAAATCTTTTCTCGTTTAATTTTGAGCTATAGTTGGCATAAACTTCGAAATTGCTTTAAAGTTTCTACACAATACTGCAGAGTTATGTGATATCGTGTAAAATTACGCCAGCGCTATATATCGCAGAAATTTACATGATTTTTTCGTACGGTGTGGTTTCGAGAGCGGCCATTGTAGTCAATGATCTTTCAAATCTATAGAAAGCCTATTGATAAAAAACCATGAAGAAAAAGCTGCAGTATAGTGGCGCTTGTGGTGTAGTGGTAAGCGTGACTGCCTCTCACCCGGTCCTGGGTTCAATCCCAGTCGGCGCCACCGGAATTTTCTGATCACGCCTTCAATCGAAAGGGAGCCTTAGGTCCCCGGACCATGAGCTGATTGATGGGTCGATAGATAGGGGCCAGGTGTGGAAGCTGCCTCCTTGGCGTCGTAGTATTAGTACTTAGTACGGAAAAAAAGATCGACGGAAAACAAATCAAGGAAAAAGAAACTGCAGCATGACATGTTTTGGTGTACAAACGCAATTTTTGCACTTTTTAAAAGTTGTGTCTAAAGCTAGTGTCATTTATGATCTTGATAAAGATTAGTATTAGTTTTGGAGCTGTTTTGAATAATAGAACCCAGTCTATCTGCGTGACAGCCCTAGCACGAATCGCTACGCCATCTGATATCGAAGAGAGCTATTCTGTCTATAATCGCATATCAGTCCCATATAGATTTTCATCAATTTTGAGATAATAACGCTATCCACTATTAATTGGTATCATCTTTCATATTACGTAATAAAACTACGGACTTTGATCATGAAAAATATGACAACAACATCAAGTCAGTTTGCCCTGAGTACTGCGGACTCACTCAATGTGCTTGTCACTTGGGAGCCAGTGTGAACTGTCAAACGGGAGCCAAACATTCAAAAGCATCACATGCAGTTACTGTTCTAATCCATCGGTAACCATTATAATCTCATAAAAAATATCCATACTTTTTCATAATACATTCTTAAGTTTAAGCTCAAAGCCAAAAACCAGCAGGCTCAGAATGAAAGTATATAAACCAGGATAGTTTTTATGACTCAGCTGATTTTTCAATTGCAGTAAACATACTGTGGCGAAACATGCATTTAAACAAACTTTGATAGTGTCATGGGGGCTCGAGCCCTCCTGGTTCAGAGTTTTTGGCGGGAATCAACTGAGAATGAGCAAAACAGTTTTTAACTTGAGAAAATTTTCAAGCAATTTTCCATTGGCTTGCAAAATAAAATCGAACGACTCCGCAGTACCCAGAGTTTGCCCCATCAAGCAAAATAATCGCATATCAGTCCCATCCTGAAATTCAGTCATCCATAGTTAAAGTTAAAGTCATGCTTTTCAAACTTCCATATTTTTCACTGATGTTACAAAACAGATTTTGTTACATTTTGTTACAGATTTTTAATTGAAAAAAAATTATCAATAAATTTATCAATATTTACATGGGAATCACACTTCGTAACTTCGGCAGCCTTTTTCTCAATATCTACTTTTTCCATTTGGGACTGATATGCAATTATAGGCAGTATTGCCCCGATTACTGTTGGAGTTTCCTGTGTCAGCTGACTGACTTGAACACGAAGAACAGCACCATAGTAAACCAACACACTTGTGGCTTAGTGTTTAGCGTTCGTAAATCGCATAGGTTCGAATCCAGAAACTACTATGATTTTTTTTTATTGGTTTGAATAAAGATGCACTGTATAGAGATATGAGAATTATAATTTATTTGAGCCACTGATCCTTTCATATTTACGTACATGAAATACTGTTTCAACTAAATACTTGTGCAGATTGATCAATGTGGGCTTCGATGAAACTTTTTAGATACTTTAAAGTTGCTAAAAAGTCCTACTGGAAACTTTTCAGAAACTTCAAAGGCGCTAAAATGTTTCACAGGGAACTTTTTGGAAACTTTTTTGCGGCCATGTTTGCAGCCTTGCCTGAAGTCTGTGCTTAGGGGTGCTTTTTGGAACTTTTATTGAATGTGAAACTTTTGGTTGCTTCGACACTTAGATTTTTTTGCCGAGATGAGCACCACCGAGCAGCTTGGCATTTTATTTTAGTGGATCTCAGTGAAAAACTTGCCGAGATTCAGCTAAGAAATGAAAATTTTGCCGAGATCTCAGCTAACAAACATATTTTTTGCTGAATGTCGGAAAGTTTTTCACTGAGATCCAGCAAAATAAAATGCCGAGCTGCTCGGTGGTGCCCATCTAGGCAAAAAAAGTCCAAGTGTCTGGGAATCCACTTCAAAAATCTATTGATCAAAATTGTTCTCACCCCAGCAGGTCTGAGTTTCAATCCCAGTCGACGCCGCCGGGATGTTCTGAGGCATAACATCTCTGATCACGCCTTCCTTCGGAAGGGAAGTAAAGCCGTTGGTCCCCGGTTCATGAGTTGATGGGTCGATAGGTAGGGTCCAGGTGTGGGAGCTGCCTCCTTGGCGTCGGTAGCATTGGTGCTCAGCACGGAAAACAAGATCGACGGAAAACAAATCAAGGAAAAAAAAATAAAAACCACTAATAAAGGGCTGTCTTACGGTATGATTTACGGTAAAAACGCAATTTTTCAATGCAACAGGTCCCACAGGGCAGTATCCGATGTGGTCAATGGTCCATTTGAAGTTTATGGAATGCCTATTGATGAAACACCGTTTTGGTGTAGACTTACAATAGTCCCCTGCTACAGGTTCCCCCGGGGGCATCCCTGTTATTTCGAGAGCAGCCAATGTGGTCACTGATCATTTTAAAGTTTATCGAAAACCTATTCATGAAAATCATGAAGAAAGAGCTGTCGCAAGGCATGTTTGCGCTCCAAGAGTGGCCAATGTGGTCAATGTTCCATTTAAAGGCAATCGAAAGCCTATTCATGAAAAACCATAAAGAAAGAGGTGTCGCACGGCATGTTTTGGTGTAAAAATTGTTTTCTACCGCAAAAAAAAGAAAGACATGAACAAAGAGCTGTTGCAAGGAATGTGTAAACTAGCAGTTGTCTCCTGCTACAGGTTCCCCCGGGGGCATCCCTGTGGTTCCGAGAGCGGTCAATGAGGCCAATGATCCATTTAAAATAAATCGACACCCTTCTAATGAAAAACCATGAAGAGCTGTCGGAGCTTAACTTCTCGGGGGCCTTCCTTAGCTCAGTCGGTAAAGGCGCAGCTACAAAACATTCTGGAGGTGGCTGTTCCTTTGTCGGGTTTCTTTTTTCTTATGACTTTTCCCTTTCTTTTTCATCTCACATGAAAAATCTCACAGCATCATGTTTAAATATTTGATTTAAGCAGGCCCGATCATTCTGAATTATCATGCCCCTTAAATGCCGCACAGTAGGCCTAGCCGATTCGATACGTGTTGCCCAACTCTGATGTAACGGGTTATTACCTAAAAATTGAAAATATTCATTTGGGCTCATGAAAAAACACATGTTTGAGAAAAGAAAAGGTGATGTATTTCAAATGAAGCTACGACACGTTTCTACAAAAATAAATCAATGAACATTTGAATAAGTTCCGTTATCAGCTGTTTGAAGTAGCTTTCTCATGATGTGAGAACATGAGTGTTGTACAGCATTTATATCGATTTTACGAATGCAACTTTTACAATTCTTGGCCCTCCAATTGTTTTTGTACACCGACGAACTCATATGTCCAAAAAATCTTCAATTGGGCGACACTGAGGCAATTTTGTGGTGTAATATGGCTTGCCAAAAATGACAAAATTACCATTAATACAGTGCATGAACTGATATTACACTGCTTTAACTGCATTTGCTTATTTTTGAGGCCAAAAATATTAAGGAGATTTTCGAAATGATTTAATTGCATCCTCTTGGGTGTAATATTAAAATTTATTTTTTGCTGGGTAGAGTTTTCTTAGCATCATGAGATGCCTAAACACGTAGTTTCTGTCTGCGTGACATTTTTGAAGAAATGGCAACAATGTTTTCTTCAAACAATGATTTTGGTACACTTCTTGGTTGATAGCCAAACCGCTAGGCTTTAGCCATGGCTCAGAAATTCCTCTCTCCGATATGACGATATACAGCATCACTTTCTGTTCAAACTTGTGTTTGAACTTGAATCTTACATTTGGAGATGTTGTACAACTATTATCTGAATAATATCGATCATTTCCAGGAAAGTAAGATTTTGAGAGAGGAAAGCAAATTTCATCATTCAAAACGATACATTTTCCTGAGTAATTTCTTGTCATCCAACAGCATTGGAGTTTCACGTTCGAAATTTGTTGATCGGTGTATTCTAAAGTTCTTGATTTCTTTCGACAAACTATTCCTATTCTTTTCAACGTTTTACAGATGTGAGGTGGCGTGCACTTGAACTTTTTCGTGGCGTACCGCTGACTTATCGAATCTTTGTTGTTGAACTCGAATGGATCGATGTCCTTTTTTGTTCATTATTTTGGCTGGTTTTCCACTACCCCTCTTCCGAACGGTTGTCAAGGATGCCAGAATACGATAAACAGTATAAATTGGCACATTTTCTGATTTGAAATGAATCACCGTAAACTTTTTCCCACGATTTTCGTGTTTTGAAGAAATTTACAATGCGCTCACGAAGTGTTTCTTGTTGTGATGCCATTTTGAACTCAAATGAGCATGTTAAAACAAAATAAAAAATTCTAAAACAAAATAAAAGCTGTCTCTTTTTTGTGGACATTTGTGGTTTGGTATGAGAGAGTTAGAGTTAGTTTTCACCCTTTAAATAGACAGATGCTTTCAAGAACTGGCTTTGTTAGATGATATTAGATTATAAATCTTAGGTGGCATAATAAAATGCAAATGAGAAAGGTACATTTTCTCATTGCACACCGAATAACGCCAAACAATCACTACACGGTCTAAGAAAAACATTTTCCCAAATTGTTTACGTCCATTTTGATTTGAGTTCACAAGTCAAAATTGTCAAGACGAAGAACTAACTATGAAATGAATGTCATGTGTGGTATCAGTGTCTCGCTCCCAGGTTATAAACCAATCTACACACTTTAGGTCTCTTTCCGTACTTGCTTTTCTGTAAGATTATGTATAGCATAAGGCAAAAGTATGTAGCCAATACTTTCTGTAGCATATAATTTTCTTACAACAACTTATAAAAAAATCAAAAAAGTTATTACGGGAACAAACCATTTATTTTTCATCTGCCTTTGTGATGTCTTAAAGTAATTTTAAAATATTATGGGGAATAGCCTACTTTTTAGATCTCACGCTAGCAAATGACCAAGCGTCTCCATGAAAAGCATCAAAACACTGCCTCACTATGCACTATGGGACATTTCCATACAAGCAGGCGGACAAACATATTCGCACAATTTTTTTGGTACATATATTTAGAAATTTTCCTTGCTTGGTTTGATCAAAATACAGTGTTAGTAAATATTCTTCATCATTTCACGACCATCTTTTGAAAAGGGCCTAACGTATTGTTGTTTCAAATTTAATGATAATATTTTAAAATAAATTACAGCTTCAAGTTTGTACATAAAGAATAAAATCTTAAAGATAATTCGAAATTTAAAGCAAAAATAATTAACAATTGGTTTTATACAGGGTACAGTAAAAACATACGTTTTATAAGGTCACCATTTTTTAATATGTTTAGCATTGTATTAGAACTTTTTAGATTGTTTTAAATGTGCCCGATGACTTTAACTAAGTTCAGCTCCTATGAATATAAGTGGTTTGTCTTGCTAATAACAAAGCCTTCTCAATGGTGTCGACTTTGGGATCACCTACTTCACTATCGATAATGCGACGTTTCCCTCTTTCGCTCAAATCCGAGAAAGGTTTTGAAGGTTGTCTCCGTTTTGTTGCCGATGCCGGGATTGAAGCAACTTTCTGCTCCTATTCCATGTATTCTTCGATACCAAGTCTCCATCAAGCCAATTCCTAAAATATGACTCATGATGAATCTATGAATATTGTGGTCGAGGCGTATTTGTTTTTCATCCCGGTGGAAAAACCGGTTATAATTTTCACAAACGAACTTGAACTTTTTCCCTATGTGTTAATATCGCGTCAAACAAATAGTAATGGCTCTATTATCCATGATTACACTTGAACTTAACCGTAATATAAGCATAGGTATGAATAATCCTCAGTATCTACTAAAATCCACATATAGTAGGTACTAATTTAAAAAAAACTAAACCGAAGGTAGCTACTACGGTCATCAAACAGCGAACTTCAACCAATCCCTATATTTCCAAATGGGGCAAGTTGGGACATGACTTTCCTTCAGTACTTGTAAGGATGCACTCTAAACTGGGAATGTGCGAGAATCAAAAGTACAAATTTCAGTATTTGTTTTAAATGTTCTGTTCTGTTATATTTTTTAATATTTTTTTTATCAAATTATTTTTTTATTTTCGGAAGCTTACCTTTCTTACGATGTTTAATGAACTTGAGTTATTTTGGTAATAATGGTCCAAAATTTATTAACGCGTGTTTTCGCGGTAAAAGTGCACTTATCTAACCCTTTTTTGACTTTGACATCCGAACATATCTGACATATCGCAGGAACTAAAACTGCTAGAGGTTTGAGGTTTGGTTAGAGAGATTCTCTTAGTTGAAGTGTTTATTGTCGATAACAAATTCCGAAAAAAGGATTGGTGAAAGTCGGTTTTTAGATTTTTGTCCGCCTGTTTCCTATAGTGCTATGAAGCAACATTTGACTTGAGCCATTCCACGAAGGCTCGCGAATCGATCCTGAACGATCATTTCCAATTTAGCTGAAATTTTGCAAAGTTGTTTATGTTATCAATTCTTCATATTGGATCACAACTACTTTTACAACAGGGCCTGTGTAAAAACAGTACTAATGGTCAAATTATAAATATTGTCGAAACGGTTTGCTCGATTGATATATAGTGTCTTCAGCAAAGTTGTAGATACACCATTTTTCTAAATACATCGAATATTTTGGCATCATTGTCATTACAGCTTGAGTAACGTTTGGCTTTAATTTTATTTTCTGATGGTGATATTCTGGTGAGAGATATCTTAACGAAATTCTACCCGGAAGACTCAACTGGCCCATGGGTTGTATACTTTCAGCCCAAAAAAAAAAAACCCTTTGATTGATATGCAAATCAGTAATGATCTGACAAAGCTGTTCTCGGCCGTGACCAAAATCTCGAAGGTTAGACACAATAAATTTCGTGTTGTTCCAACCAGAAGCAAGCTAACGAGATTGTTTCTTCCCAGCTCTTTACTCTCGAGTATAGAGTTTACATCCCAGCTCGTGATGTGGATATCGACGGTGTGGTCACTGAAGCAAGTCTGACCCCGAAATCTTGGCGAAGCAGGCGGTTGGACGTTTCAAGAACCCCTTGTTTCCCACGGTTGAGATACTGGAAGTTCAAAAACTGGGCTCAGTATCTGTCAGCGAGGGTAAAAAGAGCTTTACCCCCACAGCCTCGTTTTGGGTGACCTTTTCTGGTTCAGCCCTTCCTCACTACATCGAGCTGGGAAAACTTCGGCTACCTGTGCGCTTGTTTGTTCATCGGGTCATGAAATACCAAAACTGCAAACAGTTGGGACATACGGCCTCTCACTGTGGCAGCAAGGCACGCTGTTGCGAGGATGGCGCCTGCCCAGTCTCTGCACCAAAATGCGTGTACTGTAAAGCTGAGATTAGACTAGGCAATTCAATTGGCTTGAAAAGTTGAACCTGGTTTTTCAATTGAAGTAAGTTGATCAAGTCAGTTGAAAGGTATGGTTTACACGTTCAATTCGCGTTCAAGTCAGTTGAACTCAACTGACTGGATCAATTGACTTGCCCTGTCTAAACCCAGCTTAAGGGAACTCCTCATGGTCTCTCGTCGTGGCCGGCGTACAAAAAACGCGGGGAGAAACTTAGAACGCTCTCTTAAGGAACGTTCCAGGCAGTATTTTGCAGCAATGCTAAAAACAGACACACCATCGACCAACGACAAAAATCCCAAATCAAGGAGTGGTGGGTAAAAGGAGACTTCTACTCCTCTTGCATTTTTAAGAACAGAAGCCCCTTCTTTGTTTGGGTTGTTCTCATTTGATAAAATTGTGGACGATATCCTCAAGTACCTAAATATTTCTGATCCTCTCAAAAGCATTGTTCTGGCAATGCTTCCTTCTGTGAAGACCCTCTTGAAGCAATTGACATTGAAGAGGCCCCTCCTTGCAGCAATCATTTCCTTCGAAGGATAATTTTCCAAACGAGGTCGGGGATTTTATCACAGTTCTACAGTGGAATTGTCGAAGCCTCATTCCTAAATTAGATCCTTTTAACTTTTGAGTTCACAATAATGATTGTGATGCATTTGCTCTTTGTGAAACTTGGCTCGCTTCAGATATTGATCTTCCTTTTTATGATTTTAACATTATTCGACTGGATCGTGAGGATTTGCATGGAGGAGAGATATTATTTGGGTATCAAAAAGTGCCATTCCTTCTATAGAGTGAATCTTTCAAAATTTCCAGGTATTTAAGTTGCCACTTGTCAGGCTATTATTAAAGGCAAGAGCCTTTGTATTGCTTCTGTTTATATTCCTCCTAGAGCCGTTGTTAATCGAAAACAACTTTCTGGCATATCTTTCGGTACCTCCTACTCCACGGTTGATTATGGGAGATTTTAGATCCCATGGTATAGGCTGGGGGGAACTGTATGATGACAACCGTTCTTCTTTGATATATGACAGGCGAACCAGCCAATGGCTGAAAGCCTTGTAAATAAAGGAAAAAAAAAAAAAAAAAAAATTCTTTGATATATGACCTCTGTGACAACTTCAATATGACAATACTTAACAATGGAGAAGTAACACGTTTGGCTGGTCCATCCTCGAATGGAGGTAAATTAGACCTCACACTTTGCTCTAACTCTTTATCATTGGATTGCACGTGGAATTTGATCCAGGATCCCCACGGTAGTGATCACTTGCCGATCAAAATTTCGATTGCCAATGGGTTCAATCCGTCGGAATCCGTCAACGTCGCGTACGACCTCACCCGTTCAAGGCCGCGATAGATGAAGCCGTGTCGTCGGTAGAAGGGCTTCCACCTTTGGAGGAATATAACTTCCTCTCCAATATGATCTTGGAAAGCGCGCTTCGAGCTCAAACTCGGCCGGTTCCTGGAACGTATTTCCGTAGAAAACCTCCTTCCTCTTGGTGGGAACAGCTATATACTGAGGTTTATCGTTAAAAGTCCGACGCGTTTAAGCTTTTCCGGAAACGTGGAACCCCCTCTTGAACACGAACTCAAAAACCTCATCAAAGCCAAGAAATGCGGATACTGGTGGCAACTCACGGGCGGATTATCGCGCGAAACGTCGATGAATACGCCTTGGAACGCGGCGCGAAGGATGCGTAACCGGTCTTCGAACAACGAGAGCGAGGAGTACTCGGATCGTTGGATTCTCAAGTTCGCGCGAAAAGTATGTCCTGATTCCGTGCCGGCACAGATGATTCCTCGCGAAACGACGAATTTAGTAGACGAGATCAGCCAACCCTTTTCAATGCTGGAGCTTGCAGTCGCGCTCCTTTCGTGTCGCAATTCGGCTCCGGGGGCTGATAGGATTTGTTGAAGAACCTCCCAGACGTCGCAAATAGGCGCATGTTGAACTTGTTTTGTCAGTTCCTGGAGCTCAATATTGTCCCGGATGATTGGAAGTGGGTGAGAGTTGCACACTTAAGAATTATCGCCGACTTCGGTAATTTTTACCGAAATCTGAACAGCTGAACTTTTCAGTAAAATTTATGCAATTCAATTCAAATGCTTTTCAGCTACTTTGAAACTAAATCTCCACTAAAATGGCAAGATTTGATCATTTCAACAAAGTTGAACATGTTTTGATATTATTTTCAAATTCAAAAGTCTTTAAAATGAAGGTCAAAGTTTTACCGAACGTTCAGCTGTTCTGATTTCGGTAAAATTTACCGAACACGGTAACAAAATCTTAGTGTGTATAGCTATTAAAAAGCCTGGAAAACCCGCGTCAGATCACAACTCGTATCGTCCCATTGCAATTGTTGGAGAAAATGATCCTTTTTCGCTTGGACAAATGGGTTGAGACGAACCACCTACTTTCAGATACTCAGTTTGGTTTCCGTAGGGGCAAGGAAACGAACGAATGTCTCGCGTTGCTTTCCACAGAAATTCAATTGGTTTTTGCTAAAAAAGAACAAATGGCTTCTGTATGGGGCTTTTGATTCAGTATCGGTTGAAGTCCTTTCAGACAAACTCCACGCTGGTGGCCTTTCTCCATTAATTAATAACATTTTGTACAATTTGCTGTCAGAGAAACATATGAGCTTTTCTCATGGAAACTATACAGCTTCTCGATTTAGTTACATGGGTCTCCCCCAGGGCTCATGTTTAAGTCCCCTGTTGTATAATTTCTACGTCAGAGATATTGACAATTGTCTAAGTGACAACTGCACGTTGAGACAACTTGCAGATTACGGCGTAGTGTCTATGACAGGACCCAAAGGGGTCGACCTGCAAGGACCCTTGCAGGATACCTTAGATAATTTGTCTACTCCACGGAGAAAACTGAGTTGGTCGTTTTTTCTAGGAAGCATAGCCCAGCACAACCGAAGCTTCATCTTTTGGGTAATTGAGTATCTGAGACAAAAATGCCAACAAAGGATCAATTTTTTCCGAACAATTACCGGAACGTGGTGGGGATCTCATCCGCAAGATCTTCTAACGTTGTACCGGACAACGATTTTATCGGTTTTAGAGTACGGTACTTTAAGCTTCCAGTCGACGACTAAAACTCATATCATCAAACTGGAACGTATCCAGTATCGTTGTCTTCGTATAGTGTTAGGATGCATGCACTCGACTCATACGATGTGTCTAAAAGTGTTGGCGGGCATTCTGCCACTACCGGATCGATTTTCGGAATTGTCCCTCAAGCTCCTCACCCGTTGTGAAGTTAGGAACCCACTGGTAATCGAAAACTTTGAGAAGCTTTTAGAGCTAAACCCTCAAACTCGTTTTATGTCATTGTACTACATGTACATAACACAGGATGTCAGTCCTTCACAGCATAATCCTCATCGTGTATGTTTCTCTCTCTCTTTCTGTATGTAATTTATGCTGCAAAGTTTGGCCAAGTTGCCAATTGAGTCATACCATCACGCTCGTCCACGCATATTAATTGGAATGAAGCATGCTCAACTGGGACTGACGTTGAAGAGCCGTGAAGGTGAATTAGGTCAACCGATCGCGATGAAGACACGACTAGGGTGGACTGTTTACGGAGGATTGTGTTCCGGAGAGACACCGAATATGTTCCATTACACATTCCACGTACGCTCATGCAGCGAGGAATCCGACGAAAAACTACATCAAGCCATGAAGGAGTACTTTACCCTTGATAGTCTCGGATTTATAAAGCCTGCTAAAGTGCTTCAATCGTCCGAAGATGAGCGAGCTCAATCACTCCCGTACACGTTTCAATGGTGAGCGTTATGAGACAGGCCTGCTTTGGCGATACGACGACATCCGTCTACCCGATAGTCGAGAGATGGCACTACGTCGCCATCAGTCCTTAGAAAAACGTATGGCGAAGGATCCGCAGTTGTCGGAAGTACTACAGCTGAAGATTGCCGACTATACTGCAAAAGGGATACGTTCGCAAGCTGTCCGATGATGAAGTTAAGCAGCAATCTGCTCACACATGGTTCCTACCAGTATTCCCAGTCACAAATCCAAACAAACCTGGAAAAATGAGGATAGTGTGGGACGCGGCGGCCAAAGTTCACGGAAAGTCACTGAATCCTGCTCTACTAAAAGGACCGGATCTACTGTCTTCTCTTTTTGCGATTCTGCTTCGGTTTCGCCTGCATCCTATTGCAGTAACTGGAGATATCCGTGAAATTTTTCACCAGGTGCTAATCCGCGAGGAAGATCAACGATACCAGTGCTTCTTTTGGACGAATGAAAATGGAAACCTCGTAGTGTACGCAATGCGAGTCATGACCTTTGGGGCGTGCTGTTCTCCGAGTAGCGCTCAATACGTGAAGAACGTCAACGTGGAGCGTTTCAAGAATGAATACCCAGTCGCATACGAAGCCATCACAAAGTCACACTATGTAGATGACATGCTGATCAGCGTTGCCAACGAGGAAGATGCGATTCAGACTGTGAAGGACTGTTAGGTACGTTCACTCACAAGGTGGGTTCGAGATCCGAAACTGGAACAGCAATTCAAGACAGGTGACATCAGCGCTGCAAGAAGGAAACACGGAGGAAAAGAGTCTCGATCTGTCGTCAGAGTTATCCACTGAGAAGGTCCTAGGCATGTGGTGGAATACAACGTCTGACACATTCACCTACAAGGTCGGTTGGAATCGTTACGACGGAGCTCTGCTGAAAGGTCAACGATGGCCCACTAAGCGTGAAGTTCTACGAGTCCTCATGACTATATTTGACCCACTTGGACTGATCGCACACTTCCTAGCCTACCTGAAAGTCTTGTTACAAGAGATCTGGCGATCCGGTATTAGCTGGGACGAAGAATTTGTCGAAGATGCGTTCGCGAATTGGCTCACCTGGCTGAAAATCTTGCCCAAAGTCGAGAACGTTCAGATTGCTCGGTGCTACAGTACCAGATATCCGTTCATCGAAGCCGATGAAGTACAGCTACACACCTTCGTAGATGCCGGAAAAAATGGAATGGCAGCTGTATCATTTCTTCGATTTGTCAAGAATGGGACGATCCACTGCTCTCTCGTCACCTCTAAAGCCAGAGTAGCACCATTGAAGCTAACTTCGATTCCTCGACTGGAGCTGCAAGCAGCGGTGATAGGGATACGGCTTACTCATACGATCATTGAGACGCTGTCTATAATCATCACGAGAAAGTTCTACTGGTCGGACTCAAAGGGATGGTTTGTGCTGGATCAACTCCGATCATCGACGGTACACTCAATTTGCCAAGCAAGCTGAACGTAGCGGATGATGGTACAAAGTGGGACGTACAGCCTGATCTATCTTCTGAGAGCAGGTGGTTTAAAGGACCGGACTTTCTCTAGACAACCGAGGACAAGTGGCCACAGTCAGCAATCCGGAACGAACCGACAGACGCTGAACTCATAGCAAATCTTTCAGTCCACTACGCTCTCCCAAAACCAATCATTTGCGTCTCGGACTACTCCAGCTGGGAAAGATTGAGAAATGTTGTCGCACGTGTGCTACGGTTCACAACAAACTGCTGCTCCAAGAAACGGAAGCAGCCGATTAAAACGGGACCTCTCATCCAAAACGAATTCTACACAGCTGAAGCATACCTGCCTACGATGAATTTTTCTTCATTTATAGTCAACAGTCACTCGCCAGCTGGCAACATAAATGGAGTAAAGGGTTTTTGGGACGTTGGCTATATTCGATCATCCCTAAGGTGTCGAAAAGTCCTTGGTTCAAAGGGTTCGATGTGGGTCGAGACTCCATTCGTGTGATGTCTCGCCTCATGTCCAATCACTATTCGTTAAACTCTCACTTGTTCCGTGTTGGGCTGGGGGACAGCAATCTCTATGAATGTGGACAAGGTTACCAAGACGTAAATCACATCATTTGGTCTTAGATTGTAAGTTTTACTAACCATGTGTTTAGTTTATGTTTTGTTCGTGCGGGTTTTTTTTTTTGTTTCTGCAATAATTGTATGATTACACTACTGATACCAAATTGCATAGGAATAACTTCATGTTTTAGGAATATTGAAATATTTGTATCGTAAATCATATCTCAGACCTCCTTCTCCCTCTGCCCATCCATAAAACTGTAAATCTGCACTAACCTCGAGACGACCACGAGTAATCGGTTAAATTCCTTTAACCCTATATTTAAGACATTAATTATGCAAAACGCAAATGATAACTTGGCTCTGAAAAGTTTATTCGATTGAGCCTGTACAAATAAAGTAATACAAAAAAATCTTAACGGAATTGCTATGGAGTACGAGAAAAGCTACAGCAACGGCCGGGCAAGTCAGGTACATAAGACACTTGTCTACGACAGTCGGGCTCTGGAATAGTAGTCGTGACTCAATATGAAGAATTGATAACATAAAATGGCATCTTTACTAAAAAGGAATATCAAATTTTAAAAATTTAAAAAAAAATCGTCAATTTGAATGGAATTGCTCGCGCGGAAAACCCCAAACGCGACAATCGATTTTAATCTCGTTATGTACGTTAAACATAGTGTCGGAAATAGTGCGTGTGGAGATTTACGGTGTCCAACTTGAACGACGATACACGTTTACGTTCGAACCGTTTTTTTTTCATACAAAAAAAAACGTAAACGAGAATATGGATACTTATCATCATGAATCATGATTACTGCCAATGCTTAAAGTGGTACTGTATGTTCAAGAAGCAGGTTATCGAAAGCATCAAATAGCGCATCATTCTCAGAAAGCACAGAAGTTGACTGAACTTTCAGTAGAACCTTCTGAATTATTAAACTTGACATAAATTAGCCCAAATTGCTTAAGTTTGTAAGATGAGCGTGTTTGCCACAACACGCGCTACCAACATCTCGACTGAAGACCAGCCAATCTAACGATTTCTCATAAGCATTGATGTCATCTAAACTAAATCAGCAATACAATCTGACCACTTATTTTTAAACTGCATGATTTGTAATTCAAATGAACGGAAAAACCAGAAATAGATCGCCCAAAAACTAAGAACACAAAGAAACAGCAGTTCCGCTGCTCGATCGATGTCTATATGTATCCGACCGCGTTTGTACCGGCTGTCGCTGGTCGCATTTGTGAGGTGCATGGGAAAAAAGAAAACTTTCGTTAAGTTTTTCATGTACGTTTTTTTTTCGAATCGAGGGCCGCTTGTAAACGATTTTTTTTTAATCTTTTTTTTCTAAAGTGGCGAAAATTGTAAATAAATACAAGATTGCCACACACCGATGGGAGTAAACAATTTCACAAGTATATGTTCGTGAATGAGGATAGCATCAAGCGAATTTAGACCAGGAATCTCGGTAGCCAATGTTTACGCAATATCACAGTCTCGTGTGAAGGCGGGCATTTAGTTTAAATACGCAGCATATGTCAGTAGCATCAGGACCATCGGATACATTTTGAGTTTGTTTTAAATATAAATAAAAATAAAGACTGCGTTTTCTACTGGCCAACTCAAAGCACTTGAAGCAACGATAAGCTGCCGCGAATGCCACAGCTCTAAATACGTGATAATCAATCTATCATCTTTACAGGGTAGCGTGCCATTGAGATCGCCGACGCCTCCGACCATGGCAAGTCATCCATCGTCTAGATTTAGAATTTCAAGAGCCATGCCATCGTGGGTGGTAAGTAGGATATCTTATCTCGCTTAATGGAGCCGTTTGACTTGACGTCATACTGTTCATCTTTTGCAGACCGAGAGCAGCGATCGAGTAGGACCTCCACCACCTCTTCCACCGGCCAATGCTGATCCAGAATACGAAGTCATTGACGTGGTAAACCAGCAATATTCCAATACACCTCCACCAATCCCCGTAAAATCAGCCGGTGAGTGTGTAGCGAGTAAACGCAATCTGATTTCAGAATAAAATATAAACAATCGTCTATCATGTAATTATTTTAGACATTAAACGGATGACCGTTATGAAGTGCGACTTGTGTGGATCTGGAACGCCGGTCGTTCGCTGCGAGCAGTGCGAACATAACCTCTTTTGCGCATCATGTGACGATCGCTACCATCGCCATCCAAAACGTCAATCACATACCAGAACCGTAAGTAGTTTGAAAACGTTTGCTACAAGAGCTTACCATGCATGACCTTTCAAAGTACCACCACCACACCATTCGAAACGGATCATAAACATCCTGTTTTGCCCACCCCCAGCTGTTTCCCTGAAAAAGCGAAAATTTGGCAAATTGTAATGCACCTCTCATCTCTCATTGGCTCTGGAATAAAGTCATGACCTTTGGCGATTTGCAATGTCTCACCGCATGTCATTAAATGAATATTTTTTCAAACAACCATCCCCATATAAATCATGTCAACACTTTTTTCGGTAACCGTTGCGTCCTCGTTCCGTCTGCGCGTCATCTTTTATAACCGAGCAAAACTGTTTCTCTTTCTCTCACCCTACCTACAGCCCGTAGAATTGCAAACTACTACCACCACCACTGCTACTACCAGTACTACTGCTACTGCGGTGAAGCCCCCGTTGCCGCCAAAAGGCGAGGCTAGCACGACCGGTCCCCTGGCGCCACCCAGAAGAAACAAACGTCCCGGCAGTTTCCTCTTTCCCAGTCCCCTGCTAGGGCGGAAGCAGGACCAGGACCAGGTACGCTGCTGTAGCATTTCTTGAGGAACTAGCAAATCATAGTTATATTATGACTAAATCGAATCTGACATCCGTCAATTGAGTGCATCATGAAATTATTCATCCTTTCCAAGCATATTATTTGCCAAATTAATACAATCTACACTTTCGTTTGCTCACAAAACGCTTTGTAAATGGATCCTTACCCAAGCAACATTACATGTTTTATGAAGGTTTTAAAGCATTCAGCAAGTCTAAATTATGGCGTACAAGAGTTAGATAGAATATGAAATGTTGCTTGGGTAGAAACGCATTTTTTTAGTGCTGCTCGGTTTGTTTTCAATGATTTCAACTTCTTAATAGACAAAAATTATTTTAGCTCGAAATTATGTTTGGATCATTTTGAACTTCTGCTCAAACTATTCTGTAGTTAAACAAAGCCTGTAGTTAAAAAAATAACACAAACTGTAGAGACGCATTACACAATAAGCGCCACCTTTTACAGTTAAGGCAAAGCATCACATCGTCCCTTTTCTATAAACATGGAAAAAAAATTCTCGCAAAAGTCAAAAGAATGTTATTTTGAAATCGAACAAACAGTTAAATATACGTTTTGTTTTAAACTAAACCCGCATGTGTTTTATTTTTCTTCACTCGCTCCCTAGATGAAATTTGCTTTTCCTACTAACCCAATAAAGATAAGTTGCCCAACCGCTTAGCTATCCGTTTCTCACTTATAAAAATCTGTAAAATGTATAACCTTGTAAAAGATCACTTTTGTTAGGCCACTTACTGAACGCTCTTCTTTTTCTTATTTTTCCTACTGGCTATTACGTATTTTCTGGAACTTATTGCCTGCTCTTTTCTTCATGATCTTGGATTGCTTTGCCAACATGCTACGGCTGTTCCATTATTGTAATCGTATATTGTGTGGCTATGGGATGACGAGTAAATTTCCCAAAGTTCCTCTTATGGAGCTTGATTTGACACACTGAGGTATTCTGAAAACCCTTCAGTGGACCGTGAAGAAAATATATTATTTGAATTTGCCTTGACCTGGATGCAGGTCAAATTTCAGTCGGTTTCTTAATGTCCTTTGTTGAAGCACAGCCATAGACCCCTGGATCTGTTCTTCCGGATTCCAATCCAGTGCTTGCCTGCGGAGTAGTAGAAAGTAGAAGTAAAATAATGTTTATTTCTGTTGATTATCATTGTACATTGATTTAACATTTCAATTGATTAGCCTATCGGGCTCATCATCTTTGGATATTCTAATTTAATATTTGCGTTTTTCAACTAGTTTACAGAATATCCCTTTGGGGGTGTTTTTGATTGAATTGAAAAAAAAAATGGAATAACCTACCTAACTACGAGTATAACTCAACGTAACGTGCTAGATCACGTATGATCTGATGATCTGATCTCAGACAGATGTCTCCGAACCTTTCCAAGAAGACTGTTATTTGCTCTTCTATAGTCTGAAGGCTAGCCAGGCGTTGGACCTTAGAATTTCGCGTCCGTGGAGGACTGATTAGGATCATCCTAAGAATCTTGTTCTGCTCTGGATCCTTTGGAGTTTAAGGTGATGGCATTTGGTGCAACTCTTCCAGATTGGCATACCGTGCTCGATTACGGAAAAGATGATTTGCTTGTAGACAGCAAGCTTGTTTTTCAGGGACAGGGTGGACTTCCTGTTGAAGTGGATATAATGATCTTATCAAGATGTTGCACTCGGTTTTCGTTTTGTCAACGTGTTCCATGAAAATCAGCTTGCTGTCGACCATACGGTAGAGTACCTCTTTGGACCATTCCCCTACTGTGTCGTTTAGGTTGATCTTATTAATCTCTGACGGAACAATTCTGTGAGATTTGGAATGCGAAAGTCTTCACCACGTTTATACTGATCTTCAATCTGTTGAAATAATCACACAGAACATCCAGTCCTATCTGAAGTTTTGCGGCCAGAGCTCCTAATAGATGACGGATGTGTCATCTGCGAATAGGGGCAACGATGCACCATCAGGGAGAGCCAGCATATTGGAGGTGAACAAGTTAAACAGGATGCTTTCTTGTAAAACACCCGTACCGATGTTGAATGCAACGAATTGAAGGCATTACGGAAGCAAAGCTGTTCTTCGAGCCGGTGGTAGACTGCCCTTTCGAAAAGCTTAGGTAACCCCGAGAGAAGGCTGATGGGTCATTAATTTGAAGCAGAGGACGGACCTTTTCCAGGATTCAGGATGGGGATGATTATATCTGACTTCCAGCACGAGGTGAAGTAGCCAAATCTAATCAGTGCCAATTGGTTGAAGAGCTGGAACTCATGTGTTTGACTTCTAGATTCAGAATTTGGTCGAAACCTGGGGCCTTCATGTTTTACATGATTTGATATAGGCCAACAGTTCGTCAACCGTAATCTCGAATTCCACTGGAAAATTGTTGGGAATTTGATGGAGGTTGGCTGCAATTTTATCAACCACAGTATCGTATGGATTTGCTATGTTCAGTCCGAGATTATGAGAGCTGACGAAGTGCTGATCTATAGCATCAGCCTTCTCTTCAGGGGTTATCAGATGCGCGACTGAATCATTGGATTGATTCAACGGTACAAGTGGTGGATTGGGCCTTGGCTTATTTTTAAGGATTTTTGTTAGTTTCTAGAAAGGCTTTGCACAATCTGGGAGAGAACGGATCTTATTAGCAAAATCTTAATTTCTGAGAATGGCCTGAATGATCTTTGTTAATCGACTACAATTGGTCTGTAAGTAAAACTGACCAGAACGCTGGTAGTGCCTACGAATGGTGTTACGGAGCCTAATGAGATCTTTCGTAGGGCTGTCAAGGTTCAGAGTGTTACTTACCTGTCTGGATACTGGCACGTGTTGTTCCTGGCTCTTGTTTCTGAGCGAGCAAGCGTTCCAATTGACAATTTTGATGGCTTCACGGTCCCTACTTATTGATGAGCGATATGGCAGCATGAAGCTGTTCTGTTCGGGTCCTGAAAGTGCGCTGGATCATGATGACTTCTTTCACGAGTGTAACCAATTCCGCCGTTGAAAGCAGAGTGTCTGTATTCTCGATCGCTGTTGAAGGGGGAGCATCTAAATGCTGCCACGATAGTCCCGGGGGTGGAGAGGTGCTTCGGGATGGAACGGATGCCGCATATGACTGACGACTTGAGTTTACCGAAGTGTTATGCACCCCAGCTGACGGCGGGACCGAAGCAGCTGCAGCAGCCAAACGGTTGTTGAGTGGAAGCCGTTGGGTAAATCGGATTTAGGTCGGGTTCGGGAATAGGTCGGACTTCGGGTCATAAAATTTCCATACCCGGCCATCTCTACCGGCCTCAGATAGCCTAGTCAGTAAAGGAACGGTATTACCAACCGGTGGAAACTAACGATTAAAAATTGGTTCACTACTTGACTAGCTTATTGGTCCTTAGCAAATCGATTAACGTACCCCATTCTAGTAGAAATTCTAGTACTACACTATGTTTGTTTTGATTCGCTGTAAAAGTTTGACAGATAAAATGAGAGGTTCTTGGTGGTTTTCCTATGTTTCGAGGGGTGCATCGATTAGCTTGGGACCGAAGAGAGTACCAGAGCTGAGCCAAAAAGTTGAGCACGTTTCAGTCAGCTATTACTTACAAGTGCTTAATTTTGTTTCATTTATTTTCCTAAATAATGGTCTAGTGAAATTATAAACCGAGTTTAGCATTCCATGAACTCCCAAGAAATGATTTTCAATTTAGCGTATTCATACTAGTCTTTTAATTTTGGAGATTTTCTAAACGAGTGCTCTCATAACTGTTTGAGCTAATTGTACACAACCCAAGTAACATTGCAAGTTTTATCATGGTTTTAAAGCATTCTACTAGTCCAAATCATGGTCTACAGAACCTTCATAAAACCCAAATTGTTACTTGGGAAGTGTATAATTTGGTACACAATAGATGTGATTTGAAAAGCAATTGGAAATAGTGCACAAACAGCTACAGTCAATCCAATACTAAATGGGAAATTCTACTCTCCTCAGACCATCCCTACTACGGTTCCCCAAGGTCCGAACAACACTCAGAAGCCACCACAGCCACCTCCAAGCCCGGCTTTGTCTCTACGTGACAAAATGAACTCCTTGAAGCGATTCATTCATCCATCAAATCGACCTCTACCAGATCCACCGGAAAGCAAGATTCACTGTAAGTTCAACTGAAGTCGCTCCCACTGAAACGAATTAATAACAGTTATTTGACGTAGCTTCTACTTCGTCGCTGGACACGGTTTCGAAGCGTTCGTTTTCCATCGGTACTCCCAAGTCCTTGTCAAGTGCCATGGAAAAAATCCAGAACAACACGACTGCCACACTGGATCGAATGACCATGCTGCAGCAACGCTACCGTCAGCACCAGGAAACCATGCGAGCGGACAACGATCGAAGCCGACGTGCAAGTCTGTCCTCCAATGTTGATATGCAGGTAAAGCTTTTAAGTTCGTTGTGATTGTGATTTGAGAATTGTTTTCTCTTGATTTTGATTACCGGTTGACAGCTTTCTGTGATGTCGTTTTTCTAAGCAGTTTTAAATTTTCTAATTAATGATTTTCAGTCATCAGCGCAAAATATACGCACAAAACCACCATCTGTTCCATCAACACTAAATCAACAGCAACAACAATTTCATCAACAACACCACGCGTTGCAATCGAGATGGATCGAACCACCGACACCCAGAATAAGATCTGGCAGTGTTGCTTCGGGTATCAATTTGATGCCCAGTGCTTCTTCACCGACCGTGCCTAACGAGTGCAATGCCTCTAGCATTAATAATCAATCGTTTATGTCCTCCACACAGCGTGCGGATTTTGGCAACAGGAGTCCCGACTCCGGATTGCCCAATCCTCGCAGTACCTCTGTGTTTAATCTAAACCAAATGCACCAACAGCCAGTGCAGTCCAATATGTGGGGATTCACTCCACTTCAGCAGGTATCTATGGTTGACTCTATGGCCTACAATTGCGCAAAATATAACTCTGTTTAAATTATTTGAACAGGCTCAATCGATGGCACACTTCAATCAGATGCCCTGGAATCAGATGAATCCTTGGATGCCAGGTCAGTCGCAGAATGGATCAAATATAAGCCTCAACGTACCGCTTTCACAGCAGGGTCAATATCCGCAAGATCCATCTGGCTATCCACCGGGTTGGAACAACGCGTGGGGAGGAATGTATCCGTATCCAATGGGAATGATGCCAATGATGCCCGGTAAGTTTTTACGAATAAAGGCACTTGAGAAAATACTACAACCGATTCATGTTTACCTATCATCTACAGGAATGGCAATGCCTCCTCCCCGATCGCGAGCCCATTCACGATCACGTGCAGCTTCCCCGGCGCTGAGTGTAAAATCTCGCAAGTCCACCATATCGATGCGTAACCTGAATCGTAACAGCTACATGAACGATCTAACCGATGACGAAGATTCCGATGAGGAGTTCACAAAGTCCCGTGGCCGTCGCGATCGTCGGCATCGGCTGAACTCGAACAGTAGTTTGGATTTTGATGAACCCGAACCGAACGCATTTGTACGGGCTTCGAGCGTAAAACCTTCTCGCTTCAATCGGGAGCGCCGTGGAGGATCCTCGGCCAGATCGTTAATTGATTATCCGACGTCATACAAGCGTGACACACCTCGTTCCAAATACGAACGTGAAGAATTACTGCGCGATCGTTACGATAAGATGTCACTGTCGTCCCCGAGGAAGATGACTTCTGATTCGTATACTAATGATTCCGATAGGGACTCGAATCGCCGGGGATCCAACAGATCCAAATCGAATAACGAGAGCTTCAGCTCTCCAAGGAAGATCACTTCAGATTCCATGACCAATGATTCCGAACCCGATATCGAGAGACGCCGTCTGGCGAAGCAAACACGATCGCCCAGTAGCGTTTCGTCGCCAGTGAAGATAACTTCTGATTCATTCATGAACGATTCGGATGCCGAGTTTGAACGGCGGAAACAGCAGAGACTTAAGGCTTCTGGATTGTTTGCTCCAAAACGAATGGAATCCGATTCTGTAACTGGCGAGTCCGATGTAGTGCGTGAAAAGCCCAAATCAACTGGAACCAGAAAACTTTCCGACACTGAAAAAAATAAAATTGTTAAGCCGAAAACAGGTAAATCAACTCCTAAGAAAATCCCATCCGATTCGCTTACTCCGGATACGGACGGTGAACAGAAGCGTAGATTCGCTGCCAAGAAAACAGTGAAGAAAAATTCCAGCACGGAATTCATTCCGAATGATTCGGAGGTCGAATTTGAGCGCCGTAAAGAGGCGAAACGGAAAAGCTCCAACATTGTCAATGGATCTCCGGAAGCTAAATCCCCATCGAAATCCGACGATGAAGAAGAAAGTGATCAGATGAAAACTGTAGAAATCAAGAACCAGCTCAACGAGTCCAAATCTGAGCCGAAAAAGTATGCGGTTGAAGATTCCCCTCCTCCTCCTCCTGCGCCGCTACTGATAGCTGCACCTGATCGTGAATGGGAGTGCACATTCTGTACATACGTCAACGAAGCTGGCGTCAAGGTATGTGCCATCTGCTGCAAAACAGTTTCCGTGGCTGTTCCAGCGTCTCCGAATGGAGAACCAGAAACACCTCGATCACCGCCGCCAGATGTCGTCCAGGAGCCACCCTGTGAAAAACGAACAGTTCAAAGTCCGGTCACCGATGTGAAGAAACCACAAACGATCATACCGTCGCCACCTGCCAAAGAGGTCGATACCAAGAAGAAAGGTAGGATTCGCAAAATATCCTTTTGGCCTGGCACTAAAGCGAAGTAGTTAGCACCACAGAAAACAAAAACCTTACCGTTTTGAACCCTTCCGATGGTCCACCTCACATTGTATCTATATAACCGCATATAGCCTGTAGCAGAATCGATACCTTGAAAACGACTTATGTACAGTTACAAAATCCAACATTGTTCCAAAAACCCTCCCCGAAGAAACAGTTAGAACTAGAGCGTGTTTTGTGTTTTATAAAGTAACAATTGCAATTTGTTTTGTTTTTTTTTTTTGTATTTGAATACAAATATTTATTTTGCAATAAAAATACTTTTTGAAGAAGCCAAGAGTTTTAATGTGCGTTGTTTTTGTTCTCGTTATAGACAATGATGATCATGATGATGAAGATCGATTTGAAGATGGTGTTGAAGAGTCAGATAAAATTGATGAAAATTTTGTTGAGGAAAATCAGTACGCAAACCATGAAATTCAGTTCTCCGCCCAAGTGAAACCTGAAAATCCGAAAGGCAGTGGTGAAATCAAGCAAAATTTAGACAGTGAAGTGGTCAAAGTTGTGAACAAGGTAGTGAAAGAACATGTTTCTACAGGTTGTGGTCCATCTCCTCCTCGGGAATTTGCCGAAGTCAAAGAACCAACCGATACAGTCGATAGTTATCATCTTCCCTCGTCAAGAGCATCCATCGGAACGTCCCCTCCTCCGCAAGATATGTCAACGCAGGTAAGCTCACTATTTTCTCAAATGTAATTCCATCGACCATCAATCTCTCCATCCTAGACGTACGACACATTTGAAAAGGTTCGCGAAGATGCCTCGACCACCAATCTAGTACAGGACAAACCCATCAACAACCTGACTCAGCCACAGTCCAGCAGCGTCTATAAACGATCGCATTCGCTTGCCACGCCACAACTGCTGCAAGTGAGCAACCCGCGTCCCGACAGTCGTCAGAGCTTTTCAAGTGACACTCAGGTTCGGAAAACGCAAGACATGATTTCGCAACTGTGTGAACTATTTTCGTACCGATCATCAATCGGAAAATAGCTTCCTCCATTCAGCTTCTTCGCCTATTATCAAGCACTTATTCTTCTTTATCGCTTCTCTTTCTTGCTCATCACCACACCCTCTAAATCAACTACTCATCGCTATAGAAACCGATGAACTTCGGTCTATGCCGGCGACAAGTACCGAATTAATTACATAAAATGTGTATCTTCGTCTAATTATAACATCGATGACAACATCTTGCTAACACACTTCTGGTTGATCTATTTCTAATCGCATCATTTGTGTCACCCACCGTGTCCTTGCACGACACTAATTTATGTAAAGTACTACTACAGCTCAGAAAAGAAAAAAAAACAAAACATCGTCATTAGACAGTTGCAAGAGTTCCCCAGCAGTCCGATTCGAATCGCTTACTTAATGGTTGACGTCAATTCGACGAGGCCCGAGCGATCGATGATGGGAAATGATACCGTGACGAGGCGAGCGAGCCGGCAATATGAGGAAATTATTGCCAATGACTCGTGAAAAATCGTGCCACGCTTGTATTTCGCTGGCGAGTGCAGGAAAACAAACTGGCGTCGATATTAATTTAAATTGCTGATGCATAGTTCAATCAGTCGATTAGTGGATCTCTAGTGTAAACATAGTCGGCTAAGTTGTTTTGGTTTCCCAGGACAAGGACGGTAATTGTGTTATTTTATTTGTAGTGCAGTCGTTTAATTATTGAATTTGCCTATCTTATGCAAATCTTGTCAAAATGTGGAAGTTTATGAAAAAACTTGTGGTACAAAATTAGACATGTTGTTGCATGCTGTGTTCTACGTATGGAGTGATAGGTCATCACGCGTATCCTATAAACGATCACCTATGATGGAGGCGAACGGTAGATTTTATATTGTTCGTTTCGCATCACGATTCCAGGCCACGTGTTCCGTCGTAGTTTGCAAAAAAAACAATTAAATACTCGACTACTTTTTTAAATAGGTCCTTTAAAAAAAGGTCGATTAAAAAATCGATAAGCTTCTTTCGCACAGCCAATGAGATTAACTCAGTAATTGATTCGAGTTCGACTTAAAATTGCAAAAAGTCGAGTTTACTAAGTGTATGTGTAAAATTCGCTTTTCCAGCCAAAAGTGCTGGAATATGAGGAAAATCAACGAAAACTTGACTAAGTCTCAGTCTCAGTAGACTAATAGACTGAGTGAAATATATTCAACAAACGATTCCTGGAAAATCTAGGAAGAATTGATTTATATGGTTTTGAATTGACGAGCACAATTTGTGTGAATCATGCTTTACTATTAACGTAGTTCGAGGAAATTTGAAAATAAATAAAGTTGTAATCATGTTCTTGCTCAAGATGAGCAGAAAATTACTCAAATAAAATGCAATACGATGATTTTAAGCATTCAATGATCAATAAAAATCTAAATTCTACTGGGTTGGCACGTCGCTGAGTTGAAGTGGGATCCAGAAGGTCCGTAAAAATCCATTTACGTCATTGCGTTAACGGTAGACAAACCGGGCCAAAAGATGACTTTGCCCCTATGCTTTTCAGGCATTCTTCGATGCAAACTTGGGATGTCATCGTCGAGGATGTGACGAATGGTTCTGTTTTCAGGCCACAACTGCAAATCGCTTGCCAAATCATGGCCTTCTTCGCAATTTGTCGGCAAACACGAACTTGAATCTTCCCGGCACATCCCCACGTCAAGTCGCGATGTAAAACTTTTGACCGGGAAGCTGCTTAAAATCGAGTTTGACGTATGCTTCGTTATCGATCAAAGTGCAGCCCTTGTGTTTCATCAAAACTCCGTCGTACAAGAGCCTTGCACGCTTTTTGGCCACGGAATTCTGCTTCATGTGCCGGTTCGGATGTTTACTGGCGTTGTACGACTTGTATCCTTCCCTGGCAAGGATGTTCCGTACCGTTTGAAAGTTGTACCTTCTGGCCACATCTCGGATCGAAGGCCGGGATTGGCTTTAACGCACCTCAACACCTTGCACCTTGCTGACGATCCCTGGTTCCAGATTTTTCATAGGTCCGCTGATTCCTTTCCACACTCAGGGTTTCCTCGACAAACTGTTGTTTTCTTCATTTTCAGCACTTTAGCCAGCGTAGAACCGGACCACTCCAGATTTTCCAGGTGTTTGTATACAATATTTTTTTTCTTCTTTTGAGTTCCATTTGACGTTATGTCTGAACGCGATCGACTACTTTGATCAAACTTACACCAGTTGTTCTCTATAGAAATGTAAACAATCCACTGTCAAAGATTTTCGATTCCCAACACTAGAGGCGAGCTTGGGGCTATGGTCCTATGGTGAGATCTAACTCTTCTTATTTAATTTAATTACGATAAAATATCTCAAGTCCGCATCGAGGGAAGAGAAGATATATACCGCTAAACCAGCAGATTTTTCCAACCATATGTTTGCACACAAATACATACCTCTCAAACCTGTACGACCGAATGCTTTTTAAGAATTTAATTTTGCTTATGTACGAATTAGTTTTGAAATGGCATGCTTGGTTTATTTTATAGAATTAATATTAGACTAAAAATGCAAATTATCAATTGTGGGGTGAAGTTGATCACGCAAATGTTTATCCAATGCAGTATTCAGAAGCTAATATGTAGGTATACTTGATTTGTGTTCGCTGAAAAAGAATCTGGTGTCAAAATTTCAACAAAATTTGTGGTTAAAGAACAAACTGCATATTATGTAGCTAAATAGTCACTTTAACACTCTTGGGTCATTGTCCGGGGGTGAGATTTGAACTCGTGACTTTGGCGTGAGAGGTATGGATGTTAACCACTACGCCAGGGTCGCCCCCACTAAAATTTGCCTAAACGTAGCCAACTAACATCAGTACATCACATAAAATCATTTGAATGATATGAAATCGTTAATTTTAACAAAATCTGATTCCAGATTCGGATTCAGCGACTCAAAATTAGGTTAAATGAGTAATTTCACCGAGCATAGCACCAGGAAAAAAGGCTGATTCAGATTCAGAACAGTTAAAAGTTGCATATTTCATCAGTTCCACATTCCAGTGTATATTTAGAGTGATAGAATGCATAGCTTGTTAGGAGAACCGTTTCAAAGGTACTATTTTAAAACTACTCAATGCAATCTTATAACAATATCATGAAAAAAGATCGTTGAAAAACGATCCCCCCCCCCCCCCTTCCCGTTTTTACTGGTGAATATGAAAAAAAACTCCCAGGAAAGTTTGAACAAACTTCCTTAGACAGAATCTGTTGGAAGATAAACATCCAGCGAATGTAAAAGTGCTTTCGGAGCTAGTCGGAAAAATTTGTAGAGGAGTCAGAAGGAGCTTCCAGAATAAATCTTAAGAATATTCCGGAGAAATTCTGGAAAAGAAATAACAGATCATGCCGGAAGAAAATTACGGAGAAAGCAAGAAGCCCTTCTGGGAGGATTTGGAACAAACCTCCAGATGAAGTAAGAGGAATCTTCCGGTGGAAATTGGAAGAGCCTTCATGGGAAAAGATTAAAATACTTTCGGGAGTAGTCGGAAGTCAGAAAACACTTTTAGGAGATCCCAAAAACAGACTAGCTTATACAGGCAAAAATAAGCTGTATATAGCAAATTTTACCTGTATAAGCTTATCTGCAACTAAAATTGTTACATAGTTAGGAAGTCACTTCCGGTATACAGTGTATGTTTTCTAAACATTGCACAGTGGTCCAGAATGCAGATTTAGGGGGCATGATATGTTTTGAGCCTGAAATTGAAACTTTCGACTAAAAGTCTCTTCTACAAAGTTGTTCCTTATAGTTAGATCCTCATTATTATGGCAATGAATTCTAGGGTGGTTCCTATTATCATTAAAATCAAAAATCTAACTTTTTTGTTTGAATAAATTAAGGTATATATTCTTGTGCAAAGTTATAGCTGAGCTAATTTCAAGCAACTTTGTTGCATACAACTTTTTTTTATCTCTTAAATTGGCTGATTTAGAGCTATTTTCTTGAATTGAGTTAGGGTGGCTCCAAAAAAAAGTTGTTTTGCTCTAGTTTTCTTATTTCGAATTTCTCAGCAAAGGTGTCTTCAAATAACTTTTACACGCAGAAAAAATATTTTAAACGTAATAATGTTTGACGTAAATTTAATAAGAATTTCATTTTGTTTTGGCTGCAAAAAGAAATCATTATTATTTCAACAATCCACCATTGAAACCTTTCTGAGGCATAAAATCTCTCCGGTTCATGAGTTGATGGGTCGATAAGTAGGGTCCAGGTGTGGGATCGGCCTTCCTGGCGTCGGGAGCATTGGTACTCAGTACTGAAAATAAGATCGACGGAAAAAATAAAGGATAAAAAAGAAAAACTGTTTATATTTTGCGACTGCAGCATACTTGCTTACCTCTAGAGCTGTTTGTTTAAATACAAATGAAATTTTTTTTGGTTCAATGCAAACAATTTTCTGTCCGTGTAGATCTTAAGAAGACGTTTTTATACTAAAAATATGCACTTTTCAAATGTTAATATCTCTGGTTGGGGCAAACAAAAAAAAAAGGTTTTTTACGGCATTTGAAAGGGCGTATGTTATTCTCAACAATGTGAAAAATTGGATGTGTTATTTTTAAAACTCGTATAAAATTAATTTGAATTTATTCATATTTTTTACTATATTTGGGTATATCTTTTTTATTAGACGAGATACAGGCAACAAACTTCACTTTAAAACATCCGTCTTAAAGAGTTTTAAAAGTCTCTAGGAGATGACTTTCATGAGAAATTTCAAATAATGTCTTGTATGTCCAGCTCGTTTCATGGCTCTTTGCGCTGTGGTGTGCGATATTACCCGCTTCTTTCCTACATCTTTGATGGAAAGGTTAGGATTACGCTTGAAACGCCGGTCAGTCTTCTACCGGTGGCTGCGGCATCCTGGTTTTGGTTTCTTCCTGTTCCTAGTTCCCCTAAACACTTTAATAACGTTTGTCACAGTCAATTTGGTTACTTTCAGCTATTTTGCAAAGCTTGCGTAGGAAAAATTGGAATGTTGCTTATGTGCGAGCAAAATATTGATACGCTGTTCCTCTTGCTTTGACGCCATTTTGACAACTGAATATTCAATGATAATTACAAAATAGAGGCACCATTCCTTACGCACACACCTACAACATGAGGGATGTTCAAGTTTTTTAAGTGCTTCATCAAAAAAATACACAAAATTTTAGTCGACCAATTTTTGACCGTTCCACCCTTTAGTTAAAAGAAGCTTCAGAAGGAATTCAGAAGAAACCGTGGATTTTTAAGACAAGACTTTTCCCTGCTTTTGAGACAGCTTGAACAAAAATTTCATGTTCGTTGTATGAGAAAATGGTCAATATAGATTTCCAGCAATTGGGAAAATACGAGCTAGAGTGAGATCGAGTAGGGGAGAGATCGGGGAAGGAAGAATTGACTGTATGAAAAAGCTCAAAAAATGACTCAAATTTTGCATATGGAAGCAATTTCATATGTACATCAAGGGTCTGCTGAACCCTCACCCCCCCCCCCCCGCCCCTTTTTTATGCTTTGCCGCCGTAAACCTGTCGTTGTTGTATTGAAATTGATTTTTTTTTTGTCAGGTGCATAATAAACCATCAATTTACCCTATTTTGTCATTTTTTTCATATTTTTTATCTTTCTTGAATTGCTAAATAAAAACTGACGGTAAAAAACAGGCTTTTTGGTCATTATCATAGCCGCCACAAATTCAATTAATACTGCGTTTGAACAACTAGAACCAAAATTAGAGCAATATTTGAGAAAATAAAACTGCTTCCATAGTAATCCCTATACAAGCTTCGAACCCATACCTACAAAAATGTTCTAAGTCGTACACATTTGTTTTCTTGGAGGTCAAATTCTAGAACAGTTTCTAAGTTCATTCTATCATTTTTTTTTTCATATTCGGGCTAATGACCCATTCGGCTTAACTACAGTCTGATTATCCAGGATCATTTGGTCTCCAATAACAATATGTGAGGAATGAAAATATTTTTTTTTGGGAGCGGTTAAGTTTATAATTTAACCATTTTCTCGAATAACACGCTAAACTAAGAATGTGCATTTTCAGACAACATTAAATTTTGAGAAAATACAACTCTGCAACAAATTAAAATCTAATTGATTTTAAAGCAAATGATTGAAGATTTATAATTACTGTTGATGATTACACACATTAAATTAAAGTAAAGTATGCTTCAGTTAGAATCCGGAATCACACTATACTTTAAAGCAGCATTCCAAGTGGTCGTTTCTGGAATGTTTTACAGCAGTTTAAAATAATATATATATTGCACAAATTGATCAAGAATCCAATGTGTTCCACTCCATTTTTGGTAAAAACACAAAAACGCTCAAAAGAAAAAAATATGATCACGTAACGAGGCTGTACGAGGAGATTTGCTAAATAATTGTATTGGCAAGTGACTGATTAGGAAACGTAAACCTGTAGCCCACTTAGTGAAAGGCTTTCGTTAGTTGGGTTGAGCTGTCAGGTTGAAAATTGGTTGAGTGATACACCGATTGTTTATTATAATCACAATCTTTTAGCAACTATCCAAATTGTTCAGACATGAGCCTCTCGAAAAATAAATAGCACTGTCAAAAATGACGTTTGACTTCGATTTAGGTGGGCTACAGCCCAACTAACGGGAGCCCAACTAAAACGTAGCCCACCTAAACATAGCGCAACGAATGAAATTTTACTGTACCTAACTCATGTCGTAGATAATTGACTCTGAAGTTTCCCCGTCCCTATCAAAACAAGAATCACAATTTCCCGGTGTTTTTTGAATTTTGCTAACAAATCTAGTCTGTATTTCAAACTGTACCATATCATATCTCACCGGACCGCTATTCGCTTGCAGAGTTTGCCTCCGACTCCACATGAGTTAAGCCCTCAGCCGCATCAAACACAGCAAAATGATAGCCATCAGCCAACGCAAACGTCACCCCATCAAGAAGACGAAAGCATGTCCTATTTGGACCGTGCTATCCATCAAATCATTCAAACCGCTGCCACCAGAACCAATTTCGGTTCAACCAGACCGCTTGATCAGCACAAGTACCGTGCGATGAACGATCTGCGGCGCATCGATACCAATCATTCGCGACCGACTACAATCAACGAAACGCTTCACAATAATCGACAGACGGTGAATTTCGTTTGATATGCTTTGCTTGTTTCAGCTATTGTGTGTCGGTGTGATTTAGAATAACGATAGAGTAACGTATTGTGTCATCATTTTAGACAACAAACAGCATGTGCGAAAGTCCCACGGATGCTGCAAACATGATGGGATCGTTGGCGATCAACAACCAGGACAATTCAGCTGGTGCTGAATTGGTGAATCTTTTAAAGGTAGACAATCGGGTACGGGTGTGATGAGGTGTGATTCAAGTGATAATTTTATATTATATTTTCAGGAAGCAGAACGCAACAATTTCACTGCTGACGAGCTGCAGGCAGCGTTAAGTCATTGCAGAGATAAACATCCAGTACAGTGGCTTCGCGACAACTGGTCCAAGCTGATTGATACTGTACAAACTTTGGCTACCAAATACGGTCACGAGAAAAGAGAAAATATTATTGGAACCATTTCATCTACCGAGGCTCGTGAAGCTCTGCGGCTTCATAAGGGAAACATTTGGCACGCCATTACGGAATGTATCGAACAGCGCCAGAAGAAGTATCAAGAAATAGCTTCGAAAGGTAACTTCACTCGAGAAGACATTGTGACAAGCCTTACAGCGCACCATGGAAACTTAGAACTGGCAATGGTTGAGCTTAGTAAAACACAACTTAGACCGTTCCTAATGCGTATCTGGGGTCCTCCAAACGGAGCAGACAACGATTCGGGTAACTTGCTTCTGCAGCAAGCTCTGAAAGAGGATCGGAGTGGAATTAGTAAGAGAGCTCGCAAACACTAACATAAATTACCCATATTAATTCGAAACTCTTTTTTCTCCACACCCTTTTTGGCCAACCGGGAATCCTACCAACACGCTTCCTTCAACACCCTGCCCTGATCCCATCCAGGCACCGAAATCCAGGAATTTATTAGTGCACATGTCGAGAAGGAACTGTTGTCGGATAATAATTCCCAGTGTACGACAACGACAACTGTTGAGGTAGAAGCGGTGAGTTATCCCGAAGAAAAATCCGATGCATGCCAGGATACTACTAACCACACCGCCACCAATGGTAACGGTAAATGCGATCTCGCAGATGAGGAATCCGTAACATCGAATACAGTCATCCTGAGAGACATCGAGAAACTGATAGATCAAATGGAAAAGAACCAGACAAATCAAAACGAGGATGTGCTCAAAAATATCCAGCATCTGCTAACCAAACTGGTAGAGAAGAACGGAACTCGACCAGCATCGCAAGCTTCGGTACGTTCAGAATCATCCGAACGAATCATTGTGAAAAGTCCAATTCTACTACCACGTACGAATCAACCAACCGAAGACGAGACGAAACCAATCTACGAAGACATCCGAAGCTTTATGGCCGAAAACATCCAAGAGGTTCTTCCAAGTCTTGTTGACCAAGTACAGCAAGAACTGGAAAGTGTGCCCATCCGAACGGAACGAACTCTGGAGGACGACATACGAGAGACGCTCATGAACGCAGACTACTCAGAAGGAGAATATTCGACGTTACATACTTTCCCATTCAAAAAACATGACGACGATACCTTTGGGTTCCCGAATCTGAATAAGATATCGTCAATAGGATTCACGAATGCACAGGAGGAAGACAACGAATATGAAAATATACAGGACTTCCTGGTAAAAGCTATTCGAACTGAGAGACTGACGAATGATTTCGAACAGTACAAGACTCAGAACTACCGGTTCGACAGTAGTTCTGATGAGGCTAGATATACGGCCGATTCAACTGACTATTACGACATTGTTGCAGTTAACCAAAGAATTCAAGACTTACTGAACAGAAACAGAGAGGTAGTATCGAGTTTGGGTTCAATGGAAATTGCTCCATTGCAACAAGTACCATCGACTCCAACGGAAAAGCCGCCGGTCGAGGAAGCGATCTACGTTAATACAGCTGAAATAACAGCTATGGTTGCTGCACTGCCTAGTCCTGAGGTACCGGATAGAAAACAGGTGAAAAAACGTCGTGTATCGAGAATCCCGGTTAACAAAGATAACTATCTCCAGCGTAGGCCGATGAAAAGTTCCTCTGAAAGTGATTTCGAAGCAATTGCTCACAATCACAAATCTCCCATTGCAGCAATGCATATCGATCATGTTGAGGAACTGCGGCACGTTGTAGATAATATCGAAAAAATTGAACACGAGCTTGACATGATGCCAAACGACCTGGAGAGTCCACAGGTAGAAATGGAACAACCGATCTACGATAATGTCACAACAACTGCTGAACTCACCGTAGTAGAAAAACATCCTGTAGCTATCGAGGAACAATCCATAGTGGATACCGTCCCGAGTGATCAACATGATAAGGTTCCCGATATTGCATCTACATCTGCACAGAATCATGAAATGCATGAACAAAGCCAAACAAATGTTGTTGTTTGCGATCCTGTGCCTGCCATTGCGAACGTAGATGTAGTCGCACAAGAAGTAGTTAAAGTAGATGAAGTCCCCTTGAACTCACTTCCAGAAATAGTTGAAGCTCCCTCGAACTCACTTCCAGAAATAGTTGAAGCTCCCTCGAATTCCTATCCAGAAACCGTTGAAACTCACTCAAACTCCCTTCCAGAAATAGTTGATACTTCTGAAGCATCCCTAAATCTAGCTGTCCACATTCCTCATGAAGCCCCCATAGTAGAAACAAACGTAGTCCATTCCCAAGCTCAGCCATCACCGAAAACTCCTGAAGAAGTTGTTATTCAATCCCCGCCCAAAAGTCCTACCATAATACAGATCGTTGATGCATCACAGGTCGAACCAGAATCCACCAACGATGAACCAACGACTGTATCACTGTCCAAACCGTCCAACAACCTGTCAGACCTAGTACTGGACACGAAGCGCCTGATTCAACAGATGAAAGACGAGATCGCATCCGATATGGCAACCCTTGAGGACGAAGATGAGATTTACGATGACGAATACTACGAAGAAGAGGAAGACTGGACTGAAGGTGAAGAAATGATGGAAGAATGGGATTCAAATGAGGAATACGACATTGACGAAAATGGTGACTTCATCGAATACGAAGACGAAGACGATGACGGTTCGGTAATGTTTAGCGAGATAGCTCCGGAAGATGTTGTGCATCCGACGGGGCAAGTAAACGAACTTGCCATTCAAATTGAGGCAAGGATTGAGGATAACAAACCTGAGCTTCCGAAGATGAATGCAGCGTTGGTGAGGGAAATTGAACGAAACAGTGCCTCAGAGGTCAGCGATCTACCGTTGGACAGTGATTTCAATGATACTTTGAGTGTTATAGACCAGTCGGTTGGTGAAGTTACTGATATTTTGAGCTTAGCCGTGCGAGGACTTACGGTAAACAATCAACTGGAATACGACGAGTCTTCAAGTGCAGAAACTGTACAAAATAGCCCAGAAGTTAGCGAGATCAGTGAGGTTACGCTTGTAGCAGATGCGACTGATTCTACCGAACCGACACTGGTAGCGGAAGAAAATTTGAATTTGACCATGAGAAACGTACAGACCTTGTTGAATGCAAAGGTTGTCATAGGAGAATTCATCAAAATCAACATGGTTGGAAATAGCGATACACGTCAGGTGGAGGTTGGAAACGACACCGAAGAGTCAAATCACGTTGGAAGTGCAGGCATAGATTTATTGCCAGTGCAATCAAGTCAAACTGCAGCATCACAACCCGACATGGCTGAACATCAGGCTACAAAACGCACTGTAGGACCCGTTCCACAAACAATATCTGCAGACAGTATATCGAAGGATATAACACAAGTGTATGCAGAAAACGAAGCCACATCTGCAACGCATGTACTTGACGCTACCATAGAGATGTTAAACTCTGTTGCAAGAGATTTAACCGAACAGTTGCAACAGGTTTCATCAGTTAACGAACCGGTCGTTCAGGAGAACAACCGAGAAACTACTATACCGGAATATGCCACTGTAAACAAGAACACAACCACAGGACATTTGACAGAATTGACAACCATTGATATACAAGGGCAATCTACGCAAACTGTTGAAAACGAAATGCCTGAATACGTAAACGTCATTGAACTTCAAAGTATGCTACTTGAAAACGGAATAGCTAGTGAGTTCGAGCAAAACGTGGTAAACGGATCCCAAGACTCATCAAATCAGGAAGATGTTGGTCATATTGAACTCCAAAGTATGCTACTTGAAAACGGAATAGCTAATGAGATCGAGCAAAACGTGGTAAACGGATACAAAGACTCATCAGATCAGGAAGATTTTGGTCCCCAACAAAAACAAGTGGTTACTCAAATACCTGACTATGCAACTGTGGTCAAGACTGGTAGAGAAATCATATTGATCAGTTCGGAACCAGCTAAACTTGAAGGGGCTGCTTCAGCTGAACAGCATCAACCAGCTCAGGATCTTTCAGCAATTCCCGAAACGCAACCAAGCACTGTTGTTTCTGAAGTAGTGGAAACTTCAATAGGAAACATTCAAGAAACTACTACATCAAACGCTATTCAAGAAAATCTATTAGAGCCAACGCTACAGCAGCCCACACATTTTGAACCGATTCTGTCATCTGAATCTGATAATGCTCTTGAAACAGAAGAAATTCCTCCGGAACAGAACGAACAAACAACTAACCATACACTTTCAAGTAGTTCATCCGCAACAGAAATCCAGTCACACGTCTGGCTGGAAACCTTACGTCGGCGCTCAAGCGAAAGCTCGAGCGAAACAAGTGTTATTGCATTACCCATGGCTACTGAGCGAAATATTGAAAAATCTAGGTCAATTGTATCGATTAGTGGTCCAGCTAGCGGCACTAGTGTTCCAAATGATCAAGATCAACCAATTGATACAACAAACCTGGGTAAGCAATCTCTCAGTAATGTTTCAACTGACGACAAAACAGCGACTCCAGAACCGACTTCTCAACAAGTTTATGTTTCGGAATCTGTACATGAATCTACATTAGGTTCTTCGATTGAGACTGACAGTGTTGAATCAACTTCTACTACAAACGAACAATTTGTTTCTGAAGAGATGGAGACACCCATTATAGGCACTACGCCTGCTGACGAGCATGAGGACACACGTACCATCACCAACGGAGAAATACAAGATGATACTCAACGGTCATCAACCTCGCGTGAACCATCCGAAGAGCCATCCAGTTTCATAGAAATCCAGCCTTCACAAGTGATCATCCATTCACCAAACATTGAAGCATCCGCTTCACAGTCGTCATCATCAGAAGCTCAACCGCAGTCATCAAACATCTATGAAAACGTTCAGGTCATTTCATCCGCTTCCAATGGTTCTCCTATCAAGTCCACAAAGGTACCCCTAAAAATTCCGACTCCTTACACTTCTCAGTCATCATCACAGAGCACTGCTAGCAAAAAATCATCCACTCCATCCACTCCAACAAACGGCCAGAAAACAATCAAAATCATTAAAACCAAACCCAAAACCACCACCGACACCAAAAAGAAAACTGCCACCACATCCGATTCCTCTAGCCGTAGAAACTCACTTCGCAAGAACTCTATTGGCAGTCCGTTCGGTCCCATGCAGACCAACACCGTCAAGAACATGCAGAAAGAGTTCCTCAACAAGACACAGAAAGATTCATCAAAATCGACCACCATCACACCGAAACCAAAACCATCCAAACTGGTGCAACCAAAGGCTTTCATTAATAATAAGCTTATTAACCCTATTACACCCACTCAGCCGAGCACTGCGGCGAGCACTAGTAAGGCTTCAACGCCTTCCGTGGAACCGGGATCGTCTCGTTCCACTCCTGGGCCGAGTTCATCTAAGAGCACACCTGGAGCATCGCGCGAAGGTTCGGTCACCTCGGAACAGAGACGCAAACTCAGAAAGAAATACATGGAAACATGCTTCAGTGATGACTACTTCAGCTCGGATGACGATGATGAGTTCACAACCACGATCACGGATAGCGAAAGTCGCACGATCATTCGATCACTGGTGAAGCCATACGAGCCAAGCGAAGAGCCACCAGAAGTAAGTGAAGAAGCGGTATCAGCTGTAGAATAACTTGATATTTTCAACACTTATAACCAAATAATCCAAATGAATTGCTGATTGACAAACTGATACAATGTTTTCCCATATAGGTACAAGCGCGACGTTTGCTGGACGAAGGTCACGTTCAGTCGTATCAGCAGGCAGAATTAGCGGTCCAGTTGATCGAAATGAGATACAACCACGACAATGCCATCTGGGCTGCAACCCAGTGCCATACCATCGAGGAAGCCAAGAACCTCTTGCAGAAAGAATGCGAACTATGCCTGGGATTGTACCCTATGAACGAAATCATCTCAATGCTGAAGTGTACGCACACCTGCTGCCTGGACTGCGCCAAGGTATACTTCACCGAGGAAATCATGCACCGTTCAATTACCAACTGCAACTGTCCGTACTGCAAGGAGCCAGATTTGAACAATGCTGACGTGACGGAAGATGATGTTTTGGAGTACTTTTCCAATTTAGACATTCTGCTGAAGAACATAGTGGATGAGGAGGTGCACGATCTGTTCCAGCGGAAACTTCGCGATCGTACGCTGATGCAAGATCCTAACTTCAAATGGTGCGTCGATTGTTCGTCCGGATTCTTCGCTCGGCCACGTCAAAGGAGACTCATCTGTCCGGATTGTGGATCGATTACTTGCTCGTCCTGTCGGAAGCCTGTGAGTATGGCCATCTATGTTAAATCGATGCCAAATCAATTCCTGATCATAAGTTCAATTTATGGCTGATTTTCTTTCTCATGCTCACACACGTGTTACACGTAGTGTTCCTATAATAGTGGAACCCATTAGAAACCAACGCATTCCACTATTATAGGAAGCAAAGTTAGCAACTACCACAACTACTGGAACAGTGTTCCTATTAATGGAGGATGAGTTTTCTAAAATTGCATGCAATTTTATTACAGTGTAATATTTTTCTATCAAAATAGAGGTTAAAAGCTATAGATTGACGTACAACAAATGTGTGTACATCGTACAGTAGGGTGTCCAAATTTGCCGGGAATCGGGAAATGCCAAACTTATTTCTCGGGAAATCGCGGGATCCAAGAGTTGAAGAGGAAGCCTTTTTTTTAGCAAAACAAAAGTATATTTAAATTAAATAATATCAGTTAGGAATAGGATTGATGATTAATCAATGATATTTCAAATATGAAAGAAAACTAGGGGTACAAAACGCATGGTAAACGTATACACCCTCGTAAATGCGTAAACTTCCATCACACTTCAATGGAGCCTGGCATGTTTACGACAGTGTATGCGCATAGTGAATACCCCTACTGATTTTACATGTAAAAGGATATCCTGGTGTCTTTGGCAAAGTTTCTGGATGTGAAAAGTCCCTTCTTTTGACATTGACAGATCAATGATTAATTTCCCTAGAAGTGAGATCCAAAATTTATTTTATCTACAATTTCATATTCATGGTCGAAGTCTTGGGCAAATTTTTAGATAATATCAAAACAAGAAACTTTACTGGAGACGCAAGGTGTCTATTTCTTCATCTCATTGAAATATGGAACACTTTTCGTGGAAAACCTCTTCATAAAAGTTTTAAATTTATAACAATGGGAGCGAAAAAATAATCTTGATTCAAAAATTGAGATGAATGTCTATGGGATGGATAAAAATATCGTTGTGCTTAGAAACGAAACTATTCCAGATGATATTAAAAACCGGTATGTTTTTCGAAATTAAACAAACCAGTTTCAGCTTGAAAAGTCTGGTGAAAAATCATCAAACATCTTCAATGGAAACGGAATCATGCCAATCATATCATGAAATAAAATTATCCCTTCAATATTGAGTTTTCTTTTGTTGTACGTTCCTAAATTTGGTAACTACAATTTATAATTTATCATGTTGAAACAAATTGTTACATGCAACTCTTCGAAAACATCGCCAATTTGTGTGATTTTTTGGGAGGGCGGCTGGTTTTAAAAGACCTTCCCAACAGTGTCTACCCTACCTACATTTACATATTTGTAGTTCTAAAAAAAATTAAAACACTTGGTCTGTAAAAAACGTCGTTTGAAAATGTAAACACGATTCTTAATTTCAGTGGGAATCGCAGCATGAAGGCATCTCGTGTGAGCAATTCACCGCATGGAAGGAAGCCAACGATCCCGAACTACAAGCCCAAGGCGTTGCCCGGCATCTGCAGGCACACGGCATCAGCTGTCCGAACTGCAGGTTCAAGTACTCCCTGTCACGTGGTGGATGTATGCATTTCACCTGTACGCAGTGCAAATATGAATTTTGCTTCGGCTGCAATAAACCGTTCATGATGGGTGCCAAATGTGACGTATCTCCGTACTGTGCCAAGCTAGGTCTCCATGCTCACCATCCGCGAAATTGCTTGTTCTATCTGAGAGATAAAGATCCGAAGGATCTGCAGACGTTACTAACGGTAAGTTACTTAAGATATCCTTCCGCGTAGTGCGTAGTAACTATACAGACTATACCTGATTCCGTAGATGCACAACGTCACGTACGACACCGAACCTTCCGAGTTGATGAAACGAGAATTCTTAGAAGGTGGTGGTACATCCATGAAGTGCCCTATTCCACTGCAGAGAGAAACACCAGCCGGTCTGATGGACACCATCTGTAATGGTGACGTTCCCGAAGGATACGCCGGCCTGTGCAGGTAACCATTAGCCCATCCGCTTCAGATAACACTGTTCCAAATAGTTACTTAGATTCCGTAACGATAACTGTATGCTATCTTCGTTGTGTAAACTGCAGCGGCAATCGGTTACCAATGGGGGCTATGTCTAATTTTGAAGTATCTTTTCACAGGATATAAGTCGTATTCATCATATAGGAAGTATTTCGACCAGAGCTTTGTAAAATTGGTTTTCAAATCTTTTTTCTTTATTTTTGATATATTGATACTGTGTTGGAAGTCATTCCCAAGAACACATTTTCGGCTACAAATTCTGATTGAGCTATATTTTGTCAACGTATATTTTCTAGCACACACTTCATAGAGTATTTGACTTCTCTGGTGGTGCATCACAGCATCGATCCGTTGCACATACTGAACGCGGACGATCTTGAGTCGCTCGTACGTCGCGCCAACAAACGCATGCCTCCACGCCCGTTCGGACTCGTAGACGGAATCTATCGCGACTATTTAGCACAGGTGAGCGTGGCTTCAAGCTCAGACGCTACTAAGAGTGTGTTTTTTTTTTCTTTTTACTTGCCTCTTCCAGAACACATTATGTTGAATATCTGGTAGGCGCGGTATCCAAGGCACAAGTTGATCCCCTGCCAATCCTGGATTTGACAGATTGTGTCCAGGAATTGCGCAGACGGGGGATGTCTCTGCCGGAACGGGGTCCTTGGGATACCGACGAAATCTACCGTGAAATGTGCCAGAAGGTGAGATTTGACCCTACTAATCGCTAACACTTACCACCTAATTGCCATTTCATATTCGAATTCGATGACCAATGAAGACCACTCAAGATGACTTGGTAGCGCAAACTACTTCAAGATAATACATATTTTTGATTAAAACACTAATCACTCTAACCGTTTTGAACGTTTCGCCACTCACCACACTAACACAAGCTCGACCTCTGGACAACAAGCAAACAAGCCGACAAGTAAGTCGAACGCTGACTTTCATCATTAAGAAGTACTTTTCAAAAAATACATTTTTGCCTTTATTTAAAGAAACATATCAGTAATACAAAACTTACCATTTTAGATCGTCAAAGAGCAAATTCCATTGAACTGAACATCCCGCAGAAGATATCGACCAGCTGTCATCTTAAACCGTAAGGAAGCATGATATAGGAAATTGATGCTGTCATCTCTCTGAAAAAAGAAAACTTCTATGATACTCAAGTTACCCTAAGCGCTATTGAAAAAAAATATATTGTTACAATCACGCATTCTACTGTTACGTTGAACATTGTGCTATTGGTTAGGTACCTACACTATACTATCCTGATCCTCTAAACTTACTCAATGAAAAGTATGATTCATCAGTGATCACTTTAATTGTTTTAGATTATTATTCATTAAATATTAATCTTATTGAAGAAACAATTTCAATCGGTCTTGGGGCTTCAAAGACCCCGCAGATGACATCCCTTCCGAGCTCTTCTTCAACATGATGGCCAAAGCGTTCAGATGATTGGGCTCCTTCGAGTTAAAAGATGCCTTCGAACTTTTTTTCGCAGCAATCTGAGGACTGCTTTTCGCGAAAGGTATGTTAAGCCCCGCATTTACATCACGGTTGCGTTTCTTTTTCTTGCTGTTGACCGCCGATGGAACAGCTTCTTCCTTTTTCGATTCCGAAATCGTGGGATTCTTATTGGCTGTGGTGATGCGGGTTTTGTACGAGCAAAGCTTACAGGTGTATTTCTATAAAGAAAAAAAATCTTGACATCGTTCATGGTTATACTTACAGTACACGGGACACACTCTTACCGCGGTTACACGCTTACGGCTCATCAAATAATCAAAATGTGACTGTTGTTTCTTCGTTCGGACGGCTTTGTTCCGGTATTTTTCCAGCAGCTTATCGTATCGATTGGTACTTTTGATCTCGTCTACGTGGAAGTAACCATGCATCCACAACGTTTTACACTTGCGGCACATCCACTTATCGTTCGTCTTCCCAACATCTGCGCCAGCGGAAGCTGTTTGTCTGAAATATATTTTGTAGTGGAACAAATTGTTATCCTGGTGACTAGTGAGTTGTAAGCACTTTAAAATAGAATATTTTCTGCGAAGAACCATGACGATGGAAGTAAATTTAAAATTCATTGTCTAGTACTAACTAATCCAAGATATTTCACTTGGTTTGACCAGGAAATTGGAACTCCGTTCATAGTGACTGTGTGACTAGTACTAGGTTTCGAAAAGGAAGCTCTAGGCTTATGTGGAAATATTATAAGTTGAGTTTTGGAAGCGTTGGGAGAAATCTTTTATTTTTGTAAATAAGAAGAGAAAATATTTAATTTTTTTTGCAGTCTGCTGCAAATAACACGAAGACTTCTTCCCTTAGCGGAAATGCGTGTGTCATCAGCGAACAAAGATTTGTGGCAGCCCTGAGGCAAATCAGGGAGATCCGAACAAAGTGAAAATGCTATACAATATAGGCCCAAGAATGCTACCCTGAGGAACTCCTGCTCTAACAGGTAGTAGTTCAGATTTGGTATTTTGATAATTTATCTGCAGAGTTCTGTCAGTTAAATAATTTTGAACCAATTTAATAATATATAGAGTGGAAAATTAAACTTTTTGTTTCAATTTAGCAATCAAAACTTCATGCCAAACACTATTTTCTGCTTTTTCTATGAGTAGAAGAGCAACTCCAGTTGAGCAGCCTTCAGATTTGTTTGCACGAATTAAATTGGTAACTCTCAAGAGGGTGGAGGCGAACCAGCCTAAGGCTGAAAGCCTCCTAAATAAAGCTAAATAATAATAATAACTCTCAAGAGTTGATGAGTAGTTGAATGCCCATGGCGAAATCCAAATTATTTTTTTTCAAAAAGTTTACTTATTGAAGAAATTTTTTTGTGAGTTTCCAAAAGGGTTTGGATCTCGGGTCTAATTTAGAAACATTATCCAGAGGGCAGAGAATCGCCTTTTAATATGTTTTTGCAAATCGCGCCAGATAACATTCATGGCAGGATCGATGTTCTTTGATATTGTCTCCTACGGACATTTTAAAGACGGATCAAGAGCTGAAGATCGTCGTCTATTATAATTTGAAAACCAAGTAACCCGCGATTGTGTTACGTTAGTAAGTATTTAGAGAATAAACGTTCATTCCACTTTGTTCCTTCAAACCTGAAGCACCGTTTTTCCTTTTAACTCTGTAAGAGGTTATGGGCCCAGAACCTAACCGGAAGAAAAGAATAAATTAAGTTTTCAAGATGTCAACTGGAGGTAACAGCGATAGTAGCAGAATCGGAAGTCGAAGTGAAGCAGGAAGCGTTCGAGTTACGATGGGTTCCGTAGCTATGTCGGCTATAAAGAAGTTGAAGGGCCGTGAAAATTATTCAACTTGGGCATTTGCGATGCGGATGATCCTGATCCGCGAAGGAAGTTGGAGTGCTGTTCAGCCTGCTGAAGGAGAAGTCGTTGCAGCGGACGTCAAGCTAAGAGCGTTGGCAACGATTTGCCTGAGCCTAGAAAGCTACAATTATAGTCTGGTTCAGGATGCAGAGAACGCAGTAGCTGCTTGGAAGAAACTTGCCGAAGCCTTTCAAGACTCTGGTTTGACAAGGAAGATTGGTCTCTTACGTAAGCTTACTTCGATCCGGCTGGTCAATTGTTCAAGCGTTGAAAGCTACGTCAACGAGCTGATGTCTACCAGCCACAAGCTTACGACATTTGGTTTCAAGGTGGATGATTCGTGGTTAGTCGCGTTGCTCCTGATGGGACTGCCAGAATATTATGAGCCGATGATCATGGGATTGGAGGCGTCTGGAGCAAAATTATCATCGGATTAGGTCAAAGCCAAGATTTTGCAAGACGTCAAGCTCGAAAAGGGTCCCATTACATGCAGCGACAATGGAGCACTGTACTCGCGTGGGACGGACCCAGGCAAAGCTAAGAATCAATATAAGAAGACGAAGGCAGAGAAAGCTGAGAAGACGTGCTTCAATTGTGGTAAGCTTGGTCATTTTGCTGCCAGATGTCCCGAAAAGATGAAACAAAACCCGAAAGGGCTCTTCAGCATTTTTGCGATGGGTAATGTCAAGAGCAAGGCGTGGTATATTGATTCGGGAGCGACGTGCCACATGGCTCAACCAAGCCAGAAATTTGTTGAAGAGATGGCAATTGAACACGACGTTGGAACAGCAAACAATGGTTCTATGAAGGCCGTGGCAAGAGGTACCGTGGTTCTGCAGAAGCGGGACGACTCCATTGATGTTCTGAAGATCCCGGACTTAGCAACAAACCTGCTGTCAGTAAGTACGATGTGCAAACGAGGCCATAAAGTTATTTTCTCGGCAGACAAGTGCGAGGTGCTAGATGATGATGGTGAATTGATAATCCATGGAGTCGAAGAAGGCGGATTGTACCGAGTGGTAGAATCTGAACGATCATTTCTTACCAACGACATTGAGTTGTGGCATCGACGATTGGGTCACTTGAACAAGGCTAGTTTGAAGCAGCTCAAGCAATCGAACGAGGATGTTAATTTTTCAAACAACCAGCTGGCAGACTGCACTACGTGTTCAGAAGGCAAACAAGCTCGACAACCGTTCCAGAGAAGTAAAACAAAAACATCAAAGGTTCTGCAGCTTGTACATTCCGACCTGTGTGGGCCCGTAGACGTTCCGTCATTGGGTGGCAATCGTTATTTCATTACGTTTGTGGACGAAGTAAGCAAGCGAGTTGTTGTCTATTTCCTGCAATCAAAGAATCAAGCGTTTAAGGCGTTCAAATTGTTTCAAGCAAAGGCTGAGCGACAGACGGGTAAGAAAATCAAGATTCTTCGAACCGACAATGGACGGGAATACCTTAGCGACAAATTTCGACGAGCTTTGGAGGACGATGGTATACGTCATCAGAAGACCTGTCCTTATACACCGGAGCAAAACGGTACGGCGGAAAGGATGGTGAGAGGTATGGATGCTAACCAATACGCCGGGGTCGCCCCGCAGATATGGTTTTTTATTAGGGTAAAAAATCCAATTAGCGGCAAGTATCGCGGACTTGCTTATTTGCAGCAAACATGTAAAAACGTGTAGCAAAAACTGTCACCACTAGGCCAGCAAACCGCTTACACGGTAAGAAAAAAGTACCCAAAAGTAAGTTCTTTTCACTCATCTCGGCACTATAGTACAGGAATCCAAACAGTAGGAAAGCGGGTCAAAGTAGTTTTCATTTACTTGTGTGCAATTCGTATGGAATTTTCCACTCGCTTTCTACCCAAAAGTAAATTAGTTGTACTCAAAAGTAGGTGAATATGATTATACTCAACGTTGGGTTCCCACACTTTACTACCCCTGTTGAGTGGTTTTGCTCCTCCGTTTTTGACAACATTAGAAGGAGGAAAGGAGACAAACTAATTAATTAATTAATTTATCTTTATTAGGGAGGCTTTCAGCCTGGGGCTGGTTCGCCTCCAACGGAGACAAACTAGTCAAAAGTAGGTAAAAGTGAACTAGCCATTGGGTACTTTTTTCTTACCGTGTACATCACAACAAGTCGTTTGAACACCTGCACCAATGCGTTGCTAAAGCTATTTTAGTAACCTCCACCCTAACGCAGCAACCGCACTGCTAGTTCTAGATCCAAACTAATTCATGCAGCATCACAAAGAATTTTTTTAACGAATTGACCACTTTGAAGGATATTCCAGATCTTCCGTTACGTGGGCAGCAGAGTGCGCATGCTGGTCTCAAATTCGAATACGTTCAGCTTCACAAAAAGTGATTTAAAAAAACGCGGGGGTCTATAATATTTTTTTACGAATGGACTAATTTTACGGATGTTCTGAATCTCATAATCACGATAATCACGAAGCTCTGCGATCAGTTTTAGCTCGAAGTTCGACGATAGATATAGAAACTACCAGCCCAGTGGCAGGTGCGTAGGCAACATGTTATACAGTGACAGCAGGCCCAACACAACAAAATAAATGATTTGAGCCCGGGACATGCTACCTACTGTCAAACGCTACTGTTGGTATATGCTAGAGTCGGTGTATAATGAGTCACGCCAAGAGAAATACAGTTGAACTCGCATCACGGGTTTCGAAAGATTCCCTTTCTTTTCACTTTGCAACAGAGGACTTCTACATCAACTTCAAATGACTTCCAGCGAGAACAAATATAGCGGCTTTAGTAAATCATTATATCAGTGATTTAGTCAAATTATCTTAACCAAAAATAGTAAAAATTCTCATAAGTGATCATTACCAAACGTATCCCATGACAATTTATTGCTCAATGCGTGTTTATGATTTCTTCGATTATATTTTTTATTTTATTGCAATACCTTTCGTGGATCTTTCATAGCATCGTAATGTTTGTGTACTTTGCGCGATAGGTAGCCGGTTTGACAGTTCAATAGGTAGACTTGGCTTCACTCTTGGCGTGACTCATTATACACCGACTCTAGTATAGGCATTCTCACTGGCCTGGAAACTACCGATCGGTGTGAAACCTGGTTGCTAACTAAAATAACAACGGCTAAAGCTGTCAAACTAGCAGGCACAAGCAAAACAATAGACACAAGCTGAGGGCAATATTTACTAGTCATGAACGCTAATGGCGATAAGCTCAAACTCGAATAAACTTTTAATATCGTCCCAGATTGTAGGATGTTCCAAATGTTTGTTAAGGATAGTATTGATTAACACCGACGTCGACAACAAAACAGCCTGTCATTCGTGATCGGCATTTAATCCACGGATAATACCGGTTGGAGCTGAATAACCTGAATAATGAACATTTCAAGAGCAAATTTTCATTACGTCGAATGTAACAAAGGTAAACAAAGTCGAGCTATCAGTGTCAATCGATTCTCCTGCTATTACACTATATACTGTCCGAATATAGGATCAAATCCCATTTTTAAATTTATTTGCCAGCCAAATTGCTTTTTGACGTAATCACCTTCCGATCAAAATAGTTTTCGATGTTACTTAAGTCACTCAATTTCTATGGAGATGCCGTTTGACTTAAGTAACAGCGCTGAGAAACCCGTGAAAAGTGTACGTTCGTCGTTTCGCTTTCTCATTATTAAAGTGAATAAATCGAACTGTTTGTTGCTAAGATGATTTCGGTGGTCCTAAAATGATGAATGGGCTGCACGTAAGGAGACGTAGTTGATAATTCTCCCGAATATCCTGGTAAATACACTTTGACTTAAGTAACAATAGGGGCCACCAAACGACGTATAATAACTTTTGACTCAAAAACCAGTATTTTTTAGCATGAAAGCTAGCGATTTGCCTTTGTATGATTAAAACCCGGCTAAATATGTTAAACATTGCTATCACTATGAGATTATATGTGTTTAATTGGAAATAGGAATAACTTTTCGGTCATCAAAACAAAACTTTATGTTTCTCGGATCGGTGCGAATGTTACTTACGACATAATGAAAATTTTCTCTTGATTTATGGTCGACGTCCGTCGGTGATTGGCACTAGATTGCGGAACAGAGACCGACGTTAAATAAAGGAAAGGAAAAAAACTTTTGAATAGATTTTTTTCATTATATTAGGGGAAAGGCTCCTATAGTTGCGGTACGTTAGAAGCTTAAGGTTCCTATAGTTGTGAATTGAGTCTCCATGCACAACTATATAGGAACCTAACGCTTCTAGCGTACCGCAACTATAGGAGCGTTTACCCTACTGATTAGACTGGCCCACAAAAATAAAAGTTTTAATTTTCCACGGGCCAACCCCTCGATTTATGCAATTAGGTGAGAAACCCACTCTCTGAAAATTTCAGCTCATTCGGATGTAACATGAGCTGGCGCTCATGTATACATGAAAAAATGACACTCCTACACTCTATCGATCATAAAAAAGTTTCCTTATTCTCGATTTGATTCAGATTTTCAAAACTTGTAGTTCAGTTAATGAGCAACAACTTTGCTGAAGATTGCATCATTATTCCAGTCAGTTTTATTGAGATATTCTCTTTTGAATATTTTTTGTAAATGAAAATTTCAAAAAAATCTCCTATATGAACATTCAACCAACAGCGCCAGCCCGTGTAACGCCAAAAAGAGCTGAAACATTCGGAGAGTGGTTATCGCACGAAAAGACAAAAGCCTGGATGTTGGCCTGTGGAAAACGTGAATTTTTATTTTTAGTGGTAATCTAGTTGATGCGTTGTATAAGCTGCCTGTATTTTGTGGCAATATACGAGCAGAATGCACATTAATATCTCCATACTACTAACTTGAATCGTAATGCTATCTTCAGCAAAGTTGTTGCCTATAGTTTAAGCTAAGTGTGCTTAGATGATAAATGATAAAAAAATTTCCCCCATATACCTAAATGTGGGCCAGTCTACTACTGATGTATGAAGGCAATAATATGAACATGCCATACGATGTAGAAACTCCTTTTTTTTTCTTGATTTGTTTTCCGTCGATCTTGTGTTTCGTGCTGAGTACCAATGCTATCGACTACCGAAGGCGTGTGATCAGAGATGTTATGCCTCAAGAACATCCTGGCGGCACTTACTGGGATTGAACCCAGGCCTGCTGGGATGAGAGGTAATCATGCTTACCACTACACCACCAGCGCCGATGTAGAAACTCCTATACATCCTATCCACTATGTGGCATATTAGAACGTACAATTTGTTAAGGTGGCACTATTGGTTTAAAAATCGAGATTAAAGCACCAACGAAATGAAAGTCTATGGGTTCGAAAAAAATATCATTGTGCGCCGAAAACGAAGTTCTTTCAGATGGTGTATAAACGATATTTTTTTTTCAAAATTAAAGAACCCCAGCAAACCCTCACTACGTTCCTGCAGTATGGTAGTAAAACATAAAAAAAAGTTACTTACAACAACGCGGACTTTAACACGACTTGGAACTGATTATCGCTGGGTATTTTTTGGGCAAATTCCCATAAATATTCGTTCATTATTGATGAATATGATAAACTATCTGTGAGGGCAAACAAAACACAACACTATGTCCCGAATCAAAACAAACAAAATGCACGTGAAAGAAACAAACAAAAATTTCCAAAAATTTGTTGAAATGTTTCAACAATGACAGACACGTCAAAAGAAAACCACTGTCACTGAAGTTCAAGCAAAATTTATCACAGTGCAATTTTTCCTGTCTGCTTGTCGGTTCGGTCTGTGCAAAAGTTCGTTTCGCGGAAAATACTTCGATCAGCAGTGCGTCCGTTTTTCCACGGGATTCGTTTGGTACTCTCCAGCGAAATCTAGTACCGGTGAACAGCACGAGAACTGTCTTGTCGCGGTCATAATGTCGTTCCTTGCTCGTAATGTGACCAGGAGCCTGGTGCAGGTGAGTTTTATTTTGATAGCCACAGGAAAATGTTTATGTAACCACCCTTTTGCTCAGAGCTCTATACAGCAATTGTGGCCGATGTCCTTGGCGATGGGGCGAGAGGTTATAGTTTCGAAAATGTAATGTTTATTTCGCTCTTTTTAGGCTTCCTGCCGTGGAATCCATTCCACTGGAACCGTCCAGACACCGAATGTAAGTAAACATGGGCGCTATCAGAGGAGATGTTAATTTACTGACCCTTTGTTTACTTTCACACCTGCAGAAGTCGAACAAGGAGGGTCGTATTACTTGCACAATGATCCCCGGTGATGGTGTAGGTCCCGAGTTGATGTACTCCGTGCAAGAGGTCTTCAAAGCAGCTGACGTTCCGGTTGACTTTGAGACGTTTTTCCTATCGGAGGTTAACCCTGTACTGAGCTCTCCATTGGAGGACGTTGTGCGGTCTATTCGGAAAAATAAGGTTTGCCTCAAGGGTATCCTAGCGACTCCCGATTTTAGCCGTACCGGTGAACTGGAAACGATGAACATGAAACTCCGTAACGAGCTAGACCTGTATGCGAACGTTGTACACGTGGTTAGTTTGGAGGGAGTCAATACCCGCCACACGGGCATCGACACGGTCGTCATCCGTGAGCAGACTGAAGGCGAATTTTCTGCCCTCGAGCACGAAGCCATTCCCGGGGTGATTGAATGTTTGAAGATTATCACCGCTCAGAAGTCGGCTCGCATTGCCAAGTTTGCCTTCGACTATGCCACCAAGCACAACCGCAAGAAGGTTACTTGTGTCCACAAGGCTAACATCATGAAGCTGGGCGACGGTCTGTTCATGAGGAAGTGTGAAGAGGTAAGCGTTAGCTATTAATCGAACTCTTCTAAAGTACAACTAAGTCTTGTTATCTACATTCCAAACAGATTGCCAAGCTGTATCCACGAACGCAGTTCGAGAAAATGATCGTTGACAATACTACTATGCAGTTGGTGAGCAATCCGAATCAATTCGATGTCATGGTTGCACCAAATCTGTACGGTAACATTATCGACAATATTGCCTCTGGATTGGTCGGCGGTGCCGGTGTCGTTGCTGGAGCATCGTACTCCTCCGAGCATGCCGTCTTTGAGCCGGTAAGTTTTAAACTGTTATAGAGACTTGGAAAAGCACACGGTCATTCGTAGATTTGAACAACCAGGCTAGTAAAAAAATTCCATAGTTTGGCTATGACGGTACCAGTACCGTGCCGGCACCAAACTTTGCGCAGTTCCTAATGATTGTGCGCCCATGTATATTCGATCCTTTGGAAATGGTCAATTGCAAGGCCGTTTAATCTGACTCAGTTTGAGTAACTTGTACTCATATGAAAGAAAAATTGCTAAAAACGTATCTAGGTTACTCAGCGGTGCCATAATAAACAAATACCATAAACGAACGGTAACCAAAATAGTCGAACTTTTCCACAAATTGTTTGAATGATACTCTGAACAAGCAAAATAACCATACAATTTTTATTAGGGTGAGTGACCTACGTTTTTAGACATTTCTTTATCAGCTGAGTAGAAGTTACTCTCTCCGATTGAGATTTAACGGCCTTGTATGTATGGGGAGAGGCCCTCTTTCCGATAGAATTGTCGACTTACATTGATGGACTTTGAAAGGATTACATCACACGAACAGTTTAAAATGACGTTTCCTACCACTAGAACTTTGTCGTGGAACCATATATTGAAAAAAAAATCTTTTAGAACCTCAAGAAAATAGTCTTATTTATGATAAGCTACAAAAATCAGGATTTTGTTATTTATTTTCTTAAAATCGCTGGTCGTCCCAAAACTGCTCGACAATATGATTAATTACCAGAAATTAACCACTTCATTCGAGCAGTTAAAATGACGTTTACTACCACTCGAACTTAGAAATAAAACGTTATTTTTAGATTTTTTCTTCTAGAACCACGAGAAAAGTAGTCAACATTTGTGCGTTTCATAAAAAAATAGAAATTAGTTGATTCAGTTTTGTGAAATCGCTGGTAGAAAGTCACGCCAAAACTGCTTGACAAAATGGTCAATTAACCACTTCATTCGAGCAGTTGAAAATTACATTTACTACAACTCGAAATTCAGAATAAAATAATATTTTGGGATTTTTTCTTCTAAAACCACAACAGAAGAAACCAAAACTTTTGGCATTCATAAAAAATAGCAATTTATTGGTCCAGTTTTCTCAAATCACTGGTAGAACATCATGCCAAAACTGCTTGACAAAGTGGTCCATTTACAGAAGAAGGCCCTTTGGAAGGTAGTGCTACATTACCCCGAATGTCACTTCCCCGAACGCCATTACCCCGAATGGACTCTTCTCAAATGTGATTTTGGGCCGTATGAATAAAAAGAGTTGACTTTACTTTCCCGTGCTTTTCTTACGGGAAAATTAAAGTAAACGCTTTTATTCATACGACCTTTAACCTTCTTTTGATTGCTGCTCGATGTTTCCACATTCGGGGTGTTGGGCGTTCAGGGTAACTTAATCGAAGACTTTCAATTAACAATATGGCCAACTAATCGATCCCATGAACAATTCAAAGGATATATACATCCACCCGATCACATCCAATCAAGCGATTTCACATTGAAACAAGTCATCCCCAATCCCGATCTGTTGGTCGAACGAAAGGTCGTTCATGAATGCTGCTAAATTCTTGTCGCTCACATTTGCAAGAGGTGTAGGAGGTCTTCTGTAATCCACAGTCAAGTTTATTAATAATTTATCTGAATATCTGCAGACAGAAAATTATCTGATTCGCAAAACTGTCGAAATTTTCTTCCGGTTTAATTTGAAAAAATCTTCAGAATGGGCCAGAAGTTTTTTTTTCTTCTGATTTCTTCAAAAAGGCCATTCTTTGCTTGATCTTTAAATCTTATTTCGCCGGAAATTCAGTCCATCTTTCTACGGAAGCTAGTTTTAGTTCTATTAGCATGTTTCTTACGATTTCCACCGGAAGATTCTTCCAACTCCTCTTGGGGTGTTTTTTTTTTTATATTTTCCCGTATGTTTTTTTTTTTGCCGATACCGGGAGATTATTGTAATTTATCCTGGAAGCTTCATCTGACTTCCCCAGGTGCTACTACTTACTTATCAATCAGGCTAAGGTCTTGTTGTCCTCTGCTGTCCGAAGAAGTCATCTCCACAGAAGTCATACTGCCTTTCACCAAAACTGTCTTCCGGAAGTATTTCTAAACTTTCTATGACACATTATGCCAGCTTACCACGGATTTTTCTTCCCCGGAAGTTTTTCTGGATGTTCATTCAAACCAAATTTCTCTTAATTTATTGATACCCAAATCATAAATAAGAGATCCCGGGAATTAAGCATGTCTGTTTTAGTTGTTTCTCAGGAAATCGAACCAGCTTCCCTGGAATTTGGAAACGTGATTTTTGGTAAAATTCACGGGAATCCTTGCCATGAATGTTAATGGTAGAAGTAGAAAGCACTTAAAACTTCGGTAATACATAGCAGGGTGACCAGTGAACCGGAAAATCTGGAAAAATCCGTGACATTCGATGACAAACCCTGAAGGAATATAGGGGAAATGGCTCTAATGTTGGCCTATGGATCTAAGATTGGGCCCATCGCTAAAAATCTGCTATTTAGGGGAAATGCAGGTAATGTTGGCCTAAGTGTCCCTAATTTGGGCCCATACATAAATTCAACAATCGACTAAATTTTCAATAGCAACCAAAAATATCCATTAGGGTAGAGAACTACTTCGGCCTAATCGCCCATTTAGGGCCTATCGAGCAGAAAACTTCAAATTAATCCATGATTTCAGAGTTAACAAGTCAATTATGCGTTTGGTACGATACTTTAGTTAATAAGCTACCGAACGAAGTCAATGAGAACGCGTGATATGAAGGTTTGCACCCATTATTCCAGAAAAACAAAAGAAGCGCTCCGACCGAATCATGTTTTATCTTCATCCGATAGGCCGAAGTGAATTCATTGGCATTTCAATTGCGTTTCAATGCGTTAGGCCGTGTAATTAAATTTAGAAGCCATCAGTAATAATAACATTCCATTTGGTGCTAAACTGCGCTAGATTAAGAAAGACTAAGTGCGGGTTGTGCTTGATAGGCCGCAATTGGGGTAGTTAACCCTATTAACATCCCAATAACGCGTTCATCTAGATAAAATTGATAAATAGCAGATTTTTAGCGATGGGCCCAATCTTAGATCCATAGGCCAACATTAGAGACATTTCCCCTATCAATTTTATCTAGATGAACGCGTCATTGGGACGGTACTAATGGATATGTTTGGTAGTTGTTGAAAATTTAGTCGATTGCTGAATTTATGTATGGGCCCAAATCAAGCTGAACATTGCATAAGGTCCTAAGTAACATTGATCGATTCTCTTCGTCGACTTTCTCTTTCGTTAATAACTTGAACACATAACCGTTTCTTGTTGTGTTTGTCGTATTAGATGCTAGATAAAAACTTCTTTCATCGACCTGTGAGCTGAAAATACCTGGGAATGTCTTTACATGGCCGTGGGAATACAAAGAAAAAGTCGATGAAGAGAATCTGTCAATGTTACTTAGGACCTAATGCAATGTTCAGCTTGAAATTAGGGGCATTTACAGGCCAGTAACAAGTCCTATACCAACAGCAGCGTTTGACAGTAGGCAGCATGTCCCGGGCTCAAATCGTTTATTTTGCTGTACTGGGCCCGCTGTCATGGTATAACATGTTGCCAACGCGCCTTCCACTGGGCTGGGGCATTTAGGTCGACATTACATCATTTCCCTTACCTACTTAATCTTTTTTTTTCGAAAAAAATATTGGAACAATTTAAAGAATTTTGGATTGGGCTAGATGTTTTAAATTAATTAGTACCTTTGAAGAAGAACTATAAGACAATTTTAGTTTTTTTTTGCAAGGATTTTTGAGAAGGTTTTAGAATGATTTTTTGTGAAAATACCAAGATATTTTAGAAAAAATTATAGGGAGTTTTGAAAAGAATTCTAATGGCAATAAGCTCCAACTCAGTGGCGTTTCTTAACCTCAATCTACCTGCGCACCAACTCTCAAACTATAAACAATTATCAAAATATTGCTTGCAATGGATAGATATAGAGTAAACTAGAAGATTAAATGTATTTTTCAACCGATTCGAGTATGAATATGGTATTGAATCTGGTTTTGAAGGTTGATGCACAGGTAAAAAGAGTGGCTACGGGACGCCACTGCTCCAACTATCAACTTTTATTACCGTCCCTATTTGCATGATCTACAAAATGTTTACTTAGAGTCGTGTTGATTAACTGTGATGTCAAGCAGCCGGACATTCTTGATCGGGATTTAATCCGAGTATAATACCGGCTTTTAAGAGAGTTTTTACTATAACTCAGGGGGTAGTCGCTCTGCCACATTGTGATAATACCCACAAAAACACACTTTGTCATACTTCAAACACCCTTCCGCCGTATAAGATTTTTTTTAAATCAATACTGGCACCACTGCAAGTAATGTTTGCATCCGATTATTTTGAACAAAAAAAAATAGAAAAAAACATCATTCTGTAAAGGCCCACCCACATTAGATCCGTTTGCGTTGCGTTGACGTAAATGTGACAGTTAGACAATAGATTTAGCTGTCACTTTGCCGCAACGCGTCAGATCCGGATCTAATGTGCGTGGGCCTTAATAGCCGGGATAGGTAAACATTATCAGGGTGTCTACTACATGGAAAAACCTGGAAAACCGGGAATTTACAGGGAATTTTATTTTTCTGGAAAAACCTGGAATATTCAGGGAATTTTGGTTCCACTCAGGGAATTTTTCAATTATCACTTCATTCGTAATTCAAAAGAAGTTTTTCGTTCTGTTTCTCGAAACGTTTTTTAAGGACACTGAACTTGACAAGCATCTGACAGCTAAGACAACGTGTGCGAACAAGACAAGGTCATTCAGAGAGTCTTGTCACGCTCGCTCTTCGCTGATTTGTATGTGGAGGATCAAAATCGTCGTAAAAGGAAGCATACGAAGCATGTATTGTATAAGAATAAGCATACCAGACAGCAGGTCTGAGACCCAACATATAATTTTTTTTGAGCTTCAGAGAGGGTCGGAGATCTACTGAAAAATTTGTTGAGCTTCAGGGTAGTTTGTAGATCTTGAGAACAGAACTGCAAACAAATTAAAAGTTATTAACAGAAATTCATAAAAACAAAATCACAAGAGAGGTCGTAGATCTTCAGATAAATGTTCAAAGAAATTTTCAAAACTTCAAGCAAGCAAAAATAATTTCAAATCAATTTGTAAAACTATAAGCGAAATTTTACAAATCTTCAGGGAAATTCGCATAACTTCAGACAAGTCCAAGAATCTACAGTGAAATATAAAGTATTTCACAGAAGTTTGGAGATCCTCGAAACATTATTCAACATCACAAAAGTTCGTAGATCTTCAGAACAAAGCTACAGAACTTTGAAAAAAATCACAGGACTTCTGAAAAAATCGCAAGAATCTCAGAAATGTTAATGGATCTTCAGTAAAAATTGCAGAACTTCAGGGATTTAAAAAAATAAATATTTACACGATTTCAGGAAAATTTGTAGATCTTGAGAGAGACATTTAAAACTTCAAGGAAGCTCAAATATTTTCTGATAAATTTTGACAACTTTAGGTAATCTTCAAGGAAATTTTCAAATCTTCAGGGTAACCCTAGAGGAATTTACAAAACATCAGAGAAGTTTGCAGATCTACTGAGAAATTTATGGAGCCTCAATTTTTTTTTGTAGATCTTGGGAATAGAGCTACGGAGCTTAAGACAACTTTACAGAACTTTAAAGATATTTGCAGGAATTTGACGGAAAGTTTCACAGTTTCACACAAATGTGAGATCTTCAGAAAAATTCGTTAAATGTCAGAAAAGCACCTCAATTCCAAAAACAAATCGCAGCGAAGTACAAAAGTACAATATTTTGCAGAACTCCATGGAAGTCGGAAATAGATGAATCTAAAGAACTTCAGAGAAGTCCGTAGACCTTAAGAGAAGTCTGTAGAACGTCAGAAAATTCGTACGTTTTTAGAAAAAATTGCAAAACTTCAGCAAAACTCGCAGATCTTCGGGAAAGTTCGCCGATCTTTAGATCAAGAATCCACAAAGAAATTTAAATAACTTTAGAAAAGTTCGGAGATCTACTGTGAAATTTATTGAACTTCAGGGCAGTTCGTAGATCTTTAGAGCAGAAATACAGTACTTTAGAAAACTTTACAGAATTTGAAATAAATTTTAGGAACTTTAGAAAAGTTCAAAGGGTAGGTCGTAAATCTACTCAAAAATTAGCAGATGTTTAAATAAATTTTCAGAATTTTACTGCGGTTCTTGGATTTTGAAAGACATTCACAGAACTTCAGGTAAGTTCGCTGATCTTTAGAGATATTTGCACAGCTTCAGAAAAATTAGAAAAACTTCAGAATACTTCCTAAAACTTCCGGAAAGTTCAAAAATTTCTAGATAATCTTTTAATTCTTTAGAAAATTGTATAGATGTTCAGAGATATTTGCAGATATTCATTGAATCATGAAAATCTGCAGAGAAAATTACAGAACTTTCGAGAAGTTTGTAGATTATTAGAAATGTTGTGAACATCAGAGATAATTGTTGATCTTCAAGAATCTTAAATTTTCAGGGATTCAGGAACTTTGTAGGTTTTTAGGAAAATTTGCTGAACTTCTGAAGAACACACAGAACTTCAAAGAAATCTGTAGAACTACCGAGACATTTGCAGATTGTCAGGAAAGATTGTTGATTTTTAAGGAAATTTTACCGGAGAACAGAAACAAAACTTCAGGGATGTCAGAAGGTTTGAAGACCTTGCAGAATTGAGTTGTGTATCAGAAATTTTCAGAACTCAAGGAATCATGTATATCTAGTGAGAACTTTTCCCACGAGCTTGTCTAAAGTTGGTATCGACATCCTGGCGAAGTTTTGAAATCCATTTTCATCTTCATATCGCAGCTCTTGATGGACAAGATGAGCCAAATCCCTGCCGGTGTTCCTCCTGAGCAACCATTTCCTACTCCTCAAAGTTCACCTTCTCTTTCTCATTTTATTTAAAATAATAAAAGCAAATACGTCTGCCGAAACTAGAGCAATTTTCCGGTAATTCATGGGGGAAGTATTTACTTTTGATTCCTGATACAGTTTTGTTTTGAAATCTAAATTGACAGTTCTTTCGACATGTGCAAGCAGTGTGAACACCAGCAAACAACAGCTTTGGGTTGGGGAAAGCTTCCCTTATCCGATGATGCTGGTAATTTGCGTTCGATTGGCGAAGACAGAATAATCAATGTTTTGTTTATAAAAGTTGATAGTACCTTTTCAATTGTTGGTCTAATATATTGTGTGTGGCAGGATAATTTCTCAAAAAGGGATTATACCATCTGTTTTCTGTTTATGGCCGTACGACTGCGCCCATTGATTTAACACACGGTGGCTCTTTATCCAGGATTCGCTCCTCAAGCCGCTGCCATAAAAATATCAAAGTTACACACCTATGTATAATCCTTATGGGCGGGGTTGCAGCGCGCTTATGAGCGGCGCGCTTCGACCATCATCAAATGAGAATTTAACATAAGCACGACAATACACAGAAACAAAATCAATTGGCAAAAATACTATATTGATGGTTTAAATTAAATACTCCCACCAATAGATTTGTGCAGAAACGAAATTCATTTAATTTGACTAATTTTTCTATCGAAACTACTATAACGTTTGAGTCAGCATAGTAGTTTTGACAGAATGGTTGTAAATTTGATTATATTTATAGTCAACTATACTGAAATCATGGTCGATTTAACGGTATTAAGCGTAGTTATACTGAAAATAAGTGTTTTCTGCAAAATAGTATTCCTAACTATTATCTTTGTTTCAGTGTATATTGAATTGGTTCCGCTTTTTGATAGATCGAAAATCTATCCGCCAAACTATGAATATAGCGACTATAGTTGAGATCCACGAATGCAGCAGTCCACGTAAGGGGCTGGCCATAAACTACGTAGACAGTTTAGGGGGGGTTGACAATTATCCACGGCCCATACAAATTTTAATTTTTTTTGTATGGAAAATTGTCTACGCAGGGGGGGGTCAATAATCCCAAAAAACTGTCTACGTAGTTTATGAACAGGCCCTAAACAGTACCACTGAACTCTCATTCGATTGAGGTTAACCCCGGCGGTGCAAAACCTTATTGTGGGTGTATAATAAGTCACGCCAAGATTGAAGCCAAGTCTACCTATTGAACTGTCAAACCGGCTACCTATCGTGCAACGTAAACAAGCATTACGATGCTATGAAAGGTCCACGAAAGGTATTGGAATTAAATATAAAATATAATTGAAGAAATTATCATATACACGCAGTGAGCATTACATTTGTCATGCGATACGTGATAAGTAATGACAATTTCTTCTATTTTTCTTTAAGATAATTCGACAAAATCACTGATGTAATGATTTACTACAGCCGTTAATTTTTTTCCTCGCTAGAAGTCATTTGAAGTTGATGCATAAGTCCTCTGTTGCCAAGTTAAAAGAAAGGGAATCTTTTGAAAACCGTGATGCGAGTTCAATTGTTTTTCTCTTGGCGTGACTCATTATACACCGACTCTAGGTTAAGTGACTCTCCATTTGATTTGCACGGAGACAATTATTATTGTCACTTCACTGTCACCTCACCTCACAAGCCGCGTAGAATAGGCCTAACATTTTGGAATGTTATCTATAAAAATAGAACTATTATTCACAGTTACAGAAATGTCAGTAAAGGAAGCGTCATAAATCTACAACTTTAATGTAATTGCCAGATTTTACGAAAGATTTCCCAGAATATTTAGAACCACAAATTAAATTCTCATGATTTCAGGTGTAAATCCTATAGTTTACTTAAAACTAAAGTGAAAAATCAATCAAAATTAACAACATTAAATATTGATGTTTAACTCAGTGATGAGTAAAGGCCGGCGCACAATGGATAAGTTTTCAGGTTTTTTGACAGTTAGCCCATGCATTATCTGTCAAAAAACCCGGAAACTTATGCATTGTGCGCCAGCCTTATTATTTTGATAAGATAGTTTAGTCAAAATTGTCTCAATTGGCGTTCACGGCGACTCTGTAGCTCTTTACTCCTATGAGAAAATTCATAAGCAAACGTCAGACCATAGAGGTAACTGTCAGACTGTGCGTGAAACATGGCAGACTTTGTACTATCCTTTCACTCCACCGAAAATTCCCATAAGAAACTGTCTATATTTGCTGGAAGAGCAAATTTTTCGACGGTGCCGTCAACGCTCATAGACCAGCACTGCTCACCGTGCGGCCCGCGTGTCGGACGTGGTCTCTGGATCTTACAATAATATCATTCTAGTCCAATGTTATCATGATTTTTAGCTCAAAATGAATGAGAAAGAAACAAAATGCAGCTTGAAACATGTTCATCGAAAATAATTACAGCCATTTAAAAAAGCAACTTTTGACGGGTTGGGCAGGCCTGTAGGTTAAACGAACGGATACAAAGATATAAGAGATCCCAAATTTTCTATTTTCTTTCGTAGACATAATGAAGTAATGTTCCTTATTAGAGAGTTGTATAGATTTTTCTCCTTTAGCTTACTTAAATCTTTGGTTTTTATTAGTTAGGTAGGTTCCGATTCAACACATTGTAGTTTCATTTTTATATTAAATTAAATGGAAGATAACCTTTTTTGCTGTTTTATTTCGTAGACAGTTTTAAATTAATCAATATCCAATATTCTTACTTCGTTCTTTGTTTTAGGGTGCACGTCACACCTTCGCCGAGGGTGTAGGCAAGAACATTGCCAACCCCACTGCCATCCTGCTGTGCTCATCCAAGATGTTACGCCATGTCAACCTATTGCACTACAGCCAGATGATTTTCCAGGCCGTGCAGAACGTACTTAAGGCGGGCAAAGTCCGCACCAAGGATCTGGGCGGTCAGTCAACCACCGATGAGTTTACCAAAGCCGTAATTCACAACCTGCAATAAAAGTGCAAATAATATGGCCATCTAGCTGCGTTTAGAGTAAGACACCCCACCACGCATCTGTATTAAACACTGGCACCGTACTAAGTGCGAGAGAAACCCTTACTCTGTACGTTTCAATTAGCTTCCGCGATTAATTTTAGATAAATCCTTCCTTCGCATGAAGTTCGTTAATTTAATTGAAAATACCTATTTATTAAAATATCCTCCTACCGAAAAAAAAACACGACAAATAAACTACTAAAGTCATCATTCGATTAATGCGATCGCCAAAAATTGTTTATTTTGATGAGATCCCGTGTTCTCTAGTTTGTTAAGTACAGTTGAAATTGTGATTCGAAATATGTAAATCAAAGTTTACAGACTTAAATAATGTATGTTGTCAGGTTGTCACCTTCTTGGGTTTAGCCAGCTCCACTGCCGCTCTTCGCATGTCGGTCCCATAGTCGTTTTTGTCAAAACTGAGTTTCAATGCAAATGGTAGGTATTACCCATATTTTCATAATACTGGATGAACTCATCAACTTTGTTCTGAAAAGGTTTGGAAAGGCAGTCACATTGGTGGAAGCCGGCGCCGGTGGTGTAGTGGTAAGCGTGACTACGTTCTCACCCCAATGGGTCTGGCTTCAATCCCAGCCGAAGTCGGTGGGATTTTTCTGAGGCATAAAAATCTCTCGTCACGTCTTCCTTCGGAAGGGAAGTAAAGCCGTTGGTCCCGGCCCATGTGTGTTGAATGGGTGCGATATCCTTCGCAGGTGTGGAGGTTGCCTTCCTGCACATTCGATTGCCGTCAATGGATGGCAATCGATGTCCGTCGGTGATTGGCACTAGATTGCGGAACAGAGACCGACGTTAATTAAAGGAATGAAGAAAAAAGGAGAAGAGTCGTATTGGTTGTCCCATCACATAAGAAGTAATGGTACGAAGCAAACTTAAAACGCGATTTTCTCGGCTTTCCCATTTTCGGTATGGGACGGACATGCGAAGAGCGGCAGTCCAGTACGCAATCGCTTGCCTTTGCCTTTAGGGCACCACGCTTAACGGATTCTCGCGGTATTCCTTTCTCATGTTCCGGAAAACCTTCGGCTTCGAAAGCTCGATTACTCTTACTCAGGCTACAAGGATGTCGTGCGTGTAAATCGTTCAAAATAAGGAACGCATGGTTGCTTTCTTAAATATTTTCTCTAAGTAAAACTTGAATAATTATGCATCCATATTTATTGTATACAAGCACTTAGATCTGTCTTGTCCCCCCTTCTCGATTCTCATCGTCGCCCACTGGTCACCATAGACGGTCAAACTCCAGACGAATCTAGAATCGCACTACCACTGGAGACAACGAAATCCTATCCCCATGCTCCTCCCCTGATCATATGCTTCGATAATGTACCCCTCTAACACAGAACAGAAGTTGAAGAAGTATGAGCGAATCAGCGTAGGGTCGGGTGGGGCACGAGTGCCCCTATGGGACAAAAGGGCCATGCGTCTTAAATTGAGTGAAATCGATTAATGCTTGCTTATAAACATAGCTTTTTGATTATTAATCATGCTAGCAACAGCTGTTATTGTTTACGCAATTTAACTATTGAATTTCACAATATTATTCAATACATAACAAATGAACTATGTTAACCAATGAAATCAAATGAAAACTATTGTTGTTGATATTTTATGTAGCTAGTTTTGTCAAATTTGGCTTACCGAAGACTTAAATGGCCAATGATGCAATTTCTTTTACATTTCTGTATAATTTTATTCATACGGTGGCACTCTTGCCCCGTGTGAGGTTCATTTTCAAGAAAATTATTGTTGACCAATTGTAGGCAATATTTATATATTCTTTGTTATTGGTGTTTCAATTATTCATTATTACTGATGCCTCAATGCAGGAATTGTAGAATATAATATTTGGAAATTCAAAAATCCTTATTTTATGATGTCGAATTATTATAAGTACAGGGTTGTTACAAGATTTTCTAAATTTGATCCGCGAAATCCGCGATTTCTCATAAGAAATCCGCGACTTCAAATACTAATCCGCGACATAAAAAACTGTTTTCATTGTCTAAAAATAGCATTTGTATACTACTATTATAGTATATATTATATAATATGGCATTTCAAGCTTATTGCTTATAGCATATTAGATTTTTGCCTACTCTCAACTTAGTGTTCTTTGAAGTACTTTCACATTTTAATTAAGAGCTTTCTATGCCTGTACCATCCTATGCCCAAGGAAGTAGAAAAAATTTCCAACCCGAAAAATTAATAGACCGGACGGGAATCGAACTCAGTCGCCTCCAGCATGAACTTGCTTTGTTTCACCAACTGAACTAATGGAGCATCGAAAATTTAAAAAAATAACACTGTATCATCTTCAGTTATTTATGTATAGTATAAATACTGAGAAATTAGTGAACATAATAAAACACCCTTACATTATGAGATTTCTATTGAACAATACCGGCCTAGATTTGATGAAACATTATGTTGTCCAAATTAGTGCATTTTCATTTAAAATGCAAATTTTCTTGAAAATTAACCTTTGCGTCTCTGACGTATTTTGCTGTCAATGTTGTAGTTAATTTGTTAATTAATTTCTAGTTTTCTCAATTTTATACCGATTCAAACCAAACACCATGCACATAATCGAGAAAATAACATAGTTTCATAAGTCATACTTGTTGGTCACGTCGCGGTTGTATGTTTACACGGATGATATTACTTGGAGTCTGTCCCAATCTCGGTTAATCTTAATCGGTTATCTGAACTCGAAGAACCTGAACGGTTTGAAGAACCTTGAACAACTGGATTACTCGGAAATAGATCATGTATGATTCACATAGACACTTTGAATCTGTTAGGACGTATTTCGATACTACAGACATTATTGCAGTCTTGGTTGATATAGTAGAACAAATCAACTGAACTCCAGGGCGATTTGGAGAACCTAGAATATCCGGTATACATGGCAATTACTCGCATACATACGATTCGTTTATGATTTGACAAAGAAAATGTTATGTCCTTATTGAAAAAAAAAAGGAAAATGTCTCACATTGGACAGACCTTAGGGCTAGTTTGTTTTCTTTATTAAGGAGACTTTCAGCCGAACGCTGGTTCGTCTCCAAGACCTCAGGGAATTTCCGTGTAAATCCAGTGTGACTTATGGAATTGAGATCATTTCTCGATTATTTGCCAGGCTTGATGGAGCCTCGCTCGCGAGTTTGAAATGAGCCGAGCGTAGCATTTTTCTGAGGAGTAAATGCCTACTGCCAAATCATTCCACCGAGCTTCAGAGCTTTTTTTTTCTTTTTTTTTTATTTTAGTCACTTTAACGCTCTTGGGTCATTCGTGACTTGTCCGAGGGTGAGATTTGAACTCGTGACTTTGGCGTGAGAGGTATGGATGCTAACCACTACGCAGGGGTCGCTCCCTGCTTCAGAGCTTGTGAGCGCCCTAATAAACGTGTACCATATACTGACGATATCTTAGATGGTGCGACCATACCACATAAAATTGGGATGATATCCCGAATTGGTGGTTAGGCGCATCTTATGGTTATTGTTTATGCGGGCGAAGGGGGATAAAATGAGAGTGAGGTTTGCTGCCCTTCATGTTCATGTTTTCTGTCACACGCTCTTACTCTCACTCTGGGTGAACTCTGAGCTTCTTGCGTCGAACAAAAAAGTTATCCGGAGTCTCGAAAAGCGCACCTCACGTCAAATCATCCTCTCGCTGAAGTTCACTCTCCCTCTCTTTCGATGAGTTTTTGTTTACTTCTTCCATATTCCTGTCACTCGAGTAGAGGGCTGGCTAAACTCGCTGGACAAGAGTGTTTTAAAACCTCCAGTGAGTTTGAGGAGTTTCAGTAATACTGTTATTTGCAGGGTGTTTGGTTTGAACCGGTAAAACAAATTGAGAGCCAAATGAACAACAAAATTTATGACAGCAAAATAATCCGGGACGGAAAAGTTACCATGAATTCCACAATTATTATGACAGCACATCAGTCCCTTCGCAATTTTCGCGACATCATTCAATGTTTCCGCGATTTTCGCGACTGAACGTTCAAATTCGCAAAATACGCGCCTGTTTTAACAGCCCTGTAAGTAATTTAGATTTTTGACACAGCAGCACAAAATGATTTTTTGCAATTTTTGTAATATTTCATTTTGGACAGAACTCTGCATATGAACACCATTCATAGTTTCATGAGTGAATTAGCATTGAAAACATGTTTATTTCCAAAATTATAGGGGGTACACTCTTGGCCCACCACACCCTATCAGCCTTCTACCGCTAGGTGCGCTAGTATTCACACAAATAATATGGAGCCACTTTTGGATCCAAAGTTCCACTTCTGTTCTGTGCCTCTAACATCATGTATTGTCATCAAGTATTCTTCCCAATTCATACTTGACATATAATTAAGTGAATTTTGTTGCAAACAATGAACAATAGATTATCGGCTCCATAAAGCTAACACGATTGAGCATTCCAAATAAAATAAATTGACAAAAAAGAACTTAGATGTTCAGTCTACACGATTAAGAGAAGAAGACTTAGTAATTTTTAGAACAATTATCCGGTTACGTTGAGATCTTCTTAAGGACGAGGTTGATACAAACCACAAATGGCCGTTGTCATGGCTGTTTTTCTTTGCAAACTTCCATCAATCTCATCCTTACGCGTTCAGAATATGGAGACTTATCAAGGAAGTAGGATGAAACTTCCGGGGATGTCGCAAACAATTCTGTGCAGATAAAAACGATTAAATAGAATTAGAATTCGGAAATATTTTCTGGATCAAAGGAATCTCTAAAGGTTAGTCTAAGTAAAAATCCGGAAGAAGTCGAAAGAAAATTCCGAAGTTGCACGGTATTGTTTTTCCGATTGTATGACATTCCCCTGAAAGCCATTCCCCAGAATGCTATTCCCCAGAATGCTATTCCCCAGAATACCATTCCCAAGAATGCATCATTTCCCAGAGAAAAAATCCCCAGAATGTACCATTCCCCAGAAAAGCATTCCCCAGAAAAGATGATGAAATTAGTAATTTTCACTTTTCTTTTTTTTTACTATAGATAATACACTATGTTTACTTTTATGGAACTATGTATTTATCAATTCCAAACAATTTTTTAGCTCTTTATAAAATGAAAACCTTTAAGTTTTCGAGCCCTTCGTTCATCATTTAATAAGTCAAAGGGTCTATTATGCAATCCAATTCAACCAGTCGGAAACTGTTAAACCTTATCGAAGAATTGTTCGACCTGAGTTGAAGAATTTCTCGTGATGGATTAAAAAATCGGTGCATGGAACGTTGAACTACCGATTACAAGTTTATAACATTATTCCACTCGTTATAATCCCAAATGGTCATTACCCGGAATCCCTTGCGAAAAGCTATTGATTATATATTTTCCTTATATATTAAAAGAAGGGAATATTCCCTTCTTTATCATACATCCAAAGAATTAATTATTTTCTCTTTTATATATTCAAAGAAGGGAATATTCCCTTCTTTATCGTTTATCCAAAGAATTAATTATTTCCTTTTGTTATATTTTCAAAGAAGGGAATATTCTCTTCTTTATCATATATTTAACGAATTAATCATGTTCTCTTTCATATATTAAAAGAAGAGCATATTCCCTTCTTTATCGTATATCCAAGGAATTAATTATTTCCTTTTCTTATATTTTCAAAGAAAGGAAAACGCCTTGTTCCATTAAGAAGTTTTTCTATTCTTTTTATAAACGCGAAAGAAGATTCCAGGAGTGACTATAGTAAACAAAAATTGTCAATCTAATACATGGCATACTTTTCTGGGGAATGGTACATTCTGGGGAATGGTTTTATTGGGAATAGTCCGTTCTGGGGAATGTCATACAATCGTTTTTCCAATGGAAGCAACTCCGGAGAACTTCGAGATTAGGGCGTAATTGCTTTTGTAAACAAACGCATGTCACCGATTTCTCGCGAATTAAAGTTCAATCTCGAAAACTAACAACACAAACAGGTAGATGAATGACTCCACTATCATTTGGTATAGTTTGTTTGCCAGATTGAGCTTTTATTCGCGAGCAATCGGCGAGTAACTTGTTTTTTTATTCACAAAAGCAATTACGCCCAAATCTCAAAGTTCTCCGGAACTAAATCGGGCGTAAACGCGATGATCGATTCACTTCGTCGATTTTCTCTTTTGTTAATAACTCGCTAGAATTAACGTTTCTCTGTGCGTTTGCTGTTGCTTTTGATAGCCAATACAACCTGTTACAACTCTACATTGAACAAATTCTATTAAATTGTTTCGCTTAGCTGTAGCAATGCAAAGAGAAAATACGCCCTTATGCATGCTCACTGTCGAAATAATTTTCTGGTCTCTGAGGTGAATTTACATATTCTCGTTAATCTAAGCATAGTCCACGCTTCTATTAGCATTTTTTCAGCGTCACGCACACATATGACGTGTTTGTTTGTATATCTAATGCTTGCTTCTCTATCCATCCCAATCGACAGAATTGTCCAATACTCCCCCCTATTCTGCGAGTCACGGACTATCTCTCTCACCGGTGAGGTGACAATAGTCACCTCGTGTGAGGTGACTCCATTTGATTTGCATGGAGAGTCACCTCACACGAGGTGACAATTGTCGCCTCACCGGTGACAGAGAGTCACGTGACTCGCAGAATAAGGGGGACTGTTTTTAAAACGCTCCAAACTTCTCAGGTGAGTGTGTCGGTAGCCTCTTTTTCTTCGGCAACCTTTCCATTTGAACTGCGTGTTAATCAGCTTTTCTATCATCGGCAACTTGAAATCATTTGTAGTGCTTATATTTAATTTAAAGAAAAATCTGGCATAACATGACTGTTCAGTCGTAAAAATGTAATCAGATTGAAGCTGAAAGACTAAGGAATCGTGTGAATACATTCAGCGAAGTGTTTAATCTGAAGTTAACGTTTAAATTTTGATTGCCGAAAACAGTCAATGGGTGCCGAAGCCGACATTTACCCTAAAATATTTCCCGATTACCTACCTACCGGAAATTCCCGGGAAGAGTCATCAGCTGTTTCAAAGAAGGTAAAAATTACCGGCAAATTGATGCACTAACTAAAAACTTTATTTTCGCACATGGGGTTTCTTTCTGTAATAAAGCACAATTGCTTTGATTGTTTTTAACGGTATAATGCTTCGTACTTTTTAACTACACGAAAAAAAATGCATATGCATACATTAATTAACAACGGAAAACAAAAAAAAAATATAGGTAGGAAGGATATAACAAATTTAAATGTGATAATCCACCAAAAATTGGACCACTAAAGTATGCTCAGGCAGGTTCTTTGTTTGAAAATATCGATGGGATTGCGAAACAACAAAAAATCTGTCTGTCGTTCGTATTGAAACATCCCAGCTTAACAATTAATATGAATTAATTTACTTATACATCGACGCCTCACTTGCTAGGGTAAAATTTCTTCGATGGATCCTTCGCCATATCAACCAGAATTTGCGCTGGCTGGAATGGAGCACCGTACAAATCGGCGTACAACCGCATCTTGTCCACCAGCTTAGCAGCACCATATTGATCCACCCAACGGAATGGGCCACCGGTGAATGGTGGGAATCCGAGACCGAACACGGCACCAACATCACCCTCCAACGGGCTGTCCAGAATCTTTTCCTCAAGACACAGCACTGCTTCATTCACAAATCTCGAAACCATACGCAGCTGCATATCTTCAACACTGTTAGCGCCTCGAGATTGCAAGGCATACTTTTGCTTCAAAATGGCCAGAGCACCCTGGTTAACTTCACGGTTCTTGCTCCTGCCACCCTCGTACATGAACACACCCTTTCCGGATTTACGTCCCATGAAACCAGCCTTAACCATGTCCTCCATGACGCCAAGGCTTCCGCCGCTGAACCGCTCACCAAACGCCTTGGACAGGTCGACGGCAATGTGTGCACCAACATCGATTCCGACTTCGTCAGCCAGCGTAGCTGCGCCCACCGGGAATCCGAACGACTTGGTCATCTTATCCAGATCCTTTGGATCGACACCTTCCTGGAGCAGTCTGAATCACAAGATAAAGCTTAGAGTCAAAGAAACAAAAACCATCCCATTGAATCTACCTGATTGCTTCAGACAACATAGTCGACAGGATGCGGGTTGTGTAGAAGCCTGGTCCATCTCCAACGGTGATGACCACCTTGCCCTGTCTCAAACCAACTTCGACGGCAGCAGCAGCAGTTTCCTTGGAAGTTCCCGGATGTGTGATGATTTCGAGCAGTTGCATTTTATCTACCGGTGAGAAGTAATGCATTCCGACAACATTTTCTGGCCGCGAGCTGCCGGCAGCAATTTTCGTAATTGGAATAGCCGACGTGTTGGTTGCAATGATGCAGTGCTTTGGAATCACCTGCTCAAGCTCTTTAATAACCTTGTGTTTAATGTCGATATTTTCAAATACTGCTTCAATAACGATGTCTGTATTTCTGAAAGCATCGTAGCTGAGAGTAGCGTTCAGATTGGAAAGAATCTGATCCTTTTCGATGCCGCTGATTCTTTTGCGTTTGATAGCGTTCTGTAGACCGGTTTGGACCTGTCCAACACCACGGCCCAGACCAGCCTCAGTAGTGTCCTTCATCACCACCTGATAACCCTTATCGATGCTTACTTGAACGATACCGGCACCCATCAATCCTGCTCCCAGGACACCAATCTATTTTAAACAAAAATGATGGTCAATTCTGTGAAACACAACAGGGAAATGAAATTTAACTTACTGTCTTTGGTGGGTTGGCGGGCTTTCCAAAACGGTTCTTTTTGCACTCGGTTTGTCCACGGAACAATCCGATGAGGCCCTTCGATTGTGAAGTTTGCGACAGTTCACCGAAGCCTTTACGTTCCGCCTCAGATCCAGCATCGAATCCTTTGTCTACACCAACGCGGATCACATCGATAATCTGTGGAATTATATAAATGTTAATCCCAACATTTCTACTGGTACTTCGAGTATTTCTTACCTTAAGTGGCGCAGGATAGAGACCTCCAGACATTTTCATCACCTGCTCACGAGCTTTACCGAATACTTTGTCTTTAACCCAGTCGATCGAGAAGGCATATTCAGTAACCGTATTCACCAAACCGGACTTTTTTCTGTTGACCTTGAGTTTATCGGAGGCAATGTCCTTGGCTGTTTGGATGGCAACCTTTTCCAGGTACTCAATCGTATTCTCCTCTGACGACTTCAATCCTGGACCCAGGGGGTCCACAAGCAAATCTACAATGCCCATTTTTTTGGCCTTATCGGCTTTAACATTCTTTCCTGTCAGAGCCAAATCTAACGCGGTGAGGATTGAGCTCAATTTGGGTAGCCTTTGGGTGCCTCCAGCACCCGGTAGTAGCCCAAGCATAACTTCCGGAAGTCCCAGATTTGTCTTCTTGTCCTTTACCGCAATACGGTAGTGACAGGCCAAGGCCAACTCCAGACCACCACCCAAGCAGACACCGTTTATGGCAGCCACTATAGGCTTTCGCGATTTCTCCAGCTTATTGAACATAAGTTGACCTTCGTGAGAAATCTTGGTAGCTTCCTCCGCACTCTTACATTTCTCCAGCATAGTGATATCGGCTCCAGCGACAAAACATCCTGGCTTGGCGGAAATCACTACTGCCGAATTGACGGCTGAATTGGTTTCCAGATCACGGAATACGGCATCAAACTCGGCTTGCACTTCGGCGCCCAAAGAATTCACCTTGGAGTTGGGAGAATCTAGTGTCACTACCAAGACATTATCGATGACTTTAGTTTTGATGTGCTTTCCGACCGAGGCACTGGCCAGAAAGCGGTTGTGCATTAGCGGAGCATTACCTGTAATGAAATAACCAATGTTAGTTTGTTTCTCCAAGATGAAAACATACGCTGTTATAAATTATTAAATTCGTAATAGCCTGCAAAAGGGTAAGGTGCAGTTACAACAGGCGCGGATTTGAAATTTCAGTCGAGAAAAATCACGGAAACATTAATTGATGTGCTATCACAAAAATTGCGGAATTAATTTTAATGGAGCGAATTGTTTAATAACTCTTTTATGACTATAAAGTACGCATTTTTTAGGGAAAACGAGGAAACCCATAAAATGACTAAAATTTTACGCATTTGTGAGTAATTGTTAGTACAAAAATTATTTATTTATTAGTAACAGATACAAGAACAGATCCTCATAAAAGGTATTAAAAATGCACACAGTTGAGGGGTAGTCCCGTTTTCCCTCGAATATGCATACTTTATATTCAAAATTGAGTCCTTTATAGTCATTTTTGCATATTTTTAGCAAAAAATATCAGTATATTTTTTAACGGGTATTATGATGTACCGCGAGGGCAAGTCAATTGATCAAGTCAGTTGAATTCAACTGACTTGAACGCGAATTGAACGTGTAAACCATGCAATTCAACTGACTTGATCAACTCACTTGAATAGAAAAAAGTTGAACCAGGCTCAACTTTTCAAGCCAATTGAATTCAAATGAGTTGATCATTTGACTTGCATAGTCTAAACCCAGCTTTATTCTCGAGATGTTTCGCTTCTGCTTCTCTCTGGCGTTTCGATAATTTCGCTTTGTCGGAATCGAGAGCTTCTTCCATACGACGATCCTTGTCTACATGTGCGTTTGACTTTGTACTGTCGCATTAATGGCCCTTCGTTCATTTTCAACTTCTATTCAATTTTCATATCTAAGGGAACCATCGGCAAGTTTGACAATTATCACAAATGACAACCAACAATAGTTCTGAATACGCCGACCAATAACCTGTGCCAAAAAACGTCCAGTCGTTCCTTTTTGCTATCATATTGATCGAATGTGCATTTACCTGTGCAATATTTTTCAGATGATCAATATTAATGAACCTTTCCATAATGCCTCTAACCATTTGAGACATCGCGTTGCACAAAAAAGGCACCATAGGGTTGTCCGTCTGAAATTCGCATAGAAATGGCTCAACTTCGACAGCAACTGATTTGAAGAAATAAGCTAGCTTAATACCACGTACAGAATACAGAGTTATAACATGTTATAATGGTTGTCAAATAATTGTAACACAGAAACCAACATGTTGTAAATCTGTAGTCTGAACGTACTATTAGCCATCAGCAGCGAGTCATTCAAACAGCTTTTAATATCATGGTAGGAAGCTGACGTTGGTTCTATTTTGTCTTTCTGGACGCCTTGAATAAATTTTCGTATTTGCGGAGTAATTTCGAATATGGTAGATCCAGAATACATCGTGATAAACGCTCGACTTGCTAGTACATCTTTGAAGATATTGTAGATACCACGCAAATATTTGACAACATCCCAACTGATACTGCGAACACTATCCTTGAATTCATTATGTAAAATATGCAGCCCACAGCTTCCCAGATCTATCAGCTTCTCGTCACCTTTTTGGGCCCATCCATGGACACTTGCAGCAACTTGTTATTTGTTACATCATCGGATAGGGGCAACTATCACCTTTCCGAAAGTGGTATTGGTTTGCGTGGGCGTACTTTGGTTCGCGTGTAAAGGGCCTTAGAATGTTTGTTTACAAATGCTTTTGTGCCGTTATCAAAAGTTATGCCTGATATGTTCGATTGGTTCCACTATTTGACAGCTCAATTGGTTCCCAAAATTCTCTCCGCTAGACTGTAAATATAGCAACTGTACTTTTTACTACTTTCACCACAGACAAACAGACGTAACTCTTCATTGTGTATCTTCGTTCACGCATTTAACGGTTGATTTGAATATTATCAGTTCCGCGAACTACTCGTCGCAGCGCTGGCATCGGATCACTTTGACGTTTCTATACATTATATAGAACTTTTATGCAACATTGTTTGCGAGTTAGCGAGCATGCTTGTTTTCCGCGAGAAACCCGAGAGATGTCATGACTGAGGTTCTAGAATGCTGCGAAGCTGTTCGACTTTAACAGAAAAAGAAAGCATAACGGAGCCGGTGGTGTAGTGGTAAGCGTGATTACCTCTCACCCCAGCAGGCCTGGGTTCAATCCCAGTCGGCGCCGCCGGGATGTTCTGAGGCATAACATCTCTGATCACGCCTTCCTTCGGATAGGAAGTAAAGCCGTTGGTACCCGGTTCATGAGTTGATGGGTCGATAGGTAGGGTCCAGGTGTGGGAGCTACCTTCCTGGCACGTCGGTAGCATTGGTGCTCAGCACGGAAAACAAGATCGAAGGAAAAAACAAACCAAAGGAAAAAAAAGAAAAAGAAAGCCAGCAGTCTCTTCTTCGCATCGATTTGGTCGATTGAAGCTGATATTGTGACACCCTGGTGGCCAGCACATCCCGATCAGGGTAGAGAGTCAACTAGGGGCACGCAATAACCTTTAACTCCAACGCATTCAACGGCTGTAATTAAATTAATTCCATTAACTACTGCTTTAATTACATTAATGACACAATGAAGATGATTAACTACTTTTTAACTCCATTAATTACAGTTGAAATTTCGTAATTAAAGTCCATTAATTACATTTTCAATACTTTTAATTACATTAATTACGGATAGATAATTTACATTACCGTCAGTACCACTTCAAAACGCATTGATTACTTTAAGTACTTTTGATTTCATTTTAACTTCAACGCACCGGTTCTTTGTATTGCATGCCCCTCGCTATTCAATGAGCGTTGATAACGTCTGCAATGCAAATTCTCCATTGTAACGGGTAACACTGACGTTATCGATGGTTATCAAATAAGAACCCTAATCCCGATGAACTATTTCTCGGATATTTTATCCCATTTTTTTAAATTTCCCGGGTAGTGTGAAATACATTTATTATATATAATTTATACAAATTAAGCAGGTATAAAACTTAATAGCAAATACGATTGAGCCGAAAGGATCACTGTTAAATGAATCATTACAAAGATCTTTCAAAGCCATGTTAAAAATTCACTTCAAATTTGTCTTGAAATTTGGCTCAGAAATACCTGTATTCTTCTCGAAATGTCATTATAAATTATCTACGAAATTCCATTAAAAAACATCTCAGAATTTCTTTGAAATGGTACCCTTGGTATTCCCTTGGAACTCTCCGCAGATTTTTTTTTTCTTTGATTTTTTCCGTCGATCTTGTTTTACGTACAGAGTCACTAACAACCGGTGGAAACTAACGATTTTAAATTGGCTCACTACTTGACTAGCCTATTGGTCACAAGTACATCTATAAGCGTATTCTAGTATTGAGGGGTAAAATGAGGGGTTCGTTGATTTTTCAGTGTTTCGAGGGGTGCATCGATTAGCTTGGGACCGAAGATAGTAACAGAGTTAAGCCAAAAAGTTGAGCATGTTTCTTCGGGACCTTCTGGTCTTAAAGTTACCTCTATAGCTCATCCATGTGTACTAGATAGAGAAAGATGATTAAACTCAAAAAGGTCTATTATGTAATTCTTGTACCTGGTTTTCCTGTTTCCTTTGTCTGGCCTCATCTCTGCATACTCTGCGCATTATTGGGAACATATCAATGTTTAATTTTGCGCAATTAGTGTGCCAGTTATGATGGCCCTAGTGGTGCTCTAATTGGCCATATCTTAAATTTCATTTTATTTTATTCTTTTCCTAATTTATTTCCATGCAAGATTGGAACACAGATTTTGCTTAATATATACGCAAATAAAACCATGAAAATTTATTTTAAATTTGAATAAGGCCCTAGGGCCAAAAACTGGTGCTGACTGGCTCACTTACCCTAGTCAATTTTATCTATTTGAAAAAAAAAATCTACTATGTTTTGGCTCGATAAGGACTAAGACTATTTTGTCTCACCAGTTACTGCAAATATCTACTTTCATTTTTCCACAGGGTGGAAATCGAAGTGAAAGATCGCACGTCTTCGCATCAGTGTTTTCAATTTGGTTTTTATTTATTGAACTCACTTGATTCCCACATATCAAGTATATTATTTAGAATTATATCATGCTATTCAATAGCATTTTGAAGACATGATTGGTCGATCTCATTGTAACGTATTATTAAAAAGTAAATAGAGGGAGGAGGGGCATAGTGAACAGGTGGGGCATAGTGAGCATCCCGCAGTTTGGCTCTGGATCTCCAGCTGCATGAAACAAATCAACTGGTAGTAGGTTCAATATCATTGCGATATTGATCCTAGCACCAACCAATTTGTTCCGAACGGCCGGAAGTCCAAGCTGGTGCACGGGATGCTCACTATGCCCCACCTGTTCACTATGCCCCTCTTACCCCTACAAGTTTGAAATGCGCATAATTAGGCGCGGTCACGGTAATAACACGGACAATAATTTTCTGTGGTAATAATATCAAAAAAAAAAAAAAAAAAAAAATTATATCAAAAAAAAATTGAGTTGTCCCACAGCTGTCTACAGCAGCAGTCGATTTGTTATTTCGTTGTGAACCACACGATAGCCTGTTTTCGAGACTCGCTATTATACAAGGTTGCAAAGACTCATTTCAGCTAAAACAATGTTTTTTTAAATTATGAAATAATTAGTTGCCATGATCAAATTTTGAATTGGTAGGATACAAGAGGTTGCAAAGAATGTGTTTGACATATTAAATCTGTTTATTTCACCTCATGAGAGTCACAATCAGCGATTTTTCACAAACTCACTCACTCACTCACTCACTCACTCAGCGATCAGCAAATCGCTGATTGTGACTCATAGAAAGCAAAATTTACAAGTTTTATGTTTCCAACGCATACTTTGTAACCTCTTCTTGTAAGTTACAAGTAAAACATGCCATCATACCATCTTTTGGTTTTATTATTCCGAAAAACATTATTTTAGCTGAAATGAGTCTTTGCAACCTTGCTATTATATAGTTGCTCTTTGTTCGTTGCTAGCAATTCGGTGCCTTTTGTTGCTACGGTGCAAGATGTGTGAAGTAAAAAACACCATCAAGTTTAGCTTCAGCCATTGTGATGCCAAACCAAACATCGGAGAGATAGTAAATTTCGCCAAAGCACTCGACGCGGATCCGGCTGAAATGGAAGCTGTTTATCGCATTGGTGAGGAAAGGGGAGTCTTCATGAAGTTCAAATCAGAGGAAGCGATGCTCCATGCTCTGACATTCAATTCGGAGGATTTAATCTTCCATTATGCGAATGGAACGACGGCAAAGGTACGCATGTCGCATGCTGGTGAATTCATTCAATATGTGCGTGTGTATGACTTGCCACCAGAGGTACCCGACAACGAGCTGGATAAAGTGCTGGGGAAATATGGGAAAATTAAACGCATCATCCGGGAGAAATTTCCAACTGATCTGTGTTTTGAGGTGTATACAGGGATACGCGGTGTATATATGGATGTGAAAAAGGAAATACCCACGTCATTACATTTCTTCAATCGCAAAGGAAACATTTTTTATGATGGCAACAAAGACAAATGTTTTCTGTGCAAGGCGGACGGACACCGGAAGCTTTCCTGTCCCAAGCGGAAGGCTCGGAAGGAACCGGAGAAGCAACTGAAGGAAAAAGGAAAGCAAAGTGAATGAAAACAACACAGCAGCAGTACGTATGCTGGTGTAGTGGTGGAAGGTGCGTCGTTTGTCATTAGCGATCAGGAAACGGATACGGGGTTGGAGATGTTGAATGCAGATAACGAAATGGACGTGACTACCCCGACGGCCGACGAGAGTAGCGGAGAGCATGCAACGGGAAACGATGTCCAGAAACAGCAGCAGCGATCACGATTCGGGTTCAATGAAAATGAGGAACAAATTCGGGAAAGAAAGAAGTTGCGTGCACGGGAGAAGATCGCTTTGTCGCCGCTTCGATCGCAACCCAGAAAAATGATATGATAAAATATATTTGTACATATTTTTCTTTTGTATTTTGAGTACCATAATTGGTATTCTATGTTACTCGGCTCCGCTAAGTTATTTTTATAACATTTGAGCCTGCCAAATAAACGAAATGAAAAAAAAAAAAAAAAAAATATCAAAAAATATATATAGGGGAATTTACGTATTCTCGGCAACCTAAGCAGCGATCATCTTTCTATAGCCTTTTTCTCTAAGAAACGCACACATATGCAGTATTGGTTTGTTTAAAATATTTTGCTGCTAGCTGCTCTAACAATTTCAGTCGAAAGAATTGTCAAAAACTGTTTTGAAACGCTTTTACAAAGCTCCAATATTCTCTAGTGAGAGGGACTATTGTGGGCAACATCTTTTCATTCGGCAAAATTTCTATTTGAGCTGCATGTTAAAAGGCTGTACTTTCATCGGCAACTCGAAATCATCAGCATTTTGTAGTGCGTGTGTTTTATTTCAAGAAAACCCTGCTAGATTGTTTCTTAGTGGTAAAAATATAATCAAATTAAAGCTGAAAGCCTAAAGAATCGTTAGAATGCATTCAGAGAAGTGTTTTCGTAAGAAAATCCAGTGAAATTACCGTTTCAATTCGGGTTGCCGAAAATAGTCTGTCATGCCGAAGCTGTCATTTCCCCTATCAGATTCAAATTTACCTCAAATTAGCTAATTTAAACTTAACCTACGCGGATTGCCCCCTTAAGTCGCTCTTTACACGGTAGGGTTTTGACGACTTCTCAAAAACAGTACAACTTAACAACCGTATTCCAATCACATTATCCGTTTTATGTAAATCTGGCATGCTAAAAATACATCAGTTACTACAATCCACACACATTAAAAAAATGTTTTAGCATGTGAATTTATCAAGCTCGGTTGGTTCTATCCCCCGCGTAAAAACCTACTGCGGTGTACATGTATCCCTGTCGAAAACTGATAAACATCGATCGTTATCACAATCATCATCTACACCAGCAAATGTTTTCAAAATCGTTTCATAACATGTAGATTACGCGAGACAATGTGACTTCCCTAGCAAACCTATAGCGCCTATCTACCAATACATGTATACTAGACTGAACGGCTCAATCACTAAATAGTGTGTAAGTACCGTAAAACGGTGTATCTCTGATAATACGGGTAACATTGATAGTAATACATAATGATTAAATTTACCCTCTGCCCTATTTCCGAATTGGAAACAATGGTTCCATCTTGTAGCTAAGGGTATTACCTTTGATATAGTTTTTATATAGTATGTCAGGCATAACATTTGATAACGGCACAAAAGCATTTGTAAACAAACTTTCTAAGGCCCTTTACACGCGAACCAAAGTACGCCCACGCAAACCAACAACATCATCAAATAGGGGCAACTATCACCTTTCCGAAAGTGGTATTGATTTGCGTGGGCGTACTTTGATTCGCGTGTAAAGGGCCTTAGAAAGTTAGTTTACAAATGCTTTTGTGCCGTTATCAAATGTTATGCCTGATGTGTTAGATCATTTATAAATGTATTTCCGATACAGCCATCACAAATTCAATGTTCTTTTCTTATTGCTTATGATGTTTTTGAGTACATACTCATTCAAAGTTTCATATTACTTAAACTAAATTGTTCGAGATTCACGCATGTCTTTCTACATTCATCGAGTATTATCAAAGTAACCCCAAAACAAACAAAAACAACCCTAATAAAAATAACCATACAAGAGAGCTTAACGACGTGTTCGGGGTATCATCCAAACCATTTGTGAGATAGTTTACCCATCCGGGATATAGTTCGTTTATGGTATTTGTTTATTAGGGAATGCAAATACAATAATGTCCGTAAACATATTACTAACGAATTTGTTTTGACAAAATAATATTTGAAAAACATCAATTGTTGTAAAACATATTTAAAATATACTACCGTTCTACGCATAACTGTCCCATGTTCTATGCAATCCTTATGCACCGTGGGACTCTTATGCGTATAACGGCAGTATACTTCACAAAACTATCGAAGTTACCCCGTTTTACGGTATTCTTTTTATTTGTCCCTCGATTTTTCCAAGCATCGCGAAGCAACCCGGTAAAAATGTACCGACTTTGCTGCCGCGACATGACAATGTGACGTAAGTCCATTTTGTGAATTGTTCAGAAAACAGCTATTTTTGTTTAATCTCGTGATTATTGTGAACATTTTCAAAACTAATACTGGATCTGTTTAATATGATCTAGACAAAGCTAAAAATATGAACCTCGATGTTTAAAATAGCTTATATTGTTTCAGGACTTATGTATGATGGATTTCACTTACGTATGTATAGAAACAGTAATTATTTTCACTAATTCTCGTACAACTAAAACGTCACTTTCTCTGCATGCTTCAAAACCAATTTTGTACAAACTCAAATATGGTGAAAAGTGAAAATTTACCATAGTGGCGTTTACGTCACTTTGTCATCTCACGGCATCTGAATTCAGTGTGTAGCAATGGAAGCAACAAGACAACACATCGCTTCACCATAGCCTCTTTGCACACACACGCTCCACTGCCTGAAAGACGGCTGATGAGACTGAAACATTCCGTCACTGGCTCTCGCGATCAAAGTCCAACTTGGACTTGACTCTTCTTTGCATTACGCTGCTGCTGCTGGATTAAAATCCCAAAGCTAGCAGGCTCACCGATAAGGGTGCGAAATTTAAAAACAGCCCACAATCCAGGCTTGGCAAATCGAGAAGCGGTTACGATATAGCACTTACCTTTGAAATTAATCGTGCGGGCAAAGGTCAGATTGCGCTGCAATGATGTTCCAATCAGTCTTAAGCTGGCCATTTTCTCTTCGCTTCAGCTGAAAAAGGAATGATGAAACAATAGATGTTATATGGATCTATGAGTTAAGTTATTCTCACTTACCTACAGCTAGGATAGGCACTATACAAGACTAAATAATTATAAAACTACACAATCAACTTGTCCACGAAGTAAAATATCGGGATGCAATCAAATGGAACGAATCAAGTGGAAAAATAAGCCACTATATCCCGAGTAGCAACGATGTCCGTCCCGATGCGATGACTTATGACAAATGAATGAATATTCCTTATCTCCTCGCAGGGTTGCCAAGTGATTTAAAAAAATCTGGCCACTCAAAAATATTACTAAACAAAGATAGATTAATATTTAACCAATTTTCGGTTACGTAATGTTTATACATTGATCTGCTTAAATTTCACATCCAAATTATACTAAGTTTGAATGCCGGAGCGAAATTCGTTCATTGTACATGTATTATAAATTATTTAATATGTTCAATTATTTCATTTTCTAACGTCATGTCATTTTATCTCTTCGATCGGTTCGTTTTCGGCGAGTATATGTACACTGGAGTCGCTTTTTACGCGGGTGATACGTCCCGCGTAAAAAAAAACCGCGTAAATTCCGAAATCCACGTAAAAAAAAACCGCGTAAAAAAAGACCGTGTAAGAAAAAACCGCGTAAAAAGCGATATACCGCGTCAATTCTGAAATCCGCGTAAAAAAAACTAAAATCCGCGTAAAAAAAAACCGCGTAAATTCCGGAATCCGCGTAAAAAAAAACCGCGTAAATTCCGAAAACCGCGTAAAAAAAACCGTGTAAAAAAACCGCGTAAAAAGCGACTCCAGTGTATTTTAAAGTTTAACGTACACTCTAAAAAATCTTCACGTCCGATTGACGTGAAAACATACACGGTTAGAAAAAAGCACCAAAAATTAAGTTCTTTTCACTTATCTCGGCACTATAGTGCAGGAACCCAAAAGTAGGTAAAGCGGGTCAAAGTAATTTTCATTTACTTGTGTGCAGTTCGTATGGAATTTTCCACTGGCTTTTTAACCAAAAGTAAGTTAGTTGTACCCAACAGTAGGTAAATATGATTATACTCAACGTTGGGTTCCCACACTTTACTACCCCTGTTGGGTGCTCCTCCGTTTTTGACAACATTAGAAGGAGAAAAGGAGACAAACTAGTCAAAAGTAGATAAAAGTGATCTTTCCGTTGGATACTTTTTTCTTACCGTGTAGGTGGTTCTCGTCCACCCTATTTTTCACGTAACTTTTATCGGAATTGCACGTAGCCGATCAAAATTCAGCTTCTATTATCTACGTGATTAGTCAGGTAAATAAGAGCTGATTTTCACGTACTGCTTACGTGAAATGGGGGTGAAAACTACTGGACATCTGGTAACTTTTACGTGACATTCCGTTTTGTTTAAAATGCTTTTCATGTAATTTGTATGTAATTTTTAATGAGAATAATCGGAAGTATATATAGAACCAGTCAATATTATGCCATTTTATCGGGAAGATATAGATTTCACGTGTTTAAATTAATACTTATATCTACTCATAAAATTGTAAAATATTGACTAGTTGATTATTATAAGGTAGAAACGTGTATGAGTTTTTTTTTTCTGACAAAATATTAACATTTGTTGCAGACTCAAAATGCTAATGTCACCGGCTGAAATTATAAAACTAGAAAAAGCTACATATAATCATAAATAAATTAATATAAAAGAATCAAATTACCGTCCAACATTTGCAACAAGCGCTGAGGAATTTTAGATCTTTGAGGAGTTCTTTCACCACGCTCGGTGGCGCCATATTGATTTTTTTCGTACCTGAAAATCACGTAAATCTCGTTTCACGGAAATATGAAAGTCCCAAACACACAAACACAAATACATTAAATCTGTTTACGTGAATATACGGTCAATTTCACCAAAATTTTTAGTGGACATGACGTGTAATGCAGATCAAAGTTACTAACGTCACGTAACATTTGAGATTTTCTAAATACAGTTCAGGTACGTGATATTTCACGTAAATCGGACGTGAAGATTTTTTAGAGTTTCAATCAATCAATCAATTTTTAAGTTTAACATATTAAAGTGTATTCAATTCATTATGAAATGTATTTTTCGTGTACAAAGTATTTTAGAGGTATTTTTTATTAGGGAATTTTATTCAACGTGTACACATTAATGTATTTTTTTTTGTGTATTTTCCGAATGGTGTCATTTTATCTGTCAAACCATAGCGAATCAAAACAAACATTGTGTAGTACTACACTGAAACAAATCGACATGTACCGTTTATTGGATCCATCTTATAACATAGCAATGTCAGCAGATTTATTCATTCTATGTGATGATTGATAGATTCCATTGGATTATCACTTAAAAACCATGACTGCGATATGGAATGATTTCTATCGTAATTTCACATACTTAGTACTTGATAATACCATAGAGGTAACTCTAAGACTAGTAGGTCCCGAAGAAAATCATTATTATTTTTGGCTCACTCAGTACCAGAACAACGGTCCCAAGCAGTCCCAAGCTATTTCACTCACCCCTGCATGTTCTGCATAAATCCACACACCCCTGATGTTATCTGTCAAACTTTCATAGCGAATCAAAACAAACATAGTGTAGTAATAGAATTTCAACTAGAATAGGGTACGTTAATCGTTTGCTTGGGACCAATAGGCTACTAAAGTGGTGAGCCAATTTAAAATCGTTAGTTTCGTATTGATTGTTGATAATACTTTGCTTCGAACGTGGTTAGCGAAGGTAAGAAGTATATGAATATTGTCTGATATATTTCATGGTGAAAAACTGTTGATATGTCATGGGTGGGAACAGACATCTAGAAACTAATGGAAAATCATATAAGTTTGCACTTTGAGAAAATTCAGTAAAATATACCTGTTTTCATGATGAATATTGCTCACTAAAATATATATCTTATAAGATAATCATGTATATTTTATTGGAGTTGCTTTTACTGATTTTTGACGTTTGTTGATATGTCGCGTGTAAATAGACATGTAGAAACTATTGGACTGTCATTTAACTTTGCAGTATAGGAAAACATGTATATCTCATTGTAATAGCTTGCTTTGATTTTTGACGTTTAAAGATTGTAAACAGATCTATCCCAATCATTAAATAGTCATATAGAAATGCCTTTTAAGAAATCCAACAGCAAGCATTTGTTTTTGCATGTTCATCGCTCCCAATAAAATACATCTTACATGATTGTTCTTTATAAATTATTGAAACAATTTTCAACGATGTTAACGTGCACTCATTAAAATGATTAGTTGAACTAAATACTACTAACAACAATGATACTGTATTGAATAATCTTTGTTTGTTATTGTTTCATATGATAATTGGTTCCAGAAAAGAATGTACATATTGAGATTGAAAAAAAAAAATTATTCTACTGTAATATTTACTTTGCTATGATTCTAATTGTAAGCCTTCTACACGGCTAATTCAGATTCCAGCCCTAAGTAGTATTCGAACTTCATGAGCCAGTTCTATCAAATCATATAATTTAGTCGTTGATTTATTGGACACAGGTGCATTAGGAAGATTTGAACAAACCACACCACCGAAACGGAACATAAATTTGTCAGTGCTATTTGTCTTCACTCTAGCAAAACGAGCATAAAGTTGCACTACATTCCTTGTCGGGAGAGCTGTTCTTACTTCATGCTATTTGAACGAGCTCAATCTTGAAGTCAGCCGTGGCCCAGTGGAATCGAGCACAGACACCGAAAGCATCACACCTCAACAGATCTTGATCGAATCCCAAATCAGCTACAATAAAAAAAAAGGCACAACTGTGAAAGCTCCCACTGCCTGATGTTTATTTTTAGAATTTATTTTTAGAAATCGATTAAATATATGTGTCAAAAGAAGAAGTAAATTTCATGTTATTTTCACATAAACTTTTCTTCGATTGATTTATGACACATATATTATATTGTGGTGAAAAGTATAGCTTATGCTTATGGGTTTCAAATCCATTTCAGTTATTTATTATAATTTGATCGATTTTCATTTATCATATGACGATCATATAAAAGTTACCAAATTATCAGCATTGTAAATGTATCAGATATTCATATAGAATTTACCTGACACATTTTCAATCATATCATTTTCAATGGATTATCTTATAGCGCAAATTTATTAGACTTCCACATAACAGGAATATGTCAAATTCGTTCAGTGTATAATTTCGACTAGAATGGGGTACGTTAATCGATTTGCTTGGGACCAATAGGCACAGAGAACAGACATTGAGGCTCGAACAAAATTTCTCTAAAAACTTGTGTAAAGATTCCTATTTGACTTAAGCACCACTAACGGCGACTTCCCCACTTAAAAACTTTCTTTGACAACATGCTGGCGCTGGCGTTGCAAAACTTACTCTAGACACTAAGTGCTGGTAGCCCCAAGTGGTAATTTTCAACAGATAATTTATCGATACTAGCGCCCAATTGGTCGAAAGTGATAAATTTATAGAGGAAATTAGGAGGTGCTAGCGCTACGTAACGGCAACGTTTCCACTTAACTTTACACAAGTTTCTGATCGAACCACAGAGAACAGACGTCGAAGTTCAATAATAGGCTTGTCAAGTAGTGAGCCAATTTAAAATCGATAGTTTCCAAACGGTTGCATGCGTTGGGAATGATTCAAAAGCAAGGAACTTGGGCCAAGAGACGTTGAGCAATTACGTAACGCTTATAGGGAGAGAGGGAGTCACCTATATCGTTACGCATTATACATAGGGGAGGAGTAGTAAAGCTTTGCGTTACGTAACAAAGAGAACATTTTGTTTTTTTTTCGTTTCTTGATGTAAAGTTTGATAATACATATCTTTTTTGACGTTTTTGGCAACGACAACGAAGGCTGTCATCACTAAATCTTGCTTTGCAAAATGGATCTGTTTTAATTTTATAAATTGAGATTTTTGCTATCTTTGATCTTTTGTAAAGCAGGTACTCGATGGTACGCTGATCTTTTGTTTTTGTTTTGAATATTAATAAAATAATTAATTACCAAAATTAAAAAATACAAAACGAAATCAAAAATTAAATAAATGAAAAGGCGGGGGGAGGCGTTTATAGAGCATTACGTAATAAATAGAGGGGGCCATTTTCAGTGTAACGTTTTGTTCCAAAGTGGGCGGGGGGGGGGGGGGGGGTTGGGTCAAAAATATTGATTTTTAGCGAAACGGAATTAATGGACACCGCCCAACTATAATAACCAAAGCTCACAGCTCAAGTGCAGAAAACGGTTCCGCACCGAATAGGTCAAAACTGCACAGTAGGAGGAAAGGGTGATGGCGATGGATTACAAGGTTCCGGTTAATATTCCCAGCTTTATTTGGACGGGAATTTGATTCGCAATATTATCGCACAGAAATACATCAACCGGTGGGTGTCTTAATTCACCATTAGCTCTTTCTTATCCGAACCCTTGACCAGCAGCAGAGACCAGTAAAACTTGGGCCGAGAGGAAAAAAATGACCTGAATTCCTTTTCCACCTGCTTGTCGTAGGAGGTTTCATTGGTAAGGCTTTTCCCGGGGCTAGAATCAGCAGTTCGAACGAAATCAACAGTTGCTTCGCGCCTGTTCGGCAACTTCCATGCTACAACACACAGAGACCCGGGCTCTTATCCGTCGAATTCGATCGGCTTTAGTCCGGGAAATGGATCTGCGTTGCCGTATTCTCCGTGATGCACTTGATGTTTTTTGCCCCCGAGACCGATTATAGACGAGTGGTCCGTCATCTTTTTTTAGTTTTCACACCGATTTTTTACCGGCATGGCCAGCTGACATACGTGGTGTTTGTTGTGGAGAGCGTTGTAAACTGACAGTGAGTATGGCAGAGTGCTTCGCGGTCGACGTGAAAACTTCGAGAAACTGCACGACTTGCTTGACAATTTGTGTGCATGCAGAAGGGATAAGTTGGGAATAGAAAGAACAGATAGGATGGATTGAAATTTTGTGCACGTTGAAAATTATATAAGAGGTTTGGGTAAAAATGGGATAATCCTTAAGTGTCGTTCCCCCTGAACATAACATGTTTTATTTTGCAATTCTTTTAAGACGTCATTTTGTACAGAACTTTATATAGTGGGTGAGCTTGCATTGAAAATATGTTTATTTTCAAAATTATTAAGGGTGACAGTCTTGCCCCAACTGGCCCTATGCTCGAACGAAATGACAGTAAAGGCCCAACCCTAATAATCAAATACCATAAACGAACTGTATCCCGGATGCAATGAGCTGGATTACCGAGGTGAAGCAATCACTCACACAACCCCTGTACGATACACGCAAGTACACGCAAGTAGTGACGTCACTACTTGCGTTTACGTTGATTTTTTGGTTTACTAATACAACCCTATTTCACGATCTGCGCCACCTCTCTCTGTACCTCATTGTCCGGATGGGTAAACCACAGACAAACAGACATAACACATTGAATATTTCTCACTGTAAAACATCGTCGCTAAACTATCCCTGAAATGGTTTGGATGATACCCCGAACACGTCGTTAAGCTCTCTTTTATGGTTATTTTTATTAGGGAAGCGCAATGGCAGCGGAAGCATAACGGCAGCGGAAGCATAACGGCAGCGGTAGCGGAAAAGCCCGATCTGAGAAGCCTACTTGTCGGATTGAAAACTAGTTACAACCAAATCGACTTCGGTTAGGCATCTTGATGTCATTTGTGACAACTGTCAAACTTTCTGTTCCGCTTCCACCCACATTGCGTTTGAGCCTTAAAAGTATGGACGACTTTCACCAGAAAACTGAAAAAAAAACTTTTCAAATCCTTTCAAATCAACCAAAGCAATGCATTTTGACAGTTCGATTAGAATTAGAACAGCCTTTTGCAGACGTCTCAACTTTTACTAGAGGGCTTCAATTCGAGCTTTAATTGACAACGAAAGCAGAAAACCTTGATCTCAGCCTTGGGACCATGTATGAATTATGTCACGAGAAATTTAGGAAAATTATACCCCCCTCTCTTTCCTTCGCCATGCTTTTCATAAACATATTGCATTTTGATATAGACGGAAACAACCTCCTTTGAATATATTGATGACGAAAAAGGGTATGGCGTATGGCCAAATGGTAAACCACGAATTGGCTCATCGCGAAATGGTCGACCGCGAAATGGTTTACCGCAAAATGTTGTGCATTCGATTAGTTCCAATACCATGTAGAAATATAGTTCCTTGAATAACGTTTCAATATAAACAACAATGAAAGCTTGTCACCCAAGTAGAAGAAGCTGTTGGGCGCTTTTCAAAATATTCTAAAAGTATAATTTGATTTGATTTTGATTTTGATTTTGCGAGACAGAAGGGGGTCTTATGAAGGCCAGATCTCAAGTCTCAAGGCCAAATTCCAGAACTTGAGTGGAACATGGTTCTCACGTCAGACTATAATGTCTAAAATGAACCACATGCCCCAACCAACCCCTAGAACGGCTCCCATACACTCTCCATGCTGAATCGTGAGTCCCCCCTTTTCCCATATCATTACATGCAAAATAATAACCCGATGCAGGTCAATTGAATATGCCTAATTGAATTAGTTGCAATGATAGTGTTAACAGTAATGACAGTATAATATAGTAATTTAATAAAATTAATATTTACCTGTTAATAATGATCGAGGTTGGTGAAAATATTTAAAATAAATAAATTCATTCTTACCTTTTTATGGTTGTTTGATTATTAATTGCTATTATTACCTGCTTAGAGTTGGCTCCTTTAAAATACTGTGTAGAATTTACCTCATTATTCCTCAGTTCTATCGATTTGTGATAGAACCACGCTCAGCATATTATCCTGTAGTACGACTTGGGCATGCACCATGCAAGTAAGTCATCTCTCGTCAAAATGATGGGATATGGGGTGATGATGAAGGGATATAGAAAACGAATAAAAGAACAGAAAGAAAGGTATTAGTATTGGTTACATTAACCACCCCCCCCCCCCACACACACACACACAACGAAAAAGAAACATAGATGCACAGACAAACAGAAATAACACATTTAATATTTTTCTCCACAAAACATAGTCACTAAAACACTACCGCCATCTGTTGAGTATCATGTGATGGATAGTACGCTGAACAGATGGCGCTAGTGTGCAAACGTCAAACGCAAGGGAACCGACCGTGCGCGCCACAGGTGGCGGCACCACCAACCAAAAACACCCGAATTGACCGTCAAATGCGTATTCGATGAACAACCTGTCCAACCGAGTGTTATGTCTGTTTGTCTGTGATAGATGGGTTATTAGGAAAGTACAACTACATTATAACTATTAGTGCAATGGATGAACGTTAGTTTCGGGGTCATGTTAGTGTTAGAGTTTTGTTAGTATTGACCCGTATTCAGCCCTGTCGGCCCCTCGAACACTAGTCGCAGGCAGTTGTTGTTAGGACATGCGACACTGTCACTGCTACTATGTTAGAGGTATGACCCGTCAAGTTTCGAAGTGCAAAAAAAAAACTGTTAGAACTTTCTTATAAATTAATTTTACACTCAAAGCAAACTATTTACCTTAGCATTACAAAATATTAAAATTATGATAAAACTACAATTTACGGCTCCGTGAAATTAACTCGCATGAACCTTTCAAATCAATGAACTGGAGAAAAACTACAATTTTATCAAATTGCAAAAAAAAATCATAGCGACACTTGACAAATCATCATCAAGACCCTCATCCTTGGACAGGGAAATATTCTAAAAGTATAATTCAAACCTAAATAAACCTACCTGTGTTTAAAATAAGAGATATTTGCGGCAAAACCCGCCAGTATCGCACCCAACGATGGGCCCAATCTTAGATCCATAGGCCAACATTAGAGCCATTTCCCCTATATGGTAGCTACATGCCAGGGAAACTGCCGAAAGACTATCAAAGCAGACTATCCACCGAGATCCAAACCTTTCCAGAAAGCTGATCATTACGCATAGTTTGAACCGAGGTCAAACATCGTTATCTCTCGCCAAGTTAGTTCTTGAACATTTATCAGTTGAATGACCATCGCATTCATGAATAAAATATTAATTTCAGTGAACCGTGACGGAATTTATCGCGCGAAGTCCTCGGTTCACTACTCAAGCCTGATCGGGTGTAGCTTAATTAGAAGCAGAGCTGTACAGTTGCTTAAAACTATTGCAACTTTTGAAAAATTAGTCTGTCGATTCCGACACCGATGGAACATTCTTACGGAACAATGTTTGATTGTTTTCAGTGATTACTTATTATTTTTCTTGCTAATACATCTCAACAATAATGCGTAGCTGTTTTGAAGATGTCTTTAAAAGTGTTCCAGTCTGCAAATGCTCTGTGGGTTTAGTGACCCACTTTGGTCTCATTTTATAGCTTATAGGTAATTTGTTTCCTTTCTTCATGACATTTCGGTAGTTTTAGCAGACTTATTACGTGTACCTATCAGTTATAATACAATATATTGATTTAGTGCTGGGAACTAGGGAATAAGTATGCATATAGAATAAACTTTCTTAACAAGTAGCAACAAGTCCACGCACGGTACATACCTTATCTGCTTACAATTTTAACCTTTTAATGTCTTCCATTTTAAAGTCAATCCTGCAGTGAAGTAGTAAAAGTTGTATGTTTTGATTCAAATTTCTAAATAAATCACATCATCAAAAGTACACTTACCTCAACGCCAAAATTGTTCGCACCTCATTGGGCGTTAATCTCCACGTAGCCGACGACGAGTCCCAGTACTCCGGCAATTCAGACACACTTTCCAGATTCAGAATCGTCGCCATCTGCAGCAACTTGGCAAGCTTGTCCCTCACGGACCACGAAGTAGCTCCGGTGAGAAACGAAGCTAGGGCCCTAGCTTCTTGGTCCAGCACCAAACCACCAAGTCGATTGAACGTCGATTTCTTGATAGCCCGCTCCAGACGAGCCGTGATTTCGGTCGTCACAATACTAACCAAAGCATCGTAATTTCTCGGAGTGAGAGCAATTTTGAACATTGTGAAAAGCCCATCGATCTGCACTATCAAGTATTGGATGAATGTTTCACCAGCTTCGTAAGTGGCCAGTTCTTCTTCGGTTAGATTGTGATTGTGGGAAATGAACTGATCCACCCATGGGTGCAGTCTTGGTTTAATGGCAGACGTTCGCAGCTGCTGAAGGCCGAAATCTACCAAAGCTTTCAGCGAATCACCGACCGATTTCAAGCCGGATAGACAGCTGTCAAGCTTATCCTTCTCCCGTACCGTCATAGCTGGGAAACTAATTTTTACTTCATCTGCCATCATCGACCACAACGTCTCGATGAATTCTGTGGACATATCGGCGTTGTTGAGAGCCGTGATGAATTTGCTTCTAGCTTGATCTACGTCACTGGTCTGCAGACGACCCTGCTGAATCGAACTCTGGAAAGCGGACTGAGCTAGGTCCATGTAACCCGTCGGATAGCCGGCCTTCAGTGGAGCTTTGAGGGCATTCATAAAGTCCTGCTCCAAACAACTTGCAGCATTGTTAATCACCGCGCAAACGCCATCCAGCGATTGGGTGCCGTTCGAACGTCGGATGCACTTGCGAATGATGAAAAACACATCATCCAACATGCTGGAGCACTGCTGGCCGCTTTCGAGGTTATCCAGGGCTATCGCTTTCAGAACACTTTCCTCCATGAAGTAGCGCTCGAAAAGCAGATATGTCCCGAGAACTTCTTGCATCTGGGTACTCAGACGGGACTTTTTGATCAGCTCATGGAGGGTGTTTAGTTTGGTGTCCTTTACTTCGGATTCAAATGAGCTTTTTTCGAGGTCATTCTGAAAATACGATGAGGTAATTAAGAAAACCATCTACATAATTAGTACAAAACCGGATTAATCACCAAACATCTCCGCTTAATGAATTTCGTATACAGTTCTGCTCGGGAGTGAATTATAGTGATCTCTCCAATCAAAGCATCGATGTCCTTGGCATTGAGCTTATCCACCGATCCTCCACCGGAAGCCTTCCTATAGTGACCCATCGCTGCTGGATTGCCACTATTTTTAATGTAATCGTTTATTTGAGCAACCCTTCGTCCGATTTGACGATTTTTGTTAAACTCAAGCACAAGCTTCACCACCTCTTCGTCACATTCCTTTTGCAGAATGGCAGCAACCTGTATCAACCTTCCAGAACCGTAGCAGTTTTCGATAATTGCCTGGTTGACTTCCACGACCCGGGCAATATTTTCCAACAGTACCGTCAGCGTATCGGAATAGGCAACCGTTGCACGTTTCTCTGCCTTGGCAATATCCATAGAAGAACGGAGCTCCTTCTGCGCTTTAACCTGCAGCTTGGAACATATGTAGGTCATAAACTTCTCCAGCCCTTCGTCGTGCATCCCGAGAAGTGGGAAAATTTTGAAAAACCGTTCCACCGAAGCCAGATCGTCCTTTTTGACCGCCTCGTCAAACTTTTGGTTGACTACTTGTCGTATCTGCGTTGCGGCTTGTTCCAGTGTCGAAACCGCTTTGCTTACCGACGTGATCGATCCGGAAACGTCATCCGCCGTCTTCTGGAGTAGATTCTTATCCATCGACAGGAACCGGTTCACATGCACGGCGCCTTTCTCAAAGTCTTCCTCCTTGATTGCGGTTATCACACCCTGACTGCACAGCTGCAGATCGATCAGGTCGTGTACACGTTGCTGGCACTCCGAAACGCGGCCCCTAGCCTCGTCCAGGCGACGAACCTTGGCGCTTACATTCTCCGCAAGCTGGGACGTGTGATCGATCATCTCCGACAGGTTTCGGCTCTTGTCCGCTACCGTGGAAAGGCTGCTCAGTGCCAGGCCGATGTTGCGCATTTTAGCCTCCAGTTGGCATTGTTGTGATAGGATTTCCTCCAGTCGGGAGTCGATCTCTTTCTGTTGGAACAAGTTAAATTTTATGTGATGAGAGTTCGATCTAAAACCTGTAAATAATTATTACAAACCTCCTTCACGGAAATTTTCCTACAGGCTTCATCGATACCTTCCTGTGTACTTGTATCACAGCCGTCCAGCAAGGTGTCTAACTTGATCATGTTATCCTAGTACTATTTTCAATTTTTTCAGCAAATTTTTCACTAAAAATGATAGAAAAATTGTAGAAAAATTTGCGAGTGAATTTTGTTTACATATTTTGAAAAATTGACATGTTGGCATGTAAACTGTCAGATTCATTTCCAGCTGATGAGTGACGGCATCGACCGGCGTTCCTTACACGCTATTTCAAAACTCCCCAAATTTGGGTAGAATCCACCCAGATCGGTCAAAACTAAACCTACCCAAAAATGGGGAAACTGTGTTGACAAAATTCTCGCGTCACTTTTCAAATAGACCAATGCAACAAATGTAAACAAATCGAGTTAAGAGCAACCGTAACGGTACGCTGCTAAACTCATTTTAGCAGCCCTCATCATAGCGCAGCTACCGTATCGGGGGTTGCCATACGAGTAACTAAAATAGCAGTCGGCTTCTCGGTGAGAAGCGCGTTACCAAATTTAGCAGCGCGATTGCAGCGCGGGAGAAAGGTTGCTATTCGTAGAAATGTCAAAATACTCACTACTGGTACGGACTACGGCGAGTAACTTGATAACCGCGATAGCAGCGACCGGTGTTGAGAAGAGGGACTAAACTAAAATGAGAGCGCTGTGCGCTGTTAAAATAGTCGCGCAAATGACAACGACCGTAACGGTTGCTCTAAGCGATACAAACTATTGCTCTTCTATCATTGTACACAGCAAAAAAAGAATGTAATATCGATCAATGTAATTCAAGCTGATGTATGAAAAAATGATGTAATAGCAAAAAGCAGATACAATATAACATCAATGGTTTACAAAAAAAAATGGATGTAATTTTGTTCGCAAAATCGATGTACATCGTACAACGTTATATTACACAACCGATGGATTGACCTGGTTGCAGCAGTTTGGATGTAATATTCAACAACTTTTTTTTCTGTGTATGTGATACAAAAACATCCATCCAAATTTACTTTCATTTATTTGAGATAAACAAAGGTCAAAAATTGTCCAATGTACAGTTTGAAATGATGGGTACATGATTGTTACTTCGGTCATTCGGACTGCTTAACATGATTGGTGCTCATTTTCTAAAGGCGGGGCCAATCTAAAATTAGGCAGTCTCCTCTGATATCTGTGAAAGGGAATCTAGTATCATGTAGAGTCGGTGTATAATGAGTCACGCCAAGAGTGAAGCCAAGTCTACCTATTTAACTGTCAAACCGGCTACCTATCGTGAAAAGTAAACAAGCATTACGATGCTATGAAAGGCTCGATGAAAGGTCCACGAAAGGTATTGCAATTAAATATTAAATATAACCGAAGAAATGATCATATACACGCAGTGAGCATTACATTTGTCATGCGATACGTTTTGTAATGATCAGTAATGACAATTTCTACTATTTTTCCTTAAGATAATTCCACAAAATCACTGATATAATGATATACTACAGCCGTTTTTTTTCATCGCTAGAAGTCATTTGAAGTTGATGCAGAAGTCCTCTGTTGCCAAGGGAATCTTTCGAAAACCGTGATGCGAGTTCAACTGTTTTTCTCTTGGCGTGACTCATTATACACCGACTCTAGTATCACAGACAAACAGACATAACACTGGCAATTTGTTCATCGAATACGCATTTAACGGTCAATTTAAATGTTTTTAGTTGGTAGTACCGTCACTTGTGGCGCGCATAGTCAATAACCCTTGCGTTTGACGTTTACACACTACCGCCATCTGTTCAGTGTACTACCCATCACAGTAAACTCAACAGATGGCGGTAGTGTTTTAGTGACGATGTTTCATATTGAACAATATTCAATGTGTTATGTCTGTTTGTCTGTGCTAGTATCATGTAGAACAAATCGTCCAATGTAACACTCATTGATTATGTCATTGAGAAAAATCGTCCAATGTAACATGTCCGATGTACAACTTGACTAGTCAAAATGTGGTTTTTTCTATATTGTAGCATGAAATTCAAAGTAAAATTATGCACTTTGACTATATGTTTTTAGTATTACTTCTACGTGAAGTCAACGATTTACATAGTTGAAGATGCTAATTTCAAATAACAGACTGTAGTGGTAATTTTTATACGATAGATGGAGTAGATGAAAGCATAGAGTTGATAGTTCCGTTAGAGTACGGCAGTGTGAAGATTGTATATAGATATTAGAATAGCGAACTAGGACAACTTTTAAGGAAGGTACAAATCGGTTTTTTCATCTCTCTTTACCAAACTCCCCCTTTGGAGAGGGATGGTGAGGGGTGTCCCCCCCCCCGCCACCACTGGCAAAAAGAGATGAAAACCGACCCGTTCAAGTACCAACTGTGTGTTTGAAACAGTTCTACCGATTTTTACCGCACTTCAATTGTTATTTGAAGGAAGGCATCCAGTCGTAGGTTTGGAAATTGCAACTATTGTGCGGTAAAAATCGGTAGAACTGTTTCAAACACACAGTTGGTACTTGAACGGGTCGGTTTTCATCTCTTTTTGCCAGTGGTGGCGGGGGGGGGGGGGGGGGACACCCCTCACCATCCCTCTCCAAAGGGGGAGTTTGGTAAAGAGAGATGAAAAAACCGATTTGTACCTTCCTTAAAAGTTGTCCTAGTTCGTTATTCTAATATCTATATACAATCTTCACACTGCCGTACTCTAACGGAACTATCAACTCTATGCTTTCATCTACTCCATCTATCGTATAAAAATTACCACTACAGTCTGTTATTTGAAATTAGCATCTTCAACTATGTAAAATTATGATTTTATCGTTTTTACTGAATTTTCAACGTTACTATTCACTGACTACATTAAAAATAGTTTTACAAAATGTATTGTTTCTAAACAGTTAAAATAATAATCTGTCGAACTTCAACTTCGATTTTCTCAAAATGGTGGATTTGTTACATTGGTCTATTTGAAAAGTGACGCAAGAAATGAACAACATCGACATTAAAGAGCCTGAATTTATAAAGAGGCGACATCTTATCCATTTGACAGGTCTTCTGCTCGATTGGAATGACTTTTCCTATGACTTTGACAGACAATCGATTGTTCCAATTTTGACATGTCGTCTCTTTATAAATTTAGCCTCTTTAATCGACATTAATCCGATCGACTTACACGCTATTTCAAAACTACCAAAATTTGGGTACAATCCACCCAGATCTGTCAAAACTGAACCTATCCAAAAATGGGTAAACTATGTTGGGAGTGACAAGTTGATAAATTAACAACGTCGATCGGATTCAATGACGTTTATATAAGGTCTGGGCCAAAGGGCTTATTGGTGTTAGTGAAATGTGCAAATGGTTAGTGGTGTTCGTAATATATTGCAATGTTTATCTTTTTACACGAAACAGCTGTTGGCAGTGACGTATATCTATCTGTTCTCAGTATGTTGGCAGTGACGTATATCTATCTGTTCGCAGATGTTCAGCAATGTTTACAACATTTTTGCTTCTAACACCAGCAAGCTGCCTGTTGGCCCAGACCTTATATAAATGTCATTGGATCGGATTCATGTCGATGTTGTTCATTTGTCAACTTGTAACTGCCAACAAAGTTTACCCATTTTTTGGTAAGTTCAGTTTTGACAGATCTGGGTGGATTCTACAGTTTGTTTACAAAAGCTTTTGTGCCGTTATCAAATGTTACGCCTGATTTGTCAACTTGTTTCTCTCAACATAGTATACCCATTTTTGGTAGGTTCAGTTTTGACCGATCCGGGGTGGATTCTACCAAAATTTGGGCAGTTTTGAAATAGCATGCACCCATCAAATGAGAAAAAATGTATCCATTAAATTTTTACCCATTTATGAGTAATTACAAGTACAAAAATGAGTAACAGTAATTCATTTGTGAATAACAAATATTCATAAAAGGGTAAATTTTATACTCATTTGATGGCCTTGAAAATGCTTACAGTGTAGCCATTTTGAGCCTCAAAGTTTGATATCAATATTAGAAATACTCAGAGGGAAAGATGGACGGAGATAATGTTTTGAGCCAAATGAACTACCAAAATCTGAGCCAATCGAACATTCCCATTAGATTTTGTCCGAGGATTTCTTATTCTTATTAGATTAAATTTAAGAGTATTGCAATCGAACAGAAATTCAATCACTTTTATGTTTCGTGTGCTTCTCAAATTCAACTAGTTTTTGGAATTAAAAACAATATTCTAACTCTATTGCAATTGTTAATCTCAGTTGGCACCTAGGGGCAAGCCAGCTGTACTCAAAGTTAATATTTTTGCTCCGAGTAAATTTGAGTAACTCATAATTACGCAAAAATTATCAAAGTAGTCTGGCCTTATATTCATCAACAAATACAAACTACAGTGTACATACACATTATGTGTCAGAGGAAGAGGAGAATTATTTTATTATATTCTTGTCACAAATCGTTATTTAATCTATTGAATGCATTAACAGTATGAATCACCCTGATAAGCGTAATCAAAGAACATTGCTTTAAAGGGAAATAAAGTAAAAAATTGATCATCTAACATCCGTATAACCCGGAAAAACGTTCTTTATGAGGCTCCATGCGGTTGGCAAATCAGAGGTTCTGCATGTCTACAATTGCAAATTGCAGTATCTTAAATAAGAATGAATAAGTTGAGAATTCAAGATGTATGGGACCTTTGCTTGTTTTGATTGAAACATACAATTTTAAATACGGCTTTACGATGACAATGCATTGCTTTTCTTTTAATCTCGGGTCGAACTTAGTGGCAAATAGAATTGCTTATAGATATTTTTTCTGAAAATCATGACAACCAGCAATCAAATGAATTCCAGAATTATTTTTCTAGCATAGACTTCTCTGAATACCCAAGTGTTAGTGCAAAACTATGAGGTTGCTGCCTCAAAGATTAGTAGTAATTCTTGGGCATTCAGACAAAAGTCAGAGATTCAAACTGTACTTTAGCAAATTGCTCGTATTTTGAATCTGCAAATGCAAATGGTCAACGTCGACCGATAACAGGCTGTACTAGATTCGGATGAAAACGGCACGCAAAAGTAGGAAGGTCATGGGATCTATGGATCGTTATCCAATGTAAACCACCTTTTTCTCTCTTTATGTATGCAGGTATTCCAAACGTTTTTGTTTGACAGTTGGGGAATAATCACAAAAAGGTTGCTTTGTTACCGTGCATCGCATGTTGAGCAACTCGAGTTGCTCAGAGTTGCTCAACATTAACTCAAATATTACTCATGATCAAAAGCTGTCTGTCCCCAGGGTTGGCACCAAGAAATGTGCAAAATATTGCGATGCAATCAATTATTATTTTGCACGTAAATCGAATCAAAAATAAAAGTCATGTAAAATGCTAGCTTCTAGCAAGGGTTGCAAGATAATTTAGGTACAAATCCCTGCTGCCGAATTGTATTTTGTTTTCTCCGTCCATCTCTCCCTCTGAGTATTTCTAGTCAATATTAGGTATTTTGCGGTTTTTTTTCCCTCTGTTCGGGACCAAACACTACTGCGATTAGTAAATTGATCTATTGTAGTATATCCCGTGTCCTAAAAAGAACAATTCAGCGACTGAATTCAATTGACTCAAGGCATTTTCTTTCCATAAGAAATTTACTCATATTTGGAAAAACCTGCAGTTACTATAGCTTATGAGTAACTACAGGTATTTTTTTTTTTCAAATATGAGTAAATTTCGTATGGAAAGAAAATGCTCTGAGTCAATGGATCAATGTGAATGATGAGGTTTTGACAAAACTATGCTGTGGCTACCACAGTATTTTACATTTGATCGACCATATACAGTAGCGCCAAACGCATACTGTGGTGGGTTCAAAACATTGACCATCTAAATTGATCACGGTACTGACATCAAGTGTTTCCGCTGTGGGATTTCACATTTTTGACAGTACCCTCTTAACTGGTCTATAAATGTACACTGTTACTGGAAAGTACCCATAAATGTGTAATTGTTACCCATTAGTGGGTAAACGTTACTCATTAATGGGTAATGTTTTACCCATTTAATGGGTTAACCTACGTAACTTCAATATGGGTGAAATTGTACTCATTAATGGGTGCTATAATGTTAGAGTGTATGGCCCATAACAAACTTACAATACATACAAACTTTGCGGCTGTATTGCATATTTTACAGCTGTCGCTTACACCGCATGTATTAAGGGGAACGGCGGAAATTTCCCCTACCCGATGTTGCTGTTGTGTCGCGTGGGTGTACTTCAAGTAGTGAGTAAAGGGCCCACAAACCGTTTTCAAATGTTAGCACTGAATTAACCACTTTGTCAAGCAGTTTTGGCGTGACTTTCCACCAGCGATTTCACTAAACTGAACCAACTTATTTCTATTTTTTATGAAACGCTGTCTACTGTTGGCTACTTTTCTCGTGGTTCTAGAAGAAAAAATCTCAAAATAATGTTTTATTTCAAAGTTCGAGTGGTAGTAAACGTCATTGAAGTGGTTAATTGAATTCAGTCGCTGAGTTATTCTTGTTGGCCGTGTGTCAAATTTTCTAAAGGGTACAAAGATGAAAAAACTGTTGCAGCTGTCAGTGGCACGTGAGTAGTTTGTTTACGTTCAGTTAACGTTGTTGTTCAAAGGGTATACAGTTTGTGCAATTAGCTGCCTGTGAATTTAATCGGTATCTTTCTATTTTGTTTCATAAATAGGTGGCAAACTGTTTGAAAATGTTCAAAAACAGTGCTAAAGTGTTAACTCGATTATGCAGCTCAACATATAACATCAGTATACGGAAATACCGTGAGTATTTCGTCATTATGTAACTCGGTCAGCGCATTGATTTTAATAATATTCATTTTAAATTATTAATTCAACAGTTTACACTAAAAACTCCCATTTCTCTCTCAATAGCGGCTCATCCGAAACGCCATTACCGCAAAACCGGCGTTGTCACCAGCAATGGCAAGTTCGAAATCACCCTGGACCAACGGAAGTTGAAAACCCCTAAAGGGGCTCCCTTCTTTGTGGAAAGTGAACCACTGGCCATCGCCATTGCGACAGAATGGGACGCTCAAAAGGACATTATCGATCGATCCCGTATGCATCTGACGGCTCTCAGCAGCACCGTGATTGACAACCCGAACAACCTAAAGAAAACGGACATTGTCAACTATCTGGTGAATTACACCAGTACCGATGCCATTCTGTACCAGTCGAGTGTAGGTTCACTCATCTTTGGATTAAACTCTAAACTTAAACCCATCTTTTTTGCAGGAAGAGAAACGTCTCAAAGACCTACAAGTGGCTGAGTGGAACCCGGTGATCGAATGGTTCAACAAGCGTTACGATGTAAATCTGGAGCCAACAGATGGTCTGGAGGTTCCAACCTTCGCTCCCGGCACGGTAATGAACGTGAGTCGCTATCTATCATCGTACAACGAAGCCGCTCTGCAGGGATTCATGTTCGCTGTTGACACACTGAAATCCGTCATTCTTACCTGTGCTTGTGTCGATCGATTCATTACTCCCGAGAAAGCAGTCTTGCTGGCACGGTTAGAAGAGGAATACCAACTGGGCCACTGGGGCCGCGTTGAATGGGCTCACGATATCAGTAAATTAGATCTGCAAGCCCGGCTCTCGGCTGCGATACTGTTTGTGTACTTCAATTCGAGTAATGCTTTTGTGAAACAGAAAATGTCGATCTAAATAAACAAGCAGTAACGAATATGTAGTCCATCAAAAGGCTGTCATCCAAGCAATATTTGAAATCTTTGTGAAGTAAAATGCAATTACTTTAATTATCTACTAAACTTACATATCCGTTGAGCTCTAGCTCATACTCGAAGCGAGTGCTATCTTCCTTCGTTCCTTCGCTTCCTGCCATTCCTTGACAAAAAGATCGTACTGCCGTTGGCTTTTGCACACGATTATCAACGATCGCGGCCGGCAACCAATCTCCTGCAGCTGTTCCATACGTTTTTTGGTGGTTTGCAGGCTGTGCATCAGGATCCTTGGATTCAGCGCAATATCGTGCGGTGTGTAGTCCAATTCCTCCAGCAGATAATCGATCACCTTCTTCACTTTTGTCACTCGTACGTTCTTCACCGAAGGAGTTTTGAGGAAAATTGAATTGGTTACGTCCCGATCGAATCCCAGCCTCTTTCCAAAGTACTCGACAATGGTTTCGTTTTCTCCCAGCAGTTTCCCGTTTTCTTTCGTTAGCTGCAAGGATTTTTCCAGCACGGTATCCGGACAACGAACCATCCAAGGCATCAACTTTTTACCACGAACTTCCTTTGCCCGAGCTATTCGTTCCGATACCACCGCCGGGGAATACTTGAAAGCCCACAGATCGGCTAAAACATCCTCGCTGTCCATGTGGGCGATAAATTGGTCCAGGTTCTCCATGAAATTTTCATTCGGAATGCGGAACATAAAGGTCCTTCGAGCAAATTGTGTCGCCACTTCCTTTGCAGGAAGCCCCGTTTTATCGGTAAAATGGTATATGCGATTGCTTTCATTTGGTAGACATTCATTGTTCATAGTATTAACAATTCTCGTCAACTGATAAGGTTTGAGCGTGCACAGAGGAATCACATCATTCAAATCTCTCAACCCCTTCAAATTGGACAATGTTTGAAGTTTTGTGGCGAGCTCTTCCTTTTTCGCAACCAGCACTGAAGGATTCTGCAAAATAGTATCCTTTCTGATTTGCTTTTCAAGCAGTTGTTCAACGTTCTCCAACAATGGCACAGCTCCTTTGCATGCATCGTAGCAGGTTTTCGCTTCTTCCTCAGTACACTCCAGCAAATTTTCCATCCTCTTTAGTACGTGATTTTCGAACCATACCTCTGTCAAAGGGTCCTTAAATGAAGGGTCAGCGCCTTTTTCAATCACCTTTTCAAATGATTTTTCCAGAGCGAGGTTTGGTGCTCTAACCATCCACGGTTTAATCTTCTGCAGGGGGGAATTCTTCAACATCCGCAGCCGTTCGACAATCGACGAACTGGCGTATGCTAAAATCGATAAATGTTTTACGACATCCTGCGGTTCCATGTGCTGAAGACAGTAGTTTAGGTTCTGCTGAAACTTCTCCAGCGCCACCTTGTAGATACGAATACTGGTGGCAAAATAACGAGCAATCGTTTCCACATCCACACCCGTCTTGGCCTTCAAATAATAGATTCGATTCCCGTGCTCAATACTTTCATTCTGGGATATTTCAACCACCTTCTCTAGAATATCTTGCTGAACGTTTAAAAATGGCACCAGATGATTTATGTCTTCCAAATCCCTGAAATTCTTCAGGTAATCCAGCTTTGCACTCAACTCATCTACAATCATAGAAAAATACCACGTTTTAGTGAGTTAGGAAATTATTCAACTCAACCTAATCGTACCGTTTCTTATTGACAAAATTTTCGGATGATTCAGTATGGACCTCTCGCTTACGCCACGCTCCAGCAGCAACCGGATGTTGTCCGTGATCATTTTTGGAGGTATCGTCCTGAGCGTTTTCTTGTTTACCTTATACACCCGCTCCAAGTCAGCGGAACTGCAGTGAAGCAGCGCATTGATACGGCTGAGCAGTTCTTCCTTGTTCCACAAGGCCGTTGCACTTTGGACCTTAAGCGGGTCGCTGATTGATTCGACTCCTATTGGGAGATCATCCTCCCGGTTGCAATGAGCGATCTGTGTGCGAAAGTTCTGCCACTGCTGATGACGCAAGCCACATGATGCGGCACGGCTTAACGCAAGCTCCGACAGGCGATGAATGCATCGTGTGTAAAAGTAGGCAAATTTTAACATTGTGATTGGGATACACTTTTGATCAATCAATGAATCATTTTATCAACTCAAAATCACAATTTAAATGATTATGCGAAATCAAAGTAAGGACGTGCGGTAGCGTGAGTCGTGATTGCCCCGATTGCCCATTAGGAGATACATCCAAAATGTTATGTCAAAAATAAAAACAACAATAATCCCTTCAGTTTTTTTTTCTTGTTCTTGTATCGTGCACGGAGAAACGAAACAACTCAAAATCGAGATGAAAAAAAAAACTAAAAATAACAATACAAGGAAAGACGAAACAACTCAAAATTAAGTCTATCCAGCTTTCAATAGACCTTTTTGACGTTTAATCGTCTTTCTCTATCTAGCACACAGGGATGAATGGATGGTTTGTTTTCCCACTAATCTGTTTCCCTCTTGCTCACACTCCTTCAATTTAAGTGGTACATTAGTGTACGCCGATTAAACGTCAAAAAGCTCTATGCTCGGTAATAGCGGCCTGTTTGTATGAATAAATGTATCCTTCACTGTGCTTTTTGACACAAACTGGAGGGCGAATGTTGTTCCATTTTCTTCTGTTCCTGGGAGAGGGAAAGGGAGGGTTCAAAATCCGAACATCCATATAGTGTCAAAAAGCACAGTGAAGGATACATTTATTCATATAAACAGGCCGCCATTGCCAAGCATGGAAAACTGGATTGTATACTCATCTTGACACCCAAGTGCATCCAGACAAAATTGAGTTCTTTGGTAAATATTATTAAATTTTAATTATTTTTCAAAGACATTGTTTTGAAAAAAAAATGTAACTGCTGCATAAGGAGTGAGTATTAGGCTAAAAAATCATAACATTGGGTCATTATCTAAGGATTTTTGTTTTTTTGCAAAATCAGGTTTTAATTGGTTTTCTTTAATATTTAAAATAAGTATGTACTATTAAAAATAAAACATAGAATTTTTCGTTCGTATTTGACAGCACGGTAACCGCAAGTAATTACAACTACAAAAAATAAGTAGTAAGTATTGATTTTTTAGTAACAAATACTCATAAATGGATAATATTTTTACTCATTTAATGGGTAGTCCCAGTCTCCCTCGAAAATGCTTACTTTGTAGTCATTATTGGGTTTTTTGCGGTTACTGCGTGGATCTATAAACACGGTAACCGGACTATAAAAGACTCAATATTGACTAAAAAGTAAGCATTTTCGAGGAAAACTGGGACTCCCCATTATATAAGTAAATTGTTAACCCATTTATGAGTATTTGTTAGCTAACTCAAGGCGTGGTCACTACACACTTATTTTACGCCATATTTTTTCTCAGTGTGAATCATGTGTGCCGTGCTGTACCAAGAGGTGGCAACAGTACATTTTTTGCAAAACCATCGTCCAGAACAAAACAAAACAGCCAGCACACGGGCAGTCGTGTATTTCTACATTTCAAGCAAACGGCGTAGAAAAAGAATAGGAAAAATGTCGTAGCCCATTATTTTTCAAACAGTTTACTGAAATTACATTTTAGCTGCAAGCTTACGTGTGACAGTAAATTATCAACTCCCTTATTTACGCATAATTTTAACATTTATGCTTATGAGTGGTTAGTATTCATTCTTATCTTATAATTCCATGCAATAAACCTCAAATAAATGCTATAATTAGTCAGAAATCGGCAAAATTCTACATGACATAAATTTATGCCGCACGCGCCGCTGGTCTTGGCTGCTTCATTGTGCGAAAATGTTCTGTCGCCTGCAGAGAACAGTTTAGAAATGTCATGACATTTTTCCGCTTGCCAGTTTGTGTTTATGTGTCTTCTCTACACAGCAAAAGAAAATGTAACATCGATCAATGTAATTCAAGCTGATGTATGAAATAATGATGTAATAGCAAAATGCAGATACAATATTACATCAATGGATGTAATTTTGTTCGCAAAAGCGATGTACATCGTACAACGTTATATTACATAACCGATGGATTGACCTGGTTGCAGCAGTTTGGATGTAATATTCAACAACTTTTTTTTTCTGTGTATGGTCATTGCACAAAGTATCAAATGTTAAAGAAAAAACGTTAAACTCCAGTACTCGTGCCTGCCACCACTGACCAAGAGTGTCATGCCATAGGACTGATTTTTTTTTGTGAATAATTCAGTGTCAACATTTCAAAGGGGCGTAATTGTTTTTGTAAACAATGGCTTTAACCGTAGATTTCTCGCGAATTAAAGCTCACCCCTCCAAATTAACAATGCTTGCTGGTAGAGGAAACATTGCTCTACTTGTTGGTTTTATTAATTTTCATGTGTGAGCTTTTATTCGCGAAAAATCGACGGCTAAAGCCATTGTTTACAAAATCAATTACGCCCCTTTGAAATGTTAACACTGAATTCTAGATAGAGCAGGAATTAGGGCGTAACAGCTTTTGTAAACAATGACTTCTGTCGAAGATTTCTAGAAATTCAAGGCAAGTCCACGCAAACCAATGGAACCATCGGGTAGTGGAAGTCTTACCCTATCCGATGGTGATGTTGATTTGCGTGGACGAGCCTTGACTTTTTAGAAATCATTCCGAAAAGTCATTGTTTACAAAAGCTGCTACGCCCTAATTCCAGCTCTATCTAGAATTATGATGTTTAAAAAAGAATTCACATTATTCCTATTATGTTAAACGCTCTTCATGCTAACTTGAAAGTTTCCATTAATGTGTAAAAATACCCATTTTGAAAATACCGACTTAACTCATTATATGAGATTTTTTACCCATTATCTGTGACCCATTGATGAGTAACTGTAAGTCATTAATGCAGTGCCAACATTTCAAAGGGGCGTAATTGCTTTTGTAAACAATGGCTTTAGACGTCGATTTCCCGCAAATGAAAACCCACTCATCCAAATAACAAATGCTAGCTGATACAGGAAACATAACTCTGCATGCTGGTGTCATTCATTTTCATGAGTGAGCTTTCATTCGCGAGAAATCGACGACTGAAGCCATTGTTTACAAATGCAATTACGCCCCTTTGAAATGTTGGCACTGAATGGGTAACAGATACTCAATAATAATTATAATAATAAATTATTGGTAAAAAAAAGGGCTCATTAAGCCACTTTTCTTCAAAATGGGTATTTTTACCCATTAGTGGATACCTTCAAGTTTGTGTGTTTGCCAAAAAGAAGTCCCCGTTGGGCTGTGGATTTGGCAACACAGCTTGTGTGATTGCTTTGTGTTTGCCTCAGCGAGGAATGAAACATTTTTGCGCATTTTATAGAAATTTTTCTCGTGATTTTTCACAAATCGAGTGCTATTAGTATAAAACGTAAACTAATATTGAAGTAAGTACTTTCAATTGAATTTGCCTGACAAATGATCAAGGAAAACCTTTATCAGAACGGAAACCATGGAGGAACACATCTACAACAATTTCAACCCTACGCGCTGCAACATTTGCTTCACCCGGACCATCGATCACCGGCTGACGATGGTCGGCCAAAAGATGCGTTATTGCAAGGGCTGCCGGTTAATTGGATACTGTGGCGAGCAGCATCAAAAGGAGGATTGGAAGAATCACAAGGACTTCTGCCGTGCCGTAACGAAGATCCTGACGATGAAGAAAATCGATCACATCATCGAAGTGCGGAATGAAAGTGATAAGATTATCGGTGGAACCAGACGGGATTTAGAATGTGCCATTTCATTGGCTGAATGTCTAACCATTTCGATGCTGCAGAGAAAGCTCCTTCAACATGAGTACACTTTGTTGCGGTTTCCGAACATTTGCCATGTGTGCTTTGAATATGATATGAGCAAGCTCAAGGCTTGCGAGGGGTGCAATCAAATCTTCTATTGCAGCGAGGAGCATCGTCTGCAAGATGTTCGGAAGCATACACAATGGTGCGAAATGTACCGTATTAATCTGCTACTCGATGCCGGTACGTAATATTTGAAGTAAATATGATTAACGTTTTGATTAATTACTAATCTGTACTCAGATTATCCTACTCGATTGGAGATTTTTGGTTTCCCGAAACTTAACGCTTTCAAGCGGGTGAAATTCCCAGAGGACACTTTCGAGCTGGTTAACTTAGCTTACACCGGCAACATCCCCAGCACACCGCAATCCGTGAAGGATTTCAATGATCTCAAGTTCATTTCGAACTACTCCCACATCAGTACAATCTTGTACGCACTGAATGTCACCAACATGAACGAAGAACTGAAGCAATCGCTTGTCATCTACGTCGTCGGCGCTGAAGACGAAATTGTATACTTCGATTACAACACCTGTTCGGTTATCTTCACATACATACCACAGATCCGTGACGTGATAATCCACTTTATCGGACCTGCCCTCAGTTCCATCAAAGACGAAATAGAACTAAATTACGAAGGCACCCGCTCGGTTAAAATGTACTACCATAAAGGGTTCTACCACACGTTGGAACCTCTGGAATCGATGGACCGGCCTCAGATCATCGTAAGTTACAACTGTGGCTTCCATGAGCATATCGATTCCACCAAGGACACCTGGACCCATACCCTAGCACGGTTGATCCGGTTTGTTAATATTCCGATTGTGTTCACTTCATATACGCAAGAGGAAGCTTGCCAGGATTGTGCAATAATCTATAGCATTGGCAAGCGGTCGATTAAGAAGAAGGAGCTCGTGTTTGTAAAACGGGCAACCGCCAATCCCTACAAGGATTACAAACCGCTGCGTAACACAAACTACATTGACGATTGCGACGAGCTGTACTATTCCAATGGATACATCAGTCTGGTGATTAGCCGCGTGCCCTGAGCTGTGATGGCATTTGGCCCACGGTGTTCCTTTCTTGGAAGCATTCCTTGTGTTGCATTTAGTACAAAGTAGTAAGTGCCGGATCTAGTTGTTTTTACTGTTTATATTTTCTCATGAATTTTATACGAATGATTGGAAACGTTTTGTTCGAGCTCACGGAGCATATGTGCTAAAGTGTAAATTATTTCTGTGTATACTTTTATGAATTCTGTTTCTAATAATTGAAGAGTATGCCAATGTAAAAGTGAAGCTTAAAAAGTAACTAAGCTGAAGAAGTGTATAACTGCTTTCATTTACTTCGTTAATATCCGAAAGCATGCCACCAAACTCTTAATTGACACACTAATCAGCTTATCAATGTTACGAACAATTCAGTGGATTCGCAAGTTGCGCGCCATTCCGTTAGGTGGATCAATATGGTGCTGCGAAGCTGGTGGACAAGATGCGGTTGTACGCCGATTTGTACGGTGCTCCATTCCTGCCAGCACAAGTTCTGGTTGATATGACGAAGGATCCATCGACGAAAGTTTACCCTAGCGAGTGAAGCATCGATGCGTAAGTAAATTCCATCATATTACAATTGTTAAGCTGGAATGTTTCAATCCGAACGACACAGATGTTTGATTGTTTTGCAATCTCATCAATATTTTCAAACGAAAAACATGCCTGAGCATACTTTAGTGGTCCCATTTTGGTGGTTTATCACATTTTTTTATATATACCGTGTGGTGCCTGTTCACCGCTCACTTTAGAGCATAATCGTTAGTAAAATTATATATGCTGTGTCATATGACTTCCGTAGAGCTGACCATCGCAGTATTGTCCATGTGCTGTCTAACCTAGATTGGGAGCATATTCTAGATCCTGTAGACGTCAACATTGCTGCACAAACCTTTTCTCACGTCTTGGCATATGTCATTGACAGGCACGTTTCCAAAAAGATCATCCATATCGACTCTCGCGTCCCGTGGATAACGAAAGATCTTCGCTCGGTGAAAAGAACTAAGAAGACTGCTCTCAGAAGATTTACTAAATTCCGCACACTGTCGCTGAAATGCTACTATGTCAGACTCAACCACGCGTATAAGCGTTTAAGTCGTCTCTGTTTTCAACGCTATCAAAGGAGGATTCAACGGCGGCTAAAATCACACCCGTAATCCTTCTGGAACTTCGTAAATGAGCAACGCAGGGAAGTCGGCTTACCCTCTTCCATGATTTTTAATGGTGAAACTGCTGGCAATCAACAAGACGTTTGCAACCTGTTCTCAGCCAAATTTGCTAGTGTGTTTGAAGACGAGCAACTCTCCGCTAATCTCATTACTTTCGCGGCCAGTAATGTTCCTTTGGTCAACCAAACGCTCAGCGTTGCCTAAGCCACTACAGATACGATTTCTAGAGCAGCATCTAAACTTAAGACTTCAGCTAAGGCTGGACCCGATGGTTTTCCGTCGATTATTCTTAAAAAGAACATCATTATTGTCTTTTAGATCCACTGCGCCGCATATTCCAGCGCTCTCTTTCCAGTGGCATCTTTCCGTCTTGCTGGAAGACTGCGGATATGTTTCCTGTTCATAAAAAGGGAAGCAAACGCGACGTAAACAACTACCGGAGAATCACGTCACTGAGTGCTGTATCAAAACGAAACCGAACTTTTTGTCAGTGCGAACCTCAACCTGAACTGGGTTTTAAAAACAAACGATCAAACTGACGTTTGTCAGAAAACAAGCAGACCCAATCTTGATACCCGGTCCAGGTTGGAACTGAATAATAAACGAATTCGCTATAAGTATAGATCAACACGGATTTTTAACTGGGCGTTCCACAACTACGAACCTGCTGTGCCTAACGTCTTACATCACAAACAGTTTGATTGCTCGGACACAAACGGACGTTATCCACGAAATTGTGATCGCTAAGCTTGATAGACTAGGGATCGGTGGAAATCTTTTGAGATGGTTTCGTTCATACCTCACGGAGCGCCAGCTGACAGTAACTTTGGGTACTTGTCGCTCAGCAAGCTTCTGTTTTATTGTTTTATTGTTGTTTTACATCAACAGGCTGGATGAAGCCCCAATGATGTTAACCTTATCAACTATAGCAAAAAAAAAAACATTCAACGGCGCCGGTGGTGTAGTGGTAAGCGTGATTACCTCTCACCCCAGCAGGCCTGGGTTCAATCCCAGTCGGCGCCGCCGGGATGTTCTGAGGCATAACATCTCTGATCACGCCTTCCTTCGGATGGGAAGTAAAGCCGTTGGTCCCCGGTTCATGAGTTGATGGGTCGATAGGTAGGGTCCAGGTGTGGGAGCTGCCTTCCTGGCACGTCGGTAGCATTGGTGCTCAGCACGGAAAACAAGATCGACGGAAAAAACAAACCAAAGGAAAAAAAAAAAAAAAAAAAAAAAAACTCAAGCATGGTCATAACATAAAAAACATATATCTTATAGTCAGTTACTCCTGCCGGCGAAAAACAGAAGAAAACTTTCGACGAAGCGCATCACGGGAGAGATGAAAGTCGAAAACAGATGCAACTCTGTTGAATGTTCTCTGCAATCCGCAAATCGCACCGTGTGCTCCATAATTTGTGCGACGTAGAGGCAGTCTTAGCATAAGGTTATTACGAAGCGGTCGGGGTTGAACATTCAGGTCAATTTGCCTCAGGATAGCCTCGCAATCTGTCCTTCCTTGCAGGATATCGGCCACGGTTAGGGCTCTGCTTGTGTCTCTTCTAGTCCGGAGCAGTTCTAGGTCGATAAGTTGACAACGGCTTTCGTAACTGGGTAATCGAAACGGATCATTCCAAGGCAATCTACGGAACGCAAAACGAAGAAAGCGACGTTGAACAGATTCAATTCTCTCGGCACCGTTGTTGTAGTTTGGATTCCAAACCGCTGAACAATACTCAAGCGTCGATCGAACAAGCGAACAATAGAGAGATTTTAGACAGTAGATATCAGTGAAGTTTTTAGCTATCCTAAAAATGAACACTAAAGTTCTTGACGCCTTATCAACAACATATGCAATGTGTTGCTTGAATGAAAGCTGCGAATCCAAGATCACACCCAAGTCTTTCACCTGATTCACGCGTTCGATTGTCGAGCCAAGCAGGTCATAGCTAAATATTATCGGTTGTTGTTTTCGTGAGAACGTAATAGCGGAGCATTTGGCTGGGTTCACTACCATTCTATTTAACCTGCACCAACTAGCGAATACATTCAGTTGACGTTGAAGAAAGTGACAGTCAGCAATGGAGCAGATTCGTAGGAAGATTTTGAGGTCATCTGCATATGATAACCGAGGAGCTTCGATGACCAGATGCACGTCGTTGAAGTACAGTATAAAAATTAACGGTCCCATGTGGCTTCCCTGATGTGGCGA